>NC_092716.1:199453958-200060208 GCF_047496885.1 Scyliorhinus torazame | reverse complement strand
CTCCCTGAATTCCTTTTCGCATTCTGGCCGAGATTCAGCTATTTCTCAAATCAGTTAATCAACATGGTAATTGACTGATTTTGGGGTCTAGTTTGCTGAACACCCCTCGAGGCTGGTTTTTGGAGGCTACATTTGCCTATTAACCGTTAATAACTTAAATCTTTTGCACTAACAATTTGTCTGCAACGTCAGTGGTTCGAATATGCCCTCAGAACTCAACAGCTACCCAATTCTTTGTTTTATGCTTCCTTCATCCATTTAATCCTGGCCATTTACCTGGAACTTACTGCCCTCTTAATTCCAGTTCAGGCTGGGTGACTGAGATGTTAACTCTGGACCTGACCAACCGCTCTGAACTTAACATCTGGAATGCCAAAATGTTGTTGCCCTCTACTGGCTTCCGAAATAGACAAATTAATCGTAATGTGGATTATTTAATCCAACTTTATTTATCAAAATAAGACTTGAGCTATGTGCTTATTTGGACAGTTACTTAAGATTCAAGACTCACAACTTGAACTCAAAATACTACCCGATAGAGAGAACTGGCCTACCCCTCTCTGGAGCGTGCGCTCTGCTCTGTGTTTCCAAACTCAGGAACTCTTACAAATCTTGATCCCAGGGTTATTGCTGCTGAAATCTCGGGAGCTTCTTCTTTTTATAACATTTCCAGTTCTTAGTTTATAGTTCATTCTTATGAACAATCCTTTAGAATATAGACATTAGTTGTCCTTGAAAGAGTCTTGTTTTCGGTGTTTCAACTCAAAATGTTATCAGTGAAAAGTCCAGGTGCAAAATGTTGTTCTGTCTTTTCTCACGAAATTCATTTTTCTGAGCTGCAGTTTTCACACACACAAGTCTGCATAGCCTCTTTTACCATCATGCCTCACTGCAGCCATCTCTCCTCTCAGCACAAGGGATCAACCCTGGTTCAATGAAGAGTGCCGGAGAGCATGCCAGAAACAGTAACAGGCACACCTGAAAATGAGGTGTCAACCTAATGAAGCTACAATACAGGACCACTTACTTGCCAAATGGCACAATCATCACATGATAGGCTGAGCTGAGCAATCCAAGAACCAACTGATCAGAATGAAAATTAGCAAAATACTGTGGATGCTAGAATCTGAAATAAGAACAGAGGACGCTGGAAAAACTCAGCGGGTCTACCAGCATCTATCAGGAGAAAAGCCAAGTTAACGTTTCAAGTCCCTTGACTCTTCGTCAGAACTGAAAGGAGGAAGGACTTCCGGTGGCAGCCATGGTGTGAGTGGTCGCACATGTGGCAGCTCCCGCTTGAGGTGTTTTTTCTGGTCCCTTTTGCCAGTTGCCGGGTGGATGTTTTGGAGGAAAAAGGTGCAGAGGTGGTGGAGGAAAGCTATACTCCACTGGTGAGGTGTTGGAAGGATCCGCGGACCAGAAGTGGGTCTGGAAGAAAGGAGCTACAGGAGCTAGATGGAAGATGGCGGAAGGTAAAAGGGTCGGCCTTACCAACCCATTGGTCGACGGAGCGGTTGGTTGACTTTCTTAACAAATAGTTTAGCCAACAGAGGAGGGAGGCTCAGGAGGACTTGGTAGACCCGCTGAAAGCGGGGATCGACCATGTGGAGCTGAGGTTGGAGACCCAGAGCCAGGCGATCCAGAAGGTGGAGGATGTGGCGCCGGAGCACGAGGAGCAGCTTACCTCTTTGGAGGCTGAAGTTGGGATGCTGAGGGAGACTCAGAAGTGGCTCAAAGAGAAATTGGAGGATTTGGAGAACCGCTCCCAGAAGCAGAATATGAGGATTGTGGGGATGCCAGAGGGCATCGAGGGAGCAGACGCAGGCTCTTTTGTGGCCAAGGTGTTGGAGATGCTAATGGGTGAGGGGCACTTCGACCGGCCCCTGGAGGTCGATCGGGCGCATATGGCGCTTATGAGGAAGCCTCAGACGAATGAGCCGTGGAGGGCAATGGTGGTAAGGCTACACCGGTTTCTGGACAAAGAGCAGATCTTGCAGTGGGCCAGGCAGAAGAGGAGATGTACCTGGGAAGGCAACGGACTTTGGGTATATCAGGACCTGGGTGGGGAACTAGCAAAGAGAGCCGAATTCAACCGGGTCAAGGCTGCCCTCTTTAAAAAGGGAGTGAAGTTTGGAATGTTGTACCCAGCCTGCCACAACGGCAGCAAATACTACTTTGGAACACCGGAGGAGGCAATGGAGTTCTTGAGAGACAATGAACTGGCAGGAGAGGGAGGACATTGAACTTTGGAGGGAATGTGAGGTGATGATGGTTCTACCTGCCCCTCTTTTGCTGTATTGTGCTGGGTTCTTTTGTCTTGGATTATGGCCAGGGGAGAGGTTTTCTTTTTTCGGGGCTGTTTAGCTCTTTCATGGGGTGCTTTGGTGGGAGGACGGTGGAGGGTGAGTGCACTTTTTTTTCTTCTTTATAGTGTTATTATTGTTTGCACCATGATAGCGTGCGAGTGGGGGGGAGGGGAATCAGTTGGGGGTAGGATGTTTGGTGCTATGGGTGGGGGCTGCCAGGCCAGCTGGGCGTGCTAGTTCATGGGAGTGCAGTGGGGGCTGATAAGGTGGTTTGAGTTTTAGAGGGGGATGGGATTGTTTTGTCCGGTGAGGGGGAACTGCTGACGGGAGTGGGGTATTTGAAGTGGAATAAGGAAGAAGTTGATGACAGTCGACATCCGAGGGCTGGCCTTGTGGGTTGTGGGACGCGAATCGGGGGCTGTCCCAAGAAGGGTTATGGTTGAGTGGCAGGGGGACAGGGTGCCCCCCGACCAGGCTGGTCACATGGAACGTGAGGGGGCTGAATCGGCCAGCCAAACGGTCATGCGTGTTCGTGCATCTAAAGAGTTTAAAGGCGGATGTGGCGTTTCTACAGGAAACTCATTTGAAGATTGGGAGCCAGATTAGGCTGAGGAAGGGGTGAGTTGGACAAGTTTTTCATTCGGGGTTGGATTTGAAGAAGCGGGGAGTGGCGGTACAAATAAATAAGCGGGTAGCATTTGAGATGGAAAACATAGTGACAGATCCGGGGGGAAGGTTTGTGATGGTGAGCGGAAAATTGGAGGCGATGCCAATGGTCTTGGTGAATGTTTATGTCCCAAATTGGGATGATGTCGAATCCCAGACCTATTCGGGTGCAGAGGGGCAGGATGCAGATGGGCAGAGATGGCAAGGCTGGTGGAAGAGATCCTGTGGGTAGATAGATCCTGTGGGTAGATAGAAGATATCCAGAGGCCCCAGAGGCAGGCTTGTTGAAGGAGCGGCAGAAGCTCCAGGTGGAGTTTGGGTTGGTGTCCACGGAGAAGACAGTGGGGCAGTTGAGGAGTGCCAGGAGGGCAGTGTATGAATATGGGGGAAAAGCGAGCAGGATGTTGGCAATGGGGCGTTTGAGGAATTTTATAGGAGGCTATTATGAATTGGAGCCCCCGGTGGGAGGAGAGGGAATGCGGCATTTTGTGGATGGGCTAGAATTCCCCAAAGTGGAGGAGGATTTGGTAGAGGAGTTGGGCGAACCCACTGGACTCGCGGAGGTGCTGGGGGGCATGGGGGCAATGCTGGCAGGGAAGGCCCCAGGTCCGGATGGGTTCCCGGTGGAATTTCATAAGACATTTTCGGTGGACCTGATCCCTGCTGGTAAGGGCATATAATGAGGCGAGGGAGAAGGGGGAGCTTTCCCCTACACTATTGCAGGCCTCGATATCCTTAATTCTGAAGAAGGATAAGGACCCGGAGCAATGAGGGTCTTATCGCCCAATTTCGCTGCGGAATGTAGACACCAAACTGCTGGCATAGATCTTGGCCTCGAGGATCGAGGACTATGTATGGGGGGGGGGTGGGGGGGGGGGGGGGGGGGTGATAGGGGAGGACCAAATGGGATTTGTAAAGGAGAGGCATTTGTCGGCTTATTGAAAGTGATTATGATGCCCTTGCCAGATTTAATGAACTACTATTGGGCAGCAAATATAACCATGGTTAGGTAGTGGGGGAGTGGGAGCAGATGGAGGCAGCTTTTTGTAAGGGCACTAGCCTAGGGGCACTGTTGACGGGGCATTCTGCTGTTCTCGCCGGCCAGGTACTCCACGAGCCCAGTGGTGGCGGCGGCCCTGAGAGTGTGGGGACAGTGGCAGCAGCACCTGGCGCTGGAGGGTGCTTCGGTTTGGGCATTGATTTGTGGGAACCATAGAATTGCCCCGGGGGCGGGGGGGGGGGGGGGGGTGGCTGGATGCTGGAGCTGTCCCAAAATGCTTTACAGGTATGTAGGAGAAGAAGTGGGTAATTGAGTTCCTCGAGCCTGTACTTAGTAAGTATTTTTGAATTGTACTGACTGATAATATAGAATACATGACAACTGATTTACACACAGCAGGATCCTACAAACAACAATGAAAAAATTAACAGATATTCTGTTTTAGTGGGGTTGATTTACAACAAATGTTGGCATGGGGACATGGAGAACCTGTCCTTCCACTTCTTTAAATAGTGCCATGTAATCTTATATATTCAGCAGAAAATTTTAGTTCAACATCTCATCTGCAAGACCACATCCTAAAGCAATATAATGGTTTCTGGGTTGAGATTTTAACCCACAATCTTTGAGTCAGAGACAAGACTGCTACCAATGAGCCAAGGCTTCACTTCTTATACATTTTATTATTTCTTTTTGGGGGGTTGGTCGGTGGAGTTCTGAATAAATAAGTTATATCCTTGTGGGTGGATACTGCCTGAAAAATGCAGTATAAATCTGTGAAATTCTTCTAAGACAATTTGTGCTTTACATATTAACTTGACAGAGGAAGGAGAAAACTGTGGACACATATCGCCATTCAAATATGTTCACTAGTAAATGCAATGCCTGTTGATTTACTACAGCATATAGATTAGGAAAGTATTGTAGAGCTAAGTGAACAAATTATAGTTAGGACAATTGAAGGAGTGCTATATAATTATATCAATATCTCTGGGCTAAGGAGGGTAATAATTAGTTTTCAGATTCCTACTTCTGATTGTTATCCAATAATCCCATGAGAAAGTGGAAATGTGTCAATGTTGGATGAGAATGAGCTTGGATATGATGCTGTAATTCCTATACTAGTGGATAGTTAACACTCTTCACGTTCACGGAAAGTGAACGATGCTGCAGGCCTTCTTGTGCACATGGAACTGTGCCCAACTTTAAACAGTGCCTTAGGAGAAGATAAGGGAAGAAAAACTGTGGAAGAATGGCTATTGGATTTGATTAAACCTTGCGATATTCTGGAAAGGGCTGTATCTTGTTCGAGTTCACTTGATGATAGTGCCAGCTTCCTATTTTAATTGTGCCAGCTGATCTGCAAGATAAAATCATGCCAAGAAGAGATCAGTTTGAAGAACTGTAAAATAATAGCAGAGGCTTTTCATTGTTGGTTCCTGTATGTTTTTACTTGGCATGTTTTCAGTAATACACCAAGCTGGAAATTAATGCGACGTTCCACTGTTCAATTTTTAAAAAATGATGTGTTTTGCACCGAATTGTTTTTTAATACAAGTCTATACAAGCTCTGTAATCATGTTTAAAAGAGGTTTTTCCTTTCGTACTACATGATGATTTGATTGTTAATCTCTGCACCTTGTGCCTCCTGCTCTCTCTTATTGTGCATGTTCTTATTTTAAATTCTTGTATTTTATTTTTTTCTCCTCCTCACTTCATCTTTACCTAAGGTACATTTCCAGGCTACCAACAGTAACAAGAATTGACTTCATACCAACTGGGCATTTCTCATGTGTAAGATTGGGTCGTAAAAGGTTCAGTATATTCCACCACATGGGCAGTCACATTCAGCTTCTTCGTGGACAGTTCCTTGGGATCTGGGATGCTTGTTTCCACTCTTCTTTGATGAGTTCTGAGCTGGCTGTTAAATCAAATATTTGATCTGCTGACTCTGTCACATTCAGGGCAGGAGGTGCTTCGAGGATCAGGTAGAGAATTGTTGGAAGCTTTCTGTGCTCTCTCTGATGCCTTGACTTTGCATGTTCCCAGCTAAGTCTCGCAATGTGTTCGATACCTCCATGGATGAACCTTCTCCATTTTGGTCGGTCACAAGCCAGGGATTCACATGGTTTGATGGACACTTCAGTGATGCTTTGAGGATATTCCCAAAGCGTTTCTGTTGTCCCCATGGAAATCTAATGCGTTCTGAGATGAGCAGTTGCTTCAGGAGTCTGGTGTTAGATACACAAATTACCTGTCCTACCCAGTGGAGCCGGTTTTGAGTGATTAGCTCCTCAAAGCTGGGCATGTTGGCTTGAGAGTGCACACTGCTGTTGACCGTTTTTCTTGACACAAAATTGGAGGATCTTGTGGGGATACCATAGGTAGTATTTCTCCAGTGCTTTGAGGTATCTGCTGTAGGTTGTCATGTGATCAGAGCATATAGGAGTGGGAGGATCAGTGTTGCCAGTTAAGAATCTAATATTATTGTGCCTGTTGCCCTCAAAAAAAACAAATTCCGGCTCATAATTTAAAATCTCCTTGAATATTTTGTATTTAATTTCTAGAATATAGGTCTACAATTAAATATTACACACTAAAATTAATAGTTGCCAACTACTGCAAAGTTATTTTTCTTCCTGTAACTGCCCTGGTTCCTTTTTTGGCCCTTAATTCATTCTGTGCCTCTTGCTCTGTCTTCCTTTTCTTTTCTCTATCTTTCTCTGTTCATCTATAATCACCTTTTATCACTGAGGTATCCTTGATTTTTTTGTCACTATCCATGACCTCATCTTTATATTTGATTCTTTTCTCGATGTCCACAAATTTCTTTGCTGTATGTAATATAATTAGCATGACTCTTTTCATTTGTCTAGTTATTTAATGTTTTCCTCCTCCCTTTTTCCTTTTCTAGTTCTTGTTCTAAATTCTTCTCTGGTTTCATATTCTTCTGTTACTTTCCCTATACCACTACAATCACAAATATGACAACCATATCCCATTGTAGGCGATGTAGCATAATATGTCCACTGTGACCTTTACATTTGGCCAAGTCATGGGGTTTAATCAGTTTTAGCGTATCTTTTGATCTGCACTTGCTGCTATTTAAACTGACCGACCTGCACAAGTCAAATTCCTGGATAACAAAGTGCTGACCATTATGTTGACCATTCATACTGGAAACTTCAATTACTCTCAAAGCTAATAACAGTAACAGTTATTTATATAATGTCTTTTTAATGTAGAAAACTGCAGATTTCACTTTTTTCTTGCACGGCGGGAAAACACTTATGATTCAATATTGAGTTTAACAGTCCATTCCAGAGCTTCAGCTGACGCAATATGAATAGTTGTAATGCCACTATGAATTAATCTCTCAGGGCAGCAGATCAGTATGTAAGTGATGGTCTGGATGACCAGAATCACAATTTTAGATGTTCCCCATGTTCCATTTGTGCAAGTCGCCACATCTTCCCGAGTTTAGGTTTTCCAGAATTTCCATGGAAGATTGAAACCTGGGACTTCACCATTCTGGTTGTTACCAGGTTGCAGTTGGTAATGTTTCCAGTCAACCAGGATGTGCACCATCAAGAAGCACCATCAGCTGTCATCAGTTTATAGGAATTGGTGTGTCCCACTAGGGTCAGGGGATTTCAGATGGGTAAATGGGGGTTTATTTTTAAGGTCCTTTGTCCGTAGGAGTGTGTTGTTAGCTAGGCAATGATGCTGACTTCAACAGCCAAATGTGGGGGTACAACAATATTGTTGGAAAACAATTGTCAGACTGGGATTCTCTGCATAACCTAAAACACGAGTGTGGTACAAAGCATCCTGGCATATTCAATTTTGTCAGTTGGAAAAGGACACCACACCTGATCTTTGCTTCATGTACCACAACAGCAACAGATCTCTGAAGTGCACCCGACAAGTGCTGCCCACAATCTCCTGCTCCCAACTTTGCCCAAGCTTCATTCACATTGACCTCAAGCTGCCATCCAGAAGCTCAAAACCAAAATCATGCTGGAATCTGCGGAAAGACAACTGGGATGCCTACAGCAGATACGTAGAAACCACCATTAACCTGATCCAACTCCTCCCTGAAAACTACAACCACTTAACTCGACTTCTCAAACAAGTAGCCACCAAATTTCTTCTCCAGGCTTCAGAGAAACTCATTCCTTGCTGGACCCAGGAAAGTGAAAAGTGCAAAAAAAGGGGAAATGGAGATGCCAATGTGGCTACATCACTCCATGAGACCCTCGATGAAGGACACCTCATAAGATGGTGGGCAACAGTGGAGAAAATTGGACTTCTGGTGGCGGCTATGAAGGAGTTGGTCGCACATTTGATGGCTCCCGCTCGGGTCGGACCTTTGGACCTTTTTCCCCGATTTCTTTTGTTGGATCTGATTCGGAAAATTGATGGTGGATGCAATTGTGAAGAGAAATCCTACATCAGTGCATGGTGAGGCGGACCAAGTGTGCCCCCAAAGGAAGAAATAGGTGAACAGAGAAGGCTTGGGCTGAGGCTGCAGCGGGAGAAAGCATAGCGGACAACCGGAGTCCTGGCTCGACGACCAAGCGGTCGACGGAGCAGCTGATGCAGTTCATACAGGAGGGCTTCGCCAAGCAGAAACAGGAATGCTTGGACCCGATTAAGGAATCGATTGCGCAGCTGGAATTTAGACTGGATGCTCAAGATCGGGCGATCCAGAAAGTGGAGAAGGCACTGACTGAGCAGGAGGAACACCAAGCTGCAGTGGAGTTGGAGGTGGGGATGTTGAGAGACCAACAGAAAAGGCTCCAGGAGAAGGTGAAGGATTTAGAGAACAGGTCCCGCCGGCAGAACTTGACAATCGTTGGTCTCCCGGAGGGATCCGAAGGAATGGACGCAGGGGTATACATAGCGGGCATGTTCGAGAAGTTACTGGGGGAGGGGACGTTCTCCCGACCCTTGGAAGTGACAGGGCGCACAGAGCACTCGCGAGGAAGCCGCGTGTAGGGTACCCCCGAGGGTGATGGTGGTGAGATTCCACAGGTACCTGGACAAGGAGTGTATTTTACAGTAGGCCAGGCAGACACGGAGCTGTAAATGGGAGAACAGCATCCTGAGTATATACCAGAATCTGAGCGCGGACGTGGCCAGGAGAAGAGCAGGGTTCAACCAGATAAAGTCGACCCTTTTCAAGAAGAAGGTTAAGTTTGGACATCTGTATCCGGCCCGTCTTTGGGTCACTTATGAGGAGCAACATTTCTACTTTGAGTCGCCAGACGAAGCAATGGACTTCGCTAGAAGGAAAGGACTGGTAGCAGACTGAGGTGTTTGAACTGAACTTTTCTGCAGCGTTCATGTTAAATATTTTGTTTTCGGACGTTATCTGTAATGCCTTTTGTATTGATTTGGGGCCTGCGGCAGAGCTGTGTGAGTTCAAGTTTGCTTTTGTACTGATGGCGGATGGAGGTGTGAATTTCAGATGTTGGATCTTCTTTTTGATTTTCTTTGTTTCTTTCGGGCAATTGGGTTGGGATTGCATTCTTTTGCATATGTGTGAGCGAGCGGGGGGAGGGGACGGAGGGAACAATAGGTGGGAAAATGTCTGGCGCCATGGGTGGGCGCCACCAAGCTAGCTGGGCGGGCTAGCTCACAGAAGCGCAGTGGGGGGCGAGCAGCTGTTATGCTTGTTGAAGTGGGTGGTTTGCATAGTGCTGTTACTGGCGGTGGACGGGGCGGACTTTTGGTGTGGGACAGCAGGGAGGTCGGGGACGGAGGCTGCCTGGGGGCGGGCTGGAGACTGGCCCAAGAAAGGTGCTGGCTGATCGGTGGGGAGGGGAGGGGGGGGGGGGCGAGCAGCCCCCCAACCAGGCTGATCACATGGAACATAAGTGGGCTAAATGGGCTGGTTAAGAGGGCACATGTGTTTGCGCATTTTTAGGGGACTGAAGGCGGACGTGGCAATGTTGCAGGAGACGCACTTTCGAGTAACTGACCAGGTCAGATTAAGGAAGGGATGGGTCGTACAGGTTTTCCACTCAGGGCTGGACTCTTAAGACTAGCGGGGTCGCGATCCTGATTAACAAGCGAGTGTCATTCGAGGCGGGAAGAATAGTTGCGGATGTGGGAGGTCGGTTCATCATGGTTAGTGGGAAGCTGGAAGGGCTGCCGGTGGTGCTCGTGAATGTGTACGCACTAATTTGGGATGATGTGGAGTTCATAAGGAGGATGTTGGGGAAGATCCCGGACCTGGATTCGCATAAGTTGGTCATGGGGGGTGACTTCAACATAGTCATTGACCCAGGGCTAGACCGGTCTAGCTCAAGGACAGGCAGGGTGACAGCAATGGCAAAGGAGCTAAAGGAGTTTATGGAGCAGGTGGAGGTGATGGACCCATGGAAATTTGGGCAGCCGAGAGTGAAGGAGTTTTCCTTCTACTCGCACGTGCATAAAGTGTACACACGGATTGACTTTTTTAAATCCTTAATAGGGCTTTACTGACGGGGGTAGTGGACACTGTATTTGGCGATCACAATCTCGGATCATGCCCTGCAGTGGGTTGACCCACAGGTGAGCAAGAAGGGTGGCCAATGCCCGCACTGGAGACTGGATGTGGGACTTTTAGCGGATGAGGAGGCGTGTGGGCGGCTGAGGAAATGTATCCAGAACTGTCTAGAAGTTAACGACGCAGGGGAAGTCTCGGCAGCAATGGGCTGGGAGGCGCTGAAGGCGGTGGTTAGAAGGGAGCTGATCTCGATACGGGCCCACAGGGAGAAGGCAGACAGAGCAGAGACGGACCGACTGATAAGGGAAATACTACAGGTCGAAGGAGTTATGCGGAGACTCCAGAGGCAGGGCTTTTAAGGGAACAACGGAGGTTACAGGCAGAGTTTGGCTTGTTAACTACAGAGAAGGTAGTGTAGCAGATGAGGAAGGTGATTTATGAATATGGGGAGAAGGCCAGCAGAATACCTGCGCAGCAGCTTAGAAAGAGGGAGGCGCCAGGGAGATGGCGAAAGTAAGGGAAGGGATGGGAACCTAGTCGGAGATTCAGCAGGGGTTAATAAAGCGTTTAAAGAGTTTTACAGCAGGCTGTATGAGTCGGAACCCCTAGCTGGACCGGAGGATGAGGCAATTCTTAGGGGGACTGAGGTTCCCGAAAGGGGTCGAAGGGTTGGTAGAAGGGCTGGGGGCCCCGATCGGGTTGGAAGAAATAGCAGAAGGGCTGAAGGCCATGCAGTCGGGTAAAGCCCCGGGGCCGGACGGGTAACCAGTGGAGTTTTATAAAAAGTTCTCTGGGATACTGGAGTCGCTGCTGATGAGGACATTTAATGAGGCAAGGGAGAGAGGGGTGCTCCCCCCGACGACGTCACAGGCCACTATCTCATTGGTCTTGAAGCGGGATAAGGACTCGGAGCTATGCGGGTCCTACAGACCGATCTCCCTACTAAATGTAGACACCAAACTGTTGGCAAAAATCTTGTCCTCAAGGATTGAAGACTGCGTTCTGGACGTGATTGGGGAGGACCAGACGGAATTTGTTAAGGGTAGGCAGTTGGCGGTCAACATAAGAATGCTGCTAAATGTGATTGTAATGCCCCCAGAGGGTAGGGACGTGGAGGTAGTGGTCACAATGGACGCAGAGAAGGCATTTGATCGGGTGGAATGGGATTATCTGTGGGAGGTACTGGGCGATTTGGATTTGGGCAGGGCTTCATCAACTGGGCCAGACTGCTGTATTAGGCTCCCTTGGCGAGTGTACGGACGAACAGGTTAACATCGGGCTATTTTAGGCTGCACCAGGGGATGAGGCAGGGCTGCCCCCTCTTCCCCACTGCAGTTTGCGCTGGCCATAGAGCCGTTGGCAATTGCATTGAGAGCTTCAAGGGGCTGGTCCGGTGGGGGGCTGGAACACAGAGTCTCGCTATACGCAGACGACCTGATCCTATATGTTTCGGACTCACTAGAAGGGATGGAAGAAATTATGAGGATTCTGGGGGGGCCGGTTTTCGGGTTATAAATTGAACATGGGGAAAAGTGGGATGTTCGTGATCCAGGCATGGGGGCAGGAGAGGCGATTGGGGGAGCTGCCGTTTAGAGTGGTCGGGGGAAGCTTTCAGTACCTAGGCATCCAGGTGGCGCGAGAATGGGAATGGCTACACAAGCTAAATCTGGCCTGACGAGTAGACCAAATGAAGGAAGATTTCCGAAGATGGGATGTGGTCCCGTTGTCACTGGCTGGGAGGGTACAGACAGTGAAAATGACGGTCCTCCCGACATTCCAGTTTGTGTTTCAGTGTCTCCCCAGCTTTATCCCAGGGTCCTTCTTTAAACAGGTCAATAAGGTGATCTCTGGCATTGTATGGGCAAGTCAGACCCCACGAGTTAAAAAGGGGATGCTGGAGTGCAGTCGGGGGGAGGGCAGGCTGGCGCTGCCGAACTTTAGTAATTATTATTGGGCGGCGAATATAGCCATGATTAGGAAGTGGATGGTGGGGGCGGGGTCGATGTAGGAGAGTGTAGAGGCGGCATCATGCAAGGGCACTAGTTTGGGGGCATTGGTAACGGCACCTCTGCCGTTCCCGCCAGCACGGTACTCCACCAGCCCCGTGGTGGTAGCGGCCCTGACAGTCTGGAGCAATGGAGGAGACATGTGGGAGCAGAGTGAGCATCGGTCTGGTCTCCAATCTGCAATAATCACCGGTTTCCCCTGGGAAGGCTGGATGGAGGGTTCCGGAGATGGCAGAGAGCAGGGATCAAGAGGATGGGAGATATGTTTATAGAGGGGAGCTTTCCCAGCCTGAGGGAGTTGGAGAAGAAATTTGAATTGACGGGAGGGAACAAGTACCTGCAGGCGCGGGACATCCTATGCAGGCAGGTCTCAACCTTCCTGCTCCTACCACCTAGGGGGATACATGACAGGGTAGTTTCCAGAATGTGGGTGGGAGGAGGGAGGGTTTCAGACATTTATAAGGAACCCATGGGGTCAGAGGAAACGCAGACTGAGGAGCTGAAACACAAATGGGAAGAGGAGTTAGGAGGAGTGATAGAGGATGGTGTCTGGGCGGACGCGTTGAACAGAGTCAACGCATCCACATCATGTGCCAGGTTCAGCCTGATACAGTTTAAGGCCGTTCACCGGGCTCACATGACCGTGGTCCAGATGAGCAGGTTCTTTGGGGTAGAAGATGGGTGCGCACGGTGTGCGGGAGGTCCAGCGAACCATGTCCATATGTTCTGGACATGCCCAAAGCTTAGGGGATTCTGGAAGGGGTTTGCGGATGTCATGTCCAAGGTGTTGAAAACAAGGGTGGCACTGAGTCCAGAGGTGGCGATTTTCGGAGTGTCGGAAGACCCGGGAATCCAGGAGGAGAAAGAGGCAGACGTTCTGGCCTTTGCCTCCCTGGTAGCCCGGAGACGGATATTATTAGCTTGGAGGGACTCAAAGCCCCCGAAGTCGGAGACCTGGTTAATTGACATGGCTAGCTTTCTCTGTCTGGAGAAGATCAAGTTCGCCTTGAGAGGGTCAATGTTGGGGTTCGTCCGGAGGTGGCAGCCGTTCGTCGACTTCTTTGGGGAAAATTAACCGCCAGCCGAAGGGGGGGGGGTTTAGTTTAGTTTAGAGGAGTGTGTTAGAAAAGGTGGGACCTGTGAGGGAGGAAGATGGCTTTTGCACTATGTTTATATTTGTATGTGCACTGTTTCGTCTGTTATTGTTATTAAATCATAAATACCTCGACAAAATGTTTATATAAAAAAGCAGTGGAGAAAATTGACTTTGCACACTCGAGCCAAAATGTTTGGAAACTCCTGCACTGCCTCAGAGCAACCAACCAACAACCACACCAGTGGCCCAGAATCAATGCTGATACTGTCGCTTCATGCCTTCTAATAAATGCAAATGCAAAATGAGAGGGGAGAGATACAGAAGAGACCAGAGGGGATATTTTTTCACACAGAGGGTGGTGAGCATCTGGAATGGGCTGCCAGAGGCAGTGGTAGAGGCGGCTACAATTTTTTCCTTTAAAAAGCAGTTAGACAGTTATATGGGGAGGGTGGATATAGAGGGATATGGGCCAAATGCGGACAAGTGGGACTAGCTTAGTGATAGAAACTGGGCGGCATGGCCAAACTGGGCCAAAGGGCCTGTTTCCATGCTGTAAACATCTATGACTCTGTGACAAAGATGCTGCCGAGCAGGGAAGGGGACACGTTACACTGTGGTGTAAATAATAAAGGAATCGTGGCCCCCATCTCTTTCACTCTCCATGTTGTACCATTTCTACTGTTAAATGTATCTATATTTAGCAAACTGAATAAGTGAAATTTGTTGGATCAGTACTGATTTCCTTGCACCTGAAGCTCTTGACTGCTTAGCGCATTGTTTTTCATTCTTTTTTGCCCGGGACCCATTTTTACCAACCAACCGACCTTTGAGATCCAACCACCTGAACTTCGCGACCCACCATTTTCACTTGCCTTTAATGTGATAGGTGAGCTTGCTTGGTAATCACGATCTCACTTGTTTTGTTCGTCAATGTTACATTTCTGATAATGAGCTCAGCTGATGATTTAAGATCTCATTGCATCCGTTGAAAAAAATTAAAAGGTTTGTCCTCGAATCCGCCATGCTTAATCTTCAAATGCCTTTGAAGTTTTGAGGGTTTTAAACCTTCATTTACCAATGCTTCCCTGCATATAACACACAAACTTTGAATCCTGATTTGCAGTGGCACAATTAATAAATCCATACCTCCAGTAATCAACTTTATGCAGCTTTGTTCCTGTTTTCAGCTTCTTCATGGGTTGTTCACCAGAGGCCCTGGAGTTCACATCAGCACTGCTGGCAGCTGCAAAATGGAGGAATCTCTCTCGTGCCCAGAACGCATGACGTCAGCGAACGGGGTGCGTGATCTGCTCTCTGACGCTGCTCCAGTCAGGAAGACTCCAGCGAATTTTTATATATATATATATATATATAAAAATCTGCTCCTGGGTCAGCACGCTGACGTCCAGGGTAGGCGTTCTGCCCGGCTGGGCACCGGGCCTGCACACTGCTGAGGGGCACACGTGTGCGGAATGGCTAGCATTCTGAAAGCCAGTCACACCATTGGGTACTACTTTCTGCAATCGGGAATGCTGCGCCCCACCCACGGATCGCGACCCTGGGTTTGAAAATGACTGGGTTTAGTGAACACCCCTGTGCTGACATTGTTATTTTTTGTTTCTTTTTTTCACTTGGGATTTGTTCTGTGGCTCAAAGCAAAAGGTTCCTTAATTTAATTTCTTGAAGTTCTGACTCTCCCAGACTGGCAGGCTTTCCATTTAATCTTTTCTCCATGTCAACAAATGAAAAAAAAGAGGAAGGGGAACAGAGGATAAGCAATAAGTAAACAAAAAAGAAAGATTCATTGAACACATGAAGAAAAAAATAACAAAATGGAGAAGAATAAAAACGAATGAATAAGATTGCAAAGGAAAAGGACAAAAGGTATTTGTCTTTCATAGAAAGACTTGCATTATATAATCCCAAAGTACTTTATAACTAGTTACTGTACTTTTACTGTTGTGGGAAGTACAGCAGCCAAAATTGGACACATGAAAGATTCCACATTTAGCAACAAGATAATGGCTATCTAATCTGAGGCGTCGCATCAGACCTTGTGTATACCGACAGTGCCTGTCATTTGAGGACCTGCCGGACCGAGCATGTCGCCGAAGACTCCGGCTGATAAGGGAGACCGTATGACATTTCGGTCTGATCACGGCACATTTGCCACCATGGAATGGGGGAGGAGACCCACCCCCGATCCTGATTAGTGATTCTGGTGTCGCTGCATGAAGAATCGCACCCAATATTTTCCCATCACCCCAATATTATTAAAACCAAATTAGATAGTCGCTTTGAACTTTTATGGCACGGGAACCTTCCAGGCGCCGAGTGGGGACCTGTCTTGGATTTCCTAGACCTCCGTGCATCCACCTGAATATGTACCAAGCCCGCCAGGTTGCTTGGGCCGCAGAGTTTGCTGCCATCGCTGGGATGCACAGGCCCAGGGGGAGATTGATAGGACACATCTCCCCCTACAAGCATCCCCACATGAGGCGGTGCCCTTCACAAACCGGAAGGGATCCCACTTCCTCAATGTGCAGTGGTGTGTGACCACTAGCTGCACATCATGCATGTCTGCGGCCAATACCCAAGCAGTGTGCATGATGCCTTCATCCTGGCACACTTAATGGTGCCCGACACCATCGAGGTGCTTCCCCAGGTGAGGGGTTAGCTGTTGGGCGACTGGGATTATCCGCTGTGGTCATAGCTGATGACGCATTTCCGGAGGCCTCTGATTGATGTGGGGAACAGAATGGACGATGCCCATGCAGCAACCAGGAGCGTCATCAGGAGGTGCATCGGTGTCCTGTAGATGAGGTTCAGGTACCTGGACCGCTCTGGAGGGACCTTCCAATTCAGCCCTAGGAAGGTCTCCTACATCGTAGCGACTTGCTGCGTCCTCCACAACATTGCACAGCAGAGGGGGCGACATGCTGGAGAAAGAGGGTGAACGGCAGGCCCCCTCCGACGAAGAGGATGCAGAGGAGAGCCAGTATGGGGAGGTCATGGTGTCCAGGCAACCACAGGAGGCCGCACAATGTGTGCACCAGGGCCACCGCGCAGAGGACAATCTAATCGCTTCCAGGTTCACCGAGTAGAGCCCCTAGAGGATGCCCGCAAGGAGTATCGAAGGCCACGGGATGTGGTAAGCAGCAGGCTGCCTCCACCTCTGATGTGCATCCTGGGGAAACACCCAAGACGCAGTGGTAGGGCAAGGAAGGCTAAGCACGTCGAGGATCACTGAAAGGTCTCTGGGGCAGGGGGGAAAAGGGGATAATTATAGGGTATGGGGAGGGGGGTAATTATGGGGTGCGGGGTAGTGTGTGTGGGTAGTGGTTTGGGAGGGTGAGGGGGCGGTGGGGAGAGTGGGGCAGTGGTGGACACGTGTGTGATACATTAAAAATCCTTCACCACAACCAGTATGACGCTTCTAGCACTTAAGCAATGTGGATCAAACACCAAACCCTTGCCCCATTTTCCCAGACATGGGGGCCCTGGACCGCCTGGCCGCTGGGCCTGTCAGCAGCACCACTAATGAAAGTTCAGCGGGATCCAAAATATCGTCCATTCTGTTCAATATCTGTAAGGAATTGGGAGAGGGTGTGAGACTGACAAACACCGATATCTTCCACCCGGGACCTTCCATTTCCCCCATTGATCACCTTCCCCGCGCCCGTCAACCCGCATGCCCTTCCCATGCCCAGCCTCAGCGGCGGACCCTGCTCACCAGACCCCAGGCCCTGTACCCCAGAGACCCGCAGATAACATTACCTGGAATGAGCGCAGGTACCCTTCCCGTTGCACTCACCCATCCTCCGGCCACGGACATATCCCTGGGACTGGGACCCATCCACTGGATGGATGTTGGTTGCTGCATTTGTGGTGTTGTATTCCGCAGTGCTCAGGCACAG
This sequence comes from Scyliorhinus torazame, assembly GCF_047496885.1. Classification (NCBI taxonomy): domain Eukaryota; kingdom Metazoa; phylum Chordata; class Chondrichthyes; order Carcharhiniformes; family Scyliorhinidae; genus Scyliorhinus; species Scyliorhinus torazame. The sequence continues at coordinate 200,042,721 of NC_092716.1, read as the reverse complement.
AGTCCAGGTATCACAGTCTGATTGGGATGCTAAGCAATAACTCCCACATGATAAATGGCACGCCCACTGGAATCCACTTCGGGTGTGGGGGGTGCTCACTTAACCACTGTTGGCAATTCTCTATTAGCAATAGCCTCCAGCCTCAAGGCCAGAGGCCTCCACGGTCAGCGGGAGTTATGGGTTGTCGGTGGCGCAAATAGGCAGGGACTAGGCTTGCTCCATGAACGGGTACACGCGATCCAGCAGTTGGCATGGTGGACCCACGCGCGGTTGCCCCCCCCAGCAGGGAACCCCCCTCGTGGCGGCCCACCCCAACCAAGACTGGACTCTCCCCGGTTGCCCCCCCCTCCCCCTTCCAGGCACAGGGGCAGCAAGCCCTACTCACCTCCTCGGATCCCCGCAGCAGCTCGTCCGCCAGGTTCACATTTTTAAAAAGGAGTACTAATCGGTGCCCGTGTGACCACTTGCTGGGGAGGTGGATGGTTCATGGGAGGCCGTTGGATATGGGGTGGCTCCCGTCAATTGTATGGAAATAAGGCTTAAGTTGTGATTATTGGTTTCTCGCCACGCTATGTGGGATCCCGATTTTGTCTATAGTAACGGGCCAGTTGCATCATGAACGGTTTGGCGCCCGGCACGTTTTTATTTTTGGCCTCTCCCGCTATTTACGCTCAAGCGTAACGAGGCCACTGAATCGTGCCCTTGGTCTCTGAAACAGAGAATCCCGCCCACTAGCTGGGATAAAGGGGAGAACATCTTTTACTCATTTCCAAAAGGTGCCATGGGATCGTTTCTGTTGACTTGAGACTTCACGTCTCTTCTGAAAAAACAGCATAAAAGACAGTGGCTATGTACACTGCTGAGGAATTGTTAGTAATAGCCGATTGATGTACTCAAACTGGAAGTATTTTTCTCTTCAAATGATTTATGTTCCATTGAAATATTTGCAATTATATGATAATATGTGCAATTCTTTTAAATGTCTGCTGTGAACTTGACAGGCTAACCCTGTGATATCACAGTGGATCAGTATCTTGATATGAGTGAAGATACTTATTCTGGGTGTCACTGTAAGGAGCCACATGGATAATATGAAAAAAGATTCTTAAACCTGGAAATTACACTGTGCAATATTGTTAACACCAGCATTAAAATATCAGACAAGGGAATTTGATATGAATGTATTAAGTGTTCACAGGATAATATCGCAGCATAATTTCCAGGCTGTAGACTCCAGATGTCATTTTGTACTGTCACAGTTTTTTTTTTAATGTACTGTCACTGAGAATAAGGAGACCTTTCATTAAATTAACATTCAGTATTTAAAATAAACATCACTCTACAAACAAGCTGGAGAGAAATCTGTGCCTATAGGTAATGTGGTATAATGAGTTAAGTCATTTGCAGTACCCAAAATGGTGAGTTCCAATCCTAGTTGTGTCATTGGAAGTGTACTAAATAGTAGAAGATAATAACAGACTTTGAGAAGGCATAGACAGGCTCAGAGTGGATTTACAGCAAATGAAATTCAGAGCAGGAAAGTGTGCGGTAATATATTTTAGTAGGCAGAGTGATCAAAGATAATACAAGCTAAATCTTTTAGATTGGACATTAATCAAGGCCCCTTCTGCTCGCTCAGGGAGGCATGAAAGATCTCATGGCACCATTTCAAAGAAGAGCAGGAATTTTCAATATTTATCCCTCAATCAACATCGCAATAAAAGAGTAGATTTTCTGGCCATAATCACATTGCTGTTTGTCGGAGTTTGCTGTGTGTAAATTGGCCACTTTTCCAACATTACTACACCTCCAAAGTACTTCATTGGCTGCAAAACATTTTTTGACATTCAATGGTCATAGAAAGTGCTATATGAATGTAAGTATCTTTTTAAAGGGGGTGAAAGGACACACCGATCTGATATTGATGTGCACAAATCATTTGTGCAAGAAGTTACACCTTACCTTTGTGAAATACTGGTTCGGCCCCATCTGGTGTGCTTGTGCATCTCTGGATGTATACTTAAGAAGGCAGCATAAGAAAAATCTGTTTATGCAACAAGTGGTTATGATTTGGAATACACGGGCTACAAGGTGGCGCAGTGGTTAGCACTGCTGCCGCATGGCGCTGAGGACCCAGGTTCAATCCCGACCCTGGGTCACTGCCCTGTGGAGTTTGCACATTCTCCCCATGTCTGCCTGGGTCTCATTCCCACAACCCAAAGGTGTGCAGGGTAAGTGGATTGGCCACACTAAATTGCGCCCTAATTGGAAACCGTTTTTAGAAAAGAATTTTGAATGCACTACCTGATAGGGTGGTGGAAGCAGATTCAATGGGCTTACAAAATGGAATTAGACAAATACCTGAATGAAGGAAAATGGAAGGGAAATGGGGAAAGAACAAGACAGTGGGACCAAGTGGATTTCTCTTTGAAAGAGTTGATGTAATATTCTGAATTTCTGTGAACTATGTAGCAAATTTACAGTCCTATTTAACGAAAGGAAATGTAATTGGAATACAGTGCATTTCAGCATAACAATTGGGTATGGTCTTTATTTAACTTGCTGTTGCTTAACTGGTCAAAGACATAAATTTCATTAGTGTAGTCACTTTGTTGAGTGATATTTTAGATCCTTTAATCATTTTTTTCCTTTAGTGAAGAAAGGTAACACCTGTTGTTTATTGGAGAAAAAAACTTACCTTTGTTAGACGAACACCCACAGGCAATGAAGCAATTACATTTGTGACTTTGTACCGAAGAACAAGGCACTGTCAAAGATCTTGGTGGGGATAATCAAGAAAGGGGAACATTTTCTTTTATTATGCATCGAGATTAAGTTTTGTTAAATCAGAGAATGCCCTGGTTTCATGTTTTTCTTTCTTCAGTTTCCCTAAAGATGACTGGGCCAACACCTGTGAATGAATTCAAATTTGAGATCGGATTCTTTTATAATTTACTTTCTTCATGAGCTAGTTTTATTAGTTATTGAGTTTCAATGATGCTTGAAATACAGATTATAGATGAACTTTACTGAGCGGCAATGCAATGAAAATGTGGCTTGATTTTAGTTAACAAAATAAAACACTTATGTTTGAGACCACTGTTTAAAAAAGGAGGTCGGCAGAAAGCGGGTAATTATAGGCCGGTAAGCTTAACTTCGGTTGTAGGGAAAATGCTGGAATCTATCATTAAGGAGGAAATAGCGGGGCACCTGGAGGGAAATTGTCCCATTGGGCAGACGCAGCATGGGTTCACAAAGGGTAGGCCGTGTCTGACTAATTTGGTAGAATTTTTTGAGGCCGTTACCAGTGCAGTAGATAACGGGGAGCCAATGGATGTGGTATATCTGGATTTCCAGAAAGCCTTTGACAAGGTGCCACACAAAAGGTTGCTGCATAAACTAAAGATGCATGGCATTGAGGGTACAGTGGTAGCATGGGTAGAGGATTGGTTAACTAACAGAAAGCAGAGAGTGGGGATAAATGGGTGTTTCTCTGGTTGGCAACCTGTAACTAGTGGGGTCCCTCAAGGATCAGTGTTGGGCCCGCAGTTGTTCACAATTTACATAGACGGTTTGGAGTTGGGGACCAAGTGCAATGTGTCAAAGTTTGCAGACGACACTAAGATGAGTGGTAAAGCAAAAAGTGCAGAGGATACCGGAAGTCTGCAGAAGGATTTGGATAGGTTAGGTGAATGGGCTAGGGTCTGGCAGATGGAATTCAATGTTGCCAAGTGTGAGGCTATCCATTTTGGGAGAAATAACAGCAGAATGGATTATTATTTAAACGGTAAGATGTTAAAACATGCTGCTGTGCAGAGGGACCTGGGTGTGCTGGTGCACGAGTCGCAAAACGTTGGTGTGCAGGTGCAACAGGTGATTAAGAAGGCTAATCGAGTTTTGTCTTTCATTGCTAGAGGGATGGAGTTCAAGACTAGGGAGGTTATGCTGCAATTGTATGGGGTGTTGGTGAGGCCGCATCTGGAGTATTGTGTTCAGTTTTGCTCTCCTTACCTGAGAAAGGACATATTGGCACTGGAGGGAGTGCAGAGGAGATTCACTAGGTTGATCCCAGAGTTGAGGGGATTAGATTATGACGAAAGGTTGAGTAGACTGGGACTGTACTCATTGGAGTTTAGAAGGATGCGGGGGGATCTTATTGAGACATATAAAATTATGAAGGGAATAGATAGAATAGATGCGGGCAGGTTGTTTCCACTGGTCGGGGAAAGCAGAACTAGGGGGCCTCAAAATAAGGGGAGGTAGATTTAGGACGGAGTGTAGGAGGAACTTCTTCACCCAAAGGGTTGTGAATCTCTGGAATTCCTTGCCCAGTGAAGCAGTTTAGGCTCCTTTAAACGTTTTTAAGAAAAAGATAGATGCCTTTCTAAAGAATAAAGGGATTTGGGGATATGGTGTACGGGCCGGAGAGTGGAGCTGAGTCCACAAAGATCAGCCATGATCTCATTAAATGGCGGAGCAGGCTCGAGGGGCCAAATGGTCTACTCCTGTTCCTAATTCTTATGTTCTTATAGCGATTGTTATAGGCAGTTTTGAAATGCTCAGTCTAATTTGTTACTACTCGCACAATTAGTGTTCCTATGTTTTCAGAAGATTGTGCCAGGAAGTAGCTTGTTGAGTTGTGGTGCTTTGATTCGATTTATGGCAAAATACAGGTCAATTCACTGAATTAGAACTATTTTTGAAAACAAAACACAAAAAGCGTATTTCTGAAAATAAAATTAATATCTGACAGTGACTCTGATTATGTGTGACAAAACAAATTGAATCGACCTTGAAATAAAAATGTTCTGGAACTCAATGGAAAATCATGTGACTCAGTTGGTAGGACATTCCCGTCTTGTCATAAAGCCCACCCACCCACGAGGCCCAGGGGGAAACCATTATCATTCTCCCCGTGGGGCTCGTGGAGTACGAACTTCCCAGGTAGGGGGCGGAGGCCGACCCAGCTGGGGCTCGTTAAACAGAGCGTAAAAGCCGACCCAAGCAGGGACCGGCTTGTTGGCTGTCCCAATGGGGACTGTGATTGTATATAGTTACTGCCGTGGGCAGTTTATTGTTAAAAGTAAAATAAATCTTTTCCTTCCTACCACTGGCTATTAGTCATTAAATGTCTGAATCACAGCATTCTGGATTCAGGTTCCACTCAAGGGCTTGAACACAGAAATCAAGACTGACATTTTAGTGCAGTACTGAGGGAGCAGTGCACTGTTGGAATGCTATCTTTCACATGGGACACTAATCTGAGGCCCCATCTGCCTACTCGAGTGGGTGTAAAAGATCCCATGGTACAATTACGAAGAGAGTAGGGAAGTTATCCAATATTTATCCCACAATCAATGTCACGAAAACAGATTATTTTGAGCTTAATATATTGCTGTTTGAGTGAGTTTACTGTGTGCAAATTAGCTGCCACATTTCCTACATTACAACAGTGACTACACTTCAAAAAGTACTTCATTGACGGAAAGCATTTGAGATATCCAATGGTTGTGACGAGCGTTATTCAAGTGCAAGTATTTTTTTAGTCCAATACTAAAGAGAGAAGTTTAATAGAAAAAGTATATATCAAAGAATTTGTTCATAATTTGTTACGATTGTGAGGTTCTGTTTTCTTTCTTCAGCAGATGATCTCTGTGTTTATTCTTCCATTGAGTTTAATGGGTCAAGCAGTCAATACAGATTTTGAATTTAATATACCATATTGCTAGCAGTGCTCGCGCGCGCAGACGTAGGAAGATTAAGAGATCAGAATATCTCTGACAACTAATTACTAGCAAAATGCTGATCAAAATCAGTGTCAAAACTATCTTGTTGCACCTGCAGGAGTTATTATCTCTTTTCATGTTATACTAATCACGATGGTAAATTTCTAAACTTGCACACCTGCCTGGATTAAAAATAATACCAATTTTAATCCCACCATTTTATTGTTTGATTTTATTGTGATAAACACTGAGTCGAATTTTCTGGATCAGACAAGAAAAACTGTGAAACTCGCTGGCTTCACAGATGCATTTTCTCACCTGATTTAACAGGACTCTCTGGAGATTTAGCAGGCATAAAAGGATTTGCGCCTGCGGCGAATGGGCCCACTAAATTCCGACCAACAATTTGATTGAGAAATTACTTTGCGAGGAGAGCAATATCATTTTCAAGTAATTTCTTTATTGTATGATATATTTTTATTGAGTGCTTTGTTTCGGTCAAATGTAGAATTAATATTGAATTGTGAACCTAAGGTTTTGAAATTGGATGTTTTTATCTCCAATTTGTGATAATTTTGATCCCAGTTTAACATTTCAACAACATCAATTTTCATTTATATGGCATCTTCAATATGGTATCTCTGTAGCTCCTTCAGCCCTATATCTCTCCAAGGTATTTGCACACCTCCAATTCTGACATCTTGCGCATCCCTGATTTTAATTGCTCCACAATTGGCAGCCTTGGCCTCATCTGCCGAGGCCCTAAACTCTGGAATTCCCTCTATACCTCTCTACCACCTCTCTTTTAAGATGCACCTTAAAAATGACCTTTTTGACTTTATAATAATCTTTATTGTCACAAGTCGGCTTACATTAACACTGCAAGTCACTGTGAAAAGCCCCTAGTCGCCACATTCCGGCGCCTGTTCGGGTACGCAGAGTGAGAATTCAGAATGTCCAAATTACCTAACAGCACGTCTTTCGGGACTTGTGGAAGGAAACCGGAGCACCCGGAGGAAACCTGCGCAGACACGGGAAGAACGTGCAGACTCCACACAGACAGTGACCCAAGCCAGGAATCGAAACTGGGACCATGGAACTGTGAAGCAACAGTGCTATCCACTGTGCTGCCGTGCTGCCTTTGAACTTTTAGTCATCTACACTTATGTGACTGAGTGAAACTTTGTTTGTCATGTGAAATGTCTTGGGACATTCTACTGTGCATATATATATATACTTTTTCTTGCAGTTAAACACTTGAATTTACGCTTGACAGGAATGTTAACAAACAAAAATTAACACCAAGCCACATTTTCCTCTTGTTTCTTTTATAGCTGATTGTCACAAGTAGGCTTCAATGAAGTTACTGTGAAAAGCCCCTAGTCGCCACATTCCGGCGCCTGTTCAGTGAGGCCGGTACGGGAAGATATTAGGAGATATTAGGACAGAATGAGGTAGGTTTTAAGGAGCATCGTATAGGAGGAACGAGAGATGAGAAGGTGCAGAGTTTTAGGGAGAGACTTCCAGGGTTTAGGGCCAAAGCAGCCGAAGCGGAAATGGAATATGGATACTTTAATATTAAAACAAAATAGAGAATGGCACTCAGCATTTGAAACAAAAAGGAGTTGAGAAGTTAGGTGAATTATTTTTCTTTTCTGTCATCAACCATGGAATTGCACAAGGCCCTGGAAGATAGTCGACATGACTGGACAAGACATTGAAATGCAAAAGACCTTTCAGGACATTTTATTGAGAAGGCTCTAAAGTGCAATATACCTTTCCTGTTGATTAATGGCTGTCATTATGCAAATAGTTACAGAAAATCATTCGCGATGGGATTGCAGACTTCTTGGCTAATTCAGAGTGAAATTCCGAAGATTGGGCATGAGAAGAAATATCACAAGAATATGTAAATAGGTGAAACCCGAACACAATTGTATGTCAATGGCCAAGGAGTCCATTTGTGATGATAATGAAAAAGAAGATATTATGATCACCTGACAGGAACCACGCTGCTGATAAAGGGCATTTAATGCAATACATTTTGGAAACAACAGGCAGAAGGAAAGAGTTCCAGACCATCAGTGGAACAGGATTCTGTCTAAAATCCATAATATGGGCTGCCCTTTTATCTATTTCAAGAACCAAGCAAGGTTTTTCCTGCAGGGGTTTGACTGCACCTCAACTGGAGTGGAACCGTAGAAACCTGCTCATGCAATTAGTAAAGCATGAAAAGATGCAAACTTTCCATCTTGAAAGGAGCAAGTGAAATTTTTTTGGCGTTTTAAGACCTTGACCTAAGTGCTGCCAGTTTTGTAATCGCCTTTTTGTGTGTGTGTGTGTGTGTGTGTGTGTGTATATGTATCCACATGTGGCTGTGTGAGGGGTGTTGAGTAATAAACATTTATTGTTTTCAAACCTTATAAGAAGCAATGCCTGTTCTTGAGGGTTACAACATTCAGGGTTAAAACAGGTTTGCTTTTAAGGACACATCTATCTTTGTCAGTCGAGAGGTTGAAAAAGGGAGAAATATCCATCTCTCCCCTGTCCGTAAGAAAAATAACAAAAAGCCAACAAAACAAAACATAAATAAAATAGCATAGTAACATTCCGTATATAATAGCTGAAGCTTGAGTACTGAGAAGGTTGATTCATAAAGGCGATTGGGAATGGACAACAAATGCTGGCCCAGCCAGCAATGCCCACATCCCATAAAAATAAAAATCATACATCATGGGCGGGGTTCTCCGTCCCGCCATCCCCGTTTTCCGGCACGGCGCGCCCCTGCTGGTAGCTGGATCCTCAGTTTCACCAGCCGGTCAATGGGGTTTACCATTGTGGCCATCCCACGCCGTTGGGATACCTGCGGGCGTGGTTTCGCTGCCGGCGAAGTGGAGGATCCCGCCAACAGAGAATCCTGCAGCATATCTATTTGGCCATCTGTGTTTTTAAAGTACTTTGTAAAAATGTCATTATTTTATGTACTTGCCCGTTCATTACTTCATCTAAGCTTGTCAAGATCTTGACCTTGGCCAGGAAGCAATGGATACTATTGATATTTGAATTTGCATTCAACATTATTGATCTATAGCAACAAACAACCAAGGTTCCATAAAGATCATTTTGACATAAATGATTTTAATCTGAGTCAAATAAACTTGTAACTTCCTACGGAGGTTTTCAGTTGTTCTTCCACCGCCTGCCATACACACAGTTCAGTTGTGGCTCAGCGTCAAATTTTATTTTTTATAATAATAATCTTTATTGTCACAAGTAGGCTTACATTAACACTAATGAAGTTACTCTGAAAAGCCCCTAGTCACCACATTTAGCCGCCTGTTCGGGTACACAGAGGGAGAATTCAGAATGTCCAAATTACCTAACCTCATGTCTTTCGGGACTTGTGGAAGGAAACCGGAGCACCCGGAGGAAATCCACAGACAGTGACCCAAGCCAGGAATCAACCCTGGAGCTGTGAAGCAACAGTACTACCCACTGTGCTACCATACCGCCTTGATGTTCCCATGAATCACCATTGGGTGAATATAAATGATTTGGAGGAAAATGTAACTATATAAATGATTTGGAGGAAAATGTAACTATATAAATGATTTGGAGGAAAATGTAACTATATAAATGATTTGGAGGAAAATGTAACTGGTCTGATTAGTAAGTTTGCAGACGACACAAAGGTTGGTGGAATTGCGGATAGCGATGAGGACTGTCTGAGGATACAGCAGGATTTAGATTGTCTGGAGACTTGGGCGGAGAGATGGCAGATGGAGTTTAACCTGGACAAATGTGAGGTAATGCATTTTGGAAGGGCTAATGCAGGTAGGGAATATACAGTGAATGGTAGAACCCTCAAGAGTATTGAAAGTCAAAGAGATCTAGGAGTACAGGTCCACAGATCACTGAAAGGGGCTACACAGGTGGAGAAGGTAGTCAAGAAGGCATACGGCATGCTTGCCTTCATTGGCCGGGGCATTGAGTATAAGAATTGGCAAGTCATGTTGCAGCTGTATAGAACCTTAGTTAGGCCACACTTGGAGTATAGTGTTCAATTCTGGTCGCCACACTACCAGAAGGATGTGGAGGCTTTAGAGAGGGTGCAGAAGAGATTTACCAGAATGTTGCCTGGTATGGAGGGCATAAGCTATGAGGAGCGATTGAATAAACTCGGTTTGTTCTCACTGGAACGAAGGAGGTTGAGGGGCGACCTGATAGAGGTATACAAAATTATGAGGGGCATAGACAGAGTGGATAGTCAGAGGCTTTTCCCCAGGGTAGAGGGGTCAATTACTAGGGGGCATAGGTTTAAGGTGAGAGGGGCAAAGTTTAGAGTAGATGTACGAGGCAAGTTTTTTACGCAGAGGGTAGTGGGTGCCTGGAACTCACTACCGGAGGAGGTAGTGGAGGCAGGGACGATAGGGACATTTAAGGGGCATCTTGACAAATATATGAATAGGATGGGAATAGAAGGATACGGACCCAGGAAGTGTAGAAGATTGTAGTTTAGTCGGGCAGTATGGTCGGCACGGGCTTGGAGGGCCGAAGGGCCTGTTCCTGTGCTGTACATTTCTTTGTTCTTTGTTCTTTGGGACATATTGCTATAGGTGCTAAATAAATGCAAGTTCTTAAAATAATGCGTAAAGGAATGTCATACGTGCTTCTTAATAGCACTAGAAATCATGTTTTGACTATTGATTTGTACTTGTTAAAGTGGGGATGTTCTGTGTGCCTAAAGATTATACAGAGTTACTGCCAATTCCTTGACTTCACCACAGGATGGAATTCTTCAAAGACTTCTCACTGGGACATTTTATAAGTTTGAGCTCCTGACATGAAGCTGTGCCTGTTTGGAGCACACTATCCTGAATTTTTGTCAACACTGGGCTGACAATCCTATAGGATCTACTGACTCTCAGAAATGAATTTTTAAAATTCACTCTCCGCAGACAATGCACCAAACCAGGAGAACAAGCTTATAAAATTTACCCTTTCAAATCATGATTCCAGCTTCCTGTTGGGTTTCTGTGAACGTCATGGATTCAGATTGCCTGTTTTGAATCTCCCACATCTGTTTACTTTCATGTTCATTTCTAAGGCACAACAATCTTTACATCTTTTCGGAATGTTGGAATCTTGAATTAACTGCTTAACATTCTTTTGTATACAATTGTGTCTTAACAAAAAGGTTTGCCGGGATCTAAGGAAACAAAAGGAATATAGCAGTTTGATCACACAGATACAGATAACATTATCCCTTTATCTTAGTGTATCATCTTCATACGTTTGTTGCTGCAGTGGAAGACCTGAAAGAATCTATGATTACATTTGTGAATTTATATTTGAAAACTAATTGTTGTCTTATATCTGGTATACTACTTACCAGTGTGTCTGTGTGGGTTTCCTCTGGGTGCTCCGGTGTCCTTCCACAAAGTCCCGAAAGACGTGCTTGTTAGGTGAATTGGACATTCTGTATTCTCCCTTAGTGTACCCGAACAGGCACCGTGAGTGTGGCGACTAGGGGATTTTCACAGTACTTCATTGCAGTGTTAATGTAAGCCTACTTGTGACACTAATAAAGATTATTATTTTTCTTTAAAAGAAAACACAGCATATTTTATCAATTGAGTAAAAATTAGTAACAGACAGAGAAAATGTGACTTGAATTCACATAATTTAAAGTGAGATAAATAAGAAAGCTAGACTTATCTGTCAATCTGTAACATACTTGCTTGCAGTCCCCAGTCATAATCAGTTGGCAACACTCCTGGCTGTACAATCTTGTCAAGCTGTGGGTTGAAGCCCCACGATCATTTAACTTGAGCACATAGCTGGGTTGGCACGTCAGAGCAACACTGACTTAGTTGCTGCATTGTCTGAAGTGTCATTCTTTGGACAAAACATTAAACAGAAACCCCCATCTGCCTGTTCTGCTAGTTAAAAGTTCACAGAGTACTGTTTGAAGAAGAACAGGGAATTCTTCCAGTGTCTTAGCCAACATTATTCTCTCGACAAACATCAAAAATAGGGTCACCAGATTTTCAAAAGTGAAAACCGGGACTCCCTGAGGTAATGCTCCCTCACAACATGAACAGATTTCCCTCCGCAGCTCCCTGGATGCAGCAACTTCTCTGTTCTTATAAATGTACTGCCAGAAACAAGTAAATGGCCATTTTTTCTTTTCAAAGTTTCCCCACCAAGTCCCAAGGAAAACGTACTTTGCAGATGGAAACAACTCGGATAAACATCTCGCACCTTGCTGCCGCCCATTTTCTACCCATCTCGGCAGAAATTGCTTTCCACATGATATCTGAACATTTTGTGTCGCACTGCAGGGAAAAGCGGAACACTGTGCCAACTGTGGGGGAAAAGCAGACACAAATTGTGCAGACTGTGGGGCAAAGTGGCAGATCCAGGACTTGTGCACCAACCAAAATTCTATTCAAACTTGTTCTGTTACTGCAGAGTAAACGAGAAAGCTGAAAACTGGGACATTTGAAACATCTTAAGGAAATGGTCAGCATTTAATGAAAACCAATATCCTGGTAAAACTGGACGTCTGGTAACCTTACCAAAAAATAAATTAACTGCCGATTATCTCATTACTGTTTATGGCACAAGAAAACCTTCTGTGTTTAAACTGGCTGCCTTATTTACTCTTGTAATAGTATCTGCAAAATTTAATTTATTGAAAGCAAAGCGAGAGATGTGATAAGACACTATGTAATTGCAAGCGATTTCTTTTCATGTGTTGACCAAGTCTTTGCTGGAACATTCTGCAATACATCATCACAAGGAAATATTAGTCAAAGTGAGAGGGTACAGCATCACAGCTGGTGGAAGAGGGTAATTACAGTCTGACATATTTACATCAGTTTTCATTATAAATGTAGACATGGGAGCTGATAATGAAAAAGATGACCATGTGAATACAGATGCAAGATATTTAATACATGTCGGTGTAATAATAGTGCCTCTGCTTTCTGACAATCCACAGAGATTACTCTGCACAGTATGTAAAATCCCTGCTTTACCATGGACCAGAAATAAAAGCCTTTTCTTTGTATTGTTAAAAATAAAATTTAATAATCTGTCCTTTTATACAACAGAACCTGCCTTCTTTAAACAGTTTATATACAGTGAGGGATTTCATCTCCCTCGTGAAGTATCTGGAGTGTGTGCACTGTGGGTTTCGACTATGCTGTAAAATGGTACATTGTTTTCTTGTTTGAGAAGACGTACACAATGGTCTCCAATCAATGGTCTCAAAGTCTGCTAAGTGATATTTGGTCAGAATAGTTGAGAATCTATCTATTCTAGTTTATTTCCTAGAAGATAACTTTAGTATGAAGAGGTGCGGGGGGAGGCTCATTTGGAGCATAAACACCAACATAGATCTGTTGGGCCGAATATTTGGGTATTGCAGACTATGCAAATCTAAGTATAGGTGTGCAATTTATAGGGGCTTGACATGGGAAAAATGAAGAAATTTATCAAACAAAAACAGAATTTGAATCTTTATTTTACCTGGTTGATAAACAAATTTGTCTAATAATCAAAAGCTGATTCAGTTGTTGCCTAGTGCTTACAGCAGCTTGCTACTGTTTATGCATGTAATTATGTTGTATGTATGAATGAGGAGACATACAAAAAAATGAACTGTTGTTGATTGTGTGGGTGGAAACTGTTGAAGTAGTGATAGCTTCCAGGAAATAAGTGATGGATGCTCATGTGTGTGTTTATATGATTAAGGGCTCAGTTATTTAATCAATATCATCTTGCTTTTTGGTGATAGATTATTATGGCCCATACCAGAATCTAGATTTAAATCTCAGATTCCATTCACATTTGAGCTGTGCATCCTGCACCGGGATTTATTGGCCATCTAACTGGAGCTGCTGGTGGCGCTGAAGCACTCATTTTGAGGGGAAATTCTAAATTTAGGTTTTGAGGCTACTTCTTCCAATGTTATTCAGTTATTCGGTGGCTGGAGAGAACTACATTCCTCTCCTCGTAACTGCAGTGGAAGCAGGGAAGCGGTGAAAAGAGATATAAAGTAAATTGGGGAATTACCTCCCACTTCCCCCAAAAGAAAATACAGATATGTCTACCACCAATGTAGTCAAAATATAAAAGCACATTTCTGCTGCTCTAACAAAGAGCAGGAAAATTTCAATAGTTTTGGAGGATATTTGACCTTTGAAACTTCTAATTATTTTAGGCAGCTTGAAGTGGAATAAATCAGAAAATATCCTTGAATTTTGAAGGTGTTCTCTTGAAGAAAGAATAAGGCAGTGCCATGTGAGGTTATGAGACTGAGATGACTTTTGGATGTTTCTGGAGGCAAAACCTTCATTGTTTCCTCGCATGCTTTTAGTTAGAGGCTGGTATTCACATTGAAGTAAGTACAGATTCTTACTGTTGACTCTTTATTTTCAGTAATATTGGTTAGTTAATAGAAATCACATGTTTGACACGCAGCAGAAAACCATCTGCAGCTGCTCGGGGAATTGTAAAGTGCGAATACGGTATTATTTGTCCAGATAGATGTGACTGCTCTTCAAAAATAATCTATTGCTTGGGATACACTGAGAGTTTAATAAGGCTCTTTATAAATGTAAGTTTGTTTGTATTGCCAGCTTGCAAAGATATGAATAACAGAAAGAAACTTCTCTTAGCTCTATTTCCTTCAAACACTTTCCTCCTTCTGTAATTTGTGGTGTGAAGCACCTAGAAACACTTTAAAATGCTCTATATTCTTGAGGTAAAGTCCACAGATTGTGCCCTAACCCAAGTCCTATCACCTTTCTATCCCTGTCATTTTCAGTATGAATTGAGTTAGCATTTCTTTTCAAAATTTGCTTTTCTCACTCACAGTTCCCAAATGTATTCCAGGCAGATTTATGTTCAATCTGGGAATTCATCATGAACTTAATTCTTACTCTTTCATGCTATCACAGGATAATAGTGCAGAATAATACTTTAATAATTCAGAATTAGAAATTAGTAGTGATAGGAGATGGAGAAAATGGGGTCATCATAATTATTTCCCCTAAACTGTAAAATAGAAAGCAATTAAGCTAAATTTATTGCATATTGTTAGTTTCTGATTCATTAATTAAAATTCCACTTGTCATATTAGCATACTAAAAATGTTCTGGGTCCTTTCACAGCAATCAGCCAAAAATAGCAGAAGGCTATGCACCTCTATTACCAAACTCGCTCATTTCTTTCAGCTAAAGTGAAACATTTTACAAGGTCATTCGGGTGTAGCACTGATTCCTGGGTGCAAAACAACAAAACAGCTAGCAGAGTCAAAAAACAGAAAGTGCTTTGGATAGATATGAACACACATCTCAGAAATAAAATGACGGTGTTCTAATTTGCTGTGTAATTATGTAACAAGTAGCCTTGTACTAAAACCCTTGTACAAAAACATACGTAGTTTTACAGTGTGTGTCGGGGGATAATATTACCAACAGCGGAGTGGTTGAAAGCAAATCCATCACTCCAACCCTTGCCTTGGCTCCCCTTCCCCCTTCCGCCCGTGTATCACCTTCACAGTTGTGAGCATCTTCAAATCCCTTCCACACCTCAGTACATTCCTCAGCTCTGTTTCCCAGCAGGAGACTTTGGCTTATCATGCCTGCTGCTTACTCAATTTGTATCTCATTACTATATGAATTATTTTTTTCATTCTGCTAAAAATGCAAGCAAGCTTTTACTGAACAAATAGACAATCAAGAGTAGTCATGAATACAGAAAGTGGAAGGAAAGAGTATGAGTAATTTATTTGGAGTTTGAATGTAGATCTAAGGATAAATTCACTTACTCCGGCACTCAAATGTATATAGGGCTGCAAGGCTATAGCGTTAGTTATCCAACTTGTGCTCCCTCATGCACAACTCCTCAATGGGAGCTCACAATTTGTGATATTGGCTGGCGGATATTTAAAGAAATTACATAAACTCCAACAACAGATAACCGCAAATAACAAAACCTGCACCAATGTTTTGCTTGCCAAGCCGTGTGGTAACTGGTTTTAGATCCCCCTCCTTCACCAGGTTTCTGGCCTCAGCCATGCGCTTGTGTAAGAAGATCAGAAAATTGGTAAGAGGCAACTGTCGACATATAATTGAAGTTAAAGAGCAACTTTAGCACATATGAGCTCCTGGATTGTGTCCTCGCAACAGACGATGTACAATCTGATGAGACCAACAAGAGAAAAGTAGAGCGATTTTATATCTACCTGTATTAAAAAAAAACTAAAAATATTCCTGAAAGTAAAGGATAATGAAAGCATTAATGATATTTATGCTTTTGATCCAGTATGTCAGTGTGCCTTGCTTAACATAAAACCGTGGACCACTGTCTTGCATGTGAATAAAGGGAGCTAAGAGTAGCTCCACATGCAGCAGGTTTCAGGACAGCAATTACCCCATTCTGAGTTTCAATTCACAGGAAAATGGAATGCCACTCAGCAGCTATTGAACAAACATTTCTCAAGCACTTGTCAGGATTGTGTTTGGACACTACTTCCCTGTTTACCTATGGTTTCAATTTGTGCATTGAGCTTTCAGTTGCTTTGCCTGTCACAGCAGATGAGAACTTGCAACATTTCCTTTTCAGGATTTAAAAAATATATGACTAGTCACTGAATGTTTATTTAAGTTCCATTTATTTGTGTAGGCAAATGTTAATTATTTTATGTAGGACTACTTAATAACTGTATTACCAATTCTGAAAACTTTAGGAACGTAGTTTAGATTCTTTTTGCTGGTTCCTTTCCAGTCAATCAAAATGTATTGGACAATGGCAACTGTTAAGACTTTTCCTTTTCATTGGGGTGGCGAGGGGTGGGGGTGGGGGAAGATACAGGAGACGTGCTTGTTTTTCATTGTAGATTACAATAAGCAAAGGACATTCACAAGAATATAATACAATACTGCAGGTGCTGGAAACCTGAAATAAAAAAAGAAAATGCTGGATAACTGTAGCAGGCCTGGTAGCATTTATGGAGAGAGAAACACAGTTAATGTTTCGGGTCCATATTCTTCTTCTTAAGAACTGAAGAGCAGTAGAAATGTAATTGATTATATCATGGGAGAGTGGGATTATATCGTGGGAGCTTGGAAATAAAAGGTGTGGTTCTGAGTACCCGCATGGGCCTCAGTTATGCCTGTCTTTTTGTGGGGTATGTGGAAAGTTCCTTGCTCCAGTCCTTCTTAGAACCCCCCTCCCACAAGAACCCCCCCCCCCCACAACTCTTTCTCAGTTATTTTGTGACTATATCGGTGCTGCTTCATTCTTTCATGTGGACCTGAAAGAAAAGTATCAATTTTCTGCTTCCAATTTCCACCCCTCTCACTCTTCACATGATCCATCCCCGACACTTACCTTCCTTGACTTCTTTGCCCCCATTTATGGTGATAGACTGACCGCCAAAATTCATTACAAACCCACCAGCTCGCACAGTTTTTTTAAAAATATATATTTTATTCAAAATTTTTGGCCAACCATGACAGTACATTGTGTATCCTTTACACAGTAATATAACAATATAAATAACAATGGCCAGTTTTAAGCAAGAAATAAATAATATATAAACAACATCAAAATTAAAAAACAAAACTAAATGGCAACTGCCTTGTCCCAAATAAATACTCTCCAAAAATACAACTCAACAGTTCAATATACAATTACCTAAAACAACAACCTATACATATTATACATGTACACTAACATCCCTGAGAGTCCTTCTGGTTCCTCCCCTACCCCCCCCCCCCCCCCCCCCCCCCTCGGGTTGCTGCTGCTGTCTTCTTCTTTTCCATTCCCTCTATCTTTCTGTGAGGTATTCGACGAACGGTTGCCACCGCCTGGTGAACTCTTGAGCCGATCCTCTTAGGACGAACTTAATCCGTTCCAACTTTATAAACCCTGCCATGTCATTTATCCAGGTCTCCACACCCGGGGGCTTGGCTTCCTTCCACATTAACAATATCCTGCGCCGGGCTACTAGGGACGCAAAGGCCAAAACATCAGCCTCTTTCGCCTCCTGCACTCCCGGCTCCTCTGCAACCCCGAATATAGCCAACCCCCAGCTTGGTTCGACCTGGACCCCCACCACCTTCGAAAGCACCTTTGTCACCCCCACCCAAAACCCCTGTAGTGCCGGACATGACCAGAACATGTGGGTGTGATTCGCTGGGCTTCTTGAGCATCTCGCACACCTATCCTCTACTCCAAAAAATTTACTGAGCCGTGCTCCAGCCACATGCGCCTTGTGTAACACCTTAAATTGTATCAGGCTTAGCCTGGCACACGAGGACGATGAGTTTACCCTACTTAGGGCATCAGCCCACAGCCCCTCCTCAATCTCCTCCCCCAGCTCCTCTTCCCATTTCCCTTTCAGCTCATCTACCATAATCTCCCCCTCGTCCCTCATTTCCCTATATATATCTGATACCTTACCGTCCCCCACCCATGTCTTTGAGATCACTCTGTCCTGCACCTCCTGCGTCGGGAGCTGCGGGAATTCCCTCACCTGTTGCCTCGCAAAAGCCCTGAGTTGCATATACTGGAATGCATTCCCTTGGGGCAACCCATATTTTTCGGTCAGCGCTCCCAGACTTGCAAACGTCCCTCTACAAACAGATCTCTCAATTGTGTTACTCCTGCTCTTTGCCATGTTCCAAATCCCCCATCCATTCCCCCCGGAGCAAACCTATGGTTATTTCTTATCGGGGACCACCCCGAGGCTCCCGTCTTACCCCAATGCCGTCTCCACTGCCCCCAGATTTTCAGAGTAGCCACCACCACCGGGCTTGTGGTGTATTTCTTCGGTGAGAACGGCAACGGTGCCATCACCATAGCTTGTAGGCTAGTCCCCCTGCGGGACGCCCTCTCCAATCTCTTCCACGCCGCTCACTCCTCTTCTCCCATCCACTTGCATACCATTGAGATATTGGCGGCCCAGTAGTACTCACTTAGGCTCGGTAGTGCCAGACCCCCCCTATCCCTACTACGCTGCAGAAATCCCCTCCTCACTCTCGGGGTCTTCCGAGATATTCTTCTCAATCCTTTTGGAAAAAAAGCCTTCGTGATCACCACCAGGAGGCACTGAAACACAAAAAGGAATCTCGGGAGGACCACCATTTTAACCGCCGGCACCCTCCCTGCCAGTGACAGGGATACCATGTCCCATCTCTTGAAGTCCTCCTCCATCTGTTCCACCAACCGCGTTAAATTTAACCTGTGCAATGTACCCCAATTCTTGGCTATCTGGATCCACAAGTAGCGAAAGTCCCTTGTTACCTTCCTCAGCGGTAAGTCCTCTATTTCTCTGCTCTGCCCCCCTGGATGCACCACAAATAACTCACTTTTCCCCATGTTCAGTTTATATCCTGAAAATTCTCCAAACTCCCCAAGTATCTGCATTATCTCTGGCATCCCCTCTGCCGGGTCCGCCACATACAACAACAAATCGTCCGCATACAGAGATACCCGGTGTTCTTCTCCTCCCCTGAGTACTCCCCTCCACTTCCTGGAACCCCTCAATGCTATTGCCAGGGGCTCAATCGCCAGTGCAAACAATAATGGGGACCGAGGACATCCCTGCCTCGTCCCTCTATGGAGCCGAAAATATGCAGACCCCCGTCCATTCGTGACCACGCTCGCCATCGGGGCCCTATACAGCAGCTGTACCCATCTAATATACTCGTCTCCAAAGCCAAATCTCCTCAACACCTCCCACAAATAATCCCACTCCACTCTATCAAATGCTTTCTCGGCATCCATTGCCACCACTATCTCCGCTTCCCCCTCTGGTGGGGGCATCATCATTACCCCTAGCAGCCTCCGTATATTCGTATTCAGCTGTCTCCCCTTCACAAACCCAGTTTGGTCCTCATGGACCACCCCCGGGACACAATCCTCTATCCTCATTGCCATTACCTTGGCCAGAATCTTAGCGTCTACATTCAGGAGGGAAATAGGCCTATAGGACCCGCATTGCACTGGGTCTTTTTCTT
Source organism: Scyliorhinus torazame (assembly GCF_047496885.1). NCBI lineage: Eukaryota > Metazoa > Chordata > Chondrichthyes > Carcharhiniformes > Scyliorhinidae > Scyliorhinus > Scyliorhinus torazame. Next base: position 200,022,956 of record NC_092716.1, on the reverse strand, counting down.
TCTTTAGGAGAAGCGATATCGTTGCCTCTGACATAGTTGGCGGCAGCTGTCCCCTTTCCCTTGCCTCATTAAAGGTTCTCATCAGTAGCGGGGCGAGCAAGTCCACATATTTCCTGTAAAATTCAACTGGGAATCCATCCGGTCCCAGAGCGTTCCCCGCCTGCATGCTCCTAATTCCTTTCACTACTTCCTCCATTTCGATCTGTGCTCCCAGTCCCACCCTCTCCTGCTCCTCCACCTTAGGAAATCCCAGCTGGTCCAGAAAACACATCATTCTCTCCTTCCCATCCGGGGGCTGAGCTTCATATAATCTTTCATAGAATGCCTTGAACACTCCATTCACTCTCTCCGCTCCCCGCTCCATCTCTCCCTCCTCATCCCTCACTCCCCCTATTTCCCTCACTGCTCCCCTTTTCCTCAATTGGTGGGCTAGCAACCTGCTCGCCTTCTCCCCATATTCGTATTGTACACCCTGTGCCTTCCTCCACTGTGCCTCTGCAGTACCCGTAGTCAGCAAATCAAATTCTACGTGTAGCCTTTGCCTTTCCCTGTACAGTCCCTCCTCCGGTGCCTCCGCATATTGTCTGTCCACCCTCAGAAGTTCTTGCAGCAACCGCTCCCGTTCCCTACTCTCCTGCTTTCCTTTATGTGCCCTGATTGACAGCAGCTCCCCTCTAACCACTGCCTTCAGTGCCTCCCAGACCACTCCCACCTGGACCTCCCCATTATCATTGAGTTCCAAGTACTTTTCAGTACACCCCCTCACCCTTAGACACATCCCCTCATCCGACATTAGTCCCATGTCCATTCTCCAGGGTGGACGCCGTTCTTTTTCCTCCCCTATCTCCAAGTCCACCCAATGTGGAGCGTGATCCGAGATAGCTATAGCCATATACTCCGTCCCCCTCACCTTTGGGATCAACGCCCTTCCCAAAACAAAAAAGTCTATTCGCGAATAAACTTTGTGGACATAGGAGAAAAACGAAAACTCCTTACTCCTAGGTCTACTAAATCTCCATGGGTAAACCTCCCATCTGCTCCATAAAGTCTTTAAGCACCTTGGCTGCTGCCGGCCTCCTTCCAGTCCTGGACCTCGATCTGTCCAGTCCTGGTTCCAGCACCGTGTTAAAATCTCCACCCATTACCAACTTCCCCACCTCTAGGTCCGGGATACGTCCTAACATGCGCCTCATAAAGTTGGCATCATCCCAGTTCGGGGCATATACGTTCACTAAGACCACCGCCTCCCCCTGTAATTTGCCACTCACCATCACGTATCTGCCCCCACTATCCGCCACTATGGTCTTTGCCTCAAACATTACCCGCTTCCCCACTAATATAGCCACCCCCCTGTTTTTCGCATCTAGCCCCGAATGAAACACCTGCCCCACCCATCCTTTGCGTAGTCTAACCTGGTCTATCAGTTTCAAATGCGTCTCCTGTAACATAACCACATCTGCCTTAAGTTTCTTTAGGTGTGCGAGTACCCGTGCCCTCTTTATCGGCCCGTTCAGCCCTCTCACATTCCACGTGATCAGCCGGGTTGGGGGGCTCTTTACCCCCCCCCCCCCCCCTTGTCGATTAGCCATCCCCTTTTACCCAGCTCCTCGCCCGGTTCCCACGCAGCTGTGTCCCCCCCAGGCGGTGCCGCCCCGCCCACCCCACCCCATACCAGCTCCCCCTTCTCCCCAGCAGCAGCAACCCAGTAAATCCCCCCCTCCCACCCCCCCGCTAGATCCCCCACTAGCGTAGTTACACCCCCCATGTTGCTCCCAGAAGTCAGCAAACTCTGGCCGACCTCGGCTTCCCCCCGTGACCTCGGCTCGCACCGTGCGACGCCCCCTCCTTCCTGCTTCCCTATTCCCGCCATAATTATCATAGCGCGGGAACAAAGCCCGCGCTTCCCTTTTGGCCCCGCCCCCAATGGCCAACGCCCCCAACTCCTCCACCTCCCTTCCTCCCTCCCCCACAACCTGTGGAAGAGAGAAAAATTACCGGGTCGCAGGATTAACAACATAAAAATCATCTCTCCCCCCTTTTTCCCCCCTCTTCGCCCCCCATATTCGCCCCACCACTTTGTCTCAAACGTTCTTTTTTAATAACCCACTCATTCCAATTTCTCTTCAACAATAAATGTCCACGCCTCATCCGCCGTTTCAAAGTAGTGGTGCTTCCCTTGATATGTGACCCACAGTCTTGCCGGCTGCAGCATTCCAAATTTGATCTTCTTTTTATGAAGCACCGCCTTGGCCCGATTAAAGCTCGCCCTCCTTCTCGCCACCTCCGCACTCCAGTCTTGATATACGCGGATCACCGCGTTCTCCCATCTGCTGCTCTGAGTTTTCTTTGCCCATCTTAGGACCATCTCTCTGTCCTTAAAACGGAGGAATCTCACCACTATGGCTCGAGGAATTTCTCCAGCCCTCGGTCTTCGCGCCATAACTCGATAGGCTCCCTCCACCTCCAGCGGACCCGTCGGGGCCTCCGATCCCATCAACAAGTGCAGCATCGTGCTCACATATGCCCCGACGTCCGCCCCTTCTGCACTTTCAGGAAGACCAAGAATCCTTAAATTCTTCCTCCTCGCATTATTCTCCAGCACCTCCAGCCTTTCCACACATCGTTTATGGTGTGCCTCGTGCATCTCCGTCTTCACCACCAGGACCTGTATATCGCCCTCGTTCTCGGCAGCCTTTGCCTTCACGACCCGAAGCTCCCGCTCCTGGGTCTTTTGCTCATCTTTTAGCCCTTCAATCGCCTGTAATATCGGGGCCAACAGCTCCTTCTTCATCTCCTTTTTAAGCTCTTCCACGCAGCGTTTCAAAAACCCGTGTTGTTCAGGGCCCCATATTAAACTGCCACCTTCCAACGCCATCTTGGTTTTTGCTTGCCTTCCTTGCCGCTGCTCTAAAGGATCCACCGCAATCCGGCCACTTTCCTCTCCTTTTTCCATCCGTGTCCAGGGGGGATTCCCTTCTGGTTTACCGCACAGTGTTTTTAGCCGTTAAAATTGCCGTTGGGGCTCCTATTAAGAGCCCAAAAGTCCGTTCCACCGGGAGCTGCCGAAACGTGCGACTTAGCTGGTCATCGCCGCACCCGGAAGTCCAACTCGCACAGTTACCACAATGACAGCTCCTCACACCTCACTTCCTGTAAGGGCTCCATCCCGTTTTCTCGGTTTCTCTGTTCCAATTATGGCATCTTCAAAAACAGCGATTCTGACATGTCTGCCCTTTTCCTCAATCGAGGTTTCTCCCACTGTGTCTGACTGGGCACTCAACCGTGCTTGCTAACCCACAGTTGGAGAGCATCCGCCACCATTTATGCCATCTTCAGCATGATGCTACCACTACACATCTTCCACTCACACAAACCCCCCTCCCTCACCCCACCCTGCCAGTTGGCCATTCCACAGGGACCACTGCCACTGTGGCACGCTGGTCCATTCCTCCATCGCTCCTAACTCTTCATTGGCCAGACCACTGGTGATAACTCCCCTACTGTTCTTCAAAATGGAATCTTTTACATCCTCCCAAGCAGGCAGACGAGTCTTCAGTATAACATCTTATCCAAAAGGTGGCTCCTCTGACAGTACAGCACTCTTTCCGACCTGCACTGGATTTTTTTGTGCTTGGCCCCTGGAGTGGGATTTAAAATACTGACTCAGTAGATGGCACGGTGGCACAGTGGTTAGCACTGCTGCTTCGCGGCGCCAAGGACCTGGGTTCAATCCCGGCCCCGGGTTACTGTCCATGTGGAATTTGCACATTCTCCCTTTGTCTGCCTGGGTGCCTCACCCCCACAAACCCAAAAATGTGCAGGGATACATAGATACATAGAAGATAGGAGCAGGAGGAGGCCTTTTGGCCCTTCGAGGCTGCTCCGTCATTCATCACGATCATGGCTGAGTATCCAACTCAATAGCCTAATCCTGCTTTCTCCTCATAGCCTTTGATCCCATTCTCCCCAAGTGCTATATCCAGCCGCCTCTTGAATATATTCAAAGTTTTAGCATCAACTGCTTCCTGTGGCAATGAATTCCACAGGCTCACTACTTTTTGTGTGAAGAAGTGTCTCCTTATCTCTGTCCGAAATGGTTTACCCTGAATCCTCAGGCTGTGACCCCCTGGTTCTGGACACACCTATTATTGGTAACATCTTCCCTGCACCTACCCTGTCTAGTCCTGTTAGAATTTTATAAGTCTCGATGAGATCCCCCCTCATTCTTCTGAACTCCAGCGAGAACAGGATAGGTAGATTGGCCACGCTAAATTACCCATTAATTGGGTGAAAAAGAATTAGGTGCTCTAAATTTATTTTAAGAAGTAAATAAACAAAATACTGACTCAGGTGCAAGTTCTAGAACTGGATAGAATACCTTTTGGATGAAAGATCATGAATATGCATTATTTTTTTTGTTGCAGCTGAGCTCAGTTGAGATGCAGTTGAACCAATTTTGTTCATGGGGACAGAATAAAATCTGACTGATTTCATTTTGCAAGTTCTGATAACCTAAATTCTAGAAAAAATATTCGGCTGTAATTGAGGAATGGTGTTCCCACTACTCGATCTCCTCCCCGACCCCCAACTAATTTGGAAATTAATCTGTATTTTGCTCCATGCTCAGCTAATGCTAAAAGTAAATTACTGCTGGAATCTGAAACCAGAACAGGAAATGCTGGACAATCGTAGCAGGTCTGACAGCTTTTGTCGAGAGAGAATTGAGCTATCGTTTTGAGTCTGGATGATTCTGTGTCAAAGCTAATGCTGCTGGCTTCCAATGTAAATAATAAATTAAACCTGCTTGATCTACGAAAGCCAGTGGTTGCTATGGCCAAGGTCTTCTTGGCCATAGCTAATCCTGTAAATTTTCGCCTGCATTTTCATTTACACATCACCAGCAAAGCACTAATCCCAAAATGCCAACCTAGTGTCACTGGCTGGAGGCACAGTAATTGACTGTGAAAGTCAAGTACATATAGAGCATGAGTACTACCACTGAACGGTAGCACAGGACCTATATTTACACATGCAGTGATGCATTACCTAAAGGTATTTGCAAACAAAGCTGTACTGACACCGAGGTGTTAATAAGGATGCAGCAACAGTAACAACAATTTTCAGCTATATTGCACCTTTATCTTGTGAATAAGCTGATGTTAGCAGACATTGTTAACTGTCCCCCCCTTCTTCAAATCTGTCATCATCATCATCGCTACTCTTCTCAAAAAAGCAGTCCTTGACCCCTCAGTCTTTGCAAACACCCACCATTTCTAACCTCGCCAGATCTAACCCCCAACTTACCTCAAAATCCATGTTTGAATGCCTCCAATTAAATTTCCAGCTTTTCCACAGGACTGAAATGGTTCTTATTCAAGTCACTAGTAACATCCTATGTGTCTGTGGCAAAGGTAAACTATCCTCCTCATTATTTTCAACTTTTTTTCAAGTCTTTGAGACAGTTAACTACATCATGCTGCTCCAACTCCTCTCCAACGTCATGCAGCTGGATGGGACTACAATTGCTTGGTTCCATTCTTATTTATCCAGTCATCATCAAAAAATCATCTGCAAAGGCTATTTGTTCTTTCTGCTTCCTCTTCACTGTCTCTAAATTGTCAGACTGCTTGTCTGGCATTCCATATAGGGTGCACAGAAATTTTCTCCAACAAAATATTGGAAAAATCAAAACAATTGGGCGGGATTTTTTGCCCCTGATTCTCCACGACAGCTCACCATGGGCTGACGGCGGACATCCAGTCCCACCCATGTCAACAGAGTTTTGCTTTGTTTGCCAGCCGCACCACAAGGGAACCCGCCACAGGGTTCACCGTCAGTGGGACCAGAGGATGTCTTCGGTGGGAAGTGACGGAAAATTCATCCCATTCTCTTCGGCCCCAACAAACTCCAAACCCTAACCACTGACCCATCTCTCCATGGCAACTGTCTGAGGCTGATTCATATTGTTTGCTATCTTAGTGTCATATTTGACCTCAAGACACTTCCAATCTCATATCTGATCCATCATCAGGAGCATCTATTTCCATCTCTCTATCTCCTGACTCTTCTCTATCTCAGCTCATCTGCTGCTGAAACCCTCATTAATGCCTTTTTTTTTAAACCTCTAGACTTGACTATTCCAAAGCACCAGGGGCGGGATTCTCCGACTCCCCCACCAGGTCGGATAACCCCCGGGGGGGCGGCGTGAATCCCGCTCCGACGTGGGCTACCGTATTCTCCGGCGCCAGTTTGGGGGCGGGGTTTACGCCGCACCGGTCGGGGGCAGTTGGCAGCGGCACCCCCGGCAATTCTCTGGGCCCCGATGGGCCGAGCGGCCCCTTTTTCGGCCAGTCCTGCCGGCGTGAAATGGACGTGGTCCATCACGGCGTGACCTGGCTTGTCGGCCGTCTAGCGGGGTCCTCAGGGGGATGGGAGGGAGGGAGGGGGGCCCACGGTGACCTGGCCCGCGATCGGGGCCCACCGATCTGTGGGCGGGCCTGTGCCATGGGGGCACTCTTTCTCTCTGCGCCGGCCTCTGTAGGGCTCTGCCATGGCCTGCGCGGAGAAGAATCCCCCTGCGCATGCGCAGGAAACACGCCGGCGGTTCTGCGCATGCACCAGAATACGCCGACGGTTCTGCGCATGCGCGGGACCACGACGGCCCTTCGACGCCAGTTGGCGCGGCGCCAACCCCTTTGCCGCCGGCCTAGCCCCCAGAAGGGCGGAGGATTCCGCAACTTCCGGGTGGCCCGGCGCCGGAGTGGTTCACGCCATTCTTGGTGCCGGTGTCGGGCCATCGTGCCAAGTGCGGGAGAATCCCGCCCAAGGTCTCCCACACTCTACCTTCCATAATCTTCTGGTCATCCCAAACTCAGCTACTGTTGTCCAATCTTACACTGAGACCTGTTCACCAGTCACTTTTAACTGACCTTGGCTGTCACTTAAACAGTACATCTTTTAAAATTCTCATCCTTGCTTTTTGCGATCCCTCTCTCGCCTTTCCCTTCCTAATCCCAAGATGTGTAGGTTAAGCAAATTGGCCATGCTAAAATTTCCCCTTGGTGTCCATAGATGTGCTCGTTAGGTGGGATTTTGGGGATTGGGCAGAGCAGTGGATCTAGATGGGGTGCTCTTTTGGAGGTACAGTGCAGACTCGATGGGCCAATGGCCTCCTTCTACATTGTAGGAATTCTATTCTCTGAATCCCTGTAGTCTCCTCAAGCCCCACAACTCTTGAGATATCTGCACCCCTCCAATTCTGACCTCTTGTGCAGCCCCCAATCTTAATTGCTCTACTATTGGTGGTTGTACATTCAGTTGCTAAGATCACAAACTCAGGAATTCCATCCCTAAGTCTCTCTGTCTCTCTATTTTTTTCTTCCTTAAAGATGCGCCTTAAAACCTACCCTTTGATCAAACTTTTGTCCATCAGTCCAAATATATCCTTATGTGGCTGGGTGTCTAACTTTGTTTAATAACACTCCTGTGAAGTGCTTTCAAATGTTTCACCGCATTAAAGGCACTATATAAGTTACAAATTGTGTTGTCACTGAGAAAGAACTTCAAGCAGGATACAAGGAGATGGTGGGGAAACAGAGAAAGGACAGCAAACATAATTAAGGGAAGAGTAAGGGAAAGTGACTGAAAGGGTGGTTAAAGAGGTTGGAGAATATGGCAAAGGTGAGAGATCTAGCCACGCAGGTGTTTTTTTGGAAAATAATTCCAGAGTCGGAGGGCATGACTGCTGATGAACCTGGCTGTCAACGTGCTAGGTCAGAGGGTGGATATAGACCAAAGTCAAGTAGTGAGAACTCCCGTAATACATGTTGCATTGTTATGCAAATTACAATGTCCATAGCCTGATGGCACAGAGAAAGAATCTCCTACACCAGTCAGTGGTTGTGAATTTTGAAGGATCTTTTTCTGTCAGCTGATCCTTTGCCCCTGCTCCACTGCAAGTTGATTTCCAATGCCCACTATCCTTACTCCAAAACAGAAAACATAGATAGCTCTCTCAAAGAGCCGATAAAGGCACAATGAACCCAATGTTGTCCTTCTGAGCTATATGATGCTATGATTTATTTAACACCTGTGCTTATAGTTGAAAAGTCTTCCCCTAACTCCAGGTCTGACTCGGAACAAAATACAATTTATTTTCTTATTTGAAGGCACAGCTGTCAATTGCTGGACAAGTTCCTTTAGAAGGCTTTAGCAGTTAGAAATTGGTTTTCACTTTCATATTTGCACTAATGCTCATTGAATCGTTTCTGCAATAATATCCATCCTCCCCTGTGCTAACCATGGACCAATAATCAACACTATCTTCTGACATTGCACCTTTTCTTGAAACTGATAGTGATTGGAAAATTCATCTCAAGAATCCATCTTTGCTAGCTGAAATAAAATTGAGTAGTGTCTATCCAGTTCCTGGTGGGTGTGAGACAGTGTCATAAACTGCCAATATTTTTTCTCTTGATTTGCTCTAAATCAGCAGTATCATTCACTGAGGTTATAAAGGTGCCTGGCATGAGAAATGGAAATGAAACTAGTACAGAAGGAGTGTTTTTGTGAGATTAAGAAAACATGTGAAGTCCCACTCGGTAAAAATGACAATCAATTGTATTGGTTTAAAATGTAACCATATCTGATATATTCCACTCTTTAAACACAGCTCTATTTATTTAAATGGGTTTGCAATATGTCTCCGACATTTCCTCTGTTCCAACAGATCTGGTTGTGGCCAAGGCGCATTGTGAGGACAGGGTAGATGGAGATTGACTGCACATTTAACTACAAGAAAGAACTGAACTGTGGCCCAGTACTTGATGCTTTCTTGTTCTGTCTCTTCCATCCCCCAATAGTCGCATATATGCACTTAGAATCACAAAACCTTTACAGCGTAGAAACAGGCCATTCTGTCCAACTGGTCTATGCCAGTGTTTATGCTTCACATGAGAATCCTTCCACCCCTCTTCATAAAACATCTTTTGAGGCAAGAATATAAAACAATGGACTTGGAACAGTCCTGCTCAAATATTGCTGCGCAGATTAACTGTCGAAACTACAGTGCAGCTGGAGCTCACAATGCACATATTCCAATGAGTTCACAACAAGAAAGTGAAATTCTTTGTCACTTTTAAAACATAATATGAATTGTGATTAATATGGCAAGTTTTGTTACATAAAAATACATTACTGTTACTAGTTTTTCGAACGCTTTTATCACAAGCAAGAAGAGAATGAAGGCCTTTCCTGTAGGTACATGGTAAATCATCAGGGACTTTGCATTCTGTGCAGAATAATCCTGTGGCACGTCAGAAACAAACCCCACCAATATTGAGCACATACCTAGAGGGCCCCTTCACTCTTCTAGTTCACAGCCCAACTCACTAGTCCTGACAGTTAAACTTCCTAGATGAGTGGAATTGAAATTCCATACAGCTAAACCCCTTTGTCATCACAGGACTGCCTGAGTGTGTGGTTCTACTCACTGCAGTCGTGCTTCCCCAAGTGAGAGAGTCTTCATTCCTCATGAGGCAGGGATGCAACCCATTCCTGAGTCCCCACTCTGCTTTTGCAGTTTGGCCTCTCATGGAACCCTACCAAGAATCTCACTGTCACGCCCAGTGCTGACCTTCTTATTCCCTTCCTCTCACCCATTTTCCAGCTCCAACTAAGGATGGACACTCCCTCAGCTGTGATTTGAGCACAAGCCCAGCAAGGAGGGCATACAAGCAATGCCTGCATGCCAGCCTCCAGACTCCCTTAAAGCCAGGGTTGCCCTGAAATGAAGGGAAGGTAAGGCCTGCTAGCAACTCCTCTCCCCAAGATTGAGAAAATGAGACCCCAGCCCCAGTCTCGAGTTCTGTGTCTCCCACGTCCTTTCCGGTGCAGCCTGAGCATGGAAGACCCTGGAGAATCATGGCTGCCTGAGCGCTCACCTCTGACATTTCCCTTGGAGGTGAGGCTGCCAGGTTCACATTTATGTAGACCTGTTGTAAATGGCATCAGTATGATGTCATGCCTGAAAATTCCATGGGGGGTGGAGGGGAGGTCCGGAGTGAGCACCCATTAATGACATGCAAACGTATTAAAAGAGAGATTGCTGAGCTCCCTTACGTGATTTACGGGTGGGGGTGCGGGAGGGTGGAGAACCACGTTTTCGATTCTTTCTGGATTTTGAGCCCATGCTGTGGAAAGTGCAGGCTCAAAATCACCTCCTTTGTTTTTCGGTGTAAGAGTTGAAACTTTAGTTAGCTTTATGTTAGATATTTTGTAACTTGTATCCTTAAAATCTGTACATCAGTGAATACATAGGTGGGGTTAAGGAGTGTTGTGTTATAGTCAATCTTTTTATGTGTAATAAATGTTTATTCTTTTGTTAAAAGTTAATTGGCAGACCTGTGACTGGTTATCCACATATATACACAAAACAAAAATTACAGCTTATCTAGCCAGGGTTCCATTTTGGGACCTGGCTGTTCAGTAGTAACATCAGCTGGGATTGAAACGATTGATTTATTTATGCCATTACTTCTGCTGAAATACAAATCATAACCCTGAGTAGGCCTTCATCATCTTGATAAAATAATTGCCGCTTTATCACATTTACAAAAAGAAGTTACAGGTGGGAAGTCTGAACTTTACAATGTGAACCGCTGGCAATACTTTTATATGTCAATTATTGAAACTCATATGTAGAAATGGGGAGGATGTTAAGAAGTATAGCTGGAAGTGAACAGGAAGGCCTGTTACTGTTATGAATAAACATTAAAAGCAAACAATAGCTATTTGTTGAATAAAGTTACAAGTTTTTTGAGAAGAGAATAGGTTGATGAGGGTGATGCCATTGATTTGGTGTATTTGAACTTTCAGAAGGTATTTGATACAGTGCCACATAAAGAGTACAACACAAGAGAGAAGTTGTAGCTCATGGAATAGAAGTAACAGTAGCAACGTGGATGCAAAATCTGCTGAATTAATAGGAAACAGAGTAATGATCAATGGATATTTTTCAGGCTGGAAGGTTTGTAGTGTTGTTTCCCAGGAATTGGTATTGGGACCCTTGCTTTCCCTGATATATATTAATGAAACATATTAAAACTGAGACAATGGGCAGCACGGTGGCGCAGTGGTTAGCATTGCTGCCTCATGACGCTGAAGTCCCAGGTTCGATCCCGGCTCTGGGTCACTGTCCGTGTGGAGTTTGCACATTCTCCCCATGTTTGCGTGGGTTTCGCCCCCACAACCCAAAGATGTGCAGTGTAGGTGGATTGGCCTCGATAAATTGCCCCTTAATTGGAAAAAATGAATTGGGTACTCTGAATTTAAAAAAACTTGAGATGAGGGGGAATTTCTTCAGCCAGAAGGTGGTGAATCTGTGGAAATCTGCCGCAGAAGGCTGTGGAGGCCAAATCACTGAGCGTCTTTAAGACAGAGACAGATAGGTTCTTGAGTAATAAGGGGATCAGGAGTTATGCGGAAAAGGCCGGAGAATGGGGATGAAAATCATATCAGCCATGATTGAATGGTGGAGCAGATTCGATGGGTCAAATGGCCGAATTCTGCTCCTATGTTTTATGATCTAGATCTTGGTGTGCAGGGACAGTTTCAAAGTTTGCGGATGGTACAAAACTTGGAAGTATTGTAAGCTGTGAAGAGGATAGTGTAGAACTTCAAAAGGAGAGGGCAGATAGGTAGGTGGCAAATAGTTCAATGCGGAGGAAGTGTGAGGTGGTGTATTTTGGTAGGAAGAACATGGAGAGACAATATAAAATAAGGGGTTAAATTCCAAAAGCATTGCAGGAGAAGAAGGACCTGGGTGAATATGTGCATGGATCATTAAAGGTGGCAGGACAGGTAGAGAGAGCAGCTAATAAAACATATAGTATTCTCGGCTTTATTAAGAGGTACATAGAGTCCAAGAACTAGGAGGTTTTATGCTGAACTTCTACAAGGCACTAGTTAGAATTCAGTTGGTAGGGATGGACAGAATCGATATGGAGAAACTGTTTCCCCTCGTAAAAGGATCAAGAACGAGAGGGAACAGATTTAAAGTGATTTGCAAAAGAAGCAAATATGATGTGAGAAAAAACTTTCAGATGAGTGGTTTGGGTCTGGAATGCACTGTCTGCAAGTGTAGTGGAGGCAGATTCAATTGAGACATTCAAGAGGGCATTGGATGATCACTTGAATAGAAACAGTATGCAGGGGTACAAGGAAAAGGCACTAAGCCATAATGCTCATTTAGAGAGCGGCGGCAGACACGAGGGTCAAAGGGCCTCCTGTGCCGAAACAATTCTGCAATTATGTGATTTTGGATTATTGGCTGTTAAAAACAGCACTGTTAGCTTTCTATATAAAAAGAGAACCGATTATTTATAATTAATATCAAATTTGCAAACCATCAAGCGTTTTCAGTAGTTTTTTAACAGGCATGGTTGTTACTTTAATCAGACAATTCCTAGCTGGCCCTCCATCAATCCTGCTGCAGTGTTGATGTTATCCGCTGAGCATCTCGAACTGCTTTTAACCATAAAGCCATCAAACACCTGTGTGTTGCTGTGTGCGTTGCCCCACTGGGAATAGCTGCAAAGTGAAGTGCACTTTCAATGTCCCTCAGAGCAGAAATTCTCTGGCAGGTTGGAAAACATTCCATTATGAGTAGCTGTGAAATTGCAATTTAAGTTTGGATTTTTGATGCTGTGTTATTTCTTTGTTATCTTCTAAATGTTATTGCCAATTGAATTCACTGACCCGAGTCAAGAAGAAAAATGGTGGCTGAAATCATTTGAACAATTTCACAGATTCATTTTTGTACTGTTTGATCATTCATAAATGATCCTTCATTAGTGGTTTTCATTCCCACTTAGTCCTTGCTTATGGTTAGGTTTCCTAACTGTCCTGCAATATGCAGGTAATCAGCATCGTTCAATTAGCAATATTTTCTCATGGATGTGACATTTGAGCCGATCACTCAAGTTTGCATATTGGGCATATGTAGGATGTACAATTTACAATTATTTAGTTATACCCAATAACATAGCAGATTTCCAGTATGGATCAAATCTATAAAATTCATAAACAATTTTCTTTACATAAACACACTTCTGATTTTTACCACAGAGGAAGTCTAACAAACTGTTAGTGTATAATAAATTTCTTCTGAAGTTGTTCATAACTAAGTACCAAAATAAATAAATCACTTCTCCCCCTCAGTTATATGTCTACATAAATAAATCTGCATAATTCAACCATGCCAATCACATATCTTATAATAATTGGGAATGTAACAGGTGACTGTATGATATGAAAAACCAACTGATCTCTGATAGCATTTCTCTTGAGTAATCTGAAGCCTGGAGTGCAGTTGTGATGTTTACCACAGTTTTATACTGAGCCATTTAGCAAGAACATAAGAACTAGGAGCAGGATTATGCAATACGGCCCCTCGAGCCTGCTCCGCCATTCAATATGATGATGGCTGATCTAATCTCGGCCTCAACTCCATTTTCTTGCCCGTTTTCCATAACCCTTCAACCTATTACTAATTAAAAATCTGACTCTCTCTTCCTTAAATTTATTTAATGTCCCAGCATCCACTGCCCTCTGGGATGGTGAATTCCACAGATTCACAACCCTTTGAGAGAAGTAATTTCTTTTCATTCCTGTTTTAAATTTGCTACCCCATATCCTAAAACTATGACCTCTCATTCTGGGTTAGCTCTCAAGAGGGAACATCCGTTCTACAACTACTTTGTCAATAGCTTTTATCATCTTATAAACCTCAATATGATGATCTCTCTTCTAAACCCGAGAGAGTATAGGCCTAAACTGCTCAAGTGTATAGGCCCTCTTCATAAGACATCCCCTTTAATTCTGGAGTCGATCAAGCGAACCTCCTCTAAACTGCCTCCAATGACACTTCATCCCTTCTCAAGTAAGGGGATCAAAACTGTGCACAGTACTCCAGGTGTGGTGTCATCAACACCTTGTACAGTTGCAGCAAGTTCCCTACTTTTATACTCTATTCCTTTAGCCATAAATGCCAAAATTCCATTTGCCTTCCTTATTACCTGCTGTACCGGCATACTGGTTTTTGTGGTCCATGCACAAAGGCAAGATCCCTCTGCACCGAAGCACTCTGACGTTTCTCACCATTTAGATAATGAGTTGCCTTTCTATTTTAACGGCCAAAATGGATAACCTCGCACTTATCCATGTTAAACTCCAACTGCCAATTTTTGGTCCATACCTTAAACAACTGCCATTGTTCACCAACTGACCTGCCTTTTAGTCTTCCTGCCCAGTCCACTAGGGCAAATTATTTTCCCATGCCTATGTAGTTACCTTTGTTTAACTCCAGAACGCTTGTGTGGGACTCCAGTTTCTCACCTTCAAACTGAATTTGAAATTCACTCTTCCCTGGAGGATCCTTAACTATGAGGTCATTAATTAATCCCTCCTCATTACACAATACCTAATCCAGAATAGCCGGCTCCCAGGTTTGTTCCACAACATATTGCTCCAAGAGACGATCTCTAATACATTCAATGAACTCTCCCTCAAGGCTACCCTTGCCATTTTGATTTATCTAGTCTATATGCATATTAAAATCACCCATGATTATTGCCATAGCTTTCTTACAAGACCCCAGTATTTCCTGGTTTATACTGTGGCCCACTGTGCAACTACTTTTGAGAACTTAGACTACTCCCTGCAGGGACTTTTTTAATTTCTACCCAGTCTGATTCCATATCTTGAGCTCCAGTGCCTATATCATTTCTCACTAGCAAAGCTACTCCACTTCCTTTTATTTTATGTCTATCCTTTCAAAATATTGAGTGCCCTTGGTAATTGAACTCCCAGACCTGGGGCTGAATTCTCCGCTGTCAGGATTCTCCGTTTTTCCGGCAGCCCGATGGTTTCCTACGGCGGGGGACTGCCCCACAATGGGAAACCCCATTGACCAGCTACCGAAACGGGGAAACCCGCCCCTGGTCTCATATAACCATACTGAGTAATCGCTACCAAATCATACCAGTTTGTTTCTGTTTGTGCTTTTAACTCATTGGTTTGTTCCGAATGCTTCATACATTTAGATACAAAGCCTTTAACTTTATTCTATTATGAAGTTTCCTTACTCTTGTTTGATTCCTTGGTGCAAAATGACATCCATATGTTCTGTCCCTTCCTTTTATTTTCTGATAACAATCAGTCTCATCAATGACCTGAACTCCTACCGAAAACATGTTTTTTTTCTCGGGCTTGTCTGGGATTTGAACCCGGGATCTCTCACATTATAATGCAATGTAAAGCCCGAAGTGAGAATCATACCTCAAGACCAACGGTCAACTGGAATGAAGCATAGTTGGGGAAGAGAAGGAAAGAACAAAGGAGCCATAGGGTGGAGTACAGCTGGAAAGGGCTTCAGAGTAAGGCATAAAATGGGGTGAGGGAATGAGAAGTGCACAGCGAGGGTGGACAGTGATAGTGGTGATCGGAGTTGAAAATTCAATGTACGAGGAATGGTCAGGATACGAGTGCTAGCAAGGCAATCCAGGAAATGGTGCAGACTGAGAATTAGAAAATTCTGAAGGGAACAATGGCAACAAAGCACAGCAGGGCTGCTGAGAGTCATGGGTCAAAGAGACCATGAATCTGTTGGATTGTTCTAAAAACCCAACTGGTCACTCATCTATAGAGTTGGAAGCTGGCCATCTTTAGCCTGCCTGACCTATGTGCGATTCCAATCCCACATTCGTGCAGTTGATCCTTGGCAATAAGCCACAAACTTGAACGAGGCAACTAGGGATAGGCAATAAATGCCGGCCTTGCCAGGAAAGTCCACATTCCGATAAGTAACTTACAAAATAGTTGCAGAATTCTCGTGTCTTCTTTGAGCCAATCAAACAGTGTGTTGCCAACGTGTGACATGATAATATTTTGGGTTAGTAGACTTTGTTATTAGGAGTTATTACTCGGTATGTGTTTCAAAGCGTTAGAGTACATCTGAAACCTTTCTCTGCCATTTATGTGTAACACAGGAATTGTTGTATCTATCTATATGAAATGTAAGTTCTCCAGCAAAGATTTCATATACACACGGTTATAGTTAATGTGAGTGCAACCTTCGTGATTAGTTCTGATTAGATTTGCCATAGGGAAAGGAATCATAGTATGATTGAACAGAATGTTCCTACCCCCTCATTACCAGTAGATCCCTGCCCTAAGGAGCACAATAGGTCACTGTGCATCCATTTATCACTTAATGAAAACATACTACCGAAGGTGGGCCAATGACTTAATTTCTAAAGTATTTAGTCTACATTACTACCAATCATTACAGGCGCTGTTAATGTATTTTGCTTAATAGGAATTATTAGGTAACGGAAACATTTTACACACTACAGTGTTCCCGTTAAGAGATTGCGTACTGTGTTTATTCCCGAGCCCGAGGCCACTAACCGTGTGCTACCCTTTGGACCTAATTCATTGCTCAATTTTTTTCCAGTATTTAACTTCTGATTTGTAGCAATGATAATGCACATCACAAATAGATAATTAGAGGTTCTTGTCATTTGTAGGTCTAGATCATTAAGTTGCAGAACATGAAAAGAGACTTTAGCTGGTTCTTGATGTCCATTATTAGAATATAATGTGTAGTTCCAGCATTCTTATATAGAGAACTGTGGACTTAATTAGAGCTGTGACAAGCCCACTCTGATAAAGTGATGAGATTATTCATAATTGATGTCACAATCAATTACCATTTGGTTCTTCACAAGCCTACTGGCAAGTCTAGCCTTGGTGCAGGCCCCAGGACACTGATCATTGTATGGCCGCCCTGTTCATGCTGAGCCTGTGACAGCAGGCCAGATCTTTCATGAAAATTCTAATGACCCCTTTTGAAGTCTAATAAATTAATGACCTTGTCATCTTACCCTAACCCTTGCAGCTTCATCTTGGAAACATTTTTTTTA
Source organism: Scyliorhinus torazame (assembly GCF_047496885.1). Lineage (NCBI taxonomy): Eukaryota > Metazoa > Chordata > Chondrichthyes > Carcharhiniformes > Scyliorhinidae > Scyliorhinus > Scyliorhinus torazame. The sequence goes on along the minus strand of NC_092716.1, from coordinate 200,005,974 downwards.
TCATTAACTAGCTTTTTGCAAAATAGAAGACAGAATAAGCAGACGTGACATATTCTCATTGTCGTAGCCTATGTTGTGCTCCTGTAAACTGCTAATTGTTAATAAACAGGGACAGGAATTTGATACGGAAGGGTTAAACAACTGAGAAAGCACTCAAAGGCCTTTTTAATGTTGGCCTTGTTCTAAATTGGATCCTGGGAGACCAGCATCCATGAGCTGACTCCTAACGTTGACTATATCAACTCCCTTATCATGTTGGCAGGATAGTACACCCATTAAAAATGGTTTTCCAGGAGAACAGCGGCTAATTTAGCTGTCTAAATACTGGCTTCAACTCGTGAATACTCATGAACCTAAATTACAACAAATGTTTTGGGTACAAGTAAAGAAACCATTTCCACTTGTGGGAGAGTCTTAAATTAGGAGTCACAAATATAAGATGGTCACTAATTAATTCAACAATGAATTCGGGAGAAACGTCTACCCAGAGTGTGGCTAGAATGTGGCACTCACTACATGGAGCAGCTGAGTCAAATGGGATGGTACATTTCAGGGGAAGCTGGATAAACACCGAGCGAGAAAGGAATAGAAGGATATGCTGATAAGAGTTGTTTGAAGTAGGGTGGGTTGAGGCTCGAGGGGACCCAGCATGGACAAATGACCTGTTTCTGTGCTGCAAATGTGATTAATTATGTAATTAATTTAGCAGCCCTAATGTTGATTCAAACCAACAATGTTCCAGTATTTTCAAATTGGACAATTGTCCATGGGCGGGATTCTCCGACCCCTCGCCGGGTCGGAGAATCGCCGGGGGCTGGTGTGAAACCCGCCCCCGCCGGTTGCTGAATTTTCCGGCACCGGATATTCGGCGGGGGTGGGAATCGCGCCGCGCTGGTTGGCCGCCGCCCCCCCCCCCCCCCCCCCCCCCCCCCGGGCGATTCTCCGGCCCGTGATGGGCCGAAGTCCCGCTGCTGGAATGTCTGTCCCGCCGGCGAGAATCAAACCACCTCTCTTACCTGCGGGACAAGGCGGCGCGGGCGGGCTCCGGGGTACTGGGGGGGGGGGGGGGGGCGCGGGGCGATCTGGCCCCGGGGGGGGTGCCCCCACGGTGGCCTGGCCCGCGATCGGGGCCCACTGATCCGCGGGCGGGCCTGTGCCTCTTTTCCTTCCGCCTTCGCCGAAAAGAGGGGGCACTCTTTTCCTTCCGCCTTCGCCATGGTCTCCACTATGGCGGAGGCGGAAGAGACCCCCTCCACTGCGCATACGCGGGGATGCCGTGAGCGGCCGCTGACGCTCCCGCGCATGCGCCGCACGGCAAAGTCATTTCCGCGCCAGCTGGCAGGGCACCAAAGGCCTTTCCCACCAGCTGGCGGGGCGGAAATTAGTCCGGCGCGGGCCTAGTCCCTCAAGGTGAGGGCTCGGCCCCTCAAGATGCGGAGAATTCCGCACCTTTGGGGCGGCGCGATGCCGGACTGATTCGCGCCGCTTTTGGTGCCGGTCGGCGGACATCACGCCGATTGTGGAGAATCCCGCCCCATGTCTTTTACTACTGAGTAAAACACAGTTTAAGAATTCCATCCCTGTTCTTACTGTTTAGTCACAGTTTGTTACACTATGTAACATCACAATGGTGTGCTGCAACACAGAAAGATAATGCTGATTCTCAATCCCTCATGTGCACCTAAAATGTTTGTAAATTACTACTACCAACTTGTTTCCAAGCTCGTTGATCCTTTCTCAACTAAATGTATTTGTCTCTTGATTTATTAATTAGAAATAGCCTAATTATTTTGTTTCTGTTCAGACTGCAAAAGCTGTAACATGTGTGGTTTACTTTGCACCTAACACATCAGAAGACTACTAGCGTTCATTAAGTGTAAAATGAAGCTCAGTTTTCCCACTTTCACAGGCAATAAATTATCAATAAAATCTGGCCTGCAGATATCTCGGCATGCTTCTATGTCACCATTATTAATAGTGACAACGAGAGAAACAATTGCAGTTCATTTTTTAAATGCAGTGGCATTTGTTACAGTTTGTAACAACAACTTATATTTATATAGCACCTTTAACATAAAGAAACATCCCAAGCATTTCACATAAATAAATGTATGACACTGAGCCACAAAGAAGATATTAGGTCAGATGGCCAAAAGCTTTGTCAAAGAGGGAAATTCTAAGAAGTGTCTTAGTGGAAGAAAATGAGGTGGAGATGTATATGTAGGGAGAGAATTCCAGAGCTTCAATCCTAGGCAACTGAAGACACAACCATCAATGGTGAAACAACTATGATTGAAAATGTGTAAGAGGCTCGAACTAGAGGAGTGCAGATATCGCAGAAGATTCTTTGGTTGGAGGAGATTACAGAGATGGGGAGGAGCGAGGTGATGGAGGGATTTCAAAACAAGGATGAGAATTTTAAAATCAGGACGTAGCTTGACGTAGAGCCAGTGTAGGTCAGCAAGCACAGTGATAGGAAACGGGACTTACTATGAGTTAAGACATGGGCATCAGAATTTTGGATAATCTTAAATTTACACACGGTAAAATGTGGGAGACTAGCAGGAGTGCCTTGGAATAGTCAAGTCTATAATAGAGGCATGGATGAGGCTTTCAGTATCAGATAAGCTGAGACAAGGGGTAGTTGACTGATATTATGGAGGTTGAAAAAGCTAGTCTTAGTGATGGCATGAATACGTCAGTAGTTCATCTTGAGACTAAATGTCACACCAAGATTGCAAAGACTAGCTTAACTTCAGGTTGTTGCCAGGAGGAGGAATGAAGCCGGTGGACAGGTAATGAAGTTTGAAGAGGGGACCAAAAACGATGGTTGCAGTCTTCCCAATATTTATTTGGAGGAAATTTATTTTCATCCAGTAGGGATGTTGCAGAAGTGGCCTGATAATTTAACAACAGTGGAGGAGCTGAGAGAGGTGGTGGTGAAGTGGAGCTGGGTGAAAATGCCTTTGGATGATGTTGCCAAAGAGCAGCATGCAGCTGAGAAATAGGAAGAAACCAAAAATTAATCCTTGCATGAGCAGGAAGGGAAAGCGTTTCAAGTGATTCTCTGGCTAGGATTAGAGATAAGAATGGAACCATGCGAGAACAGTCCCATCCAGCTGAATGACAGCAGAGAGGCATTGGAAGAGGTGTTTTCTAAGAGACACAATTTTTTAAAACATAGACGCTGAAGTTCTTTTGTGTTTAGTTTGGGAGTACATTTATTCTTTGTTAATTTTTAACATTATTAAAGCGCAAGCCATTTGTAGCTGTGCTTGGGTCAAATAATCTTTTCCCGTCTAACTGTTTTGTTGCTATACAATTAGCATGACAGGGTGAGAACACTTTGTTCAAGACAGTACCTTCCCTGCACAAATTGAAGGAATGTACAAATAATTGAAGGTGCAATAAAAATCAACAAAAAGGGAATCATTGGAGGCATTTCTAATCCAAACAAAAACTCCAGTTAGATATCCACATCCATCAGGACATCAGTTTTTTGGCTGCCTCTACATTGATAGAATCATAGAATCCCTACAGTGCAGAAGGAGGCCATTTGGCCCATCGGGTCTGCACCAACCCTCTGAAATATCACTCTACTTTAAGACAAGTGTGAAACATGTTTGCCTTTCCAGCAACAGAGCAAATCTTGGTGGCTGGGTACTTTCTTTGCAAAATCAGGCCCGCACTATTCTTGATTTTCCACTTGTCAAGGTAAATAAAGAGAAATTTGTGATCAGCTTGTGTCCGATTTTCAATTTATAGACTTCCTCCCTGCCAAATACTTTAAGTCTCAGAATTTCAGTGCTGAAAAAGAAAATCTACCCTAAAATCTTTTTCAGACAATAGTTAGAATTGTCAAATTTGGTTGGACCTATTTCTGGAGTTCAGTCACATACATGCCTTTCAATCACATGACAATTGCTTGTAGTTACTTAACAGTTTGATATCTCTGCTTCTCTGAGTGTGCAAATGATGCCTATTGAAAGCTATAATTTTATATAACTGACGTGGATATGAGAGCACTGAGATTGAAGCCCAAGATGGCAGTACATATTCTGTGTATTGATCAACTGAGAATCCATCACGTTTTAAAATTCTTCCTCGCGGAGCAGTCCTCAGAGCTGAAGACAGTGTCCTTCACGTAACTCAGTTTCTCCGCTAGGTAGGTTGCCCTCATCTGCCAATAAAGTAGAAGGGTACAGTGAATTTCCTTGTGGCTGGTCCCACTCCATGGCCATAGCTTCACAGGAAATGCTTTACCAGCAGCCAGTCATGAGGGATATTCCAGGGGAGTAATGGCTCAGTGTGGCGATGGGACAGCCCCTCCCACTCCATGGATGTAGGAAGGAGGTTGAGGGGAGGGAAGTGACAGATCGAGGTGCAGATCATTCTTTGCACCCTTCATTTTTGGACATGCTCAAATTCTTAATTCTGTTTTTTTCATTCCAAGCACCAAAACCTATAACAACTGCAGTCCTCCTACGTTGTTTATCTAGTTCCACTAATGTATAGTGAGGAAGCCAGAGGACTAAGTCACTGTACTGGTGCCCCATTATTCTGAGATAAGTATATCAAAGGCTCAATCTGTTGTTCATCCGTTCCATAGCTGGAGAGGTGAGCTTACATGTGGGTTTAATAATGCAACTACCATTCTCCTGTGCGGCCTGATGGTAGCAGTCATGGATTTGGAAGGTGCTGTCTAAGGAACTTTGGTGAGTTCCTGCAGTGCATCTGGTAGATGGTACACATAGCTACCACTGTAGTTGGTGATTGGAGAGTTTGAATGTTTGTGGAAGGGGGAGCAATCAAGTGGGTTGCTTTGTCCTGGATGGTGTTGAGCTTCTTGAATGTTGTTGGAGCTGCACTCATCCAGGCAAGTAGAGAATATTCCATTACACTCCTGACTTGTGGCTTGCAGATGGTGGACAGGTTTTGGGGGTGTCAGAAGGTGAGTTATTCACGGTACGATTCCTAGCCTTTGACATGCCCTGGTAGCCAGCTAGTCCAGTTCAGTTTCTGATCAAAGGTAACCCTCAGGCTGTTGATTATGGAGGATTCTGTGATGGTAATGCCATTGATTATCAAGGGGCAATGGTTAAATCCTCTCTTGTAGGAGATGGTTATTGCCTGACACTTGTGCGGCACAAATAAAACTTTCCACGTGTCAGCCCAAGCCTGGATATTGTCCAGGTCTTGCTGCATTTCTTTTTTTTTTTTAATTTGTTTTTATTCAACATTTTTACAAACCACTACAAAAAGAAAAACTACGAAAAGAAAACATAGCAATAAAACAGAAAACAACTTAACTATTTAACAAAACAAGGTGGGGTATCTGCCCTTTACAAACAAAATCCATCCACCGCCCCCCCCCCCCTGCCTTCTGGTTTGCTGCTGCTGCTGACCTCCACCTAACGTTCCGCAAGAAAGTCAAGGAACGGTTGCCACTGCACGGAGAAACCCCTGCAAGGACCCTCGCAAGGCAAACTTTATCCTCTCCAACCTGAGAAATCCCGCCATGTCACTGACCCAAGCCTCTGCACTTGGGGGTTTTGCCTCCCTCCACATTCTCCGAGCTACCAAGGAGGCAAAGGCCAGAACTCCGGCCTCTTTCGACTCCTGCACTCCCGGATCGTCTGATAACCCAAATATCACTATCCCCAGCTCGGTTTTACCCGAGTATCCAAGATCTTGGACATAGCCTTTACGAAGCCTTTCCAAAATCCTGTAAGTGCCGGACATGCCCAGAACATATGGACATGATTTGCTAGGCTCCCTGAGCACTTCACACACCTGTCCTCCACCCCAAAGAACTTACTCATTCTCATCACTGTCATATGCGCCCGGTGCACCACTTAAACTGAATCAGGCTAAGCCTGGCGCAAGATGAGGAGGAATTGACCGTGCCCAGGGCGTCAGCCCACAGGCCCTCATCCAGCTCCTCACCCAGCTCCTCCTCCCACTTGCCCTTCAGCTCCTCCACCGAGGCCTCATCCACCTCCTGCAGCTCCTGATATATTTCCGATATCTTGCCATCCCCTACCCACACGCCCGAGACCACCCTGTCCTGTATCCTCCGGGAAGGCAGCAGCGGGAATTCCCCCACCTGCTTTTTCACGAACGCCCGAACCTGCATGTACCTAAAGGTATTCCCCGGGGGTAGCCCAAATTTCTCCTCCAGCGTCCTCAGACTAGCAAAAGTCCCATCAATGAACAAGTCCCCCATCCTTTTGATACCCGCCCTGTGTCAACTTAGGAACCCTCGTCAGTTCTACCCGGAATGAACCTGTGATTGTTCCGTATCGGGACCCAGACTGAAGTCCTTGCTTCCCCCCTGTGCCGTCTCCACTGCCCCCAGATCCTCAAATGTCGCCGCCACCACCAGGCTCGTGGTATACCGCGTCGGCGGAAGCGGCAACAGTGCCGTTATCAGTGCCCCCAAGCTAGTATCTTTACAATACGCCACTTCCAACCGTTTCCACGCCGCCCCCTCTCCCTCCATTACCCATTTCCGAATAATGGATATATTCGCTGCCCAGTAATAGCTGCAAAAGTTCGGCAGCGCCAACCCCTCCGACTGCGCTCCAAGAACAGTCTCTTAACACGCGGGGTCCTGTTTGCCCACACAGATCCCGTAATAATCCTATTTACCCGCCAGAAAAAGGACTTGGGGATGAGAATGGGAAGGTACTGGAAGACAAACAAAAACCTGGGGAGGACCGTCATCTTTACAGACTACACCCTGCCCACCAGGGAAAGCGGCAGCATGTCCCACCTCTTAAAGTCCTCCTCCATCTGATCCACCAGCCGCACTAAGTTGAACTTGTGCAGGACTCCCCAGCTCTTAGCCACCTGAATGCCCAAGTAGCGAAAGCTCCTCTCCACCATCTTAAGCGGTAGCTCTCCCAGTCTCTCTTCCTGGCCCCTCGCATGTATCACAAAAAGCTCGCTTTTTCCAACATTCAGCTTATACCCCGAAATGTCTCCAAAATCCCTAAGAATCTGCATGACCTCCCCCATCCCCTCCACCGGATCCGCAATGTACAGGAGCAGGTCATCCGCATACAGTGGAACACGATGCTCCTTTTCTCCCCCCCCCCCCCCCCCCCCCCCCCCCCCCCCCCCCCCCCCCGAATCAGCCCCCTCCAGTTTCTGGACTCCCTCAATGCCACAGCCAGTGGCTCGATCGCCAGGGCAAACAGCAGGGGGCACCCCTGCCTCTACCCTCGGTGTAATCTAAAGTACCCTGACCGCAGCCGGTTCGTCGACACACTCGCTACCGGGGCCTGATACAACAATTTGACCCACCCTTTAAATTCCTCTCCAAACCCAAATCTGCCTAACACGTCCCACAGGTACTCCCAGTCCACCCGATTGAAGGCTTTCTCCGCGTCCATTGCCGCTACCACTTCTGCACCCACCCCTTCCGAGGGCATCATGATCACAGTCAGGAGCCTCTGCACATTCGTATTCAACTGCCTGCCCTTCACAAACCCCGTCTGATCCTCATTGATTACTCCCAGGACAGAGTCCTCAATCCTCGTGGCCAACAGCTTGGCATCCACGTTAAGGAGCGAAATCGGCCTATAGGAGTCACATTGCAACAGGTCCTTATCTCGCTTGAGGATAAGCTAGATTAGAGCCTGCGACATCGTCAGGGGGAGGGTTCCCTTTTCCTTAGCCTCATTGAAAGTCCTCAACAACAGCGGACCCAGCAGCTCTGAGAATTTCCTATAAAACTCTACGGGACACCCATCCGGTCCCGGGGCCTTGCACGCCTGCATACCCCCTAACCCCTTAACCAGTTCCTCCATCTCAATCGGGGCCCCCAATCCCTCTACTCGCCCCTCCTCCACCTGTGGAAACCTCAGTTGCTCCAGGAACTGCCCCCCCCCGGGGGTTCTGACTCGTACAATTTGCCATACAAGTCCTTGAAGACCTCGTTAATCCTTGCCGAGCTCAGCACCGTGTTACCCCCCCTATCTCTAATTCCCCCAATCTCCCTGGCCGCCTCTCTCTTCCGCAGCTGATGCGCCAGCATCCTACTTGCCTTCTCCCCATACTCGTACATTGCTCCCTGTACCTACCTAAGCAAGTCAAACTCCGCCTGCAGGTTCCGGTGCTCCTTCAACAACCCCTCCTCGGGGGATTCCGCATACCTCCTGTCCACACTAAGTATCTCCCCCACCAATCTCTCCCTCTCCATCCTATCCCTCTTCTCTCTCTGGCCGCTGACTGAAATTAGCTCCCCTCTGACAACTGCCTTCAGCGCCTCCCAGACCACACCCACCGAAACCTCCCCATTATCATTGGTCTCCACATAGCTTTGGGTTCACCTCCGAACCCGCCCACAGACCTCCTCATCCGCCAGTAGTCCCACGTCCATTCTCTGCAGAGGGCGTTGGCCTCTCTCCTCCCCCAGCCCCAACTCCACCCAGTGCAGGGCATGGTCCGAGATCGCAATGGCCGAATTCTCCAGCCCTTCCACTCTCGGGATTAGCGCCCTACTAACCACGAAATATTCAATTTGCGAGTACGCCTTGTGCACATGGGAGAAGAAGGAAAACTCCTTCGCCCTTGGCCTGGCAAATCTCCACGGATCCACTCCCCCCATCTGGTCCATGAACCCCCTCAGGACCTTGGCCGCTGCCGGCCTCTTACCCGATCTCGACCTAGACCGATCCAGTGCCAGGTCCAGGACCGTGTTAAAGTCCCCCGCCCATTACCAAACTGCATGACTCCAGATCCGGAATCCTACTCAACATCCGCTTCATGAACCCTGCATCGTCCCAGTTCGGAGCATACACATTCACTAGCAGCACCCGGGCCCCCTGCAACCTGCCACTCACCATAACATATCAACCCCCTTTATCCGCCACAATACCCACCGCCTCAAATGCCACCCGCTTACTCACCAAAATTGCGACCCCACTGTTCTTCGCATCCAGCCCGGAGTGGAAAACCTGCCCCACCCATCCTTTCCTCAGCCTGGTTTGATCCGCGATCTTCAGGTGTGTTTCATGTAGCATGGCTACGTCTGCCTTTAGCCCCTTTTAAGTGCGAAAACATACGGGCCCTCTTGACCGGCCCAGTCAGGCCTCTCACGTTCCACGTGATCAGCCTGGTCGGGGGGCTACCAACACACCCCTTGTCGGTGAAGCGGTGGAACCTTACCACCATAGTTCTTGGCGGCTCGTTCGCCCTCGGCCTCCTTGCCAGTACTCTGTGCGCCCCATCCAGCTCCAGGGGCCGCGGGAAGGCCCCCGCGCCCATCAGCGTACCCAGCATCGTGGTCACATACGCCCCAGCATCCGACCCCTCCACGCCTTCAGGGAGACCCAGAATCCGCAGGTTCTGCCTCCTTGACCTATTCTCCAGGTACTCCAGCTTCTCCTGCCATTTTTTGTGCAGCGTCTCGTGCGCCTCCACTCTAACCGCCAGGCCCAGAAGCTCGTCCTCATTATCAGAGGCCTTCTGCTGCACCTCCTTGATCTCCGTCCCCTGCATCTTCTGGGTCTCCACCAACCTTTCAATCAACGCCTTCATAGGGGCCAACATCTCCGCCTTTAAATCCGCAAAGCAGTTTCTTAAAAACTCCTGCTACTCCCGTGACCACTGGGCCCATGCTGCCTGATCCCCGCCAGCCGCCATCTTGCTTTTTCGCGCCCGTTCTCCTCTCTTCTCCAAAGCCGCTTTTTGGACCGCCCCACTCCTGGTCCACTCCATACAGCGCTGGGGGACCCTCACTGTTTCCTTCCCACACCGGGAATCGTCGTCAGAGTGCTGCTGGAGCTCCTTAAAAGAGCCCAAAAGTCCGTTATCAGCGGGAGCTGCCGACCGTGCGACCTACCTAGGCATAGCCGCAGCCGGACGTCTCTTGCTGCATTTCAACATGGACTGCTTCATTATCTGAGGAGTCGCGAATGGTGCTGAACATTGTGCAGCCATCTGCAAACACCTCCACTTCTGACCTTATGATGGAAGGGAGGTCATTGATGAAGCAGCTAAAGATTTTTGGGCCTACAACACTACCCTGAGGAACTCCTGCAGTGATTTCCTGGAGCTGATATAATTGACCTCCAACCACCACAACCATCTTCCTTTGTGCCAGGTATGACTCCAACCAGCGGAGAGTTTCCCCCCTGATTCCCATTGACTCCAATTTTACTAGGGCTCCTTGATGCCATACTCGGTCAAATGCTGCCTTGATATCAAGGGCAGTCACTCACCTCAACTCTGGCATGCTGCTGTTTTGTCCATGTTTCAACCAAGGCTGTAATAAGGCCAGGAGCTGAGTGCCCCTGGTGGAACCCAAACTGAGTGTCTATGAGCAGATTATTGCTGGGTAAGTGCTGCTTGATAGCACTGTTGATGACTCCTTCCATCACTTTGCTGATAATGGAGAGTAGACTGACCAGTAATTGGCTGGGTTGGATTTGTCCTGTTTCTTGTGTACATGGCATACCTGGGCAATATTTCACATTGCTGAGTAGATGCCAATGTTGTAGCTGTACTGGAACAGCTTGACTAGGGGAGCGACAAGTTCTCGTGCACAAATCCTCATTAAGTATTGCAGAATATTATCAGGGCCCATAGCCTTTGCAGGATCCAGTGCCTTCAGGTGGAATGAATCGTATTGGCTGAAGACTGACATCTGTGAAGATGGGGATATCCGAAGGAGACCAAGATGGATCATCCACTCGGCACATCTGGCTGAAGATTGTTGCGAATGCCTCAACCTTGTCTTTTGCACAAATGTGCTGGGCTCCTCCTTCACTGAGGATGTGGATATTTGTGGAGCCTCCTCCTCCAGTGAGTTGTTTAATAGTCCACCACCATTCACGGCTGGATGTAGCAGGACTGCAGGGCTTAGATCTGATGCGTTGGTTGTGGAGTCGTTTAGCTCTGTATTAGGTGCTGCTAAAAAAGGATAAGGATTCTGTGGAGCTTGGGTCACACCTTCTGATCTCGTGCTTGATGTGGATGCTAATTTATTGGCTATGGGGTTGGCGCTGAGGTTGGAACTCTGTTTTCCTGGGTGATAGGTGAAGATAAAACAGGATTTGTTAAGGGTTGGCAACTGTTAAACGTAGTTCTTACCCCTCTTGCCAGGCCTGGGCCAGAATTTTTTTTTTTTAATGTATTTTATTACTAACATGTATCAAAACAGGTTACAACAAATAAACACCCTGAGAAACATAAATCCCAGCAATCAATTATACAGTCTGTACAACTTTTTTCCCCCCTTTTCATTCCCCCTGCGACGAACAGCTCCTCAAACATAGTCACAAACATCCCCCACCTTTTCTCAAACCCCTCTGCAGAACCCCTTAACTCATACTTTATCTTCTCCAACCACAGGAAGTCGTGCAGGTCATCCATCCAAGCCGCTACCCCCGGTGGCGATGCCGACTGCCACTCCGACATTATTCCCCGTCGCTTCTCTGAAACCGCAAATATCGTCGCCAAAAGGATCAGGGTCCACCTCCTCCTCCACTATCCTGGCTAAGACTGCGAACACTCCCGCCCAGAAATCGTCCCAATTTTTCACAACCCCAAAACATGCCCCCACCCACACCTCTCGCACTCATTTGCTATCCCCTGGAAGAACCACTCATTCTCGCCCGAATCATATGCACCCTGTGCACCACCTTAAACTGTATCACACTCATCCTTGCACAGGAGGAGATCCCGTTTACCCTACGCAGTGCCCCACTCCAGACTACCCAATTGATCCCCCTCCCAATTCCCCTTCTCATTTCTCCTTGATCTTCACCACCCGCTCGCCTCCCTGCTCCCCCAGCTACTTGTATAATTCCCCAATTCTTCCCTCCCCTTCCACATCCGGAAGCAGCAGTCACTCCTGCAAGGTGTATCCCGGCAACCTGGGGAACCTTCTCCAGACCTTTTGCGCAAAGTCCCGAACCTACAGATACCTGATCTCACTCCCCCTCGGCAGCTCTTCCCTCTCTATTCCAAATACAGATCCCTCACCTTGACCACCCCCACTTCCCTCCTGTATACATTGTCTATCTCTCGTTCCCCCCCCCCCCACCCCGCTCAAAGCCATGATTCTCGCACAGCATCGTTAACACCGACATCCTTTCCACCCTAAAATCCCTCCTCAACTGATTCCATATCTTCACCATGGATTGCGCCACCACCGGGCTCCCTGAATACCAACTCAGAGCCATTGGCAACGCTGCCATCACCATAGCCCTCAAACTGGACCCCTTACAAGATTCCTCCTCCATCCTAACCCACTCTACCCCTTGGGCCTGATCCAGAGATGATCGTATCCTTCGATGCTGAAAAGGCATTCGACAGAGTAGATTAGATCTATCTCTTTACGGTTTTGAAGAGGTTTGGGGGCAAGGTTTGTGTCTGGGGTACGTTTGTTTTATGAGACTCCTTCGGCTTGTGTTCGCGCCAACACCACGAGCTCAGGGTACTTTCAGTTAAACGGGAATGATGTCCCCCATTCTGTTTGCAATGGTGATTGCCTTTGGCCATCGCTTTGAGGGCCTCCAGTAAATGGAAGGGGATAATTAGGGGGGGTGCGGTTGGAGCATTGGGTTTCCCTGTATGCTGACAACCTTTTGCATTATTTGATGGACCCAGTCCCCACTATGGATGATATAATGGAGCTACTGAAGAGCTTTGGCTCTTTTTCAGGATATGAATGAAATCTGGAAAAGAGTGAGTATTTTCCGGTCAACCGGGAGGTTAGCCAATCTGGGGATGCTTCCTTTTCGCTTAGCCAGATCTAGCTTCAGGTATTTGGGGGGACCGGGTGGCTCGGAATTGGGCCCGGCTTCATGAGCTGGACCATGCTAGTCTGGTGGATAGAGTCAAGACTGACCTGCAAAGGTGAGCTAACCACCCCTGTCCTTGGCGGGCAGGGTCTATTCGATTAAGGTGAACATTCTTCCACAATTTTTGTTTCTTTTCCAGTGTCTTCCGGTTTTCATTTCTAAATCCTTCTTTGGGAAGGTTGATAAGATGATATCATCCTTTATATGAGCGAGCAACGCTCTGCGGATTCATAGGGTGATCCGTCTTTCTTTTTTTTAAATTTAAAGTACTCACTTCTCTTTTTTTTTCCAATTTAGTGTGGCCAATCCACCTACCCTGTACATTTTTTGAGTTGTGGAGGTGAGACCCACGCAGACATGGGCGAAAATGCAAACTCCACACGGACTGTCACCCAGGGCCGGAATCGAACCCGGGTCCTCGGCAGCAGTGCTAACCACTGTGCCATGTGTCGGCCTCTGGGTAATCCTTCAAAGAGATGGACAGTCGGGCCTGTTGGTGTTGCCTAACTTGCTGTTTTATTATTGGGCAGCTAACACTGAGAAGGTGTTAGGTTGGTTAGCAACCCGAGGTCCACTTGGGTGCAGATAGAGGCGAGGTCGTGCAGGGGATCTAGTTTGGGGCACTGGTGGCACTGGCTTCGCACCTGTTTTTGCTGACAAAATACTCTTCAAGTCCAGTGGTTGTTTCCACTCTTAAGATATGGAGGCAATTCAGACATTTTAAACTTGGGTCAGTGTCAAAGCTGGTCCCCACCTGTGCTAACCATCTGTTCGAGCCGGTGAGATTGGAAACCACGTTTGGTGTGTGGGAAGAGAGGGGGCTGGAGGGATTGGGAGACTTGTGTCTGGAGGGATGGTTTGCCAGTCTAGATGAATTGATGGTGAAGTTTGGGCTCTCGGGCTTGGGCTAATTTACCAACATTCCCCCCGGTGCCCACCAATATCTCTGATAGAAAGGGTCCTTTCGCTTGCGAGGTGGGAGGAGGGTAGCACCTCCGGCATTTATAGATGGATTCTAGCAGAAGATTCGGTTTCAGTGCCCCATAATAGATGATGAGGTGGAGTGAGGCTCTTCGCAGGGTGAACTCCATGTCTTCATGCACAAAGCTGTGTTTGACCCAGCTTAAAGTGATGTTTCGGGTGCACCTGACCAAGTCTAGAATGAGTAATTTCTTCTCGGAGGTGGTTAATACGTGCGAGGGGTCTGGCCAACAACGTGCACGTGTTCTGGTCTTGCTCCAAGCATGTGAGCTTTTGGGTTTCCTTTAGCGCCATGTCTGAGATTTTGAATACTGAACTGGAGCCCTGTCTGTTAGTTGCCATATTTGGAATGTCGGACTGGCCGGGACTGCAGATGGATGCAGGGCTGGATGTTCTTGCCTTCGCCTTGTTGATTGCCCAGAGGTGGGTTCTACTGGGTGGAGGGTGGAGGTCAGCATATCCACCCAGCACCTCCCTATGGCTGGGAGACTTGCTGGAATTTTTGTACCTAAAGTAGGTCAAGTACACAGTGAGAGGTTTGATCGAGGGATTCTATTGGAGGTGGCAACCTATTATAGCTTACTTTAAGGAACTAATCCCCTTTAGGGGGGCAGGGGGTGAAGGGATTGTGTTGGTTACTTTTAATGTCTTTTTTCTGTAAATTGTATTTGGTTTGTTTTGATAGATCCCTCCAGGGTTTGGGCCTTCAGATGACATCCGCCAAGGTCATCACAGGCATCAGGACATAGCAGTAAGCAGGCTGCCTCTGCTCCTGTTGCAGACACCGGGGCTTAATAGGGTTTAATACATTTTGATGTCACCATAGGGTCACAGGTGCTCTATCTCTGAATAAGTTGAACTTTTTATAAACCGTCCCATGGCTATTTGAATGCAATAGTCAGATGAAAGCATTTTGGCTTGGATCTTTGCAATCCTCTCATTCCAAGGTTCAGCCTTCCTCGCACTCAGAGTAACCCCTTTTAAGATTAACATTCTTGTGATGTCAACCTTAGCTCAACTTGCTACTGTATCCTTGTTTGTTGACAGGGAGAAGTGTGTATTTCTTTATTAGGAGTGTCTCATGGGTGAGCTCTAAACCCTTAGTCTTCAAGGGATAGCAATGGCTGAGGAGGGCTCATCAGATATGTGACTCTGCACAACTGAGTTTCCTAACTGATTGTGCCCCAAATGAAGACCACGCGTTTTAGGAAGAGAGCTCTACGTTGGCCCACATTTCCGTTGCGGCAGTGTTGCATCCTTAAATGGCATGGGAAGCATTTAGCCTCGACTCATATTGCTGGACTTTAAGTTGACAGAGTGAACACATTACCAGGACATCAGTGACCAAAGCTAACATCTAATCCTATTGAGTTGTGACTCTTAAGGCCCAAGTGTAAATGCAGGACCCATCCTCTCAGCGATGGTTCGACTATTCCTTCAGAAATCACAAAATGGCTTGGAAGGCTAGAGGAGGTGATGTTTGAACTTAATATTAATCCTTTTGGAACCTT
Organism: Scyliorhinus torazame; assembly: GCF_047496885.1. NCBI lineage: Eukaryota > Metazoa > Chordata > Chondrichthyes > Carcharhiniformes > Scyliorhinidae > Scyliorhinus > Scyliorhinus torazame. Next base: position 199,990,667 of record NC_092716.1, on the reverse strand, counting down.
TCAGGTAGTAGGGTATCACGGGCATGTCTCCCACATCTCCCCTCCTCCATGGCTTCATGGCATTCTCCAGGGCTCCCTGCATATCTTCATCTTCCGTGGAGGGCTCCTCCTCCTCCAGTTCACCCTCTAGTGGCAGGACCTCATCTTTCTGTGTAGCCAGATTGTGAAGGGCATAGTAAACTGCAATGATGTGGCAAATCTTCTCCAGTGCATATTGAGAGCCACCTGAGTGGTCCAGGCATCTGAATTGGATCTTCAGAAGTCCTACGGTTTGCTCTGTGAGGGAGTGTGTGGTGGCATGAGCAGATGAGCAGCGGTATTCTTTTCCTCGCTGTGAGTCTGAAAGCGATGAACTGGTGTAATTGGCCAGTGTTTAAGTACAACAGCATGGTAGCACAGTGAGTCGCACTGTTGCTTCACAGCTCCAGGGCACCAGGTTCGATTCGCGGCTTGGATCACTGTCTGTGTGAAGTCTGCACGTTCTACCCGTGTCTGCGTGGGTATCCTCCTGGTGCTCCGCTTTCCTCCCACAAGTCCTGAAAGACGTGCTGTTGGGTAATTTGGGCATTCTGAATTCTCCCTCTGTATACCCGAACAGGCACTGGAATGTGGCGATGAAGGGCTTTTCACAGTAACTTCATTGCAGTGATAATGTAAGCCTACTTGTGACAATAAAGATTTTTTTTTTAAAGTAGGCAGCTCCACCCCCCCAGCAACCATCCCTGTAGACATTCTGGTCCCTTGAAGATCCCAGTCATGTCAACTCCCAGAAACTGTGCACACGCGTGTAAAATATGCTTTCGAAAATCATACACCAACTGCAAGTTGATGGAATTTAAGCAGTTGCAGTTGATGAACTTCAAGGGATTCTGCCAGGGAGCCTACATAGCGAAATGGGTGGAGTCCATTACACCCTGCACTCTTGCAAAGCCTAGTGTAGCTGCGAAGCCTGTGAATCTCTGAGCCTGGTTATTTGTGTCCAGAGCAAAGCTTACACACTGATGGACCCTCCTGTAAAGGGCATTGGCCACTTCTTGAATGCACTGAAATCTTGCCAACTGAGCAATGCTGCACAGGTCCCCAGTTTCTCCCCAGAATGACTCAGAGGCAAAGAAATTGAGTGCTGCCATCACCTGCAGGACCTCCGGGAGGAGGAAGCCTCCAAATGCATGTGGTCTCAGATATTCTCAGAGCATATGGCAGATGAGATCTCTGGACAGTCACAGCCTTGCTCTGCAACGCCTCTCACTCATGTATTGGTAGGAGACTCGTGGACGATAGACCCTTGGTGTGGGGAGTCATCTCCATTGTCTAGATTTCTGCTCCTTAGCCTCCTGTTGATGTTAGGCTCCCCCTGGTCATTTCCCTATGGAGTGACTCCTGCTGGAGTTGCACATGCCAACGTCTTTCCCACTTTCACCTCCTGCATTGAATGAGGATTCTAAGAAAAGCTCTCTGGACAACGGGATCCATTATCCCTTTTGCCTCCTCTCTGAAAAAATGTATTGAAGATCAGAATGGTTAACAGGTGCTGAAAATAAAGGTGTGAACAAGAGACCTAATGGGAGAGGTGGGGCAGCTAAACTTTTAGTTTAGATTGCGTTGTTCCTCGTGCAACCTTACCCCTGGGACTCCAGTACACGTGGAGATGAGCAGCATTCCATTCCACGGATATGACATATGCAGACTTGTTGGGGGTGAGAACTTGTGATTTACATGTTTGATCCAGTGTGGCTCTGAACTCCACTCTTTGTCTTGACATAACTGTAAACTTTCGGTTACACCTTGTGAATGGATCCATTGGTCAATGAAGAATGGCATTAATTGTTAACCTGTGACTCCCCTTCACTGACAGGGTGGCAGAATATATGTAGCTATCCCCCCTTCACTATAGCCTTCACTCTCCAAGGCTGAAGTCCTACCTTACACTGTGTAACTGTTCAAACTTTGACATGAGATTGTTGAATTGTGCCTATCCCTTTCAAAGCGCAAAATTTAGAAATCTGGCTTGCTGTTGTTTCCTGGGTCTTTGACCAGTGTAATCAACCTGGACCCAGTCCACTGTAGTGGCCCAACAAGTGAGTAAGAGTCCCAAGGAGCCACAGAGCCCAGTTTAATGGTCCTCACGCACTTCCATCAATCCCCTTCCAGACATAATAGATCTTGCGTTCGATTTTGGAAGATGCCATTTTATCTGTTACTACAACCAGCCACAGGTGAGGTTCTTCAAAAGATCCAGGCAAGACTTCTCAATTTGTCACTGTTAGGCTGGGATAGCCCCTAAGTGTCACAAACTCCGGTGAGGAGGGATGACTAGCTCTGTGTCTTTATTCAACCCATCTTCTGCTGGTAGCAACAAAGGTTTAGTCGAATGAGGTTCCCTTTCCCTTGGATACCTTTTCCACACCTCATAGTTATGTTTAAAAAGGAGCCAATTAAACCACGTTTTCTTGATTTAAGATAGAGTAAATTTATTAACATTGAAAGGTAAGGAGAAATGGTAAAATACATGCACCTACAGTCACACGGATTAGAGATAAGAATTGAGTCCAATAGTGAATAAATATTTTAAAATGTTTTGCAAGGAGTCGATGATGACACATTGCTGCCATTCTAATTGTTTGCAGTGTAGTTGGCTTCTGCTGGCGAGGAGTAGATTCTTCGGTTCAGATGTCCTGTAATTTGGTAGAGATTTCTGTTCTTTACCAAATGTGACCCTTCTCTAACATTAAAAAAAAAATTTAGAGTACCCAATTCATTTTTTCCAATTAAGGGGCAATTTATCGTGGCCAATCCACTTACCCTGCACATCTTTGGGTTGTGGGGGGAAACCCACGCAAACACGGGGAGAATGTGCAAACTCCACACAGACAGTGACCCAGAGCCGAGATTGAACCTGGGACCTTGGCGCTGTGAGGCAGCAGTGCTAACCTACTCCGCCACTGTGCTGCCCTTAACCCTTCTCTAACATATCGACTTTCACAGAAAGGGAATTTTAGATGTTCCTGCAAAAGCTGGCAATCTTTACAGGGATCCTGCCTTGGCTCCTGTATTCTCTTCAGTGTGGCAAATCTTCAGCTGCTTTTCTCAGGCCAACTGGCAGGCAGAACTCACAGACTGTTAGCAAGCGGTCTTTTAACTCGCAGATGCGTGTATTGCAAGAAGACTAGAATGTACTCGCCTATCTAGGACATTATACTCCGGGTCTTGGACATCGGAGGGCCATTATGTCCCTTCATTCCTACTGGAGCAGGTAATCAGACTTTGAATGATTTTCTGAGTACCATGTCTGAAAGCACAGGGCAGGGTTCCATTGTTCTTTAGAGAACCCCCCTGCAGCCATTCCAGTCAGTGGCTAGTTGTACATTCTCAGCCATCTTCAGTGTTTGTGTCCATTTTTAGAAATGTACAACTCATGTCTTTTTACAGTCCAATATTTTATAGAACCATAGAATCCCTGCAGCGCAGAACAAAGCCTTTCAGCCCATCAAGTCTGCACCGACCCTCTGAAAGAACACCCTATCCCCATAACCCCACCAAGGGGCAGTTTAGCGTAACCAATCCACCTAACCTGCACAGCTTTGGACTGTGGGAGGAAACCAAAGCACCCGGAGGAAACCCACGCTGACACAGGGAGAACGTACAAACTCCTTGTATAATTCCACGGTTTTTCTCCACCATCTTGACACTGTATGTCGGGACGGTGGTGCTGCACTTGTATTACAGGACGGAGTTTGACCCTCCTGTCCGCATGCCTCCGATTTATTTGGAGCCTCACATTTTAATATACCACATCCCTATTTCTTCGTGCAATATATCCTGGAACGAAGTGTCCTTTCCTAACAGTCTTACAAAATTAAAATAAAATATTGGGGTTTCTGTCCAGTATCCTAGCCTCTGCTGGGGTCTGGTCCGGGATTGTAATAAAACCACATGTTCTTATTACGAACTGATGGGTTAGCAACCCTACTTTCATGATTGCTTTTGATTGTTTTCTCCCTCCTTCGAGAGTTCTTGCTTTTAAACAAACAATTCCTTGACTGACAAGACAATCAGGCGACCTGTCATCATACTTTGAACCAGCTGTTAAGCATAAGTATTGTGGGTTGACTTATTGGCCTTTGCTTGGTATCCTTTCCAGGCATCCCAGGTGAAAATGGGACTGTGTGTAATTGAGAGCTCAGATCAAACAACCCAGGCAGCAGCCTGTTAATGTACTAACACACTGCATCACCCAAGGCACATTTATTTTAGTTATCCTACTGTTAATAATCTCCTCATGGTCTTTAACTGTTTTAACCTTTGTATGAAAACATGTTTGATTTGCTTATTTTTAAAACATTTCTCAGCCAGTTAGTGATTTTATTTATCAGCATTCCAGGGTAGGTTTAGGTGGAAACATTTTTGACTGTCCTTCAAATAATCAATGTCCATCATCTTTAATATTAAGTCATCTTGATTTTTAAATCAGTTCGTAATTTGATCTATCATAGCTTGTATAAAGGGTATTTGAAAAGATGCACTATGTGGTATTTTCACAAAATGGAAGTGTGTAGTCTTCCAATTATTTCAATAAACTGGCCAGAGCAGTAATATAGCTCTTAATGCAGGAGTATCAAAACCTTTTGTCTTTGTGAGCTGACGATGGAGTGTTATCACAGAGCCTCAGGAGCCAGGTTTAACACTTTAAGTCAGGGGTCCGTGGAGCCTCCCAGAGGTTCCATAGAAATCCTACAGTGCAGAAAGAGGCCATTCGGTCCATCAAGTTTGCATCGACCCTCCGAGAGAGCACCTACCTAGGTCCACTCCCCACCCTATCCCAATCTTTGGACACGAAGGGGCAATTTAGCAGGGCCAATCGACCATATCTGCACGTTTGCGGACTGTGGGAGGAAGCCCGAGCACCCAGAGGAAACCCACGAAGACACTGGGAAAAGGTGGAAACTCCACACAAGTCACCGAAGGCCGGAATCAAACACGGGTCCCTAGTGCTGGGAGGCAGCAGTGCTAACTACTGTGCCACAGTGCTGCCCAACGCAAATCAGTCAAATTTGAAATGTTGCAGAGCTGCTTGTCAAACCAGAAACCAACCTCTGATTGTACAAGCGTGGACGGGAAGAGAGGGCCTCAGAAGGGGGTGGGGGGGGGGGGGGGGGCAGAGAGGGGATGAATGTGTGTGAGATGGGAGGGTTAGTGTGAGAGAGTGGAGGATTCACATGGACCATGGGGAGGAAGGTGAACATGTGGGTGAGAGAGGAGAGTGAACATGTGTGAGGAGAGAGTCAACGTGTGTGAGACTGGATTGTGAACATGTGTGAGTGAGGCGTGAGAGTGGCGGGTGAGTTTGTGAGAGAGCGGGTGAGAGAGGACGGTAAATTTAAGAGAGGGAGTGAGTATGTGAGGGGTTGCGTGTGTGTGTGAAGGGGTGAGAGAGGGACGTGTGTGTGTGTGAGAAAGGGAGAGGTGTCTGTGTCCAATAATGTAAATGTCGCCACTGTCCCAGAGGACAATAGGCTGATCTTCTTTTGAGAGTGAGCTGACCTCAAGATCACTACACACAGTCGAGGGGCAAGGTTGAGAAGGCCGGTACAGCAATTGAATGTGCGCTGTTTGAGTCGCTCCGCCTCATAAATCAGTCGTCCAGCCAACTGAGCGAACCAACCAGAATGTGCCCAATGTGAGTGTCAGCTTTCCAGTATCACTCCTCCCATTAAAAATTATAAACGGAAAAATTTTAATATTTTTTAACAAGTGAACATTTTTAGATTACCCACTCCTACTTCCAGGGATTAATGTTAAGTGGCCATGGGAGTGTGGCTTGGCCAGGGGTTAATGTGAGGGGGACATGTAGCTGGTGAATATATTTGTGACTAGGTGCCTCTTCCTCATATATGCATAGAAAAGGCCTGGGGCGGGATTCTCCGACCCCACGCCGGGTCGGAGAATCGCCGGGGGCTGGCGTGAATCTCGCCCCGCTGTGTCCCGAAGTCTCCGCCACCAGAGATTCGGCGGGGGCGGGAATCGCGCCGCGCCAGTCGTCGGAGGTGGGAATCGCACCGCGCCGGTCGGCGGGCCCACCCCCGCCGATTCTCCAGCCCGCGATGGGCCGACGTCCCGCTGCTAGAATGCCTGTCCCACCAGCTTGGATTAAACCACCTTTTGAACGGCGGGACAAGGCGGTGCGGGCAGGCTCCGGGATCCTGGGGGGGGGGGGGGGGGGGGGGGGGGGGGCGCGGGGCGATCTGACCCCAGGGGGTGCCCCCACGGTGGTCTGGCCCGCGCTCGGGGCCCACCGATCCGCGGGTGGGCCTGTGCTATGGGGGCACTCTTTTTCTTCCACCTTCGCCATGGTCTTCACTATGGCAGAGGCGGAAGAGATCCCCTCCCCTACGCATGCGCGGGGATGACGTCAGCAGCCGCTGACGCATGCGTCGCCCGGCGAAGACCTTTCGGCCCCGGCTGGCGCGAAAGGCCTTTGGCGCCAGCCGGCGGAGCGCAAACCACTCCGGCGTGGGCCTAGCCCCTCAAGGTGAGGGCTTGGCCCCTAAAGGTGCGGAGACTTCCGCACCTTTGGGGCGGCCCGACGCCGGAGGGTTCCCGCCACTCCATTACGCCGGAACCCCACGCCCCGCCGAGTAGGGGAGAATCCCGCCCCTGTTTATATTTGATTTCTGTGTTTGCACCTATTTCGTGCCAAAAAGGGGACGTCGACATGAGAATGCTTGGGAGTGCCCTGATGCACTTGGGAGGTCACTAGCGGTTCCACGGCTCAATAAATTTGGTTTAAGTCAATGTTCTCATTAATTTGGAGACACCTCAAATTGCCAGTACTAATACATCTTTGTTCGCTGATTTATCCTTCCCTGAGGCAACATCCCAATCGAAGCCTTGATGCCCATTAAATTCAAACAGGGAATCCTGTGAGCAAACTAAATAAAAGCACAAACAGAACTGAAAATCTGGGCTCACAGAGCAAACTTGTTTAATACATTTTTCCCTAATTTATTTGTTTAAAAAAAGTGAAAAAAATTAGCAGATTCGTGTTTGTTACAGCTGCAATTGAGGTAACTAATTCATCAATAACTTACTCCACTGCAAACAAGGTGCAAAGGTACTAACATAAGTCAGCGTGTAAAGGAATTCCTTTTCCATCCCTTCCCTCTGTGATTTGGCCACACCGCTTTTGTAGGAGTGAGGTTCAAGGCTGGAGAGGGCAAACAAAGCACAGGAATACTCAATAAATGGGAAGATATTGAGAGAGTTTGAGGAAGTGAGATACCTAAGAGTGCATGTCCACAGGTCTTTGATTGTGGCAGGACAGGGAGGCAAGGTGGTCAGAAAACATGTGGAAAGTTTTCCTTTATTGGGCTAGGTATTGAATACAAAAGCAGGGATGTAATGATGGAACTGTATAAAATGATGTTTAGGCCACAGCTGGGGTTTTCTGTACAGTTCTGGCTACCACATTACAGGAAGGACATTATTGCTGTGGAGAGTGCAGAGGAGATTTACAAGTATGCTGTCAGGGCTTGAAAATTGTAGCTATGAGGAGAGATTGGATAGGCTAGGTTTGTTTCACTTAGAACAGAGGCAAGGGGTGATCTAATTGAAGTGTACAAGATTATGAAGGGGATAGACTGGGTAGACAGAAAAATACTTGTTTCCCTTAGCTGAAGAGTCAATTACCACTGGCATAGGTTTAAAGTGATTGGTACAAAGGTTAGAGGGGACATGAGGGAAAAGCTTTTTTCAGGCAGATAGTTGTGGGTGTTTGGAATTCACTGCCTAAGTTGGTGGTTGTGGCTAAATCGTTCAATTCATTGAAATGGTACCTGGATCTGAACCTGAAGTACTGTAACCTATAAGCCTATGGACCAGGTGCTGGAAAATGGAATTACAATGGGCTGCAAGTTTATTTTTCTCACCCCCCCCCCCCCCCCTTTTTGGCTGGTGCAGACAAGATGGGCTGAATGGCTTCTTTGCACTGTAACTTTTTGATGATTCTACAGTTCCATTCTAAACATGGGGGTTCAGATGATCTGAACTTAAGATGAATGAGGTTTGATGCCATAACATGAATTGTACTCAAAATATTAAGAGTGACAATTTTCTAGTTGTATCAACAGTTTGCACTATTCTAGGTCATTGAAACTAGAATTTACTGCATTATTTTTAAAAAAGGAATACATATACAGCAAACAAGTGTAAATCAAATCACATTTAGTATGCAGGCATGCTCTTGTCCCTGTGCAACTATTCCTTGGTCATGTTAAGAAAATTGAACAATTTTTAAACAAAACACTTCAGTGCTAAATCCTTCCTGGGTGTGGAAGAGTAACACCTGATAGCAGTTAGTTTGTCAGTACCTCATAGGCAAGTGGCCTGTAAATGAAACACCTTCCCCCGTAGTAACCCAAAAGGTTTTATGCTCATTTAAAAAGGGCAGAAGCTTCATGAGAATTAAATGGCCTTCAAGGTCACATCCCTGACATGTTCAGAAGCAGATTCATCAGGTACAGCTCTTCTGTTTTATAAGCCTCCGAGTTTGTTATTTTGCAGTCTTAACAGTTGTGTGTTTGGGGCCTTGCCTTGTGCTAATGCTGCAGGCACCACCAATCTGTACAATTAATTTGAAAATGCCACAGCCACTCTATGAAGATAAAACTTGCTTGTGAAGGAGCAATGGTATCATTTTAATGTTAATAGTGTTATAATAGACTTGGAGGACTTCCTGCCTCTAGAGACACACTGGGCGGACAAACATATGCTTCTGCCTGTTTTCCGTGGCTTGTTTTTCATGGAACAGGTCGCCAACATGATGACAGAAGCTATAGCTTGAGGGGCACCATTCCACATCAAGCATAGCTGATGAAGAGTCTCTCCCACTCTTACCGTCTGCCATAGGCATGATGGCATGATTTACAGGTTGGTAATCAACCTGTTTGGCTGTCGCATGAATGTACCTTCCGTGGTCACCAAGACCCATAACATCTGATTCAAAGGCAAGGACTCACTGTGTCAGACGATCTCTAGTGTTATAATACTGACTAAAAATAAGCAACATTTTATTTTCTTCTTTTTCAGTTGAATGTGTGCATCTTAAAACATTCAAATCATTTTTTCAAAAATTTCTTTAGGTACCAAAAGGTCATGTTTGGTTACAAGGTGACAACCTACATAATTCCACCGATTCCAGGAATTATGGACCCGTTCCTTATGCACTGATTCGGAGTCGAGCATGCTTCAAGGTAAACAATAGCACAAGTTCAAGACATTTGCTTACAATAGTATACATTGAATTATCATTAGCTCTCTACATTATGTCATAAGACTTGTCAAAGATACACTGATTACAGTGAAGGAGTAACACTAAAGAGGTGAATCATAAGGAAGTAGGTGATTCTAACTGATGTTGGTTTGTATTTTATAGATCTGGCCGCCAAAAGAATTTGGTTTCCTGAAAGAGAGCCCCAACAGCACTTCCCCACGATGAGTTAAGGGGATGACAATAATTTTGTTCTTAGTCAAACAGAACTTTAAAATTTGAATACAACTCAAAAACCAGAGTCTTCACAAGCACTGCATAAGGTGGTAACTATTTTTGAAAGTAATGTTATGTAACTGGAACTGTGTACAATATTAAAGATAAATAAGTGCTACAGAAAGGAATGCGAGGTTCACAGGAATTGTTGGGAAGTCACAGACGGCGAAGTTCTCAAAATGGATTGAGATGAAAGGATAAAGGTTGGTTGTATGCTGAAAACGATTGAAAGTTCTCACACAGGCTGTGGCTGATTGCAAACTATCACAAAGAAAGGAGTTGTGTTCCAGGAATTAGGACCGCACTGATGCCTAGAGCATCTGATGACTAATGGTGGGAGAAGGCACAGGGTTGTTGTTCACATGATGTACATTGAAGGCCCTTGTCCAGTTTCATGTGCCCGCACTGCCTGAAATAACATGCAGATATGATCCACTATTAAATTAAAATCTCAAATGCAGTTGATGTTTGAAAACCCAATTAAACCATTACAGGCTACAGAAGATCTGGATGAGACAGTACCTGAAGTGTGTACTTTTATGCTCTTTCTCTGTGGGACGATCCCATCTGATTCTGAGCGGGATGTTAAAAAATGTTTTTGTCAAGTATTTTCTGGTCAGGAGACAACTTAAGTACAGAATCTACTGTTGACAGTGAAACAGCTTTTTAATACCCCTTTTCCATATTTACATGGTGATGGTGGAATAAAGAACGGTAGTAGGTCATCTGTCCTACAAAATGCATAGTTGAGAGTCAATCACATTGCTCTGGAACTGGAGTCCCAGAGGATGGGACATTAGTGAACCAGTTGGATTTTTGTGACAATTTGACGGCTTGATATTCATTTTTACAAAAAGCCTTTTTCTTTATAGAATTATCTTTTTTAAACTGAATTCCAGTTCTTTAGCTGTTGGTAGGATTTGAATTCCCATTCTCTGCAGGCCTGTGGACAGCTCATCCTGTAACATAAGCACTAGACTAATGCCCCCTCTTTAGAAGGCCTCTTCTTAGCATGTGCTTCTTAGCATGTCTGAGGTCTCAGGAAATCATCAGCAATCAGGGGTAAAAAATATTCAGTTTTAGATTTAAATTGATCATTGCCCTCGAGTGGTGCTGGACATATCCTGAAGCTTGATCCCAAACCAGAAAATATAGACAATTTTTTTTTTCTTTCAGTATTTGGCTCTGGTGGTCATCTTCTGCATATTATGGGAAGACAGAGTTTGGGATGCCTTATTCAATGTTTCTGCCCTTCTACATTGAGTAGTCCACATAACTTCTTGCCTTTGGTATTTTGTTAAGTTTTGATTTCTTCCATTGTGGGCTTGTTCCTTTTTATTACTGATCCCTATTTATTGAACTATAAGATACAAAATCTACCTGGCTTATAATGCCCAAATGGAAGGTGAAATCAGCAATAATGGATCACTTACATGTGTAAGATTCACTGTTACTCCAAGCTGGACTTTGTCTAAGTCTGATTGGAACCTGCCCAGGTACCAGGCCTATATAGATAACATTTGGTGGACTGAATGAGCTGGCTCATTCCTACCCCCAAACCAGTGATCCCCACCAAAATGCCAGTGATAACAACTGTTTATATCTGCCAGCACTGGGCTTGGCAACACTACCTTTCCTCTGTCAATTTGCCTCTGAGACTATTTTTGACAATACAGGTAACCTCATAAGAGCAAATGCTATATTCGCTCTAATGATATTTTCTTCCATATAATGTGGATCAAAGCATCCAGGTGATTAGATAATTACGGGCATTCTTGCACACCACATCTCATATTGCTAACATACCTCAAACAGTGCCAAATTTGCTCAGTTGACTGATAACTTAAGATACCAAAAAGGTGCTATAACAGAGCTAATGTCAGCAGGATTTTCTCATTTATAAATGATAGTACTTCTGATTGTGGGATTAATCTGGTAAAGAGCATGTACGGATGCTTGACTAAATAACCTCCTTCTGACTTGTAAACTACTGTTAATTTCTGGCTTTTTTTGCCGACAGAAAATATTTTCAATTTCTGTACAGACTTTTGTAGATTTAGAGCAGAATTATAGAAAATTGAGTTGCTCTGCTACAATAAAATATTTATTATATTCAAATGAATGTGTTATCGCACTGGCAGCACTTGAGTTGGAAAGATTATACTAATCTTTATTAGTATCAACAGCTGGCTTACATTAGCACTGCAATGAAGTTACTGTGAAAATCCCCCAGTCGACACACTCCGGCGCCTGTTCGGGTACACTGAGGGAGAATTCAGAATGTCCAATTCACCTAACAAGCATGTCTTTTGGGACTAGTAGGAGGAAACCGGAGCACCCGGAGAAAACCAAAACAGACACAGGGAGAATGTGCACACTTCACACAGACAGTGACCCTAACCGGGAATCGAACCCGGGTAGAACATGTTTAGAACTAATGCTCTGAACTCAGAACTATCTATCACCCACCCCCCACCCCCCCCCCCCCCCCCACCTCCACCCACCTACCTCACCCTAAGAGTTCCCTTATATATGAGAAGAATCTTGAAGATTCATTCGCTTCTTTAGGGACGAAGCGAAAATATGCCACAGCCATCCATGCCCTTTAATTTTCCTCCGTAGTACAGCTAATGGGGACGATTTAATGGAAAAATTTCCAACTCATTTTGGGCACGATTGGCAGGGTGTTTCTCAACGGCCGCATAGGCAAGATCGTGGCCCGTATTTAACAGTACTTTGTGCCGGAAATGAGCCCCCAAGAGCTTCTCGTTGTTGTTGGCTGTCTCGTCACCTGATTTGCCAGACTCGTGCCTCAGTGTCTTGTCGCTAAGAGGGAGCTGCTTTTAAACTCTCCCTTACCACTCATTCCCAATCAACACACAAGCATGAAGCGCACAGACCTACTCCTCACGGGGGCTGAGCTCACAAGGCTTCTTGACGCCGCTGAGACAGGACATCCTGTTCCTCAGAGGGGGTTGGAGGACCAGCAGCAGAGTCACCAATACCTGCAGGGAGGCAGTGGCAGCAGCATGACAAGGAGGACTGGCATATAATGGCAGAAGAAGACCAGCAACCTCCACTGAGCTGCAAGGGTAAGTTACCACCTCTCTTCTGGCATCAGTTCTGCCTGAAACCCCTAAATTTCCCCTAGCCCCACCCTCCCCCATACAAACCACTTGATGATACCTCAGACCCTCCCCACATCCAATCTTCGCGCTTGCTGCTCAGAACCCACTGGTACCCACCAGCACAACCCCTCTCCACCACCCAGACACCACCTCGGAGGAGAGCTCCAAGAAGCAATCAGCGTGTCACAGCTATCACCCACACCCTCCAACGCAGAGACACACCTCGGTGGGCAACATTAATGGGCAGGCTTCTGGTGAGCACCACACAGTTGCTGATGCACATAAGGTGGAGGGAGGAACATCCAAGGGAGTGGAAGATGCTGGATTCCAGGACTCAGCTAGGACCCAGTCAGAGGCCAGGCCTCTGGACAAGGTTATTACAGAGCTGATGCAGATGATTGGACAAAACCAAAACATTCAAGAGGGAATGTTAGCGACATTCCAGCAAGTACATTGCTGATTGGAGGAGTCCCAAAAGCTAGAGGGGCTGGAGGTGATGCCAACAATGCGTGGTACCGAACCCAACACTGCTAGGGTGGAGATCGCAGTGAAAAGCCTGGAGCACAAAATCAGCATCTTGAGTGATGGTGCTAAGTCCATGACGACTATGGCTGAGGGCCTCGACATCATATCCAGTTGCTGAGGGACATGTCCCAGGTGCAGTTGGGAATTGCTGAGGCACTGTAGAGCATAGCCCAGTCACGTAAGACCAACACTGAGGGCGTAGACACCTCGGTGCAGACAATGGTGAGCCGCCCAGGCAGAGCCAGATGACTTAAAGAGGCCTCAGGAGCTCACTGCAGCTGCCCCTCCATACCATTAAGACCCCAACGGTCCTACAGGCACCGTCGGGAAGGAGGAAGTGCTGGAGGCCAACCTGAGGCCCGCCACTAAGGAGACGATGGACGTCTCTAGTTCTGCGCCCCCCCCCCCCTCCTCCTAACACCGGCGCATCTCAAGGGCAGCGGGCAGAACAGGTTGGCATGGTGACGCTTTAGATACCGGTAAGTTAGCCAGAGCCCTCCGACTCCAGGCCCTCCAGAGGACGGCCGTTGAGGGCATCCTGGCGATACACCTAGATGTAGCAGTAGACCACGAAAGTCAAGGAGGGGATCACTTGAGTGGGTACTGGTGGGAATGGAAATGTCAAATCTTCAGTATTGTAGCTGTGAAGCCTCTGTTGCATTAATCTTCTCAGCGAACCTTCCTGCGCACCCATCTACTGCTGCCCTCCGCTCCCCCCATCCCCCCGTACACAGTAGTCCAAGATCAAATGCAGACCCCGTTCATAGGATGAGTGTGAACGTGCCGTCACCAGAAAGACAAAAGCCAGACTTTGGCATAAACTGACGAGCACCAGAGATAACCTCACAGCGAATTATCATCACTCTGCTGCCTTGTATATTGACCTGCTGTCATTGCTGGCACAGGCCCATCACCATAGGGTGATGTTATACAGACCCTTAGAAGGTGGAACAGGGTGGTTGGTGAGGTGCGTGTCATGTGAGAGTACCTTAAAGAAATGGGTGTTTATCACATAGCTGTAGTGGATGTATCTTTAAGAAATGGGTGTTTATTAAATAACTGCAGTGATGTCAGAGTGTGGGTGTTGCTGGGCTGTCTGTTTTACGTTCGTTTTTGAGTTGGCAGCTACAGCGTGTTGTTTAGTTTTCAGAGTTGGAGTTGCTTCCAGCCAAACAAGGTGTAATTTTGATCTCTGCATGTAAAGAATATCTTCCGAACACTTGCTAATTTAAAAGTGATAACTGCTCTCAGTGGAGAATTTAAAACCTGCTAACTTTGTTAAAGAGAGTATGTATCTTATGGATGTTGCTAGGAAAGATTAAGGGTTACTTATAGAGTACTGTATTCTTTGGGGGGAGTATTTGAAGTTGATAGTTGCTAAGATGTTTACTGTGCGTTTATAAAATGTTAACTGGATTCATAGAATAAACATTGTTTTGTTTTAAAAATACTTTAGATCTCTGTTGCATCACACCTGTAGAGTGGGCCCTTGTGCTCCCCATAACCAAAATCTATTAACAGTTGTGGGTCAGGTGAACTACATGATACACTTTGGGGTTCTCTAAACCCTGGCCCAGAACAGGAGGGGGTGGGGAGGAGGATTAGGGAAATGGAGTGATTTTAGGGGGATGGGGAAGGAGTGAAAAGGGGATGGGCTGATGGACAAAGCCTTGTTCTATGAGAATCAGGTGAGGATAAAGGCTCCTTGGTCCTCCGGGAAGCCTGGACCCTAGCCGCCGCCGCTTCCTAGTTTGACCCTTTCTCATCCTACTCACATGAGACTCCAGGGGCGGGATTCTCCCCTACCCAACGGGGCGGGGGGTTCGGCATAATGGAGTGGCGGGAACCACTCCGGTGTCGGGCCACCCCAAAGTTGCGGACGTCACCGCACCTTTAGGGGCCAAGCCCTCACCTTGAGGGGCTAGGCCCGCGCCAGAGTGGTTTGCGCTCAGTCGGCTGGCGAGAAAGGCCTTTGGCGCCACGCCAGCCGGGATCGAAAGGTCTTCGCTGGGCGACGCATGCGCGGGAGCGTCAGCGGCTGCTGACGTCATCCCCGTGCATGCGTAGGGGAGGGGCTCTCTTCCGCCTCTGCCATAGTGAAGACCATGGCGAAGGCGGAAGAAAAAGAGTGCCCCCGCGGCACAGGCCCGCCCGCGGATCGGTGGGCCCTGATCGCGGGCCAGGCCACCGTGGGGGCACCCCCCGGGCCCAGATCGCCTCGCGCCCTCCCCAGGACCCCGGAGCCTTGTCCCGCCATTCAAAAGGTGGTTTAATCCACGCTGGTGGGACAGGCATTCCAGCAGTGGTACTTCGGCCCATTACGGGCCAGGGAATCGGCAGGGGTGGGCCCGCCGACCGGCGCGGTGTGATTCCCGCCCCCGGCGCGGCGCGATTCCCGCCCCCCGCCGAATCTCTGGTAGCGGAGACTTCGGGACACGGCAGGGGGCGGGATTCACGCCAGACCCCGGCGATTCTCCGACCCGGCGTGGGGTCGGTGAATCCCGCCCCAGGTCCCTCCTCCTCCTCCAGTATGTCGGCCCGCTGCTCTGCCAGGTTGCGGAGGGAACAGCAGCCCACCACTAAGCGGCAGACTCTATGGGGGATGTTCTACAGAGCACCACCAGAGTAGTCCAGGTATCGGAACCGCATTTTGAGCAGTCAGATGCACCGCTCAATGACAGCAAGGGTGGCTGGCGCAGTGGCACAACTGCCTACAGCACTGAGGACTCTGGTTCGATCACTGCCCTGGGTCACTGTCTGTGTGGAGTTTGCACATTCTCCCCGTGTCTGCTTCGGCTTCAATCCACAACGCAAAGATGTGCAGGTTAGGTAGATTGGCCACACTAAATTGCCCCTTAATTGGAAAAAAATAATTGGGAACCAAAATTTTTTTTTTTTTTAAATGTCAACATGGATGGCAACATGGGCCTCATTATATTATGTCTGAGCTGTGCCTCCACACTGGTCTCCAGCCTCCACACTGGTGACATCAGCCAGGACCACAATGGGTACCCCTTACTCCCACTCAATAACCCGTCGTCATCCTGGGGTGGTGCTCGAAGAAGCTGGGGATTTCAGAATATCCCAGGACGTAGCTGTCATGCACTCTACCTGGGAAGCGTGCATACATGTGCATGATCCGGAGGCGATGGTCGCACACAAGTTGAACATTCGGAAGTTGAACCACTTCCTGTTAATGAAGGGCTCGTCCTGATGTCCCTGTGCGCGCAAGCTGACATGGGTGCGATCAACTATGCCCTGGACCTGGGGGTCAGCGGAAAGGCTCACCAGCCATGCCCACCGGAAAAGGCCACTCCAACACGGAGCACAGCGGAGGAAAGAGAGAAATCCATTCTACTCCTCCCAAGACGGGGCACTGTTCAGTCCAGAACAGATCCTGCATATTATAAACAAAACCAAATACAGAGTAGCCACTGAAGGAAAACACAAAACAGGCAGGAAAACAGTGAAGACACCAGCGGTACACCAAGGATGAAAACCAAAATAAAGAACAAATAAACAACGCAACCCGCTGCCGAGGCAGCGCGCGCAGAAACCCCCGCCCCACCACCCCCCTCGACCCCAGCATTAGACCTAAATCGGTGGGAGGACGCTAAGTGATTTAACGAGTGTACGTGCATAGAGTATCGGCATGAATAACTGCATGTGCGTGCCATTTAGAGTGCGCATGCATGAGAGCGGGCAGCCCAGACTACCAGAAAAGGTGACGCCGACACGGGCACAACAGGAGAGAGAATACCCCACCCCTTCTCCAAAACTGGTAATTTGCCGGGGTCCAGGTCATAGAAGCAAAAGGGGCCACAGCAGACAGACATGCACACAGCCCGTACGGTGAACCTGCATCAATGGAAAGCCACTTAGTAAGCCAATCATCGGAGGTCTCATCGATCTGGAACATAGCGGAGGAGGGAGAGAGAGCCAAAAATATCCCCCCTCTCCAGCACTGGCATTGCCTCCAGCGACTCCCAGGCCACAGAGGCGGAAGATGCTGCAACTGGCAAAAAGATAATCTGCAGTGATATGGTATCCATCGTACAATTCCCCCCGTGACAAACATAAACCAACAAACACCAGTGACCCGCACGGCTCCCACAAAGGGAGTAGCAGATAGCTGCTGAACATAAAAAGTCACCGGTGGTCCATGAAAGTGTCCCGGTGCAATCTCTGGGCTGCGCAATCAAGCTGGGCCGCCACCCCTCCTCCTGCAGTATTGGTATCTGATCTTCCATCGCCACCCTGTCCGATGACTGGCCACAGAAACACAGGGTGCATTAACAGGTGACCCACAAGTACAGAACAGAATACGCAGTCAACACACAAAACAGGGGCGGGGTTCTCCGTCCTGCCGTACCCGTTTTCTGGTGTGGCACGCCCCCGCCAGCAGCGGGATTCTCCATCCTGACAACCGGCCAATGGGGTTTTTCATTGTGAGCTCCCCCACGGCGTCGGGAAATTCGCGGGCATGAATGTGCTGCCGGTGAAACAGAGGATCCCACCGGCAGAGAATCTAGCTGCAGGTCTTTAAAAACATCCACAAACTGCTCGAGCAAGCCCTCCTGCATCCTCAGCCTAGTAGTCGGCGCGGCAAAAATACTCCCCTCACCGCTCTCCAGGTAAAAGAGACCAAAAGGCAACTAACTTCTTTTTTCCTTCCCTTCATTCAGAAAGCAGCAAGTAAGCCCAATGGGAAGAGACAGCAGGCAAGCAGAAAAGGCAGCAGCTAGCAGCAAACACAACCTGCAGCTGGAAAGTTCTCTCACAACTCACAAGGCCATTCCTCATTAACAATAGCCTTCAACTTTGAAGCTAGAGGCTGCTCACAGTCAAAAGGAGTTGAAGTGGCCTTCAGCATACAACTAAGTGCAGGGCTCTGTACAGGCAGCAGCTGTAGTTGCCCGTTATGGGTATCCATAATATTTAGAGATGACTTGAAGCCTCACAGATGCAAAGCCCCACAACCCCACCCAAGGCAACCCCCAGCCTGGAACGCTTCAGCACCCCTCCTTGCCAAGCGCAACCCGCAACCGCCCCCCACAACCACTGGTCCAGCAGTTCCGCAGCCCTTGAATGGCATGCCAGCACATGGAAATGGCTACTCACCACCTCAGTTCCCTCATAGAAACATACATAGAAAATAGGAGGAGGTCCTTCGAGCCAGCTCTGCCATTCATTATGATCATGACTGATCATCAAGTTCAATACTCTAATCCAGCCTCCCCCCCCCCCCCCCCCCCCCGATCCCTTTAGCCCCAAGAGCTATATCTAATTCCTTCTTGAAATTATGCAACATTTTGGCCTCAACTACTTTTTGTGGTAATGAATTCCACAGATTCATCACTCTCTGGATGAAGAAATTTCTCTTCACCTCAGTCCTATCCCTAATCCCTAAACTATGAACTCTAATTCTGGACTTCCCCACCATCAGGAACATACTTCCTGAATCTACCCTGTTGGAGTGTTATAAGTTTCTTTAGATCCCCTCACTCTTCCAAACGCCAATGAATATAATCCTAACCGACTTAGTATCCCCTCATATGATAGTCCCACCATCCCAGGAATCAGCGCGGTAAACCTTTGTTGCACTCCTTCCACAGCAAGAACATCCTTCCTCAGATAAGGACACCAAAGTTGCACACAACACTTCAGGTGTGGCCTTACCAATGCCCCATACAATTGCAGTAAAACATTCCTATTCCTATACTCAAATCCTCTATCAAGGCCAACACACCATTTGCCTTCTTTACTGCCTGCTGTACCAACGCACTTACTTTCAGCGACTGATGCACGAGGACACCAAGGTCTCGCTGAGTATCCACCTCTCTCAATTTACACCCATTTAAATAATAAACTGCCTTTCTATTTTTACTACTGAAGTGGATAACCTCACTTTTATCCACAATATACTGCATCTGCCATGCATGTGCCCACTCACTCAACTTGTCCAAATCTTGCTGAAGCATCTCTGCATCCTCCTCACAGCTCACCTTCCCACCCAACTTCGTATCATCTGCAAATTTGAAGATACTACATTGAGTTTCCTCATCCAAATCATTAATATATAATGTGAACAGTTAGGGTCCTAGCACAGATCCCTGCAATGACCTACGAATCACTGCCTGCCAATCAGAAAAAGACCAATTGATTCCAACTTTTTGCTTTCTGTCTGCTAACCAACTTTCTATCCATGTCAAGACACTACTCGCAATCCTGTCTGCTTTATTTACATAGTGATCTGCTATGTGAGACCTTGTCGAAAGCCTTCTGAAAGGCTAACTAAACCACATCCAGTGGTTCTCACTGGTCAACTCTACTAGTTACATGTTCAAAGGATTCCAGTAGATTTGTCAAGCATGATTTCCCATTCATAAATCCATGCAGACTATGTCTGATTATACCACTGCTTTGCAAATGGTGTGCTATGAAATCCTTGATAATGGGCTCTAGGAACTTCCCTACTACCGACGTTAGGCTCGCTGGTCTATAGTTCCGTTTTCTCTCAACCTCTCTTTTTGAATAGCAGGGTTATATTAGCTATCCTCCAATCTAGGAACCATTCTAGAGTGCAAAGAGTTTTGGTAAATGACCACCAATGGATCTACTGTTTAAAGGGCCACTTCCTTAAGTACTCTGGGATGTGGATTATCTGGCCCTGAAGATTTATCCACCTTCAATCCCATTAAATTCCCAAAACTATTTCTCTACTAATACTAATTTCCTTCAGCTCCTCATTAAAACTTATGTTTCTTAGTACTTCGGTACATTGGGAAGACAGAAGCAAAGTATGAATTTGATTCCTCAGCCATTTCTTTATTCCCCGTTATGAATTCCCCCATTTCTGACTGCAAGGGGCCTACATTCGTTTTTATCAATTTTTTTCTCTTTACATACTTATGGAACTTTTAGTCAGTTTTTATGTTCCCCGTTAGCTTAGTTTCATAGTGTATTTTCCCCTTCTTAATTAATCCCTTGGTCTGAATTTGCTGAATTTTAAACTGTTCCCAATTCTCAGGTCTATTGTTTTTTTCTTGCTAATTTGTGTGCCTCTTCTTTGAATCTAATACTATTTCTAATTTCCCTTGTAAGCCATGATATGGCCACCATTCCTTTTCTACTCTTGCGCCAACTTTTGGAGTTCACCTATTCGTTCCTTGAATTCCTGCCATTGCCTGTTTGCTGTCCTTCCTTTCAATAATGTTTCCCAGTCCATCATAACCAACTCATGTCTCATACCATCTAGTTACCTTCACTGAGATTCTGGACTCTGAGAGACCAACTATCTCATTATCCACCTTGATAAACAATTCTATCTTTATGGTCACTCATCCCCAAGGGTTCTCTCACAACTAGATTCCCAACTAATCCTTTCTCATTGCACAACACCTAGTCCAAGGTGGCCTGTTCCCTTGTTGGTTCCTCAATGTATTGGTCCAGATAACCATCCCAAATAGAAATTTCTCTATTATGCTGTGACTAATTTGACTCACCCAATCTATATGCAGATTAAAGTCACCCATTATCACGTGCATCTCCGATTTCCTGTCAAATGCTATTCCCAACATTACCACTGCAGTTTGGTGGTCTGTATACCACCTCTACACATGGTGTTTCTTAACTCAACCCATACAGATTTCACATCATCTGTGCTAATATCGTTCCTCAATATTGTATCAATATTTTATTTCATCAACAATACAACTCCACCACCGTTTCCTTTTCTGTCTGTCCTTCCTAAAAACTGATTAGCCCTCAATATTTATTTCCTATCCTTGGTCACCTTCGAGCCGTGAGTCCATAATCCTAACTATATCATCAACATCTAACTGTGAAACTAATTCATCCATTTCGAATGCTCCTAACATTCAGGTACAAAATGAAACGCTAGTCCTTTTAAATGTTCCTTGTCCTGTCCCCACTATTTTTTTACAGTATCATTATCTGGTACAGGCCCTTGATTTCTCTGTCCATCACCTTTCATATTCTCCAATGCCATCTTTTTCTCCTATTCTTGATTCCCCCTGCTCTGAATCCTGACATAAATTCCCATCCCTCTGCCATATTAGTTTAAACCCTCCCCAACTGTTCCAGCAAGTACCCCCCTCCCCCAAGGACATCAGTACTGCTCCTGCCCAAGTGTAACCCAGACAGTTTGTCCAGCTCCCACCTCCCCCAGAACTGGTCCCAAAGCCCCAGGAATCTGAAACCCACCCCCTCACACCATGTCTTCAGCCATGTATTCATCTGATACATCCTACATCCTATTTCTTCTCTGACTAGCACGTGGCACTGGTAGAAATCCTGAGATCACTACCCTTGAGGTCCGACTTCTCAACTTTTTTCCGAACTCCCTATATTCTGCTTTTAGGACCTCTTCCCTTTTTTTAACCTATGTCGCTTGACCAATGTGTACCACGACCACTGACTGTTTAGCTTCCCCCTCCAGAATATCCTGCAACCGCTCAGAGGCATCCTTGATCCGATTATCAGGGAAGCAACATACCACCCTGGAGTCTCGTTTGCGGCCAAACACCTATCTATTCCCCTTATAATTGAATCCCCTATAACTATTGCATTCCCACACTTTTAACTCCTCCCCTCTGCAGCAGAACCAACCATGGTGCAATGAATTTGGCCGTTGCTGTTTTCCCCTGAGAGGTCATTCCCCTCAACAATATCCAAAGCGGTATATCTGTTTTTCAGGGGAATGGCTACAGGAGATTCCTGCACTGCATGCCCAGTCCTCTTGCTCTGCTTGGTGGTCACTCATTTCCTTCCTGCCTGTGGAGTCCGAGCCTGTGGTGTGACCACCTATGTGTGCTATCCATGATGCTTTCTGCCTTGCGGATGCTCCAGTGTCCCCAGCCACTGTTCCAGCTTTGAAACCCAGGCTTCCAGGAGCTGCAGCTGGAGACACTTCCGGTACACATGCTGGTCCTGGTAACTGGAAACGTTCCCGGCCTCCCACATAGAGCAAGAAGAGCAGACCATGGCTTGGAGCCCTGCTGCCTTGTCTCACCTTTTAAATTAAATTGATCCTATTACTATCAAATAATTAACTTGTGTTAACTAATATTAACTAGGGCCCTTCTTCTCTGCTCCTTATAGAATATATAAATGTACTCACCCAATCAGCTCTTTTGATTTCCTGGCTCTGCTTTCAGATTCACTTCTCCTTTATCCTCCAAATTTCTATTTAGACACAGTCCCTAATGTCAGTTACTCACCAACCAACCACCCAGCTTTCCTGTGGCATCACTGTTGATTTATTTTTCTCAAACTGAACAGCTCCTGAGCCTCGAGAATGCTGTCCCTCACACATCTGGTGCTCTACTCCCTCGCACATCTGGTGCTCTCTACTCCCGCACTAAGTGCAGGTCCTGATTCACGTTTCCTTTGTCCTGCACTCCCAGTTGTGTCCCTCGCAGGTCTGATGCTCTCTGCTCCCGAAGGCAAGTCCTCAGTAACCATTGCTGTAGCTTTGCATTTTTAAAAAGTACTAAACGACACCCACATGATTTCTCTTTGGGGACCTGGTTAATTCCCAGGAGGACGTTGCATTCAACTTCAATCTCGCTAATGAAATGGAAATGAACACAAATGAAAATTAATGATATGCCTGCTATATTTGGGAAAGATCTGGAATTCAGCAGCCGGAGCGGGCAGGTTAGGTAGCAAACTGATTCACGCCAGATTTTTGCCTTTCCTGCTATTTAACCGGCACGCCCACATCTGCGTCGTGTGCAACACGTGGTTAAATTGTGCTCATTCTCTGGTGAAGATACCATTATCTTTCTGACTAAACTTTTCTTTAAATCTATCGCTGTTGCCTGCTTTCTGCCACAAGGCTCTGAGTGGGGAGATTGACAGTGCCACTCTGTGCAGACATGACCCTCAATCCCCCCCAGGGGGCTGCTCTGTGAGTGGGGAGATTGACAGTGCCAATCTGTGCAGACATGACTCTCTATCCCCCCCCAGGGGGCTATATTTACCACTGCCCCCCCCCCCCCCCCGCCCCCGAAGGGTTCCCCTCAACTGCCGAACCTGTTGTGAACCACGTCAGAAAGTATGAATATTTAGTGAGGAGGGATCCTGTGGCTGAGCGGTTGCCAATAATATTTAAATCGATGCAAATGAATTAAAATGAGGTGCACGGCCCTTGTCTTAATCTTTATTGTCACAAGTAGGCTTACATTAACACTGCAATGAAGTTACTGTGAAAAGACCCTAGTCGCCACATTCTGACGGGTGAATCTCATGACATTACCGGAGAGGTCACATTTTCCAATTCCCGTGGGATTTTCCATCCAAGCCACTGATCCCGTGGACGGATATGGTGGGCTCAAAATCTACCCCATGGAATATGAACTAAATATTGGCAACATTAGCCTTTTCTCAGATGTAGAGGAGTGGCAGTCAGATGATGCAGAATGTATTTGGTGTGTCCCAGGAAGTCAGAATGAGAGCACCAGCAAGCCTGGTGGTGACACTGAGGCGAGAGAGTGGAAGCCCATTGAGGAGAATGGTGACACAGGTGCAATATCATGGCCATTTCAACTTGGCACCGAATGGATTTTGTTTCTAAGTTTATTAATTTATGAATTGTACTGAAATGAGGTTGTGAATAACGTTCTAGCCTATCTGTTTATCAGTGGTCAAGAAACAGCTAGACTACAATAAATCAGCCTAAAAGCTCAAGTGAGAGATTTCAAACAGGAACAATACAAAAAACTAGAGATTTGGTTAAATTTGACTCATGCCAAGTTAAAAATCAATTTTAAATTCATGCAAAATGCTACTCATATCCAGTGAATACCCATAAAATCAACAATTATAAAAGCATAAAACATAAATTACAACAATTTTGATAAGATCGTCCATCCTTTATT
The DNA here is from genome assembly GCF_047496885.1 of Scyliorhinus torazame. Lineage (NCBI taxonomy): Eukaryota > Metazoa > Chordata > Chondrichthyes > Carcharhiniformes > Scyliorhinidae > Scyliorhinus > Scyliorhinus torazame. The sequence goes on along the minus strand of NC_092716.1, from coordinate 199,966,569 downwards.
CACTGCAATAACTTCCATTTTCACAGAAGGACACAAGATAGATCTCACACATTAACCCTGGGGAAGAGAGAAACAATCTTCTTTGCATTCAAGAGTCTCATGTGTTTAATCTTTGTCCCGCGCTGAACCTTTGCTCAAACTCCATTGTGGTGCATGCTTGCTGGCCATACTGTATCATACAAATTAAAGTCTTGAGAAAAACTCTGTCCATAATCAATTCTTTGCGTTGCTTGATAGGAGTGCTTTAGTTCCTGAGCATCTGACACAAAATGAATGCTGGTAGACAGGTTCACTATAGAACCCCACTGCTGAAAAGCCATGTTACTGAGACTTATATTCTGTCCATTGGTTTTAACTTAATTGATGCAGCCATTTAAAATAAGTTTCAGTTAGATAGCTGCAAGAGTCAGTACTTCATTACAGTTGGCATTTCTAGTTTTCATTTTGCAGCCTGGCCACTAGACTTCTGTGGCTGATACTACGTCTCAATGAAAAGTTAAAGAAAACTCAATTGAAAGACTTTAACCTTGGTTTAAGATCTCTATGCTGAGAGAGCAAGTGTTGCAGCAGAGGAGAGACACATTTTCTTCTGCCTCTTCTTTGGAAAGAACATATTCACCACCGCATCGACAATCATATGTGTAGCACTGGTCAGCTTGAAAAATAAAACATTGACCATTAGCATTTCTGTGTTTCACAAATCAATCAATAAACCTCTTGTAATGTTTTGACATTATTAAATTTTATTTTAAATACATATATCCTTCAATGCTCCCGAATCCTGTTGATATAAATGTGTACATTTCTAATGATTTTACTTTAAATGATGGAGTGACATCAATTGTGCAAAAGCTTCATTATGACATTAACTCTAGATTAAACCAAGTGTTTACAGCCTTGGTGTGCTGTTCAGTCTACAGCTGAGTTCAGATGCCATAACCATGTTCACTTAGTTCCATCTCTGCAAAAGTGCAAATCTTTGCTCTGACCCCAGTCCTTCTGCCAGTGTAATCTTCAGACTCAACAACCCTACAGTTCTTGTTGATGATGTCCAACGTCCATTAACTTCAACATCACAGAGCAAATAAACATCCATTTCAGAGACTGAAATAAAAACCTGGTCTAAAACTCTGCTGCTCTAAGTCCCACTGGTCTATCACAATATTTAATATTTATAGCCTTGTACCACCTCACCTCAACAACCTCCTCCAGTCTTGTATCTTCTGCTTCCTCAAAGTTCCCAATACTTTGTTCACGTGACTCTGCCCTTTTGTGCACCTCTTCCTCTCCCATCATTAGTGACCAGCCTTAAGCCAACCAGACGCTACTCTCTGGAGTTCTCTCTCAAACCTTTCTAGCTTTCTCAATTAAAAAACTTTCTCAAATTCTCTTTGACCAAACATTCAATTACCCCTCCCTAATTTCTGCTTCCCTGGCTTAGCTTCCTGCCTTCCATTGCCCCCTCTTGAAAGTGCCGCAGGGCATTAATTATATAGATATAAATGTCTGCATCAAGTTCTTGTGGTACCAATAATGTTGAAGTTAATCTGAACAATTTGGGGACGTGCCATAAGGGAGGCAGTGGCATAGTGGTGGTGTCACTGGGCAAGTAATCCAGACACCCAGGCTAATGCTCGGGGAACCCGGGTTCAAATCCCACCATGGCAGATGGTGAAATTTGAATTCAATAAAAACCTGGAGTTAAAGGTCTAATAATGACCATAAAACCATTGTCGAACCCATCTGGTTCATTAATGTCTTAACCTTGTCTAGCTTACATGCGACTCCAGATCCACAGCAATGTGGTTGACTTGAAAATGTCCCCTGAAATGGCCACACAAGCCACTCAAGGACAACTAGGGATGGGCAACAAAGGCTGGCTCAGCCAGCGAGCGATGCCATCACATGCATGAATGTGAAAAAAAAGGACCATTGCTAATGGTCTCTTCCACCAAACTATTAAACAATCTCAATGCTGAAATTGCCCCTTAGTGTCCAAAGATTATCATAGATTATCATAGAATTTACAGTGCAGAAGTGCCATTTACAGTGCCATTCGGCCCATCGAGTCTGCACCGGCTCTTGGAAAGAGCACCCTACCCAAGGTCAACACCTCCGCCCTATCCCCATAACCCAGTAACCCCACCCAACACTAAGGGCAGTTTTGGACACTAAGGGCAATTTATCATGGCCAATCCACCTAACCTGCACATCTTTGGACTGTGGGAGGAAACCCACGCACACACGGGGAGGATGTGCAGACTCCGCACAGACAGTGACCCAAGCCGGAATCGAACCTGGGACCCTGGAGCTGTGAAGCAATTGTGCTATCCACAAGGCTACCGTGCTGCCCTAAACTTAGATGAAGAGACTGAGTGTAATGAAATGAAAATCGCTTATTGTCACAAGTAGACTTCAAATGAAGTTACTGTGAAAAGCCCCTAGTCGCCACATTCCGGCGCCTGTTCGGGGAGGCTGTTACGGGAATCGAACCGTGCTGCTGGCCTGCCTTTGTCTGTTTTCAAAGCCAGCGATTTAGCCCTGTGCTAAACAGTATCTTGATGTGCAGATCAAATGGGGTTACGGAGATAGGACAGGGTTATGGAGATAGGGTGGGGGAGTGGTCCTTGGGAGGGTGCTCTTTCAGACAAAGAGTCATCCAGACTCGAAATGTTAGCTCCCTTCTCTCTCCACAGATGCAGTCAGACCTGCTGCAATTGTCCAGTATCTTCAGTTTTCTCTTTCAGAGGGTCGGTACTGACTCAAAGGGCTGAATGGCCTCCTTCTGCACTGTGGGGATTCTATGCATTCATTAGCTGTAAAGCACTGAGATTGTGAAAGGTGTTGTGTAAATATAAGTCAATTCCCATTTTTCCCATTTAAGGGCACTAATTCTATAAGCGCAAGTTGTTGATGCAGACAAGTAAATCAATACTGACCAGACTCATTTCACATTGAACCCTTACAGTCAGTGGAGGGAACATTCACAGAGGTAGATACAAAGTCAGTATGCAATCCACTTTGCCATCAAAACCCCACCCCTCCCCATTCCCTCCCCTCGGATTATGTCAAAGCAATCAAGTCCAGATGGTTGCTTAATATTACATCACAACAAATGCCCACGGAGTAACTTGTACTTAAGAGTCCTTTTTAATATCCCTTAAACTTCCCAAACCGCATCCCATTAAATAGCTGATTTTTATTGTTAGTGTAGCAGCCATTTTCTACATATCAAGAAGGCATAACAGCATGAAATGAGCAATCAGTTAATCTGTTCTTGTTGGTGTTGTTCGAGTCCAAGAATATTAACCAGGGTACCGAGAGCTCACTCCTCTAGCATTGAATCTTAAACACCCACCGGAACTATCAGCATGTCTCATTTGAAGGATGCCACCTCAGAAAACCTGGCAGTTCCTCAGCACTGCACTGAACTGCCAGCCTAGATTATGCACTCAATCTGCAACTCACAAGCCTGACTCAGGAGTAAGTGTTACTGACTGAGCCAAACTGGCAGCCACTGCCAGCTATGTCAATACCTTCAGATATTATTCTAGATACACTAGTCCTTACCTTCAATCCAATTCATGTCTTCCAAAGGGACTTGAGCATCAACTGGCCAATTCTGTGTCACGGCCACTTCTGAAACATAACAAAAAAGTGCAGTTCATTTTATCAAAGGCCAGGAATGGTTAATTTTGCAGAAATGGTGCCAAGTCAGATAAGTTCCTAGGATATTTTTCCTTATTGCATAAAATATACTGCCCAGGATGGGTAAGTGGAGCTGAGTTCACAAAAAGATCAGCCATGACCTTATTGAATGGCAGAGCAGTTTTGAGGGGCCAGATGGCCTACTCCTGCTCCTAGTTCTTATGTTCAGAAACAGGGCACTCAGCTCAATTGGTCCATGCCAGACTTTGTGTCCACAGTCCCATCAACATGTCCTACTTCTTTGTCCCTCATACTTCTTCTTTGTCCCTCATGTATTCATGTAGCTTTCACTTAAATGGCATGACCAAAACATATGGACATGGTTCGCCGGACTTCCTGAGGGCGTTGAGCTTCTTGAGTATTGTTGGAGCTGCACTCATCCAGGCAAGTGAAGAGTATTCCATCACACTCCTGGCTTGTGACTTAGATGGTGAAGAGGCTTTGGGGTGTCAGGTGAGTTACTTGCTGTAGGATTCCTAGCCTCTGACCTCTTTTAGCAATAATGTTTACATGGACCAGTCCCGTTTCTCATCAATGGCAACCCCCAGGATGTTGATAGTGGGGGATTCAGTGATCTTAATGCCAAGAGACGATAGTTTGATTCTCTCTTATTGGGAGATGGTCATTGCCTGGCAATTGTGTGGCGCAAATGTTTCTTGCCACTTGTCAGCCCAATCCTGGATATTGTCCAGGTCTTGCTGAATTTGCATGTGGACTACGTCAGTGTCTGAACAGTCTAAGGGGTGGCATGGTAGCACAGCGGTTAGCACTGTTGCTTCACAGCTCCAGGGTTCCTGGTTCGATTCCCGGCTTGGGTCACTGTCTGTGCGGAGTCTGCACGTTCTTCACGTGTCTCCAGGTGCTCCCGTTTCCTCCCACAGTCCAAAATGTGCAAGTTAGGTGAATTGGCCATGCTAAATAGCCCTTGTGCTCAAAAAGGCTAGGTGGGGTTACTGGGATAGGGTGGAGGTGTGGGCTTAGGTAGGCATTCTTTTCAAGGGCCGGAGCAGACTTTATCGGCCCATAGGCCTCCTGCACTGTAAATGCTATGATTCTATGAGCCACGAATGATGCTGAGAATATCCCCACATCAGGTTTATAAGATGATCAGGGGGATAGAGTAGACAGTCAGAGACTTTTTCCCCGGGAGGAACAAACCATTACAAGGGGACATACATTTAAGGTGAAAGATATAGGAGGGATATCAGAGGTAGGTTCTTTACCCAGAGAGTAGTGGGGGCATGGAATGCACTGCCTGTGGAAGTAGTTGAGTCGGAAACATTCGGGAACTTCAAGCAGCTATTGGATAGGTACATGGATTACGGTAAAATGATATAGTGTAGATTTATTTGTTCTTAAGGGCAGCACGGTAGCATTGTGGATAGCACAATTGCTTCACAGCTCCAGGGTCCCAGTTTCGATTCCGGCTTGGGTCATTGTCTGTGCGGAGTCTGCACGTCTTCCCAGTGTCTGCGTGGGTTTCCTCCGGGTGCTCCGGTTTCCTCCCACAGTCCAAAGATGTGCGGGTTAGGTGAATTGGCCAATGATAAATTGCCCTTAATGTCCAAATTGCCCTTGGTGTTGGGTGGAGGTGTTGAGTTTGGGTAGGGTGCTCTTTCCAAGAGCCGGTGCAGACTCAAAGGGCCGAATGGCCTCCTTCTGCACTGTAAATTCAATGATAATCTATGATTAATCTAGGACAAAGGTTCGGCACAACATCGTGGGCCGAAGAGCCTGTTCTGTGCTGTATTTTCTATGTTCTATGTTCTGACCTGGGGCAGGATTCTCCCCTACCCGGCAGGGCGGGGGGATCTGGCGTAATGGAGTGGCGGGAACCACTCCGGCGTCGGGCAGCCCCAAAGGTGCGGAAGTCTCCGCACCTTTAGGGGCCAAGCCGTCACCTTGAGGGGCTAGGCCCGCGCCGTAGCGGTTTCTGCTCCACCAGCTGGCGGAAAAGGCCTTTGGCGCCACGCATGCCGGAGCCAAAAAGGTCTTCGCCGGGCGACGCGGGTCCGCGCATGCGCGGGAGCGTCTGCTGACGTCATCCCCGTGCAGGGGCGGGGGTCTCTTCCACCTCTGCCATAGTGAAGACCATGGCGAAGGCCGAAGAAAAAGAGTGCCCCCATGGTTCAGGCCTGCTCGCGGATCGGTGGGCCCCGAATGCGGGCCAGGCCACTGTGGGGGCACCCCCCGGGGCCAGATCGCCCCACCCGCCCCCCCCCCCCAGGATCCCGGAGCCCGCCCACACCGCCTTCTCCCGCCGTTCAAAAGGTGGTTTAATCCACGCTGGCGGGACAGGCATTCCAGCAGCAGGACTTCGGCCCATTGCGGGCCGGAGAATCGGCAGGGTTGGGCCCGCAGACCGGCACGGTGCGATTCCCGCCCCCGCCGAATCTCTGGTGGCGGAGACTTCGGGACACGGCGGGGGCGGGATCCACGCCAGCCCCCGGCGATTCTCTGACCCGGCGGGGGGTCGTAGACTCCCGCCCCTTATGATGGAAGGGAGGTCATTGATGAAGCAGCTGAATAGGGTTGGGCCTAGGATACTATCCTGAGCAACTCAGGATGTTCCAGGAGAGAGATGACCGACCTCCAACAACCACAACTATCTTCCTTTGTGCCAGGTATGACTCCGACCCGTGGAGAGTTTTTCCCGATTCCCATTGACTCCAGTTTTGCTAGAGCTCTCTGACGCCATTCTCGATCAAGGCAGTCACTTTCACCTCACCCCTTGAGTCCAGCTCTTTTGTCCATGTTTGAACCAAGGCTGTAATGAGGTCAGGAGCTGAGTGACCCAAACTGAGTGTCAGTGAGCATATTATTGTTAAGTGCCACTTGATATCACTTTTGATGATGCCTTCCATCACTTTACTGATGATTGAGAGTCGACTGATATTAGGCTGAGAGCATCAGCGCCATTGCCCAGGTGCTGGCCTGCGTCAGATGGCACAGTCCCAGACAGGGATGGCCCAATCCCTGAGTTCCATGGCCGCTAACATACAGACCCTGGTAGATATCAGAGCGGGCCTCCAGGACTGGCAGCGCCAGGTGTTGGGGCTGCCTTGTGGATGGCTCCCCTTGCACCCCCGTCCCATGGAGAAGCCCTGGGGCCATCGGGCACCCCGAGGAAGAAGGAGGTGCTCGGGTCTGTGCCGGTGACTCCTGCAGGGGAGGTCCCGCAACACAGCGGCACCTCGGACTCTCTCGCCCCCCCCACCGTCCATGGTGCATCTGCTGGGCAGCGGGCAGAACAAGGTGGCAACACGCCAGCCAGGATGCCCGAGGAGCAGCCTGACCCATCCAGGCCGGGCCGCCCCAGGAAACGGCATCACGGGCCTATTCGCCGACCGAGCATCGGCTCGGAGAATCCCGCCCATGATGCCTGTTCAATCTAGTTAAAAATAGACATGCACTTTATGCCATTACATTTAGGACAAGCATGTTCAATGTGGATCAACCAAATGAAGGATAGACTAGTGCTCCCTTCTGCCTCTCAATGTACTTGAACTTCAAGCAGAAGGAGGAACTTTTCCTTTTACTAATTAACTTAGCTTTTCGGTTTTGATCATTTGGCTAGAGAGCTGGTTTGTGGTGCGGCCCGATGCCAACACCACATGTTTAATTCCCGTACCAGCTGAGGTTATCCATGATCTTCTCAACCTTGTCCCTCACCTGAGGTGTGGTGACCCTCAGGTTAAATTACCACCAGTCAGCTCTCTCAAAGGGGAGAGCAGCCTGTGGTCCTCTGGCACTGTGGCGACATTTACATTTATCTTTTATCGCAAATGGAATTAAACAATAGGCCATCTACCCTACATGCACAACATAGAAATGAAACAGCCACATGTATTTTAACTGGTTTCTCTAAAATCAGACATCCTATAATGTATTTCCTATTTAAAGTTCTTTAAATAAATTAGCTTATCTTCACAAATTACACATTAGGTATGCTAACATTTGTTAACAAGATTTTATTTTATGTTTTATCAGTCTTTAAATGTGCATATTAATCATACAGTGAGCGCTTAGACAAGCGTTCACGTTCTTCTTAGTAAATATGGAACAGGGTCTAGATTGGAAACTTAATTAATACAAAGGTGCAAACACGTGCATTCCGAATGTTGTAACCTCCCTAGAGTTTAATTCGAGAGGATCATTTTCTGCTGAAGGTATTAATATTAGGCTAGCTTAAAGGTTAATAATTTCCGAATAGAAGAGAGAGAGAAATGGATACTTTTGAATGCACTGTTCAGCGGAGGAATAATCTGGCCAAGGCTATTGTTTTAACTGCACTATGCTTTGTAATTTTATTGGTTTTAAAAACAACAATGGTATCAAAATAGTTAGATCCTAAGAGAACAACAGGAGAATTTCCAGGACCAGCATTAACTATATTGCAAACTGCTATTGGTACAACATTGGGCCTCAAAACTGACTCAATTTCCCCCTGAAAATTAATGAGTCACAAATTGATAATCTTGCAGTAAGCCAACAGCCAAGAGCTACATTCATCGAGTCTTGGGCCTTGAATCAAGGCAGCATTTGATGGAGTCTGGTATCACGGAACTTGAGCAAAACTAGTCAGTAGGAATCATGGGAAAACTTTCCACTGGTTGAAATAATAGCTGAAACAAAAATTTTGTTGCTGGAGATCAATCATCTCGACATCAAGATGAGCTCCTCAAGGTAGCTTGGTCCAGCCATCTTCAGTTGATGCATCAATGACCTTTCCTCCATCATACGGTCAGAGATGGTAATGATTACGCAGTACTGTTCACAGTTGCTCAGATATTGAAACAGTCTATTCCACATGCAACAAGACCTGGACAACATTCAGATTTGACTGCTAAGTGACATTAGTGCCAAACAAGTGTTAGGCAATGACCATCTCCAACAAGAGATAATCTAACCATTTTCTCTTGACATTCAATGACATTACCACTTCTGAATCCCCCACCATCAACGTTCTGGTCACCATCGACCAGAAGCTGAACTGGACTATCTATATAAATACTGTGGCTACAAGATTCGGTCAGAAGTTGGGAGTTCTGTGGCAAGCAACTCACCTCCTGACTTCCCAAAGCTTTTTCACCATACAAACGGTTCAAATCAGGAGCGTGATTGAAAACTCTCCACTTGCCTGGATAAGTGTAACTCAAGAAGCTTGACACCATTTAAGCAATTCATTGAAGGAAGTGGTTGCAGATACAGTAGATGCATTGGTTGTAATCTTCCAAAATTTCCTAGATTCTCAAAATGTCCCAGCAGATTGGAAAACTAAAATGTAATGCCACTGTTCAAGAAAGGAGAGAAGGCAACAGGAAGGAGCAATCTATCGGCTGATTCGTCCAATATTTATAATTGGGAAAATGTTGGAATCCATTATTAAGGAAGGAGTAGCGGGACACATAATACTATCAGGCAGAGTAAACATGGTTTTGTAACTTGAACCCTCGAGTCGCATTCCACCTTTCGATCTGTTTTCTCAGCATCGTGAAAACTGCAATTACTTCTCCAATGATATATTTCACATGAGACCATTGCACTATAAACACTTTGTTACATTACCAGTGTAAAATTTTCTTTTGGTCACTTCTTCAAACAACTGGGAAAGACATCCTTCACACCTCATTTTGGCGAATCGAAAGCAAGTTTCTACATTTATTGCAGAAGCTTCAAACAGTGCTTTAATATTTAAAAATTGCGAAGAGTAAAAAGTAGCAGCGATAACCTTATCTAAATGATGACATACACTTTTATACCCCTCAAGTTCATTATACATGGGCCTTACAATATTTGCATCAAGCCCCCAACCCTATTCCTTAGGCTGCAAAGCTTTCCCTGATTGTGGTTACATACTGTGGAATTATTTTAAAAAGAGGCATTATAATTGTATTTGGTAGCCATGCAAATGAAAAGAAAGTTTTAGATCTTGCATTTGATGACTACAGGACGTCTCAAAGCACTTTATACAGGTACTATATAAAGTGCAGCCATTGTTGTAATGTAGGAAGTGGCGTATGATCACTTGATGGCTGACAACACCCAGATTGTACCTGACGAAACGTGTATTCACAGTGAATGTAAAAAAACTGACACAATACAGAAGTTGCTGTCACTTTGCTGCACTTTCATGTTATACCTGCACTTTGTTGTCACTGCGTGGGTCATTAGGGTCACCGGTTGTGAAAAAAAGAAATCCCAACACTACTTCCAATCTCAGGCAATGCTTCACATTTATCCTAACTGTCACACCATTTCCAATTTTGCTTTCACCAGTGAAGATAGTCAGTTAGCACCAGCTGACCTACTGAACTGGCCTCAAATGGAGATTTAAAAGTTGGGTTAGTTCTTGCCTGTACACTGTAGAATTTAGGAGCAGTGAATCAGCTGTTCCAAACATGGAAGGCGAAAATAAAACTTTTAATCAAATAAAACAAAACAGAAAATGTTGGCAATTAAAATATTGGAGGCGATTCTCGACATGTAGGGAAAATTGCGGGAGAGCCCCGAAAAGGAATTTCAGGCGCCAAATAGTTTGCAGACCCTTCCAGCAGATGTAATCTGGTTCACGCCCAGATTAGCATATTAAAACCTAGGGCGAGATTCTCCAAGCCTCCGCGGCAAAACCGCGCTCGATGCGGGGGCGGAGAATGGGGCGTCAGACCCGCGATCGGTACAGACGCCTTCCGCGATTCTCCAGGAACCGGAGAATCGCCGCCAGTTGTGCGGTCGACGTAGGCCAGTCGGGGGCCATTGAAAGAATCCCCCACGGCGATTCTCCGCCGACATCTGGACGAGTTCACATGGTTCCACCCGGCGGAAGCTCGGAGTGGCGGCTGCGGACCCACTGGCGCAACGTGAAGCTGGCGTTAATCACTACTGGTCTCCACATACAGAGACCAGATGGGATGATCATACTGGGGCCGCGGAGTCCATTGTAGCCCCTGGATGGTTGGGGACCTGGCACTGCCCCCTGTCACCGCCAACTTGGCACTGCCAGGATGCAAGCGGCAGGGCCTGAAGGGGGCAGGACGTGAAGAGGGCAGGGCTTTTGGCAACCCCATAGCGGGGTGTTTCTCACCTGAGGTGGGGGGGGTTCTGACTCGTTATTCTGAGATAGGAGTGCCCTTTAAAAAAGGCGCCCCAATCTCTGAGGATCTGGCCTTGCAGGCATCTTTGTGTTCCACACATTTTGTTCACGTATTTGCTTTGTTTGGCCCCTTGTTCCGCACTGTAACCAATCACTGTTTGCCGATGTACCATTTGTCAATGTACTCTGTGGATTATTCTGTTTTTCTCTACTATGTACGTACTGTGTACATTCCCTTGGCCGCAGAAAAATACTTTTTGCAGTACTTCGGTACATGTGACAATAAATCAAACCAAATCAATCAAATCAAATCAATCTCATTATCAGCGCACCCAAAGCTCCAGAAAAATGACGAAGTGCGGGACGATCATGATTGGAATGACAATCATGGTTATGCACTTTGGAAGAAGGAATCTAGGTATAGACTATTTTCTAAATGGGGAAATGCTTCGGAAAGCAGAAGCACAAAGGGACTTGGGAGTCCTTGTTAACGTGCAGGTTCAGTCGGCAGTTAAGAAGGCAAATGCAATGTTAGCATTCATGTCAAGAGGGCTGGAATACAAGACCAGGGATGTACTTCTGAGGCTGTATAAAGCTCTGGTCATACCCCACTTGGAGTATTGTGAGCAGTTTTGGGCCCCATATCTAAGGAAGGATGTGCTGGCCTTGGAAAGGGTCCAGAGGAGGTTCACAAGAATGATTCCTGGAATGAAGAACTTGTCGTATGAGAAATATTTGAGGACTCTGGGTCTGTACTCCGAGTTTAGAAGGATGAGAGGGGATCTTATTGAAACGTACAAGATACTGCGAGGCCTGGATAGAGTGGACGTGGAGAGGATGTTTCCACTTGTAGGAAAAACTAGAACCAGAGGACACCATCTCAGATTAAAGGGACGATCCTTTAAAACAGAGATGAGGAGGAATTTTTTCAGCCAGAGGGTGGGGAATCTGGGACTCTTTGCCGCAGAAGGCTGTGGAGGCCAACTCACTGAGTGTCTTTAAGACAGAGATGGATAGGTTCTTGATTAATAAGGGGATCAGGGGTTATGGGGAGAAGGCAGGAGAATGGGGATGAGAAACTATCAGCCATGATTGAATGGCGGAGCAGACTCGATGGGCCAAGTGGCCTAATTCTGCTCCTATGTCTTATGGACACCCAGAACAGTCGGTATGATTCGCACCGATTTTTGCACCCAAAATGACACTTAGTTATCTCTTGGGAGAATTCTGCCCACTATTTTCGACAAAAGCTATACCCAAATCATGCTCATCAACCTCTACTCATTTCCAGCTATTTTCTATTGCATTATTCAATGTTGGCCAAAATTTAGGTTCATTAAAGAATATTACTATATTGCTGACATGTGATACAATTCTCAAATCACTTAACATCTGAATCCCATCCACATTCTTGAAAGGAATTCACAGTTGTGAGTGTCACAAGCCAAGTCTTCTATTCATTAGCAACACACATATGCCATTTCAAGCTTAATTTTTTCCTACATATAGGTTGATTGTAGTAACAGGAACTCCAGGCGACCATCAGCAGACAACAGCAACAGAGTTTTTTTTAGAGCAAAATCTACTTACAGAAAGTATAAAGGAACATTACAATATCACAAGTGACTCCAACCCTTCTCCTAGCCTGGTTCTGTTCTGCAGGTTTTAAATCCTGCTGGAATCGCGCTGGTTTGCCCCGATGCTGGGCAGCACATTGCCTCAGAGGTTTGACGAGGCTTCAGTCGGGGACCTCACATAACCCCGATGATCGCCGCAACATCCTTCCCCCCACACATCCGCAAGTTACCTGGAGTAAGTCCAGGGTGATTCTGCGATTTCCAGGGGCTAGCAGAGCCCCGGAGTAGACCTCGCAGCTCCAGCTGCCCATATGGGGTCCTGCACTTCCGGTCGGCGTCCGCGCATGCGCACGGCGGTGGCCTCGGTCGGCCGTGCGGCGCGAAGTGGCCGACCCGCACCGACAACCAGGCCCCTCCCAAGATCGCGTACGCCCGCTGATTGGTGGACCCCGATCAGAACCCTGGAGGCCCTCCCTGACGAAGGATCTTGATTAATAACCATCCATCACCAGGGCAGCCATGGACTGTGCAGTCGCCATGCCGAGTGCCCGCCGGGTGGAACCATGAGAGAACCACGCCAGCGGGAACTCGGCCTGTTGACTTTGGAGAATCGCCGCGGGGCCTTTTTCAATGGCCCCCGACCGGCGCCGCGTCGACTGCACATGCCCGATTTGCGGCGATTCTCCGGTGATGGGCCGTCTTCTGCACTGGAGGGATTCTATTCTATTAATGTAGGTAATCCTATACGACAACAAAAGCCATGAAATCTTGGTATCCAAGGAAGCTGGCAACTGCTTCCTCATTCTGGCTTTGAAGCATAGCGCATTCCGCCAATCCGTTTGGTGGTACACTGCCGATTGTATGTGCCTGATCCTATTGAAAGACATAAACCACTGGAATTCCATCCTGGTAAACACAGTACCGTTGTCCGAAACGAGGACCTCGGGTATACCACGGGCACAAAAGCACTGGAACAACAGATCGACGGTTGCAAAAGATGTAGTGGGCTTCATCTGGTACACATCCATCCAGTTCAAGTGGGTGTCTACCAACAAAAGGAATATGATCCCCATGAATGGTCCCCCAAAGTCGATCTGTACCCTCACCCAAGGCCTACTAGGCCATTCCCAGGGATGCAGAACGGCGGCAGCGGGCATGTTTTGCTGTTCTTGATACTGGTCGCAAAGCTCAAGCATGCTAGTAATGGCGGCGTCGATGCCGGACCACCGCACGTAGCTCCGTGCCAACGACTTAATTCTAGATATGCCTGGGTGGGCATTACGCAACTCCTCCAATAACAGTCGTCTCCCAGGACCCAGAACAACAGCACACGAATCCCACAGGAGCACACCGTCCTCGCAGCTCAACTCGTGTCTCCTGGTCCTTTCCAGCTTTAATGTTTCTGAAACAGGCTCAAGGAAACCACTGTCAGGACGGGTACAGGCAATTAAAATGAACGTGTTGCCGCAATTCTTGTTTATTTTTCAGTGTCTGCTTATCTTCCTGCCAAAGGCATTTTTCAAGGAGGTCACAAAAATGATTACCTCGTTTATATGGCGTGGCAGAAGGTGGCTAGGATTAGGAAGGTGCTGTTGCAGAGAGGACGGCAGTCAGGGTCTTCCGAATTTACTATTTTATTACTGTGCGGCGAACGCAGAGAAGGTGAGGGGCTGGGTTAAATGGGGGGACTCCCAGTGGGTTAGAATGGAGAAATGTCTGTAGGGGCTGAGGGCGTGGGCAACAGTGCCACTCCCGATGGCCCTGGAAAAATACTACTACGGTAGTAGTAGCGATGTTGAAAATCTGGAGGCAGTTGCACCAGCACTTTAGGCTGGGAGTGGGGTCAAGGGAAATGCCGATTCGGGGGAATCACATATTTGAGCCAGGGAAGTGGGATGGGAGTTTTCGGGGATGGGAGGAGCAGGGAGTCATGACATTAAAGGATTTGTTTCTAGGGGGCAGGTTTACGGGATTGAAGGAGCTGGGGACAAAATATGGGTTGGGGCAGGGGAAAATGTTTAGGTATATGCAGGTCCAGGATTTCGCTAAGGAGATACAGAGCTTTCTGGTGGTGCCGGCCTCCACACTGTTGGAGGAGGTGCTGACGGTTGGGGCAATGGAGAAGGGATGGTGTCGGCAATTTTGGGGGCTATTCTGGGAGCAGAGAAGGCACCTCTCGCTGGAAGAGATTAAGACAAAGTGGGAGGAAGAGCTGCGAGAGAGCATGGAGGATGGGTTATGGTATGAGGTGCTCCGGAGGGTAAATGCCTCAACTTCATGCGCGAGGTTGGGCTGATACAGCTGAAGGTGGTGTATAGGGCACACCTCACAAAGGCAAGGATGAGCCGACTCTTTGAGGGGCGTGTTTGAGAACGGTGTGGGGGGGGGGGGGGGTGAGGTGCAAACCATGTTCATATGTTTTGGTCCTGTCCAAAGCTGGAGGATATTGGAGGGAGGTGTTCAGGGTAATTTCGAAGGTGGTACATGTGAGGTTTGAACCAGGTCCTCTGGAGGTCATATTCAGGATATCGGATCGGCCGGGGTTGGAATCGGGTGCTGTGGCAGATGTTTCAGCCTTCACCTCGCTGATCGCCCGAAGGGCGGGGGGGGTGTTGGTGACTACGTATGGGTGGATGGTGGATTCCTGAATCCTTTTCTTTGACGTTTGTATTTAAAATGTTGAAGGTTGTTTGGGAGTTGGTGGAAGGGAGGAATTGTTGGCCACGGGATTGACATTGTGTTTGTTACTATTGATTTGTTTGTTGCTGGGTGTAAATTTGGATGAAAATGTGAAAGAGGAGAATAAAAATATTTATAAAAACAAAAGAATCATATGCTTGATTTTTGACAGAATAGGGTCTTTTTGTGTCCACGTCCGGATTTGTCTTGCCGACACCGGTATCATTTCCAGGAAGTTTAAAGTCATTGTGGCTTCCTCAGACACCAGTAAGCACATAGAGTCGTAACAGGAGATGGTTCAACGCATCGGTGTGACATATCTGGACCCCAGGCCGATGATCCAAGGTATATTCATAGGCTGACAGCAGCAACGCCCAGCATTGTATTCGGGCAGAGGCAATAGGGGGAACTGCCTTACCCCCTTGAATAATCCCAACAAGGGTTTGTGATCCATCACCAATGTGAAATACCATCCATAAACATATTGGTGGAATTTCTTAAAGCTGAACATGACCACCAACACCTCCTTTTCAATTCGAGAGTACCCTTTCGCTGCCTTGGAGAGGGTTCCGGATATGTAAGCGATGGGCCTGTCGGTTTCCATTGGGCAATCAATGAGAAAGAACGGCTCCAATTCCACATGCAGATGAGGACAAGTTAGTTTTGAGGATCAAAATGGATCAGTAAACTAGTGGACTGAAGATGCTGCATCACTTGATTGAAGTCCTCCTCCTGGAATGCTTTCCAAAATCATTTCTGGTGCTTCTTCAGCAACGCATGCAATAGCGCTAACAGGGTGGCCAGATTCGGAAGGAATCTAACGTCCTCAAGAAGGACTTCAACTCTAGTGTTTTTTGGGGCAGGTGGTTCTCTGATGGCTTTTATCTTCTCCTTCACTGGGTGCAACACTTTTTTGTCAACCCTGTAGCCCAAATAGGTCACCTCAGTGGCTTGGAATGCACCCATTTCCCCTTTTCAAGTGCACACCAGCGTTCAAGAATCTTTTTAGCACTTCTTCCAAGTTGGCTAAGTGTTCCTCTTCCATGGAACTGGTAAGCAGGACATCATCTAAATAAATGGCAAATTTGGGCTGTTACTGCAACAAATTTTCCATGGTGCATTGAAAAATTGTGTCTGCTGACGATACCAAATATACGCAGAGGTCGGGTACAATGGGTGCAGCCCACTCTGCGAACTCTACCAGTCTAATGATGGCTAAGTCTTTAACGCACTGAAGCTCTGTTCCATTTTTTCTAACACGGAATAAGGGGCTGGTCTGACCCCATAAAATCTTGGTGTGGCCTCAGGGTCTGCGTATATTTTGGCTTGCAACCCCTTTATCTTCCCCAGTTCTTCCCAGTAGACCTCAGTATACCTTCAGATAACTTCGAACAGGTTCCCCTTGTCGCAATGTAATAACAGGAACTCCAGGTAATCATCAGTGGATAACAGCAACAGACAGTTTATTTAGAGGCAAAAACTATTTACAGAAAGTATAAAGGAACACTACAATACCAGCAAGTGACTCCACGTCTTCTTCTAGACTGGATATGTACTGCAGGTTTTGAAGGACCTCAGCCTGCTGGAAATATGCGTGCTTTGCTCTGATAGGCTGGGCATCACGTGGCCTCCAAAGTTTGCCGAGGCCTCGGTTGGGTAGGTCACGTGACCCCTGATGTTTGCCGCAATATTGTGGTTAGCAGAAGACGACAAATTATGAAAATGTTACTGATCATAATTCATTTAGGGGACTACCTTTGTGTTTGAAATCTCGGGAGTATCTCACTAACTGCAGAACAGTAAGGCATTTGGGACTTGAACCCGCTGATTCAGAGACGACAGTGCTACCAGCTGATCACAGATGCCCCTTGATAAGAAGGACAGACGCGATGGGTAATATACTGACATATGTGCATCATGGCTGGTAATTCACCGTCAACAATACAACATATTTTCAAAGTCAAATATCTTTATTTCACCCTAATTACAATATATTTGCCTTGGAAACAGTGCAATTTTAGTTTGGTTAGTAGAAGCACAAGCTTTGGCAGAACTACATAAATAGAAAGATAGTGAAGGATGTGAATGAACAGAGAGATCTAGGGGTTCAAATACATTAATCCTTGAAAGTACAAGGTACAGGCAGGTAATACGTCTTTTAGAAAATCAAAATCAAGTAAATGTTTGCGTTTTCTGGAAAACAGCATAAAGTACAGGAGTAAGTTTGTAGAAGATATTGATTGGGCTACATTTAGAATATTGTGTGGTTTGGGTGGCAGACTATTGAACGGATGTGAAAGCCATAAAGAGTGCACAGCATAGATCTACCAGGGTGATGCTAGAGATTGTAAGCCATTGTTATGACAAGAGATTTGTGATACTGTGCCAAGCCCTACTAGAACAGAAAAGGCAAGAAGATTTAATTGAGTTTTTTAAAATATGAAAAGCTTTCGCAAAATTCTGAAGGGTTGTAGCAGAGATTTTAACCTTTCTTCCTTGCTCCACAGATGTCACCTGACCTGCTGAACATTTCCAGCAATTTCTGCTTTGGTTTCAAATTTCCAGCTTCTCTGATTTCCTTTGTTTGGGGATCGGGGAGGAGGCATTTAGCCCTCTTCTGTATTGATTCCTTCAGACTTTCCCATTTTTGACCTTTGTCTATGCATTTTGGACAGTACATTCTTACAACAGTGAACAATTCGTACTTGCACAACCAGAAAATCGACTAGTGTGTATTATCAGTTGCTTGATTTGGATTCTTTTAACCACAATAATGATATTAAGTGCATCTGGTCACCCGCCATCACCAATCCCAGATAGATAGGACAGAATCTAACAGCTCAATAACTCTTACTTACATCTCTGTGAAGTGCCGTGTGAGGTTTCCTCACCCACATTTAGCATGCCATATACAACAGAAATTGCAGTTGTAACAAATAATTTGCATCTTTAGCATTTAAATGTACATTCCTTGACAGCTGAGATTTTGCTAAGAAATATTTACAAAACAAAAATGTTGGTACTTCTACATAACCAAGTTGCCTTTACATTTAATCCTAATGAATGCAGACTGTGTTTTGTAGATCATTATGCAACAAAATTGACAGTTCAACTGTATACAATTGGTGCTGGCCTCAAGTGCTACAGTTTCTGTTCATATACTATTTAGCGACCTAAATAAGTGGTGATGAACAGAATTTTTTTTCTTGAGATTTAGATTTTGAATCTTGCACTTGCAAATTGTCAGCAAAGTTAACCTTTTACTGAATATGTTATCATAGAATTTACAGTGCAGGACGCCATTCGGTCCTTCGAATCTGCACCATCTCTTGGAAAGAGCACTCTACTTAAGCCCACGCCTCCACCCTATCCAGTAACCCCACCTATCCTTTTGGACACTAAGTGACAATTTATCATGGCTAATCCACCTAACTTGCACATCTTTGGACTGTGGGAGGAAACCGGAGCACCCGGAGGAAACCCACTCAGATACGGGTAGAAAGTACAAACTCCACACAGAAATCACCAGAGGCTGGTATTGAACCCTGGAGCTGTGAGGCAGCAGTGCTAACCACTGTACCACGTTATCTGGATGCTAATTAGATGCTAATTTATGAGGCGGCACAATGGTGAGCACTGCTGCCTCATAGCGCCAGGGACCCATGCTAAATTCAAGCCTCGGGTGACTGTGTGGAGTTTGTACGCTTTTCTAGTGTTTGCGTGGGTTTCCTCCCACAGTCCAATGATGTGCAGGTTAGGTGGATTGGCCATGATAAAAAAATAATGCCCCTTAGTATCTAGGGATGTGCAGGATAGGTGGGGTTACAGGGATAGGGTGTGGGAGTGGGGTGCTCTTTCAGAGGGTCAGTGCGGACTCAATGAGCCAGATGGCCTCCTTCTGCACTAGGGATTCTATGCCATACAAGGTCATACATATAAGGGAAAATTGGAAATGCGAAATAAGGCCAGAAAATGATGGTAATACACAGGTTTGTCAGCATCTAAGGATAGGGCTTTGGGCGTGTACCTTTCAGACTTGAAAAAGCATAACTTGTCTGTTCTATTATGCTGACTGACATGTAGCATTTTTCCAGAATGTTCCCTTTTTGTTCAGGTTTGTCTGCCCTCCATTCAACATTTTAAACAGATGCTGTACCTCAGAGACATGATGGAAGTAAGCAATTGCACAGGATTATTTCCACAATATTAGCAATTTCTAAATTTACACAAATCAAACATTACTAAATTACAGCAAAACACAATTTCGAACACAGAATAAAAAGTTAATATCGCTTTAATACATGGCTCCTGTGTTAATCTTTCACAGATCACACCTTGAATATAACTAATCAGCCAAGAAATTTTCATATGACTTTGGAGGCAGTTATGCAATGGGAACTTTCCAAACTGTATTTGAAGGTTCAAATGCCAAAATATGGAAGCATAAAATTCCAGCAGAAGGTGTTTAGCCGTACTCAGATATGCCTAGGATCCAAAAAGAATAGGCTAACATCTGGCACATATGCCTGTCACTAATGGTTGGATACAGACATTGGGCATGATTCAGCAATCGCATTGCGCAAGGCACGGAGCCGGGTGAATCCCAGGAGAGCCCCATATCGGGCTCCGTGACGGGCAGATCACGAGTCACCCGACTTGCTCTGCCCGGCACAATCTGGATCCCGCCTTTGCTGGGTAAGATACAGATCTGCATATTTAAAGCAGCCATTAGGCTCATTTAAATACCTGAACGCTGGGACTCAACAGCTGCATTCCAAGACCTCGCCAGGTTGACATTTGGCACTGGTTCACACAAACATGAACCAAGTGCAAAGGCACCTTGGGGGGAAGGGAGGTGGGGTCTCGGAGGGCATTAGAGACCTCTGGGTGGTCGGGGACAGGGAAGGGTGGTACCCTGACACACCCACTGGTACCCGGGTACCTTGGCATTGCCAGCGACTGGTGGCACTGACACTGTGCCAGGGGCAGGCAGGGTGGCAGGTTCGCCTGGAGGGCAGGGCCTTGCCAATGTGAGGGGGTGTTCGCAGGGCCTCTACAAGGTTGTGAGGTATGGGGGGGGGGAGGTGCCAGAAAGTGGGGGAAGCCAGAATGTGGGTGGGGGGAGGGAGTCAGATTTGGGGCTGCCGCTCATTCAAATGGTGCCGCGATCTGTGAACAGCTGTTCTTGCTGGTGAGATCACCATGCCAGCAGGAAACCTCTCCAAGCGTGGCCTCGGCGGGGAGAAACCCCTCAAGGCCCAAAAAAAGGGCAAAGTTCCGTTGAACAGCAGGGTGATTCTTGGCGCTGCAGCCGTTGAGAACCACCCCACCAAACACTTCCAAAAGCGGACTTAAACTTTTGACCGCTGAATCGCCCCCATTATTTCATTAGTGCAATGTCAATATTAAGGTTCGCAAATGTCCCCATAGCAGGATTTTGAATGGTAGCAACTGTTTTCAAATACTGTCAACTTGCAGGAACCGTGGCCCAGATTTTCACCGCGTCAGAGCATCTCTCCATCATGGTGAAAATAGCAGAGAATGACACTGAACATGATAATTCCCATTTTGTAGGGGCAGGGAACATTTCAAGCATGCATGTTTTATGCAGACAGCTAGCCATGTAAATCATCAGCATGCTCCACTCAAATGGGATTTTGGTAGCTTTAGAGTGTGAAACCCGAGGTCTGCAGATTAGACCTAGTAAGAGCAGGTCTGAACTTTGTTGATTTGTTTAGACAGCGAGGGTACCCATATGCCAATATGAGCCCTTTGTATCTGTTTCCAAGGCACCTTTGGAGGAGGAAAGGTGCCCTTTAGAATTGTTAAAAATAGACATAAATATGTATAAAAAGAACATAAACTCGTTACTGTCAAACTCAAGAAAAGGTCAACAGACCAGTCAAAATCAACTAGTCACAAACAGCAATCAAAGGAACCAGTCAAAAGCGTCAAGGCTTTTAAAAGTCCTGCCCTTTAAATCTTTGAAAACATGCCTGACCGGAGTGTCAAAAAATGAATGCTGGCTATTTCAATCTGTTCACATAGGCAAGGGATTCCATTACTTAATTATTGTACCATGACTGATTTCACAACCATCGATTATCACAGTAGGAGGCGTGCTATTTCGCAGTTTGAAAGCTACAAATGGATTTAGACTCTTTGAAGAGTGACTATAAATTTCAATGCTTATCACAATAGAAGGACTGTGCATTTGAATTAAATCTTTGTTGTGTTATACCGCTAAGAGAGTTGTGTTTGGATCTTGTAGGCAGGCAATTTAAGCACATTTTAACACAGGAGTTCAGGAAAACAGCATGATGACTGTATATCTGTCACAAAGTCTGTTTCAAACAAGTGAGGTATTTCAAAATAAGAAGGAAAAAAACATCGCTCTAGGTCGAACGCTATCTTTACATTGATTATCTTGCCTATATATTTAATCGAATAGCTAAGCTATTTACCGGTACAATCAAACCAAAACAGAAACAGAGGGTGGAATTCAACCAATTTCTAAGTGTCATTTTAGGTGAGTTTGGCGGAGTGACTCTCACCAGCATTTTGGGTGAGTTGCACACTGGTGTTTACTCACACGTAGTCATTTATTTGGGCCTTGGGTAGTTTATCCCCGGTCTAGCCCACAGTTAGCAATTTTTTACAACAGTGGGGAGCTGGACTCGCCGGCAAGACCGGCTCCTCATTTTGAAAGGGTGCTCTGATTGAGCTGGAGGGTCCCCCACACCATCCTCCCTCACCCGCAGACAATATCACCCATGAACACATGGGCATTCCCCCGAACTGCTGCCAAGTAACAACACCCCACTATAGGGTCGCTGAGGGCCCCCCTGTTCGGGCCCCCCCATTTCAGGACCCCTACCCTTCACCCTCCCATCTTTATGAGGCCACTTCATACGTGCCGTTCACCCATCGCCCTTCATCCTCCCTCATTCCCCCTTTCATGGGCATGGCCCCCCTCAGGCCCCAGCCCTTGGCAGTGCCACCTGAGCAACATGACACTGCCAACAATGTCAAGGCTGGCTGGCAGTGCCAAGGTCCCCGAGTGCCAGGGCCCACCCTGCCCTGTCTCAGACCACCGAGAGGTCTCCAATAGCCTGGGAGACTTCGCAGGTGCCGTTACGCCTGGTCTACGTTTGTGTGGACAAGTACTAAACCTGGGGAGGTTTATACGGTAAAGCTGTTAGGTCCCTGGTGTCGGAAGAATCCAGCAAGTGCTTATTTAAATGGGCCCAGTGAGAGTGAGATCCAGATCATAACATCTCGCAAGGGTTGGGTTCTCAGTCAGTCCCAGTTTGTATTCCAATTTGAGGCCACATGCCAAGCAAAGTTCAAAGTCAGGTAGTCCAACAAAGTTTCTCTCAGAAAACACAGGGGCGGCACGGTGGCGCAGTGGTTAGCAATACTGCCTCACAGCGCCGAGGACCCGGGTTCAATCCAGGACCCGGGTCCGATCCAGGCCCTGGGTCACTGTCCGTGTGGCGTTTGCACATGCTTCCCGTATCTGCGTGGATCTCACCCCCACAACCCCCAAAAAAAGATGTGCAGAGTAGGTGGATTGGCCACGCTAAACTGCCACTCAATTGGAAAAAAAGAATTGGGTACTTTAAATTTAAAAGAAAAAACACTGATCAGCCGCCCACCACGTCCATTGACCTCTGCAGGCACTCAGGCAGCCCATTCTGTACAAACCCCCACTTTTTTTAATACCTGCCCTTGCGCACCTGTGCCTGTTTCAGTATGATTCTGGGAAACATAGTGCATGTGACCTGCTGTGTAGTCTGGCCAAGAGAAAATGAGATATACATGCAGGGAGATACTGCCCCTCCATATCTCTGCCCAATGCCGTGTTACAGTTGTTATTAGGCTTTATTTAGCTGAAGAATGCATACAAAATGATCAGGGGGTTAGATAGGGTGGACAGTGAGAGCCTTCTCCTGCGGATGGAAATGGCTGGCACGAGGGGACATAGCTTTAAACTGAGGGGTAATAGATATAGGACAGAGGTCAGAGGTAGGTTCTTTACGCAAAGAGTAGTGAGGCCGTGGAATGCCCTACCTGCAACAGTAGTGAACTCGCCAACATTGAGGGCATTTAAAAGTTTATTTGATAAACATATGGATGATAATGGCATAGTGTAGGTTAGATGGCTTTTGTTTCGGTGCAACATCGTGGGCCGAAGAGCCTGTACTGCGCTGTATCGTTCTATGTTCTATGTAATGCAAATACGCTAAATTGTTTTATGAATGAGAGTGTAGTGAGGTCTGCAATAGACGCTTAGAACGTCATTTTATCTCATCTCTGCATGGGTCCTGAGCTCTACATGTGGTGGATACTGAGTGAGTTGGCATGGCAGGTGTCAGGGCAAAGCGTGGTGGGACTGGGGGTATAGATTGGCATAGAGGATTTGAGGGGCTATGAGGCGGGTAGAGGTCATGTTGTGGTGCGGATTGGCGTGGCTTTGACATAGGGATTGTGTGGGGGTGAGGGATGAAGCCTTGAGGATGTTTCATGTTTTATTCTTTATTCATTTTGGATACAGTGCCGGATCTCTGAGGCAGGCCCTCCACCCGACCGGCTTCCACAGCTGGCAACCTCCTTCGCTTACCCAGGTTGTCCGTCCCCGACTTCTAATCCAGTCTGCCCTCCCCAGATTGAATATCTGACATCTGGGCAATCATTTTTGAAGGGCAGTTTCACGGAGCTGGGAATTCTCCCGACTCTGCGTACACAATCCATGAACGAAAATCTGGCCTTGTTTTTCATTTAACAAGAGGCGAAATGGGAGATGGGAGGGTGCTATCCTGCTTGTGGTTTTGAACAAATTTTCTACATTGAACGCCCAATGCCAGGGAAGGTTTCTAATTGCTTTTCTGGATTCCACATAGCCAACTGCTGAAGGACCGAAACTAAAGCAGAAAGGTATTTCATCACATAGAGGAGTGGCAATTTGGAACTCTTTCCCCAAGAAGCTGGGGATTTAACTGAAAATTTCAATGCTGAGATCGATAGATTTTAGTTATGTTATGGGCGAGGCGTTTTCAGAACCCCAAAGTGTATCATGGAGTTCAACCAACCTCTCCCTTTAATGGATTTGTTGCTTTTCCGAGCACACGGCTTTTTCCCTAGGTGTGGGATTACAATTATGGACACGTGGGTTTTTAAACACAAAACACTGTTTATTCCATGAACTCAACTTAATATCTTAAATAAACATTGAATCTCTTAACACCCCTTACGTCAAAGATAACTCAGAAAATATTGCAACAGTAAATAATTCCTTAACATGTTCCTTCAAACTTCCAAGAGACTTAACACCTTTAAACAAAATCACATCAGGTTAAAGGCTTCACTATTATAAGTTTAAATCACCCAAATGATCCAGAGATAGTCTTTCATGGGAGAGATCCAGCTCACTGCAAAACACAGACACACACACAAGCTGTTTTTTTAAACTGCAACGAAAAACCTGCAAAATGGCTGACCTGAGCTCAGCCCCACCCACTCTCTGACATCACTGTTTTCTTAAAGGTACATTGCTTAAACATCCATGTCTTAAAAGTGCTCTCACATAACACCTCCCCCCAAGAAAAAAAAACCCATCAACTTCAAGATGGTTTCATTTTTCACTTTTGCACCATCCACTAAGAAATGTACACAGTAAATATACCTTTACATTTTTTTTAAAACCACACATGCAAACAGGTATAATAATATAGTCCATTTTTCTTTGTTGTGCTTCCTCCAACCGAAATCCTTCTCGATTGAGAGTCTCTTTGAATATAGTCTCTGCACGATCCATCCATTCCTCTACTCCTCGGCATTTCTCTTCAGAATCAGATAATTTAGGTCAATCTGACCACAGAGCCCCTTTCAATTCTCCAATACAGGAGCATTGGTGGTCACAGTTTTCAGGCAGTCAAATGCCTGTTGAAAGTCCACTGTCCATTGAAATTTTTTAGGTTTCTTTAGCAAGTCCATCAGTGGAGTAATCACGCCACAAAACTTTTGCTCAACTATTCGATCAAATCCACTCATGCTAAGAAATCGCATTATTTCCCTTTGTCTTGAAGATAACGGAAACTCCGCAAGGAAAGTGATTCAGGCTTCTCCAAATTCACTTTCGGCTAGGTTCATCACCAAACCCGCCTCCTGAAGTCGATCGAAGAACTCCATACGATGTTTTAAATGTTCTTTCTATAGTCCACACACGACCGTTGGGTACCGTCTGGCTTAGGTACCATCACTATGGGTAAGCTCCATTGGTTGCAACCCACTTCAATTATGCCATTCTTCAGCATACTCAATCGCTCTGTTTTTTTTTAAAATTTAGAGTCCCCAATTAATTTTTTTCCAATTAAGGGGCAATTTAGCGTGGCAAATCCACCTACCCTGCACATCTTTGGGTTGTGGGGGCGAAACCCACGGGGAGAATGTGCAAACTCCACATGGACAGTGACCCAGAACCAGGATCGAACCTGGACCTCGGCGCCGTGAGACCGCAGTGCTAACCTACTGCGCCACCGTGCTGCCCCTCAATCTCTCTGTTAACCAGTGCCAATTTTAAAGGATTAAGTCTATATGGATGTTGTTTGATAGGAACAGCATTTCCCACATCTACATCATGTATAGCCATTTTAGTACTTCCCAATTTAGCTCTACAAACTTGCCCATGTGATATCAATAACTCTTTCAGGTCAGTTTGTTTTTCCTCTGGAAGTTAACTTAACAATTCATCCCAATTTTTAAGAACATCCTCATTTTCCAATTTAATTTGAGGTATGTCAAATTCACAGTCATCTGGATTTGGTTCGTCACTTTGAGTTAGAATCATTAAAACCTTCTTTTTCTCTCCTTCCCTTTCAAAGTACCTTTGAAGCATATTCACATGACACACTCGGTGAGTCTTCCTTCTATCTGGTGTATTTACCACATAATTCACCTCACTTAATTTCCTTTCAATCTGATACGGTCCACAAAACATAGCTTTTAAAGGCTCCCCTACCACTGGTAACAACACTAAAACTTTATCCCCACTGGCAAAACTACGAACTTTGGATTTCTTGTCCGCTACCCGTTTCATCACATTTTGTGCAACTTTCAAATGTTGTCTAGCCAATTCACCTGCTCTATTTAATCGTTCCCTAAAATTTGACACGTAATCCAATAATGTAATTTCCGATTTCTTACCCACCAATTTTTCTTTAATCAATTTAAGTGGTCCTCTTATCTCATGACCAAAAATTAGTTCAAAAGGACTAAATTTGGTAGACTCATTGCGTGCATCCCTAATTGAAAACAATACAAATGGGATTCCTTTATCCCAATCCTCTGGATAATCTTGACAATACACCCTCAACATTGTCTTTAATGTCTGATGCCACCTTTCTAACGCTCCCTGCGATTCTGGATGGTACGCAGTTGATTTAAATTGTTTTATTCCTAAGCTATCCATAACTTCTTTGAATAACTTTGAAGTAAAATTTTTTCCTTGATCCGATTGAATTTCTGTGGGTAGTCCATATCTAGTAAAGAATTTAAGTAACTCCTCCACAATCCTTTTAGCTGTAATATTACGTACTGGAATGGCATCTGGAAACCTAGTAGACACATCCATTATAGCCAAAAGATATTGATTCCCACTTTTTGTTTCAGGAAGCGGTCCTACACAATCGATTAGGACCCTTGTAAAAGGTTCCTCAAATGCTGCAATGGGTATTAAGGGCGCTGGGTTTATCACTGCTTGAGGTTTCCCTATCACTTGACAGGTGTGACATGATTGATAAAATCTAACTACATCTTTATGTAGTCCAGGCCAATAAAAATGTTTCTGGATTTTAGCTTGAGTTTTCCTTATTCCCAAATGACCTCCCACTGGAACCTCATGTACAACTCGCAACACCTCCTTTCTATTCCCTACCGGCAATACTACTTGATGAACTTCTGCCCACTTTTCATCCGCCTGCACGTGTACAGGTCTCCATTTTCTCATCAAGACATCATTTTTACGGTAATAATACTCTGGTATACTCTCAGATTCCTCTTCCGTATATGCTTTCTGATATATCCGTTTTAATTCTACATCTTTCTGTTGTAACTCCGCCAATTTTCCTGAACTAAAAATATCCGCCTCATCCTCCACCTATTCTTGTTCTTTTTCAACCATCTGATCAAAAATCGTTTCTGAATTGCACTTCAACTTCATCTTCACTCTTTGATTTCTCCTCTTGTTTTAACCTGTGACTTTGCAACCTTGTTACTACACAATCCGGAAAAATCCCAGGATATTCGTCCTTCAACACTTCAGTTGACTGATTTTCCACTGGCTTATCAACCACAGTAGGCATCACTCCCACCTGCGATCCAGCTTTATCATTACCCAAGATAAACTGTATTCCTGGACAAGATAGTTTATCTATTACTCCTACTACCACTTCACCACTCTTCACTGGACTTTCCAACCTTACCTTATATAATGGAACGCTACTCCACATATCACCACCTTTTCTGGCAACATTCTTCCCAAACTACATAATTCCTCATCTCTTACCATTAAAGATTGACTAGCCCCTGTATCTCTTAAAATTTTAACTTCTTTACCTGCTCCTCCTGATACACGAGTAAACTTTACCCACACAAGTAAATTCCTTAAAGACATCTGGCACCTTCTTAACAATTACTTCTTGAACAAGCTGTACAATTGTTTGCAGCTCCTTCGCTTCTCTTGGGCTTTCCTTTACCACTCTAACAAACCCCACTGTCTTATCCTTTGTTACCACATCAGCCTTCCCAGTGCTTTTCTTCAACCACCAACACTGTGACTTTACATGGCCTAGTTTATTACAGTGAAAACATCTGAAACTTTTCACTTCTTTTCCACCCTCCTGGATTTCTTTTTTAATCTGAGGTACACTCTATTGTCTCCCATCAGATCACCTTTACCTTTACCACTTGAGTATTTCTCATTTCCCCAATTTCTATCCCTCACCGGCTGAAACTGATGTCGGAAACCAATCTTTGATTTATGAACTGATTCATAATCATCTGCCATTTCCGCTGCTAATCTCTCAGTTTTAACCCTCTGTTCTTCCACATGAGTTCTCACTACATCAGGAATTGAATTTTTAAACTCCTCCAAAAGTATAATTTCTCTGAGAGCTTCATACGTTTGGTCTATTTTCAAAGCCCTTACCCACCTATCAAAATTACTCTGTTTGAGCCTTTCAAACTCCATGTATGTTTGACCAAATTCTTTCCTTAAATTTCTAAACCTTTGTCTGTAAGCTTCAGGCACTAGCTCATATGCACTTAAGATGGATTTCTTCACCTCCTCATACATTCCAGATACCTCCTCCGGTGTGATGCAAACACTTCACTAGCTCTACCTACCAGCTTTGTTTGAATCAGTAACACCCACATGTCCTGTGGCCATTTCATTTGTTTAGCTACCTTCTCAAATGAAATGAAAAAGGCTTCCACTTCCTTCTCATCAAACCTTGGCAATGCTTGGACATATTTAAATAGATTCCCACCAAGCCTTTGACTATGACGCTCTTTCTCACTATCCTCATCATTATCATCCAACTGTACGTTTCCCTTTACGTCTGCCAATTTTAACTGATTGTCATGTTTCATGGCCATTTTCTGAAGTTCAAACTCTCTCTCTTTATCTTTTTCCCTGATCTGTATCTCCCTTTCTTTTCTTTTTTGTTCTGCTAGGGCGATTCTTTCGTTTCTCCTTTCTTCTCTCTCTTTTTCCTCTCTCTTTCTTTTGCCTCTCTCTCTCAGTCTCTTTCTTTTTCCTCTCTCTCTCTCTCTTTCTTTTTCCTCTCTCTCTCTTTCCTCTCTCTCACTCTCGTATTCCAGCCGCTTTAATTCTTTCTCATGTTCCATTTGTTTAATTTGCAACTGAAGTGTTTGCCATTTCCAATGAGTCAAACTCTATCTCAGGCAACTTTAAATGCTTAACCACCGCCATAATTACCTCATCTTTTCGCATTTTCGCATTTGGTAATGTTAACTGCAATGTTCTTGCCAAATCTAGCAGTCTGCTTTTCGTTTCTGTCCGTAAAGTACTACATGTAACATTCTCCACCCCAAAAACTTCTGAGCCTCTGAAAGAGCCATTGTTCACAACACTCTCCCCACTTAAACTAAAATACCACACCAGAAAAGCAACAATCCTTCACTGTCTTTACGTTCACAAAAGCCAATCCAATAGATAAGACTTTTATCCCCCTCGAGCCCCCAATTGTTATGGGCGAGGCGTTTTCAGAACCCCAAAATGTATCATGGAGTTCAACCAACCTCTCCCTTTAATGGATTTGTTGCTTTTCCGAGCACACGGCTTTTCCCTAGGTGTGGGATTACAATTATGAACATGTGGGTTTTTAAACACAAAACACTGTTTATTCCATGAACTCAACTTAATATCTTAAATAAACATTGGATCTCTTAACACCCCTTACTTCAGATAACTCAGAAAATATTACAACAGTAATTAATTCCTTAAAATGTTCCTTCAAACTTCCAAGAGACTTAACACCTTTAAACAAAATCACATCAGGTTAAAGGCTTCACTATTATAAGTTTAAAACACCCAAATGATCCAGAGATAGTCTTTCATGAGAGAGATCCAGCTCACTGCAAAACACAGACATACACACAAGCTGCTTTTTTAAACTGCAACTAAAAACCTGCAAAATGGCTGACCTGAGCTCAGCCCCACCCACTCTCTGACATCACTGTTTTCTTAAAGGTACATTGCTTAAACAGCCATGTCTTAAAAGTACTCTCACATGACAGTTGCTGAGATGATTAACGGATACAGAGTCAATTCAGGTAAATGGAGTTAAGATCCAGATCAGCCATGATCTAACTAAAACTGCAGAGGTGGTTCAAAGAGCTAGATGGTTTACTCCTCATCCTACCATCTTCTACATGATGTGAAAAATCAGGGTTATCCCGTACTCCAACTCTTTCTTGGCATGCAGCAGCACCGGCAGGAACTTCCCTCAAAGAAATACAGGAGCACGGCCCAAGAATTTCTATTTGCTCAAATTAATGGAACAGAAAGTTACGAGCTGCACGCCTACAATTTCCCTCAACCCACCAAAATGTGCTTCCGAAGGACAACACATTCAGCTGGGAGCACCTGATTATGGATTCATCACTCATAAGGGAGACTGGAAATATAACTTTATAAACATATTTTAAAACCACTAGGGAACAGTTTTAACTGCTCATACACATTGGATGAGCTGCTGGATTCTATGAAGAAAAATAGAAAGGTATTAATGCACCTCTGGTCAAAAGTCCTGAAGGAAATTCCAGAGCCACAAGTATGACAATGACTTGTTACCATTAATCTCTGGTGACACACAAATGATGTAGCCTGCGGTTCAGTATGCAATGCTGCCAAAAACCTAGCGTTTGAATGGGAAAGTCAAATTTCGTTCCCCAGCTTAAAAGGTGGCCAGCATATTAAACAAACAAAACACTAATCCGTTTTGTAATTTTTTACAGAAGGTCATGTTTAAGGTTATGTTCAAAACCTGCAAAGCATTACAATTAATATTATGTTCAGAAAATCATACAGCACAGAAGTAGGTCATTCAGCCCATTCTGCCTGCTCTTTGTAAAAGCTATCCAAGTAGTTCCATTGCCCTGTAACTCCCAATAGCCATGAATTTCTTTCTCCTTCAAGTATTTATCCAACACCCCTTTGAAAGTCAGTATTGAATCTACTTCTCCTACCCTTGCAGGCAGCACATTTCTGATCATCTTAACTCTTGTCTGTTAAAAATATGTCTCACCATTTCCCTTCTAGTTCTTTTTGCTGACTGTATTCTACAATACCCACAATATGTGAACAACAAAGCTTTTTGTTCACAAAACTATACAAGTGTTTTGACTAAATCCATAGGAACTTCATGAAGCATAAGCAGGAAATAAATGGAACTATTCAAGTTTTTAAAATTACCAGTTTAGTTTAGCGAGGAAACTTGTGAAAGTCTTCAACAAATAATTAATCTTGGAAAGGCTTAAATTGTTGAACTGTGAAAGAATGCTGGTTAAATAGAAATGTTCCTAGGTATAGTCTTCCAAATGAACATTGGAGTAGGCAGTATCATTTATCTCCAATTCGCTGTCTTTTCTCAATATCACTCACATAAGAACTAGGCTAAAGTCCAACAGGTTTGTTTAGAATCACTAGCTTTCGGAGCGTAGCTCCTTCATCAGGTGAGTCTTACAATAAGAACTAGGAGCAGGAGTAGGCAATTCAGCCCCTCGAGCCTGCTCCACCATTCGATACGAT
The DNA here is from genome assembly GCF_047496885.1 of Scyliorhinus torazame. Classification (NCBI taxonomy): domain Eukaryota; kingdom Metazoa; phylum Chordata; class Chondrichthyes; order Carcharhiniformes; family Scyliorhinidae; genus Scyliorhinus; species Scyliorhinus torazame. The sequence continues at coordinate 199,935,179 of NC_092716.1, read as the reverse complement.
CGTCGCTGATCTCATCTCAGCCTCATCTCCATCTTCCACTCCCCATAACCCTTCATCCCTCTCCTAATTAAAAACCTATCTATCTCCTCCTTAAATTTGTTTAATGTCCTGGCGTCCTCTGCACTCTGGGGTAGAGAATTCCAGGTTCATGACCCTTTGAGTGAAGTAATTCTTCCTCATTTCTGTTTTAAATCTGCTGCCCCTTAGTTTAAAACTATGGCCTCTCATTCTAAAATGTCCAGCATGGGGAGACATCTGCTCTACATCGACCCTGTCAATCCCCTTTAGCATCTTATATACCTCAATGATACCTCCTCCATTCTTCTAAACTTCAGCTAGTATAGGTCTAAACTGCTCAATCTCTCTTCATCAGACAAGTCCTTCATCCCTGGAATCAATCTAGTGAACCTTCTCTGAATCACCTCTAACGCGTTTACGTCCTTCCTCCATGAAGGAGACCAAAACTGTGTGCATCAGCCACTTCCCTCATCAATACTTCAGTTGATTCTGCATCCATAGTCTTCTGCAGGTGGCAATCTAGATGGTGTTTTATTACTGAACTAGGTCATTAATATAGATCAAGGAAGGTAGTGGCCCTAGTACCGACCCGTTTGAAACCCCACTATATACCTTCCCCCAGCCCAGAAACAAATGTTCACCACAATTCTGTTTCTTGCCACTCAGCCAACTCCATATCCATGCTGCCAGTGACCCTTTTATTCCCTGTGTTTGCTTATAAACCTTTAATGTGACACTTTAACAAACACCTTCTGGAAGTCCACGTACGCTACATCAACCGCAACACTAAATTTAAAAAAAAAGCTTTTAAGCACAGGAAACCTCCCATATCAATTTTATTCCAGAGCGTACCTCAACTATCTCCATTTTCACTATGATTTTGGCAGCATCTTCTTCTTTAGTGAGCACTAATTTAGTACTTTAGCCAAGCTGTTTGCCCCTCATGTGTAAATCCTTACTTTGGGCTTCAATCAGCCCATTTAATAATTATATGCCTAGAGAAGACTTGTGGATTCTCTTTTATATCGGCTGTGAGTCTGTTCTCATGCTTTTTTAAAATTATAATACTAATAATCTTTATTATTGTCACAAGTGTTTACATTAACACTGCAAGAAGTTACTGTGAAAATCCCCTAGTCACCACATTCCGGCGCCTGTTCGGGTACACTGAGGGAGAATTCAGAATGTCCAATTCCCCTAACAAGCACCTCTTTCAGGACTTGTGGGAGGAAATTGGAGCATCCAGAGGAAACCCACGCAGACACAGGGAGAACGTGCAGACTCCACACAGACAGTGACCTAAGCTGGCAATTGGACCTGGATCCTTGGTGCTATGAAGCAACAGTGCTAACCACTGTGCTACCATCCGCCATTTGCTTCTCATTTCTTTTTTTCCACTTCCCCTCTGAACATTTTTATTCAGCCTGGATTTCACAAATCGATCTGACATCTATGATACACCTTCTTCTACCTGCTTCACCTTACTCCCCATCTCGTTGTCATCCATGGAACTCAGGCTTCGTTTGTCCTACCTTTCCCCCTAAAGTGTACCTGAACTATCTTCTCTTTAGGACAGCACATTGTCAATTTACAGGTTTGCCTGCAAATCTTTGATTCCAATTTACCTGGGCCAGATACATTCTCAATCCATTCCAATTGCCCCCTCCCCCCGCAAATTAATTATCTTTGCCCTGGATTGCTTGTTGTCCTTTTCATAGCTAACCTGAACCTTATGATAGAATGATGACTATCCTCTAACCATTCCCCTGACACTTGATGCACTTCTCCCATGTCAATCACCAGATCCAGATCCAATAATGCCTCCTTTTGCATTAGACTGGATACATACTGATGTAGAAACATTTTTTAAACACACTCTAGAAACTCCTCCACAAGAGCAAAACTTGAGTATTTTCAATCAGAAAACTGTACTAATTATATGTTGCCTTTCACAACTGCAAGACATCTCAAAGTGCTTTTTCGAGGCACTTTTATCATGCAGGAAAAGTGGCAGCCAATTTGTTCACAGCAAACTCCCTCAAACTGCAATGTGATACGAGTAGATAATCTGCTTCAGTGATGTCGGTTGAGGGATGATAAATAAGTATTGGCAGGGTGAACTCATGCCCAACTCTGGAACCTCAGTTTAACATATCACCCAGAAGATGGCACCTCCAACAGTGCACCACTCCCTCAATACTACAAGCCTTTGGAACAGGACCTGAATTCACAACCTTCTGACTTAACTCATCACATTGTTTCTGGTCAGCCAAGAATTACTTCAGAAGATAGGTTCAGTAAGTGAAAATTTCCTGGAATGTGCATGATTAGCTCAGATTATTGCATTGTGCCTCAATATTTTAAGAGGTGCAATTATTCATTTGACAAATGTTAGAATGATTCTCCTGAGCACTTCAACGACCAAACTGATTTTTGATATGTCTCAAACTCTTCTGGTGCACCTGAATTGATTTCCTAAAGCACCACAATTTAACAGTGTGCACCAATCACACCCTGATTACAGTCATAAAATTATTAGTTGCACTGTTGTTCTGATGGGCACTCCGACCTATTCTCTGTGCATGAGTCTACTTACAGCATGAAAAAATTCTTGCATAATGAAATCTGAACATGATATATTGATAAAAGGCAACAGAAACTACAATGGTGGAAATCGGAAGAAAATAAAATTGGAAAATGCTGAAATGACCCAGCGGGCGGTGCAGTGACAGAATGGTTAGCACTGTCGTCTCACAGTGTCTGGGACCCGGCCTTGGGTGACTGTCTGGAGTTTGCACATTCTCCCCTGTCTGCACAAGTTTTTTCCTGGTGCTCTGGTTTCCTCTTACAGTCCAAAGATGCTGGTTAGGTGGATTGGCTATGCTAAAATTGTCCCTTAGTGTCCAAAGATGTGCAGGTTAGGTGGGGTGGTCTTTCAGAGGGTTGCCGTAGACTCGGTGGGCGAATGGCCTCCTTCTGCACTGTAGGGATTCCATTCTATTCTGTGGACACAGAGTCAAGCAAGAAAAACAAAGTTTGATACTTCGAACTGATTAGAAATTTGTTGAAGCACCAAAGAACAACATAAAAACAATCTAATAATAATAAATCTTTCTTGTCACAAGTAGGCTTACATTAACCCTGCAATGAAGTTACTGTGAAAAGCTCCTAGTCGCCAAACTACGGCACCTATTTGGGTACACAGGGAGAATTCAGAATGTCCCATTCACCTAACAGCACGTCTTTCGGGACTTATGAGAGGAAACCGGAGCACCCGGAGGAAACCCAGGCAGACATGGGGAGAACGTACAGACTCTGCACAGACAGTGACCCAAGCCGGGAATCGAACCTGAGACGCTGGCGCTGTGAAGCAATAATACTAACCACTGTGCTACCGTGCCTGCTCATATCCACCATCTTACACAGCATTATTTGAGTTAAAGTGATATATAGTTTGTTGCCAAGTACCACGGTTTTAACTAGGCTGAATAAAGCCAAATTTATGTTGCTAACTGTTTGACCATCACACTCTAAACTTAACATATCCTCTTCGTCTCTTGAGACATCAGAATGCTGTGAGCTTGCGTCACATTTCTCCATCTTTAGCCAGAGAACCATAGAAAATTTACATCACAGGAGGCCCATCTTGTCCATGCCAGCCTGACGACACACACCTGCCCTTTCTAATTCCACCTTCCTGCACCCGTCCCATCGCCCTGTAGCTTACAGCACTTATGGTGCAGATCCAGGTACTTGTTAAAAAGAGTTTAGAGTCTCTGCCTTCATCACCCACTCGGGCAGCGGATTCCAGACTTCCACTACCTTCTATGTAAAAAAATTCCCTCGTCATGTACCCTCTACACCTTCTGCCACTTATCTTGAATCTATGTTCCCTTGTTCTAGAATTCTCCACCAAGGGAATCGATTTTATCCTGTCCACTTTATCTCTTCCACTCATAATTTTGTACACCTCAAGTGACCCCTTAGCTTTCTTTGTTCCAAGGAAAATACCGTCAACCTATCCAATCTCTCCTCGTAGTGACACTTTTCTACCCCTGGCAGCATTCTTGTAAACCTCCTCTGCACTCTATCCAGAGCAATTATGTCCTCCCTGTGATGTGGTGACCAGGACTTCTCACAATACTCCAACTGTGGCCTCGCCAGTATTTTATACAATTCCAACATTATGTCCTTACTTTTATATTTTATACCTCTGCCAATGAAGGAGAGCATTCCATGTGCCTTCTTTACAACCTTGTCTCCTTGAACTGCTGCCTTTAGAGACCTGTGTACTTGTACGCTAAGATCTCTCACTTCATCTAACCCTCTTAGTATAGTCCCATTTATTGTGTACTTCCTATAATTGTTTGACCTCCCTAAATGCATGACCTCACACTTCTGGGTGGTAAAATCCTCCACCAACCCATCTGTATTGTTTTGGAGATTGTTACCCTTCACACTATTCACTCCTTGGACAATCTTTGGATAAGCTTTTAATAAGAAGTATATTTATTGGGAGGAAACGGGATCGCACTGCTGCCTCACAGCTGAGGGACCCGGGTTCAATTCCGACCTCAGATGGGACTGTATGTGTGGAGTTTGCACTTCCTCCCAGTGTCTGCCTGGGTTTCATCCAGGTGCTCCAGTTTCTTCTCACAGTCTAAAGATGTGAAGGTTAGGTGGATTGGCCATGCTAAATTGCTCCTTAGTGTCTAAAAGGTTAGGTGGGGTTACAGGGATAGGGTTGACGCGTGGGCTTAAATAGTTTCTCTTTCGAAGGGCCGGTGCAGACTCGATGGACCGAATGGCCTCCTTCCGCACTGTAGGGATTCTATGATTCTAACCACAGCTAAAAAGATAACAGTAACACAATCCCAAATTACAGGCAAGCCTCACCACTTCATTTCACTTGTGGTTAGCGAGGCAATGCGACAGAAGGAGTTGCTATAAGTCTAGAAGTGCAAGTGTGGCAAAACAGAACTCGTGCCTGCCCATGGCCCTTACCAAAATTCAGGTCATCAGCCAATTCGAAAGAGCAGCCCAATTCAAAAGACCAGTACAGTACCGTCATTTTTCAGCACCATTTCAGCGATCCTGCACTTGGATTTGGAGCAAAGTCCCCTGGGGGCCATATTTGGGGTGTCGGACTTGCTGGAGTTACAGGGAGCAGACTTTTTAGCCTTTGCCTTGCTGATTACTCGCAGGCAGGTCCTGTTGGGATAGAGGTCAGCCTCCCAGCCCAGTGCCTCAGCATGGTTGATAAAATGTTGAAATGTTAAAAATGAAATAAAATATTTTTTCAAAAAATAATGTCTTTGGATAAAGACTTGGGAATATGGGGGGGGGGAGAGAAAGAGGACATAGTGGAAGGATCTGTCAAATACAGGGTTAATGTGGGACTCAGTACAGACTGTCCATACAGTGATGCAAGAGAGCAAATGCCCCGCTTGTGTTGGACAGAGCCATGTGTATAAGCAAGCATGGAGACCACTCATAGCTTGTACATTTTATTGTATATTTGTAAATAGTTCTAAGAGTTAATAAAGACTTGATTGTTAACCTGTGTATGACTCTGAAGACTTCTTCAGATTACTGAACTGTAACCAAGACCATACAACAGGTACCACTGAATTAGTCGCTGATGATTTCAACTAACAACAACAATCGCGTGACATGAATTGAGAGTTGGGGGCAAGTTATAGGACTAAGTTAAGCAGGGAGTTCAAATGACATTATAAACAATAGCAAAAGGCAAACAGTTTATAAATGTCAAATTATTTCCTTGATTGGATCACCGGCTCATAACTCAGTACCTGACAATCTGTTATGCTATAACATTATCTTGGACTGTGGGGATATTTCCCCTTTCTCAGCTGTATAAGTGATGGCTGATCCTGCACATCATACCCTTCATGTGCAATGACATTCAGACAAGAGTATTAATCCCTTGTCATATCATCAGTGCATTATTTATTTGGCAGCTAGTTACCAGAATCTAGTGCCTTTAATATAAATATATGGTACATAATTTGATAAAATAGACAGAGAAAGTTTAATGTTACATTTATTTCCATTGCTCTTAGTTCACAGTAGTGATTAACAAAAGACCCTAAATTATAGTCTTTTGCATTGTTTGTATCTTATGTAATATAATGAAGCACTAAGGAGGCAGCAGCAGTCTTAGCTCTGCAAATGATTTTCTTCCTCTAATTGAAGTGTGCTCTTATTGTGGATATATCTGAAGGTGTGGGTGGTTGTATTTCGTAGCCGCACCTCCTCTTTCACATGAAGCTTACAAACAACACACACTCCATTAATTAACTCCTTTGACTAGCATTCATCTACTGTTACCTGACAAATTGCACCCAGATGTTAGTGGAGTAGGAACAAGCACAGATCAAAGTTGCTGAGGGAGATGTGTTTGATCTGTCACAATTACCAAGGCTGTTGATGGAAGCAAATTATTTCCCTTTAGATTAATCCTAAGCAAAGGGCCACAAGGGGAGAGACTGACAGTGAAAGCTTCCAGCCAATCAACAGGCTTTACAAGCAAAGTCCCATAGGACCTTGGGAAACAGCAGTGTCGCCATGACAATCTGCTGCTGTTCATCATTTATTAACCCAATCCTTGCTGCCTTCTAACTTAAAGTTGGATCAGGTGACAAGGATCAGTTGAACTGTACTGTTGGTTTAATTAACTCAACAGAGACAATATTATACATAATGATACACAAGTTTGTGATGTCTTTAAACTTCTAACTAAAAGAGATAGGCATTAACCCACATTAATACAGGAGAAAGATAGTTTGGATAATTGAGATATAAATGATGTAGACTAAGCACAAAGTTTAAAAAAATTTTAAACAAATTTATAGGGCGTTATTTACCAGCTGCGTCCCGCTGGAATCGGGACGGGACGCGGCTGATAGATCCCGTGAGAGACCTCTTCTGGGTTTCCCATAAGAACATAAGAACTAGGAACAGGAGTAGGCCATCTGGCCCCTCGAGCCTGCTCCGCCATTTAATGAGATCATGGCTGATCTTTGTGGACTCAGCTCCACTCTCTGGCCCGTACACCATATCCCCAAATCCCTTTATTCTTTAGAAAGGTATCTATCTTTTTCTTAAAAACGTTTAAAGAAGGAGCCTCAACTGCTTCACTGGGCAAGGAATTCCAGAGATTCACAACCCTTTGGGTGAAAAGGTTCCTCCTAAACTCGGTCTTAAATCTACTTCCCCTTATTTTGAGGCTATGCCCCCTAGTTCTGCTTTCCCCGACCAGTGGAAACAACCTGCCCGCATCTATCCTATCTATTCCCTTCATAATTTTATATGTTTCAATAAGATCCCCCCGCATCCTTCTAAACTCCAATGAGTACAGTCCCAGTCTACTCAACCTCTCGTCATAATCTAATCCCCTCAACTCTGGGATCAACCTAGTGTCGATGATCGTTACGCTTCACCAGTTCTAACGAGTTCTCGTGAGATGTCGTGATTTGGATCCCAGCACAATGGGCAAGACCCAGATTTGCAGAGTTAAATCACTAAGGTGGGAGGGGAATCTCCCAGGGGGTCCAAGGCTCCCGGGTGGTTGGTATCTGGGCACCACGGCAGTGCCGCCGTGTGCCATACTGGCACCGCCAGGGTACCAGGTGGTACTGTCAGGCTGGCAGTGCCAAGGTGCGCAAGTGGCATTTTGCTCCCGCGAGGAATCGGGCCCTGGGGTATGGGGTGCTTGAGGACCACCTAACAGCTGAGATTGGGCGTGGAGGGGGGTCAGGAATGAGGAGGGCGAGAGATTAGGGAGCTTTATTTAGCAGAGCTCCTCAGTGCAGGAAATGCGACTGACTGCGGCGTTGGTGCGTTCCTGGCACTTCAGAGCCGACTCTTTTTCTGTTAGATCGCGCTCAAAGTCTTAAAAATGGAATGCCCTCAAAATAAAGATTTGATCTCATAGCGGTGACCAATCCCAATAACCAGCCTCAGCCAGCAGGAGACTTGGTATGTAGCCTGGAAATAAAGTGTACGTCATGATATAATGTCACCAATACTGAAGCAGAAGGGGTGGCATGGTAGCACAGTGGTTAGCGCTACTGCCTCACAGCTCCACGGACCCAGCCTTCGGCCTTGGGTGATTGTGTGGAGTTTGCACAGTTGCATGTTCCCCCAAGTGTCTGCATGGGTTTTCTCCTGATGCTCCGGTTTCCTCCCACAGTCCAAAGATGTGCAGGTTAGGTAGATTGGTCACGCTAAAATTCTCGCTAAAATTCTCCCTTTTTGTTTTGGTTACGAGGATAAAGCCGAGGAGTGGGCCTATATAGGGTGCTCTTTCAGAAGATCGGTGCAGACTCAATGGGCCAAATGGCCTCCTACTGCACTCAAGGGATTCTATGATCCTCACTTTCCTTGAAAGGGAGTTCATCACTTGCTTTGCATAGAAAATCTGTTTCAATTATGCAGTTTCCCCTCATCAAAACTCTAGTTCAACTCCCTTTTGTCCTTGCTTTTCTACTCAGCTGGATTAGGCAATTGCTCAACACAAGAAACTGTAATGAACAACTTTGGCTGTTCTCCTTGAAATACTTGCAGGGGTTGGAGGGAGAGGCAAGGGCCATGGTTCAGCTTTGCTGGACAGTCCACACCACATAATAATATTGCTTCTGCCCTGGAGAATGCAATAGAGACTAAGCTGCCCAGGTTCAAACGGTGGTCGAGGCTGTGACTTGCACTCCAGTTTCCTGAGCTTCAGTGACCGTATCACAAACTCACTTTTTTCTACCTAATTGCAAAAATCAATAATTCAAGATGTGATGGAATCTGCAGTCCAAGAGGGGCAATAGTGACCAAACAATAAGTAGATTGAGGGTGGGTCAGACAAGAATGCAGAACAGGGAACCCATCAATGTCAATCACCAAGAGTGATTTGGTAGCTATGGCCGAACGCCCACCTAAGTTTGCGTCCTGCAAGGGGCGTGAAATCCAAGCAGGTTAAAAGGTGCTGCACCACCTTAGAATCTCTCTTTGCAGCAGCAACAAAACAATGGTGATCCCGAACTGAGATGATGTGGATTTTATGAGGCGGGTGTTAGGCAAGATCCCGACCTTGAGTCACACAACTTGGTCATGGGAGGGGACTTTAATACGGTCATTGAACCTGAATTGGATCGCTCAAAATCCAGGACAGGGAAGAGGCCGGTGGCGGCAAGGGAGCTGAAGGGCTTTATGGAGCAGATGGGTAGACCCCTGGAGGTTTACACTGCCGAGGGTAAAGGAGTTTTCCTTCTTCTCCCACGTCCACAAAGTCTATTCCCGTATTGATTTTTTTGTTCTGGGCAGGGCGTTGATCCCAAAGGTGAGGGGGACGGAATACTCTGCGATTACAGTTTCGGACCATGCCCCGCACTGGGTAGATTTTCGGCTTGGGGAGGAGAGAGGACAGCGTCCGCTGTGGAGACTGGACGTGGGGTTGTTAGCGGACGAGGTGGTTTGCAGGCGGGTGAATAAGAGTATCCAGAATTATTTGGAGACAAATGACACGGGAGAGGTATCGGCCCTGGTCTGGGAAATCCTGAAGGCAGTTATTAGAGGGGAACTTATATCGATCCAGTCCCATAGAAAAAAGAGGGAAAGGGCGGAGAGGGAGAGATTGGTGGAGGAGATACTCCGGGTGGATAGGAAATATGCGGAGGCCCCGGACGTGGGACTCCTGAGGGAGCGGCGCAAGCTTCAGGCGGAGTTTGAATTGCTGACCACAGGGAAAGCGGTAGAACAGTTGAAGAAGGCTAGGGGTGCGGTGTATGAATATGGGGAGAAGGCGAGCAGGATGCTGGTGCACCAGCTTAGGAAGAGAGTCGGCCAGGGAGATTGTGGGAGTAAAGAATAAGGAGGGCAACTTGGTCTCAGACCCGGAGGGGGTGAATGAAGTTTTTAAGGAATTCTACAGCAAACTATATGAGTCGGAACCCCCGGCGGGTGCGGAAGGGATGAGGCAATTTCTGGACCAGTTGAGGTTCCCGAGGGTGGAGGAGGGTCTGGTGGAGGGGCTGGGGGTGCCGATCGAGATAGAAGAAATTATTAAGGGGCTGGAGGGCATGCAGTCGGGCAAAGCTCCGGGGCCGGATGGCTTCCCCGTGGAATTTTCTTTTAAAATTTCAGAGGGGTTGAGCCCACTACTGTTGAGGACCTTTAATGAGGCGAGAGAAAAGGGAATCCTCCCCCCGATAATGTCACAGGCCTCGATCTCACTTATTCTCAAACGGAAGAAGGACCCTGAACAGTAGGAGTCTTACAGGCCAATCTCGTTGCTAAATGTGGATGCCAAGCTACTGGTGAAGATCTTGGCCACAAGGATAGAGGAGTGTGTCCCGGGAGTGATAGGGGAAGACCAGACTGGATTTGTTAAGGGCAGGCAACTTAATGCCAATGTGCGGAGGCTTTTACATATTGTTATGATGCCCTCGGAAGGAGAGGAAGCAGAGGTTGTGGCAGCGATGGATGCAGAGAAAGCTTTCGATCGGGTGGAGTGCGAGTACCTGTGGGAGGCGCTGGATAGGTTTGGGTTTGGTGAGGGCTTTTTCCGGTGGGTGCGATTGCTGTACCAGGCGCCTGTGGTAAGCGTGTGCACGAACTGGCTTAGGTCGGAGTATTTTAAATTGCACCAGGGGACGAGGCAAGGGTGTCCCCTTTCCCCGTTATTATTTGCTCTAGCCATTGACCCACTGGCCATGGCGTTGAGAGCTTCAAGGAACTGGCAGGGGCTGGTGCGGGGGGGGCGGGGGGGGGGGGGGGAGGAGCATCGGGTCTCGCTCTACGCGGATGATCTCCTCCTGTATATCACTGGAGGGGATGGGGAAGTCACGCGGATCTTAAGGGAATTTGGCAGTTTCTCGGGGTATGAATTGAAAGTGGGGAAGAGCAAGCTGTTTGTGATCCAGGCTAAAGGACAGGAGAAGAGACTGAGGGAGCTGCCGCTGAGGAGGGTAGAGAAGAATTTTCGTTACCTGGGTATACAGGTGGCCCAGAAGTGCGATTTGTTGCATAAGCTTAATCTGACCCGGCTGGTGGAACAAATGGAAGGGGACTTTAAAAGATGGGACATGCTCCCGGTGTCACTGACAGGGAGGGTACAGACCATGAAAATGACAGTCCTCCCCAGGTTCTTATATGTATTCCAGTGCCTTCCCATCTTCATCCCTAGGCCTTTTTAAGTGGGTTAATAAGATCATCTCTGGATTTGTGTGGGCGAACAAGACCCCGCGAGTAAAGATAGAGCTGCTGGAATGCAGTCGGGGAGGGTGGGCTGGCGCTGCCGAACATTTGCAACTACTACTGGGCGGCCAATATTGTCATGCTCAGGAAGTGGGTATTGGGGGAAGGGTCGGCATGGGAGCGGTTGGAGGCGGCGTCATGCAAAGGCGCCAGTTTGGGAGCACTGGTAACGGCACCTCTGCCGTTCTCGCCGGCCCGCTACTCCATAAGTCCAGTGGTGGTGACGACATTGAAGATCTGGGGGCAGTGGAAGAGACACTGGGTGGAAGGCGCTTCGGTCTAGACCCCGGTCTGGTTCCTGCCGGGTAGGATGGATGCCGGGTTCCAAAGCTGGCAGAGGGCGGGTATTAGAAGGATGGGTGACCTGGTAATAGATGGGAGCTTTCCCAGCCTGCAGGCGCTGGAGGACAAATTTAAATTGCTGCCAGAGAACGGCTTTAGGTATCTACAAGTGCGGGCCTTCCTGAGGAAGCAGGTGGTGGCCTTCCCGCTGCTGCCGCCACGGGGGATACAAGCTAGAGTAGTGTCCAGTACCTGGGTGGGTGAGGGGATGGTGTCGGATATCTACCAAGAGCTGTTGGAGGCGGAGGAAACCCCGGTGGAGGAGCTTAAAGGCAAGTGGGAGGAGGAGTTAGGAGGGGAGTTAGAGCCGGGACTGTGGGCGGAAGCCCTGAGTAGGGTCAATTCCTCCTCGTCATGTGCCAGGCTCAGTCTAATACAGTTTAAGGTGGCGCACCGGGCACACGGCAGTGAGGATAAGCAAGTTTTTTTGGAGTGGAAGACAGGTGTGCGGGGAGCCCAGCAAACCATGTCCATATGTTTTGGGCATGCCCGAAGCTTGGAGGGTTCTGGCAGGGGTTTGCCAAGGCAATGTCCAAGGTGCTAGGAACACGGGTGGTGCCGAGTCCAGAGGTGGCGATATTTGGGGTGTCAGAAGACCCAGGAGTTCAGGGAGTGAAAGAGGCCGACGTCTTGGCCTTTGCCTCCCTGGTAGCCTGGAGACAGATCTTGTTAATGTGGACTCAAAGCCCCCCCGAGTGTAGAGACCTGGGTTAGTGACATGACTGGGTTTCTTAGCCCCGAGAAAATAAAGTTTGCCTTAAGAGGATCAATGATAGGGTTCTCCCAGAGGTGGCAGTCATTCGTCGACTTTCCTGGGGAAATGCAATTTAAAATGTCGGCAGGAGTAGCTTTAAGGGGGGGGGGGGGGGGGGGGGGTGAGTGTTGTGTTTGTTTGTTTTTTGTTATTCTCGATGGTCTGCAAAGACAGAGCCGTTCGGGAAATTATCTATTTTTGCACTATTAATGTTTAATGCTGATTGTTCTTTTTCTATTTTTGTTATAAAATTTTACAAATACTCCAATAAAAATATATATTTTTTTAAACTATAACATTGTGAGAGTGTGAATAAATACTATTTGATTAAGCAAAGTCGACTTGCAGTCATTTGTCCACCGCATACAGGTTGAAGACACACTGTGATAGCAACATAGCACCACTACACAGCTAGCTGGCTGAATCCTAAATGACATAGCTGCTGTACTGCACCTGGATCAGGTGGTGAGGAAACAAAATAGGAGGGGAAAAATCTACTTGACATCATACTCGCCAGCCTGCCTGCCGCAGATGCATCTATCCGTGACACTATTGGGCGGAGTCACCGCTACACAAACCCTGTGGAGACAAAGTCACATCTTCATTTTGAGGATACCCTCCATTGTGTTGTGTGGCACTACCACCATGCGAAATGGGATAGCCTTTGAACAGATCTAGCAATGCAAGACTGGGCATCCATGAGGCCATCACCATCACCATCCATCAACAACAATCTGCACCAGAATATCCTCCACTCTACTATTACCAACAAGCCAGGGGATTAACCTTTATTCAATGAAGAATGCAGGAGAGCATGCCAGGAGCAACAACAGGCAGATCTAAAAATAGAGTTGTCAACCTGGCAAAGCTACAACACAGGACTACTTGCTGTACCAAAGAGCATAAGGAGCAAGTAAACAGACCCAAGCGATTCCACAACAAACGGATACGATTTAAGATCTACAGTCCTGCCATATCCAACTGTGAATGGTAGCGAACAATTAAACAACTCACTGGAGGAGGTTCGACAAATATCCTCATCCTGAATGAAGGGGGAGCCTAGCACATTAGTGCAAAAGATGAGGCCGAAGCATTCCCAATAATTTTCTGCCAGAAGTGCCAAGTGGATGATCCATCTTCCAGAGGTTGCCAGTAACAATATCCAGCCAATCTGATCCAGTCCACGTGATACCAATAAAAGTCTGAAGCCACTTGATACAGTGAAGGCTATGGATCCTGACGATATCTAGCAATAGTACTTATGCTCCTGAACCTGCCCCACCCTAGCCAAGCTGGTCCAGTCAGCAACAAAACCGGCATCTACCGAGCAATGTGGAAAATTACCCAAATATGTTCTGTACACAAATAACAGGACAAATCCAATGCGGCCAGTTACCAGGCCATCAACTTACTGTCGATTATCAATAAAAGTGATGGGAGGGATCCTCAACAGTGCGATCAAGCAGCACTTGCTTAGCAATAACTTACTTATTTATGCTAAGTTTGGGTTCTGCCAGGGCCACGCAGCTCCAGACCTCATTACAGCCTTGGTTCAAACATAGACGCAGCAAGGTGTACCAACCATAAGATGCACTGCAGGAACTCACCAACGTTCCTTAAACAGCACCTTCTAAACCCAAGACCACTGCCGTCTAGAAGGACAAGGGCAGCAGACACATGGAAACACCATCACTCGGAAGTTTCCCATCACCCCGACTTGGAAATATATCGTTGTTCTTTCACTGTTGCTGGGTCAGCAACCTGGAACTCCCTCCCTAACAGCACTGTGGGTGTACCTATACCAGCAGCAGTTCAAGAAGGCAGCTCATCACCATATTCTCAAGGGTGCTTAGGGATGGGCAATAAATGCTGGCCTAGCCAGCAATGCCTGCATCCCAAGAATGAAATATAAAAATGAATACATTTCAAACTGCTGGCACAGACACAATGGGAAGAATCACCTCCTTCAGTGCTGTGAAATTCTATGATTCCCTGTCTTTCTTAATAAACTATAAACACAATTTATCCAGATAATTAAAATTAGCTTTTTGACCCCAACATGTCAGTGCCTCTTTAATGCAAACCTTTTTGCTGGAGGTGCTAACACAGAGTAATGCATTTTTACCCATCTCACCCCAGGTCAGGCAGCAGGAGGCACAAACAACCTGCCAGACGTACAAGATACCAAGGTCTCCTAGCTTGCTACATAGGGAGAGTTGTCAGGTTGATATTAACAGATTTTACCTTCACAAGCAATCAATCCAGGGTTATCACTCTCTGTGCATTAACAGACAGGTGTCCATTGGCACTTCAACCTGTACGTATGCTTTACTCCATTTATCCTATCAAAACCCTTCATATATATATTGTTACTTTTTAAAGTACCCAATTCTTTTCATTCCATTTAAGGGCAATTTAGTGTGGCCAATTCACCTACCCTGCACATCTCTTTGGGTTGTGGGGGTGAGACCCAGGTAGGCATGAGGAGAATGTGCAAACTCCACAAGGACAGTAACCCGGGGCCAAGATCGAACCGGGTCCCCGGCGCCATGAGACAGCAGTGCTTAGCACTGCGCTATCGTGCCCTGTCATCAAAACCCTTCATAATGTTAAAACCCACGAACTTAAGACTACATGTTCAGATTTTAGAAATCCTTCGGCTTTAAAAATATTGTGGTATGAGGATAACAAGGATCATTCCGGAAATGATTATTTTAAAATATTTAACGATGGAACTCATCCTGATGTGAAATGAAGCTGCCAGCATCACTGGAACACCCTAATACAGTAAAGAGGGAAAAAAGGTGCAAATGTCACGTAAATGTGAAGGCTGATGCTATTTTTATAAAGAAACCATTAATTAGCTGTAATCTTTGCAAGATTGACCTACTTGTGACTGCCCCCTGTTATGATGTGATGGTTCAAAAAGTAATTTTCCAAGAAGATCCTTGTCATATATACCCAGGAGACGGAGAAGTACTGAACTGTTTTTAACCGCAGGGAGCGCCATTTTCACAGGATAATAGCATATTTCTGAACAATATTCTGGGCAACAAACAGATGCCCAACTGACTGCATTTCTCACAATACCAAAGATCGAAGCCACACTGAAAGAACAGTTAAAAAACGGGAAAATATTTTCATTATTTAACTTTTGATTTGAAAGCACATTACATGTTCGGGCCTGTTGTATGAAAATTGCAAAGCGGCTTCAGTTTGCACTTATGCTAAAGGAGTCTCACCTAGGTTCAGTCTGTAATCTGGTCTGACCCTGCACAGATACTGGCTATAACCTCAGCATCAATGCAATGCCTAATGTTGTGCACACCATTCGCCACAGTGACTGTGTCAATGTAGGCTGAAGGATTTTGGTGGTTTAACAGCATTCTTTGTTTAAAAATAACAAAATCTCTCCAAAATATGTATTTTTAATGACACACAAGGATGAAAAATGGATAATTAGACATTTAAAATTCAGATCTGAACATGTCATTCTTTGATTTAAATTTTACTGAGTCAATCTGACTACACATGATCAATTACAAGGTTGTGGGGTCAAACAGCTCACCAGACATTTGAACATGTAACCTTTGTTGACAGTTCTTCACTGTACCCAGGCTGAGCTTTCACACAAAATATTAAACTGAGGCCCTGTCTGCCCCCTCAGATGGACGTAAAAGATTTCTCTGCAATAGCTGAAGAAAAGGGAAGCTCCCCTGAATTCCTGGGGAACACTTTCCTTTAAATGAAAATCACTAATAAACAGAAGATCTCTGGGCATTATCTGTTGCTGTTTGAGAGGCCTTGCAGTGCGCAAATTGGCTGCCATTTTAAAAAGATTCTTCCACGGGATATGGGTGTCACTGGCTAGGCTAGTATTTATTGTCCATTCCTAAATGTCTTTCAGAAGGTGGTGGTGAGTGTTCCTGAATTGCTGCAGTTAATGTGGTTTAGGTACTCCCATAGTACTGTTAGGAAGAGTGTACCAGGATTTTGATCCAGCAATAATGAAGGATGGTGTGTGGCATGAAGGGGTACTTGCAGGTGCTGTTCCCATGCATCTGCTGCCCTTGTCCTTCTAGGTGGCAAAGGTCATGGGTTTGGAAGGTGTAGTCAAAGAAGCCTTGATGAGTTGCTGCAGTGCATCTTGTAGATAGTGCACACTGCTACCAGTGTGCATCAGTGGTAGTGAATGTTAAAGAAGATGGATGGAGTGCCAATCAAGCGGACTGTTTATCATATAATTTACAGTGCAGAAGGAGGATATTCGACCCGTCGAGTCTGCACCAGCCCTTACAAAGAGCACCCTACTCAAGCCTACGTATCTACCCTATTCCCGTAACCCAGTAACCCCACTTAACCTTTTTGGACACTAAGGGCAATTTAGCATGGCCAATCCACCTAACCCGCACATCTTTGGACTGTGGGAGCACCCGGAGGAAACCCGTGCAATCTCCGCACAGAAAGTGACCCAGCCAGGAATCAAAACTGGGATCCTGGAGCTGTGAAGCAACTGTGCTAACCACTATGCGTAGGTAGGAAAAGGGATGGGGATGTAAGGAAGGTATTCAGGGAGCTAGGGTGGAATCTTAGAGCTAGAACAAACAAGAGTTATTCGGCGCGATTCTCCACTCCCACGCCGGTTGGGAGAATCGCCTGGGCCGCCAAAATTTCCCAGGACGCCGGTCCGACGCCCTCCCGCGATTCTCCCAAGCGGCGGGAACGGCCCAGTCGAGTTTTGCGGGCCGCAGGCCGGAGAATCACCGGAGACGCTGAAAATGGCGATTTGCGGTGATTCTAGGCACCCCCGCTATTCTGAGGGCCGGGTGGGGCGAGCGGCCAGGCCAAAACGGCGGGTTCCCCTCGGCGCCGTCCACACCTGGTCGCTGCAGTCGTGAGCGGTGCGTGAACACTGTGGGGGCGGCCTGCGGGGCGGCGAGGGGGGATCCTGCACCGGGGGGTACCTCAGATGTGGGGTGGCCCGCGATCGGTGCCCACCGATCGTCGGGCCGTCCTCTCTGAAGGAGGACCTCCTTCCTTCCGTGGCCCCGCAAGATCCGTCAGACATCTTCTTGCGGGGTGGACTTAGAGAGGACGGCAACCACGCATGCGCGGGTTGGCGCCGGCCAAACCGCGCATGCGCGGATGACGCCCGTTATGCGGCGCCGGCCGCGTCATCTATGCGGCGCCGCTTTTACGCGGGCGACAAGGCCTGGCGTGTGTAGATGACGCGGCCCCGATCCTGGCCCATTGTCAGGGCCTGAATCGGTCGGGACCGGGGCCGTTTCGCGCCGTCGTGAACCTCGACGGCGTTCATGACGGCGCGGCCACTTCGCCGCGGGAGTGGAGAATCCCGCCCCCTATCTCTGGGTTGTTACCCGTGCCACGTGCTGGCGAGACGAGGAATAGGGAGAGAGAACAGTTGAACACGTGGCTACAGTGATGGTGCAGGAGGGAGGGATTCAGATACCTGGATAATTGGGGCTCATTCTGGGGTAGGTGGGACCTCTACAAACGGGATGGTCTACACCTGAACCAGAGGTGTACCAATATCCTCGGGGGGGAAATTTGCTAATGCTCTTCGGGAGGATTTAAACTAATTCAGCTGGGGGATGGAAACCTGAATTGTAGCTCCAGTGTACAGGAGGTTGAGAGTAGTGAAGTCATGAGTAAGGTTTCACGGTCGCAGGAGTGTACCGGCAAGGCAGGAAGGTGGTTGAAGTGTGTCTACTTCAACACCAGGAGCATCCGGAATAAGGTGGGTGAACTTGCAGCATGGGTTGGTACCTGGGACTTCGATGTTGTGACCATTTCAGAGACATGGATAGAGCAGGGACAGGAATGGTTGTTGCAGGTTCCGGGGTTTACATGTTTCAGTAAGCTCAGGGAAGGTGGTAAAAGAGGGGGAGGTGTGGCATTATTAGTCAAGGGCAGTATTATGGCAGCAGAAAGGACGTTTGATGAGGACTCGTCTACTGAGGTAGTATGGGCTGAGGTTAGAAACAGGAAGGAGAGGTCACCCTGTTGAGAGTTTTCTATAGGCCTCCGAAAAGTAGAGGAAAGAATTGCAAAGATGATTCTGGATAGGAGCCAAAGTAACAGGGTAGTTGTTATGGGGGACTTTAACTTTCCAAATATTGACTGGAAACGCTATAGTTCCGAGTACTTTAGATGGGTCAGTTTTTGTCCAATGTGTGCAGGAGGGTTTCCTGACACAGCACATAGATAGGCCAACAAGAGGCGAGGCCGTATTGGATTTGGTACTGGGTAATGAACCAGGCCAGGTGTTAGATTTGGAGGTAGGTGAGCACTTTGGTGATAGTGACCACGATTCGGTTACGTTTACTTCAATAATGGAAAGGGATAGGTATATACCGCAGGGCAAGAGTTATAGCTGGGGAAAAGGCAATTATGATGTGATTAGGCAAGACTTCGGATGCATAGGATGGGGAAGGAAGCTGCATGGGATGGGCACAATTGAAATGTGGAGCTTGTTCAAGGAACGGCTACTGCGTGTCCTTGACAAGTATGTACCTGTCAGGCAGGGAGGAAGTGGTTGAGCGAGGGAACCGTGGTTTACTAAAGTAGTCGAATCACTTGTCAAGAGGAAGAAGGAGGCTTATGTAAAGATGAGACATGAAGGTTCAGTTAGGGCGCTTGAGAGTCACAAGTTAGCCAGGAAGGACTAAAGAGAGAGCTTAGAAGAGCCAGGCGAGGACATGAGAAGTCCTTGGCAGGTAGGATCAAGGAAAACCCTAAAGCTTTCTATAGGTATGTCAGGAATAAAAGAATGACTAGGATAAGAGTAGGGCCAGTCAAGGACAGTAGTGGAAAGTTGTGCGTGGAGTCCGAGGAGATAGGAGAGGCGCTAAATGAATATTTTTCGTCAGTATTCACACAGGAAAAAGACAATGTTGTTGACTAGACGGGATTGAGGTTCATAAGGAGGAGGTGTTAGCAATTCTGGAAAGTGTGAAAATAGATAAGTCCCCTGGGCCGGATGGGATTTATCCTAGAATTCTCTGGGATGCTAGGGAGGAGATTGCAAGCCTTTGGCTTTGATCGTTATGTCGTCATTGTCAACAGGAATAGTGCCAGAAGACTGGAGGATAGCAAATGTTGTCCCCTTGTTCAAGAAGGGGAGTAGAGACAACCCCGGTAACTATAGACCAGTGAGCTTTACTTCTGTTGTGGGCAAAGTCTTGGAAAGGATTATAAGAGATATGATTTATAATCATCTAGAAAGGAATAATTTGATTAGGGATAGTCAATTCGGTTTTGTGAAGGGTAGGTCGTGCCTCACAAACCTTATTGAGTTCTTTGAGAAGGTGACCAAACAGGTGGACGAGGGTAAAGCAGTCGATGTGGTGTATATGGATTTCAGTGAAGCGTTTGATAAGGTTCCCCATGGTAGGCTGTTGCAGAAAATACGGAGGCATGAGGACTGAGGGTGATTTAGCGGTTTGGATCAGAAATTGGCTAGCTGTAAGAAGACAGAGGGTGTTGGTTGATGGGAAATGTTCAGCCTGGAGTTCAGTTACTAGTGGTGCACCACAAGGATCTGTTTTGGGGCCACTGCTGTTTGTCATTTTTATAAGTGACCTGGAGGAGGGCGTAGAAGGATAGGTGAGTAAATGTGTGGATGACACTAAAGTCGGTGGAGTTGTGGACAGTGAGGAAGGATGTTGCAGGTTACAGTGGGACATAGATAAGCTGCAGAGCTGGGTTGAGAAGTGGCAAATGGAGTTTAATGCAGAAAAGTGTGAGGTGATTCATTTTGGAAGGAGTAACAAGAATACAGAGTACTGGGCTAATGGTAAGATTCTTGGTAGTATGGATGAGCAGAGAGATCTTGGTGTCTATGTACAAATCCCTGAAAGTTGCCACCCAGGTTGATAGGGTTGTTAAGAAGGCGTGCGGTGTGTTAGCTTTTGTTGGTAGAGGGATTGAGTTTCGGAGCCATGAGGTCATGTTGCAGCTGTACAAAACTCTGGCGCGGCTGCATTTGGAGTATTGCGTGCAGTTCTGGTCGCCGCATTATAGGAAGCATGTGGAAGCATTGGAAAGGGTGCAAAGGAGATTTACCAGGATGTTGGCTGGTATGGAGGGAAGATCTTATGAGGAAAGACTGAGGGACTTGAGGCTGTTTTCGTTAGAGAGAAGGTTAAGAGGTAACTTAATAGAGGCATACAAGATGATCAGAGGATTAGATAGGGTGGACAGTGAGAGCCTTTTTCCTCAGATGGTGATAGCTAGCACGAGAGGACATAGCTTTAAATTGAGGGGAGATAGATATAGGACAGATGTCAGAGGTAGGTTCTTTACTCAGAGTGTAGTAGGGGCGTGGAATGCCCTGCCTGAAACAGTAGTGGACTCGCCAACATTAAGGGCATTTAAATGGTCATTGGATAAACATATGGATGATAATGGAATAGTGTAGATTGGCTTTAGATTGGTTTCACAGGTCGGCGCAACATTGAGGGCCGAAGAGCCTGTACTGCGCTGTAATGTTCTATGCTACCGTGCTGCCCTTGATGGGAATGTGGGGTCTCCCAGATTAGCCCTGGATGATGTTGAGCTTCTTGTGTTGTTAGAGCTGCACCTATGAGGCAAGTGGAGATTGTGGCATCACACTCCTGATTTATGACTTGTAGATGGTGGACAGGCTTTGGGGAGTCAGGAGGTGAGTTACTCGCTGCATTCGTCCCAGTCTCTAACTTACTCTTGTACATGGACCAGTCCTAACAGCATCTGGGCATGGGGGGGACCCCAGGCCATAGGAGATTGCCAGGTGGTCAGGGACAGGGCAGGGTGGCACCCTTGCACCCTCATTGGCACCTAGGTACCCTGGCATGGCTAGACTGGCAGGGTGTGCAGTTGACAGTGCCAAGGTGCCCGGTTGCCCATGTCAGGGGTCAGGCCCAGGGGTGCCTTACCCATAAGAGGTGGGGTGAGGTTATGCTTGAGGTCCCCGGAAGAGGTAAGTTGGGTGAAGCGGGGGTTTGGGGGGGGGGGGGGGGTCAAAAGATTGCAGCTACCTTTAAAAATGGTGCCCCAATCCATGAGTAGTCTTCCTGCACTCAGGAAATTACTAAAGTGTGGCCTTGATGGGGCATTCATCGCCGGTTCAAAAAGAATGGCAAAGTGCAGTTGAATAGCACGGTCTTTCTTGGTGCTGAAACACCCCACTAAATGCTTCCGAAATCACATAGAATTATTTTCATTGAATCTTGCCCACTATATAAATGCATATTCTTTTAATTCCAAAAAGTCTTATAAAATTACAGCAGGACATTTCTGGCCTTTACTACACCTACTATGAATGTTATGAAGCGTCATGATATGGAGATATTAGGAACTTGGGTCCAGAAATGTGGTCCAAGGTGTCGCAGTCGATTTAGGGGTTAAACAGACTGAAGGAAAAGACTGCTACCAGCAGAGATAGAGTGTTATGCCCACAGCCTGAGGTACCTTGTCCCATTTAGACTTAACCTCGTTAGTGAGAATACCCAGGATGTCCCAGTTCAGCCCGGATGATGCAGTCAAGATGCACTGTCATTCAGGACAACCTTGTTTGACCAGCGACAGGCCATCACAATAGCTTTGTTCTTTTATCTAAACGGGTCTTACATAAGAACTGTCTAGAAAGAGAGAGAGAGAAAAAGAGAGTGACAGAAGTGATAGAGAGAGAGAGATATTTGCGAGAGTGCTGTATGTTTATTGGACAGATTGCCTAATGGGAAGTAAAGTGTTCAGGTTAGGAAACTGCATGTAATCTGTTAGTGTTAGAACTGAAGTAAAGTTTCAATATTGTTTTCTTTTAATAAACTTTATTTAAAATAACCAAGCCATATTCCTTATTTTATCACTCCTGGAATGAATTGATCTTTCCGCACCGCATTAAAACTCTAAAAAGTTATGGCATCTGGTCCAACCTCTTAACCACTGTTGAAAGCTGACTAGTTGTTCGTAACAGAAGGGATTTTGAACTTGTCACCACCAAATGTAATGTTGTATGGCTTGAGAAGAGACTATTCTAAACTTAATAAATCTAGAGGCAAGTTGCATTTATGAATATGGTGATGAAGGACTGTCCATGTACGAAGTGTTTACATTGGACATAAGTACACATTCTAGAAAATTATATTGCCCGATCGCCAAACCAGTAATTAGCAGACTGAATCAAGTCAGCACAATCTGCGTGAACCAACATTCACAATCTCTTCTGGAAATCTTTCAAGATCAGATCATTGCAGGTTATTCACTTTGTATTAGTTTTCTTTTACAAATGGTGGGTGACAACACCCTTTTGTTTCTTGGTATTTTATTCAACTGTAGCAAAAGGCAGATTTTAAGCAGGTTGTAAAATATTGATGACAATCAGAATGTGGTACGAACGCGTGGTTTGTTTTCATCTCATTTGTTTCAATCAAGAGTTTATATTTGAAAAGGTCCAAAGATATTTACCTCGTCAAATGAACATTGTATATGTAATGGTAGCAATACTATTAATTGAAAATGATCCTCGCCCATACCTTAATGGAATAATTTCATGTCAAATAACCCTCAGTATATTTTGTAATGCGCTTTGCAATTTTTTCGACAAGATTATTGTTAATTATTTAAAATTCCAACTTTTAAAGAGCTCTACATTTAAGAGTAAACTAAAACACATCTGGTGATAATGAATATGTTCAGAGACTGGGAACTTATGTGCGAGCACAGTAGTGTGAGAGAGTAGAACATTCATTGGCTCCTGGTCCAGCTGTTAGATTTCAAAATTCGCATCCTTGTTCTCAAATGCCTCCATACCTTGCCCCCCTCGGTCTCTGAAACCTCATTCAACTCTCCAAGACTTCTGCAGTCATCCAATTCTGACATCTTGCATATCCCCGATTATAATCACTTCATGAGTGATGGCCATGTCTTCGGTTCTTGAGCTAGTCCCCAAGTTCGGAGATTCCCTCAACCTCTCCGCTTCTCTTCCTTGCTCTCCTACTTTAAAAACGCTGCTTAAAACCTACTTCTTTGACCAACCTGTCCTAATATGCTCTTCGGTGGCTCAGTGTCAAATCTGGTTTGATAATTCATGAGACCCCCTGCATTAAAGGCACTATATAAATGCAAGTCATTGTTGTTGTTGTTGGGATAACAGAACGGACACAGTCAGCACAGTTTCCAATGTGCTGAAGGTTATGGGATTGTTAATAGTGAGGGCAGGGGAGATGTGAGGCAGGCCATAAAAGCTTTGAGGTAATCAAGGTAGAGGTGACAAAGATATGCATGTTCAGTAGTAGATGGGCTGAAGCAAGCATGAAGACAGGAACTGCAGCAAGTGAAAGTAGGTAGTCTCACACTGGACAGGTTGCAGGGTTGGAAAGCTCAGCTTCAACCATATAGTATGGGAGCAGTCTGACTCAACCCAATTCATTGGCCAGGGAGAGGGTTTGGAATTGGTGGCAATGATAGGAATGCTAAGACAAGGCTGTTAGTATCCCAATACTTAAATGGAAATACCTGGATCTCAGACACTAATATTGACAATTCAGAGGTGTAGTGGTCCAGAAAGGTTGTGCAGACATACCAGAGTGTTGTCTTGCACAGGTGGAACCTAACCCCAATTCTTTGGATAATGGTGCCAATGTTCGCTTGTAGTTGAAGGAACCAAGGACAGATCTTTGGAAAACTACAAGGTAGAAGTGCATTGGCAGGAAGAGGGACTTTTGTTCAATTTATTCATTATTGGTGTGTGAGCATCACTGGCAAGGCCCACACTCTAATTTCCCTGGAGAAGGTGGTTGCTGCCTTCTTGAACTGTTCCAATCCATGGAAGAGAATTCCAAGGACTTTGATCCAGCGACATGGTGATATTGGTGAACGGTGATATTGTTCAATGGCAGGATGATGTGTGGCTTGGGCAGGAATATGCAGGTGGTGGTATTCATATGTGCCTGCTGCCCTCGTCTGTTTTTTCATAGAAGTTACGGTGCAGAAGGAGGCCATTCGGCCCATCGAGCCTGCACCGGCTCTTGGAAAGAGCACCCTACCCGAGCCCACACCTCCACCCTATCCCCATAACCCCGTAACCCCACCCAACACTAAGGGCAATTTAGCATGGCCAATCCACCTAACCTGCACATCTTTGGACTGTGGGAAGAAACCGGAGCACCCGGAGGAAACCCACGCACACACGGGGAGAACGTGCAGACTCCGCACAGACAGTGACCCAAGCTGGGAATCGAACCTGGGACCCTGGAGCTGTGAAGCAATTGTGCTAACCACTATGCTACCGTGCTGCCCCACTGGTAGAGTGGTCTTCTCAGTGGTAGAGGTCGGGGGGGGGGGGGGGTGCTGTTGAAGGAGCCTTGGAAAATGGATGATGTGCAAACTTCCTGATTGTTGTTGGAGCTGCATGTATCAAGGAAACAGGACAGTATTCCAACTTGTGCCTTATAGATGGCGGACAGGCTTTGGAGCGTCAGGAGCTGGGTCAGTAGGGGGGGTGTTTCAACAATGATGATGCCATTGAATGTCAAGGGACGATAGTTAGATGCTCTCTTGATGGAGATGGTCATTACCTCGCACCCCTGTGGCGCAAATGTCATTTGTCACTTATCAGCCCAAGCTTGAATGTTGTCTAGGTCATGCAGCAGTGGGAGCGGACTGCTTCAGTATCTGAGTAGTTGCAGATGATACTTAACTGTGCAACCATCAGCGAACATCCCCACTTCGGACCTTAGAATGGACAGAGGGTCATTGATGAAGCAACTAAATATGATTGGGCATAGGACAATACCCTGAGGAACTCCTGCAACGATAACTAGAGGTGCTTTGGCTACGATTGGCTTGGTGAAACTGTAACGAAAAGTACAGATTCTAAGCTGAATAATGGAGAAAATGTTGGAGGACGGTGGCCATGTAAATTGCTGCAAAGATGAAGAGGAAGGTGCGAAGGAATAGTGCACCATGGTCACAGAGAATGCCATTTGGAAAATTTGATTTGCATTATTTCAAATGGCAGCACGTGGTGTTGCATGAAAAATGTACTGACATTTAAGAAGCGACAACACATTCTCAAGGGCTTGGTTAGAGATCGGAGAGTAATTTGTAAGAGCAGAAGTGGAAAGGGGTAATAATGGTGGATTTTGAAAAAAGGAAGGAACAATACCCGAGGGAATCATTTCCAAAAATCAGTAGTCATGGCGATCTTAGGCAAGTCAGATGGCCAGTAGTTTAGTTTGGAATGGGGTCTAGGAAGCAGGAAGTGGGTCTTACATAAGAACTGTGAGCAGGAGTAGACAATTCAGCCCCTCGAGCCAGCTCCACCATTCAATACGATCATGGCTCATCGCTTCTGGGCCTCATCTTCACACTCCTGCCGCTCCCATAAACCTTCATCCTGCTACTAATTAAAAACCTATCTGGAGCAGATAAAGTTTGCCCTGAGAGGATCGGCTCAAGGGTTCACCAGGCGGTGGCAGCCATTTCTCGACTACCTAGGGGAACGTTAGAGGGAAGACAGATGACCAGCAGCAGCAACCCAGGGAGGGGGGGAGGGGGGGGGGGATTTAGTTTAGGTCAAAGATAAAGGGGTTTTGTTACTTGTGTATTGTTTAAAATTTCTGTATTGTTATTGTTGCGTTTACTTTGTAAGAGGGGAAAAATTGTTGTTTGGGAAAAAAATTTCAATAAAACATTTATAAAAAAAAATTAAAAACCTATCTATCTCCTCCTTAAATTTGTTTAGTGTTCCGACATCCATGCACCTTGGGGTAGAGAATTCCACAGATTCACAGTACTTTGAGTGAAGTAATTCCTCCGCATTCCTGTTTTAAATGTGCCACCCCTTAGCCTAAAACCAAGGCCTCTCGTTCTATAATGTCCAACAAGGGAAAACATCCAGTCCATGTCTACCCTGTCAATCCCCTTTAGCATCTGATATACCTCAATTAGGTCTCTTTCATTCTTCTAAACTCCAGTGCATATCGGCCTAAACTGCTCAATCGCTCTTTATAAGACAAGTCCTTCATCCCTGGAATGAAGTGAATCTGCTCTGAACTGCCCTCCAATGCATTTACATCCTTTCTCAAATAAGGGGACCAAAACTGTGCCTAGTACCCCAGATATGGTCTCACTATTCCTGTTCAGTTACAACATACTTCCCTACTTTTATACTCTATTCCATTAGAATGAATGCCAAAATTAAATTTGTCTTCCTTCTTACTTGCTGTACCTGCATACTAATTTTCTGTGATTCATGTACAAGGACATCCAGATCCCACTGCACAAAGTATATTGAAGTTTCTCTCTTAGATAATTACTAGCCTTTTATTCCTCCGACCAAAATGGATAACCTCTGCCAAATTTTGGCCGACTCATCTAAACTATCCATATCCATTTGTAAATGCTTTATTTCTTCATTGCAACTTGCTTTCCCATCTATTTTAGTGTCATCCGCAAATTTGGCAAGAGTACATTCTACTCCTGCATCCAAGTCATATGTGGAAGGGGAGCTTGGAAAGGATACAAAGTGAGATGGAAGAGAAACTAAATGTCATATTTACAGTAAACATGACCGTGACTTCAGAAGAATTTATTCAGAAATCCTCTTTAATCATTATTAACTTAGTAGAAGATATGTCAAAACAATAATACCTGATCAGTGTCACAAAACAGAAAATATTTTTCATTTTTAAAATATAAAATATAGATAACTAATAAAAACTGACAGTACTTGACAAAGATTAAAGCAGAGACATCTGCAATGTGAACACTCTGAAATAAAGTAGGAGCCTCCAAAATTTCCACATTGCAAACCACTTATCATGTAATTTAGTGCTGAAGGAGACCATTCAGCCCATCGTGTCTGCACCAGCCCTTGGAAAGAGCATTCTACTTAAGCCCACACCTCTACCCTATTCCCATAACCCAGTAACCTCACCCTATCCTTTTTGGACACTAAAGGCAATTTAGAATGGCCAATCCACCTAACCTGCACATGTTTGGACTGTGGGTGGAACCTGGAGCACGCTGAGGAAACCCATGCAGAGACGGGGAGAACGCGTAGACTCAGCACAGACAGTGACCCAAGCCGTGAAACGAACCCAGGTCCCTGGCACTGTGAAGCAACAGTGCTACCATGCCGCCCTAAACTTAGTTGCATACAATTAGGCCTCATAGACCAGCAAGCTTTAAATGAACGATCGCATTATCTGCTCATCGCTCACGATGGTGATCTAACAAATGGAAATGCTCTAATATAGGATTTAGTGAAGCAGCAGCGCTATCCACACTTCGGTGCCCACATAATTCAGATTGGAGAAGCCACCAAATAACAAATAAAGACAAATTGGACCAAACTGACTGGACCTCAAGGCCAACTACCAAGGCTCAAGAGCATTGTTTTTCAAACTTCTTTTCCCGGACCCACGTTTACCAACCGGCCGACCTTCCAGATCCACACCGGCCGACCTTCGCAACACACTATTTTCTCTTACCTTTAATGTGACAGGTGAGCCTGCTTGGTCCTCACGATCTCATTCCAATCAGGTTCACAGGAGGAGAGGGCTATGCGCATATCAGGTGCAGAGTTCAGCCAGTTCCTTTGTGCCATCTTCACCTTTGTGAGAATGGAAAATCCAACATGTACGTCGTTGTGAATGGCAAAAGCAACTAGATGCTTGTTTTACTCAGCATTAGATACTCCTCGGAGATGCTACTCCAGAATGCTGACAACCTTATTTGGCTTGTAGTGTGTCACAGATGAGGCGCAAAAGTTCAGTCTCTTCATTTAGAGTCAGCTGTAAATTAATAATTTATTCTGGGTCTCAAACTCAAAAGGATTTTTCACTCACCACTTCTCTCTCAATATCTGAAATTTCTCCTCTGGAAAGTAGCGACAAAAACTGTTGATCAGCGCACCCAGATGCAACTAAATAAGGCTTGCCAGTCTATTGATAGTTCCCCTACTAACACTGGATAAAAACAAATTAAGCAAATTACTGTGGATGCTGGAATCTTAAACGAAAGAAAAAATGCTGGAAAATCTCAGCAGGTCTGGCAGCATCTGTAGGGAGAGAAAAGAGCTAACGTTTCGAGTCTAACACTGTTTTCTTTGACGTGTTGTAGTAGTGTGGGAACATGTAGTAATTTTGGCTTTGTACTCGCACTTGTCAAACTTTCAATTACTTTTGGAAAGCATCAATTTCTTCAGTGCCGTAGCAATCATCATCCTTTCCTTGTAATTTGAGGCTCAATTCATTTAGAATTGGAAAGATGTCGCAAAGTAAGACATAGTTAGCATCCAAGTTTCATCACCAAACGAATCAGCCAGAGGGGACAATTTCTCAAGAATGAAAGTGTGGATTTGGTATATCAGTTTGTAAACGCTGACAAGCACCCAACCCCTTGACCAGGCATTTTCAAAGTGGGGGTCGCGACCCACCAGCCATCGTAGCGTTCCCGATCACGGGAATTCACGTGCAACAGACACAGCAGCCGGCTTTTAACAATGCCGGTTGCGAGCGGCGTTGAAAATGGCACCCGCAACCAGCTAAAAACAATCAGGTGCACCATACATGCGTGTCCGCTCATCAGTGCGCATGCGGCCGATGAGTGTTGGGACCTGAACCCGGGGTCAAAGTGCGATTGCGGCGGTGATTGCTTGGTGATCAATGATGATGAACAAGGCTATGACCTCAATCTGTTTTGCATCCCTAAACATTACTGTAAAGAACTGGAGAGAGAGTATATATTCTCATGGTTTAATCATGGACAGAACTAAACGTTTGGCAAGGGATATAATGAAAGCCATGGGAAATCGTCACATCGTCGCCATCTTTGTACTGAAGGCTGGCTATAAGTTTTAAGACCTTTTAGACTAAAGCATTGAATCGAAACAGTGACGAGTCAATCCCAATGACGGTGGACTTCATCCGCTTGAAGAGTTACTGTAATGATCTATAATGAGCAACTCAGAGTTTATAAACTGAGATATGAAATCCACGATCTCCTCTTGTGAACCTGATTGGAGTGAGATCCTGAGGAACAAGCAGGCTCATCGCTCGCATTACAGATAAGAGAAAATGGTGGGTCGTGAATGTCAGCCGACGTGGGTCCCGAAGGTCAGCCGACGTGGGTCACGAGGTTTGGCCGGCGTGGGTCGCGAAGGTCAGCCGGCGTGGGTCGCGAAGGTCGGCCGGCGTGGGTCCAGAAGGTCGGCCGACGTGCGTACCGGAGGTTGGCCGGTGTGGGTCCCGATGGTCGGCCGGCGTGGGTCCCAAAGGTCGGCCGGCGTGCATACCGGAGGTTGACCGGCGTGGGTCCCGAAGGTCGGGCGGCGTGGCTCTCAAAGGTCGGCCGGCGTGCGTACCGGAGGTTGACCGGCGTGGGTCCCGAAGGTCGGCCGGCGTGGGTCCCAAAGGTCGGCCGGCGTGCATACCGGAGGTTGACCGGCGTGGGTCCAGAAGGTCGGCCAACGTGCATACCGGAGGTTGACCGGCGTGGGTCCCGAAGGTCGGCCGACGTGGGTCCAGAAGGTCGGCCGACGTGCGTACCGGAGGTTGACCGGCGTGGGTCCAGAAGGTCGGCCGACGTGCGTACCGGAGGTTGACCGGCGTGGGTCCCGAAGGTCGGGCGGCGTGGGTTTCCGGAAAAAAAGTTTGAAAAACATTGCCCTTAACAGCCAACGTACTTCTGTGTGGAACAATAAATGTGTGGAACCCAGGGCCTCGAAAACCTGGTATTGAGTATGCTTTTAATGAAATTCACAATTTTTACAATTCCTTTCAAAACCACTTCCAAGATCGGAAGAAATTCCTTTTGATGCCAATGCCTCACAGAGAATAAAACAATGATTCCAAACAATGTCCTGACCAGCTGCCTCCTTAATCCTTATTATAACTCTGTTTTTCCCAGTCATGTTGACTGCCCCATCGCTTGTGATTCCTCTGCAATGAACCCAATCGAGCCACACTTTCTAACCACGTAACTATTCAAAGCTTCATAAATCTCTGCACCAGTCGTGTAGATTGGTAATGTCAGGTAGCACAGAGTTCAACAAATTCATTGTGCCAAACATACCAAACGTAAACTAGCAGGGTTGCATAATCTGAGAAGTCTGTACTACCATCCAGTTGTATTGAGAATTCCTGTGCTGACTTTAAACAAGAAATAAGCCGAGCTTCTAAATTCTCAGCAATATCACAAATTCAGTGAGCCACTGTGTTATCACTAAGTGGGATGCATTTCAGCTAACCTCTAATCTAGGACTGTACGAACTATGGCCGGGATTCTCCGAGCCACGACGGGTCGGAGAACGGGCGGAGGCACGGAAAATTCCCGCCACGCCGCTCTGACTCCGATTCTCCGGCGACCAGAGAATCGCCGGCAGTTGCGCCTGCGCGGTCGCCACGGCACCGCTTGGGGGCCGCTGAAATAGACCCCCGCAGCAATGCTCCGTGGGCGACGAGTCCCGACGCAGTGGTTCAAACATGGTACCACCCGGCGGGAGCTTGGACCCGTGGGACGTCCTGGTGCGGGGACGGGGGATCTGACTCGGGCAGGCCTCCACGGGGTCCAGGCACGGGATCGGTGACTTCCAATCGGCGGGTGGCCGCAATCTGGAAGGGGCCTACCTCCAGTTGTTAGGTCCCCGACATGTTGCTACGCGCCGGCGCGGAGACGGCAACCACGTGCATACGCCGGCGCGGAGACGGGCGTCATACGCATGCGTGGACCCATGCAGGCAGTGCAGGGCTGCCTTTTGTCACCGGAGCAGAGCGCAGCACTCCAGCACCGTGCTAGCCCCCTAAAAAACAGAGAGTTTCTGGTCCAGGAGGCCCACTGACACCTCCAATGGGCCATTTTAAATTCTTTAATCCTGTTGCTTGCTGCTAACAAAATAGAGGAATCTCTCGTCAGTGATTTTGTGCCTAGAGCACGTGACGTCAGCATGTGACCTGCTCCCTGCTGCCGCTTCTGGTGGAAGTCTCCATCGATTTTTTAAAAAATCTGCTACTGGGACAGCACACTGGGCTCCCGGCCTGTGCACTGCTATATCTAGCTGAGGAGGCAGGAATGCATGGGAAACCCGGAATTCCTGAAACTGGTAGTGGCCTGCATTTTTATAAGCAGGTCACGGCCACTGGTCACTTCATCCCGTGATCGGGAACGCCGCGACCGATCCCTCTGTGACCCTACCGACACCCGCCCATGATCCACCTGCGAGTCGCGACCCTGGGTTTGTAAATGACCCCCCACCGGGTCGGAGAATCGCCGGGGGCCGGCGTGAATCCTGCCCCACCATGTCCTGAATTCTCCGCCACCAGAGATTCGGCGGGGGCGGGAATCGCGCCGCGCTGGTCGGCGGAAATCGCGCCGGTCGGCGGGCCCACCCCCGGCGATTCTCCGGTCCGCGATGGGCCGCGATCCCGCCGCTGTCAACCCACGCCAGCCGGCGTGGATTGAACCATCTTCCGAACGGCAGGACAAGGCGGCGCGGGCGGGCTCCGGGGTCCTGGGGTGGGCGCGGGGCGATCTGGCCCCGGGGGGTGCCCCACGGTGGCCTGGCCCGGGATCGGGGCCCACCGATCCGCGGGCGGGCCTGTGCCGTGGGGGCACTCTTTTCCTTCCGCCTTCGCCATGGTCTTCACTATTGCGGATGCGGAAGAGACCCCCTCCACGGCGCATGCACAGGGATGCCGTGAGCGGCCGCTGACGCTCCCGCGCATGCGTTGCACGGTAAAGTCATTTCCGCGCCAGCTGGCGGGGCGCCAAAGGCCTTTCCCGCCAGCCGACGGGGCAGAAATCACTCCTGAGCGGGCCTAGCCCCTCAAGGTGAGGGCTGGGCCCCTCAAGATGCGGAGAATTCCGCACCTTTGGGGCGGCGCGATGCCGGACTGATTCACGCCGTTTTTGGCGCCGGTTGGCGGACATCGCGCCGATTGCGGAGAATCCCGCCCAATGTTTGTCATGTTAAAATGAGGAAGGAAAAAATGCGTGCGTAGTCTCAAGAACGAACATGCCAAACTGAACAAGTGGTTATAGCTTTAGTAACACAGAATTTAAAAATCTCATTCTACATTTAAATAATCAGTTATTTGTACTGCAACTAATTATTTCATCTATATGCATTTATCACCTGTTGAAATGCCCATTAATCTGTACAAGAATAGATTCACTCTCTGAATCGCATTATCAAATGATGTTGTAAATCTAAAATAAAAACTTGCTTTCCTTACTTACCATGTCATTCTTAAAACCACCCAAATAAAAAGGTAATCAAATAAAGATAGCACTAAACCACTGCATCCTCATGCGACAGCCGATGAAAGCTGTTGAGGGAGTCCAGAAATAGTCAAAAAGGACAAGCCACTGTGACCTCCTGTCCTGCTGGGTTTGATCTGACAAAGAGAGGTGGAGCAATTGTGCAGCTCTATTGTCTCAACTGTCAGATCAGAGAAAACACTGTAAGGCTCATCATTAAGGTTTATGGGGCTGCAATTGAAGGGGATTAAAAGCAAAATCTATTGAGATCCTTTTAGACTGGAGAATAACATAAAATAACTATTAGAGGCTTGGCTCAATAATACTTTACTGTGGCTCTTGCTGGGGCATTCACAATTCCAAGAGTGCACATGTTCTCTTCCAGCTGCGCTACTTCATTTGTTGAGGGTTACCCATAAACTACATCTTAAAATAATTCTCAAGCTTTAATGGTCTGTCCAACTTTTGAAGAATACAGACAGTAATGAAATATCAATACTTTGCAATCAGCTTTGTAAGCATGTCTGAGTTTTAAAACATATTTTCCCTACAGCATAAGCATTTCTTTGAACCTCCCTCCCTGGAAAGCACACATCCATATGTTGTGTCTGATTGTGAAACTACACTGAAGAAATTCTTCAACAACAAGTCAGAGGTTAAATAATATTGCTGGTGACAGGCATGAGGAAAATAAATTCCTGAAAAGAAAATATTTACCTTGAAAGGCATGCCCGACTGAGAAACGTGGTCACATATCGGCCTCTGACATTTATAAATAGATGTTTCTTATATGTTCAGAGGAGAATCTTGTGATAAAGACCTGCACTTATCTATTGCTGTCAATATGTTGGTTCCAATAGACATCAGACTTGCCATAACCACTAGTTTGGGGAGGGGAGGGGGTCAAGATGGTTCGAAGAGTAATAGGATCAGAATACATTCACTCAAATTGGAACAGTCATTTCTTTTAGCCAAGATGATCATAAAATGAGCTGTTCATATCTCTCCTTCATCGCTAACAATCCTGTCAGACACCGTCTATATCCCACTTTTGTTTTAAGCAATTTTACGCTGCAGAATTCACAGACAAATACATAGCATGTCCCACCAGATAATCTTGTAAAAGTATTTACCATCTGCTTGTACTTAGTCTGCAAATAAATCTGCCTGCAAATCCCAGATCACAATATTTTGCAATAGCATTGCCATATTACCCACATGTAATAATTCAACTCACGACACATCTACGGAAAGATCTTCCTACATTATTGCTACCTCAGTTATTCCAACCCAATTTATCTGAAAACCGAAATGAACCAACACTTCATGGATGCTCAAAAGCAAGACATCACTGGTGCATGCAGGGAGTTTGGATAGCATTCTTAATTCTCAACCAATGACAGATGGTGGGCAAGGATCAAATGACAGTTACTGGTTTAAATGCCAAAATGAACAGGAGTGTGGACAGCATTCCTGACTAGTCCTTCCCAGCCTGAAAGAGAACTCTATTAGGACACTGTATAAGCTTCACGTCCCCTCTCCTCCCCTCTCTCTTTGCCCACCCACTTTCACTCCAAGGGAAAGCAAGGTAGTGCCAAATGCTTTCTCTGCTACTAAGATATAGCCATTGTAAAAACAACAGGAATACTGACCACTTTTTTTTTGTTGAAAGACTGCAAACTGCTTGATTTGTGTCAATGAAATCAGCAACATTTCCACCCATTTTGTGTGTCATTTTAGTTACGATCTTTTAAAAAAATAAATTTAGAGTACCCAATTATTTTTTTCCACTTAAGGGGCAATTTAGCGTGGCCAATCCACCTAACCTGCATATCTTTGAGATGTAGGGGTGAAACCCACGCAGACACGGGGAGAATGTGCAAACTCCACAGACAGTGACCCGGGGCCAGGATCGAACCCGGGTCCTCAGCGGCATAGGCAGCAGTGCTAACCACCGTGCCACAATGCCATCCTTCAGTTGCAATCATTATTTTAAAAATAATTTTTATTCAAAATTTTTCAGAGGTTATAACAATAGAAACCCCCCTTTACACAAATAATAAAACAACAAGAACAAAAGTGCATAAATAAACATTAAACAGTAAACAATAGTGCATCCCCTACTCGACACAAACGCCCCCCCCCCCCCCCCCCCCCCGCCGGGTTGCTGCTGCTGACCATCTCCTAACGCTCCGCCCAGGAAGTCTAGGGACGGCTGCCACTGCCTGAAGAACCCTTGCACAGACCCCCTTAAGGCAAATTTCACCTTCTCCAATTTAATAAACCCTGCCATGTCGTTAATCCAGGATTCCACTCTTGGGGGCCTCGCATCCAGAATACTGGCCTCTTTCGCCTCCTGCACTCCCGGCTCGTCCGACACCCCAAATATTGCGAGCCCCCAGCTAGGCCTAATCCTGGAAGTCACTACCCTTGACACCGTCCTCGCTCCGCCCCTCCAGAACTCCTCCAACGCTGGACATGCCCAGAACATGTGGGTGTGGTTTGCTGGGCTCCCCGAACGCCTCGCACATCTGTCCTCACTCCCAAAAAAATGGCTTAGCCTTGCCCCGGTCATGTGCGCCCTGTGCAGCACCTTAAATTGTATCAAGCTGAGCCTCACTTAAGAGGAGGAAGAGTTTACCCTTCCCAGGGCATCCACCCACATACTCTCGTCGAGCTCCTCCCCAAGCTCCTCCTCCCACTTTCCTTTTAACCGAGGCCTCCTCCTCCTCCTGCATCACCTGATAAGTTGCCGAGATCCTACCCTCTCCAACCCACACCCCCGAAAGCACCCTGTCCTGGACCCTGCGCACCGGCAGCAGCGGAAACTCCACCACCTGTCGCCTAACGAATGCCCTTACCTGCATATATCTGAAAGCATTTTCAGGGGGGAGCCCGAATTTCTCCTCCAGCTCCCCAAGGCTCGCAAACTTCCCGTCTATGAACAGGTCCCTCATCCTCCTAATATCTGCCCTGTGCCAACTCAGGAACCCCCCATCCATTTATCCCGGGTCAAACCGATGGTTATCCCGTATCGGGGACCACACCGAAGCCCCCATCTCCCCCTTGTGACGCCTCCATTGCCCCCAGATTTTGAGGGTCGCCGCTACCACTGGGCTCGTGGTGTACCTCGCCGGAGGAAGCGGCAGTGGTACCGTCACCAGCGCCCCCAGGCTCGTGCCCACAGGACGCCATCTCCAGCCTCTTCCACGCCACCCCTCCCCCTCCATTACCCACTTACGTATCATCGCCACGTTGGCAGCCCAATAGTACCCACATAAATTTGGCAACGCTAACCCCCCCCGTCCCTGCTCCGCTCCAAGAACACCTTTCTCACCCTCGGGGTCTTCTTCGCCCATACGAACCCCATAATACTCCTGTTAACCCGCTTAAAGAAGGCCTTAGGGATCAGGATGGGGAGGCACTGAAACAAAAACAAAAACCTCGGGAGCACCGTCATTTTAACCGACTGCACCCTACCCACCAGGGAGAGCGGCAGCATATCCCACCTTTTGAACTCCTCCTCCATTTGCTCCACCAGCCTCGTTAAGTTGAGCTTATGCAGAGCTCCCCAGCTCCTGGCCACCTGAACCACCAGGTATCAAAAACTTCTTTCTGCCCTTTTTAGCGGAAGCTCACCAATCCCCCTTTCCTGGTCTCCCAGGTGCACCACGAACAGCTCGCTCTTCCCCATGTTGAGCTTATACCCGGAGAAATCCCCAAACTCCCTAAGGATCCGCATCACCTCCAGCATTCCCCCCCCACCAGGTCCGCCACATACAATAGCAGATCAGCCGCATACAACGATTCCCGGTGGTCCTCCCCCCCGTACCAACCCCCTCCAGTTCCTAGGCTCCCTCAAAGCCATGACCGGGGGCTCAATCGCCAGCGCAAAGAGCAGGGGGGATGGAGAACACCCCTGCCTCGTCCCTCGGTATAGCTGGAAATATTCCGACCTCCTCCTGTTCGTGGCCACACTAGCCACCGGGGCCTCGTACAGCAACCTCACCCAGCTGACAAAACCCTCCCCGGACCCAAACGTCCTCAACACCTCCCACAGGTACCCCCACTCCACCCTACCATAGCCGCCACCATCTCCGCCTCCCCCGCCGGCATCATAATTACATTCAGGAGCCTACGTTCTTTGGTATTCAACTGCCTCCCTTTCACAAAACCCGTCTGATCCTCGTGTATGAACCCCCGGAACACAGTCCTCAATCCTCATGGCCAATACTTTGCTAGCAGTTTTGCATCCACATTAAGGAGTGAAAGCGGCCTATACGATCCGCACTGTACAGGGTGCTTGTCCCGCTTCAGAATTAGAGAAATCAACGCCCTAGACATCGTCGGGGGCAGGACCCCCCCTACCCTTGCCTCGTTGAAAGTCCTTACCAGCAGCGGGCCCAACAGGTCCACGTACTTCCTATAGAATTTCACCGGGAACCCATCTGGCCCCGGTGCCTTCCCTGCTTGCATACTCCCCAGTCCCTTGACAAGTTCCTCCAACCCAACCGGCGCCCCCAGCCCCTCCTCGACCTTCGGGAACCTCAGCCGGTACAGAAAGCGACCCATCCCCCCCTCCTCCGATGGGGGCTCAGACCGATACAGTCCCTCGTAAAAGTCCCTGAAGACCCCATTAATACCCACCGCACTTCGCACCGTGCTCCCCCCTCCATCCCTAACTCCCTCGATCTCCCTCGCTGCCTCCCACTTCCGAAGCTGGTGTGCCAGCATCTGGCTAGCCTTTTCTCCGTACTCGTACACCGCCCCTTGCGCCTTCCTCCACTGCACCTCCGCCTTGCTGGTGGTCAACAAGTCGAACTCGGCCTGGAGACTTTGTCGCTCCTTTAGTCCCTCCTCGGGGGCCACTGAATACCTCCCATCCACCCTTACCATCTCCCCCACTAGCCTCTCCCTCTCTCTCGTCTCCTTCCCCTCTCTGTGGGCCCTAATGGAGATCAACTCACCCCTGATCACCGCCTTCAGCGCCTCCCAGACCACCCCTACCTACCCCTCCCCATTATCATTGGCCTCCAGGTACCTTTCTATACACCCCCGGACCCACCCGCTCACCTCCTCGTCCGCCAACAACCCCACCGCCAAGCGCCACAGCGGGCGCTGGTCCCTCTCCTCCCCCAGCTCGAGGTCCACCCAATGCGGGGCATGGTCAGAGATGGCTATCGCCGAATACTTCGTGTCTTCCACCCTCGGAATCAGCGCCCTGCTCATTACAAAAAAGTCAATCCGAGAGTAGGTCTTATGAACATGGGAGAAGAATGAGAATTCCCTGGCCCCCTGCCCTACCCACCTCTTTCTTAGCCTTACCTGATCTGCCACCCGCAGATGCATTTCCTGGAGCACAACCACATCTGCCTTCAGCCCCTTCAGGTGCGTGAACACACGGGCCCACTTGACCGGCCGGTTCAGGCCTCTTACATTCCAGGTTATCAGCCGGATCAGGGGGGTGCCCCCCCCACCCCGATTAGCCATAATCCTTTCTAGGCCAGCCACATGCCCGCACCCCCCTGCACTTCCCGTTACCCCCCAGCGGCAGACCCCCGCCCCGACCTCCTCTACAGACTCCAGCTCCCCCTTGGCCATTCCAGCAGCAACCCGGTACCCCCACTCCCAGCTGGGTCTCCCCCTAGCAGCATTGCTCCCCCCATTGCACTCCCGTGAGTCAGCCGACTCCTGCTGACCCCGGCCACTCCCGCCGCTCCATCGACCCCCCCCCAGTGTGGGAGTCTCCCCTCCCCTCCTGTCCATCAACGGGCTCTGCCCGACCCCTCGACCCCACCCCCTTCCACTCTCAGCGCAAGAAAAAGACTGCACTTTCCAGCACCGGCCCCGCCCTTTCCACACTTAGTGTGGGACAAAGCCTGCGCTTTCCACCCAACCGACACCGCCTCCTCTGGCGCAGCTCCCTTTCCAGGCCCAGTTCCACCCCCCCCCCCCCCTGGGGCCCCATCTCCATTTCCAATCACCGACGCCCACAGGCTTTTACCTGCCCCACCCCCCCCCCACGAACCTTGGTAAATGTATACGCCCTGAATTGGGACAGAGAAGAAACATTGCCCAACCAACCGCACAATCCTCCCAAAACACGACACAACAGTCTCAACCATCCCTCCTCAGCATCCCTTCGTCCCCAGCCCTCAATCCGAGTCCAGCTTATCGGCCTGAATAAAGGTCCACGCCTCCTCCGGCGTCTCAAAGTAATGGTGACGGTCCCTGTAGGTGACCCACAGTCGCGCCGGCTGCAACATACCGAACTTCACCCCTCTCCGATGCAGCACCGCCTTCGCCCGTTTGTACCCAGCCCTCTTCTTAGCCACCTCCGCGCTCCAGTCCTGATAACTCCAGACGTCTGCGTTCTCCCACCTGCTGCTCCGCTCTTTCTTGGCCCACCTTAAGACGCATTCGCTGTCCACGAAATGGTGGAACCGCACCAGCACCGCGCGCGGCAGCTCGCTGGGCTTGGGCCTCCTCGCCAGCTCTCGATGGGCCCCCTCCAGCTCCAGGGGCCCCTGGAAGACCCCCGCGCCCATCAGCGTGTTCAACATGGTGACCACGTAGGTTCCGACATCCGATCCTTCCAGCCCCTCTGGGAGACCCAGAATCCGCAGATTCTTTCTTCTCGACCGGTTCTCCATGTCCTTGAACTTCGCCTGCCATTTCTTATGGAGCGCCTCGTGCGCCTCCACTTTCACCGCCAGGCCCAAGATCTCGTCCTCATTCTCCGAGACCTTTTGCCGGACCTCCCGGATTGCCGGCTCTTGGGCCGTCTGAGTCTCAAGCAGCTTGTCAATTGACGCCTTCATCGGCTCCAGCAGCTCTGCCTTCAGCTCCGTGAAGCAGCGCTGAAGAAATTCCTGCTGCTCCTGTGACCACTGCGCCATGCTGCCTGCTCTCCACCCGCCGCCATCTTGGTCTTCCTCCCTCGCACCTTTCTCTGCTCCAATTCCACTTTTTTCACCGCTCCACTCCTGGTCCAATCCATACAGTGCCGGGGAAATATTGCTGTCCCCTTCCCAAACTGGGAATCGTTGAAAAAGTACCGTTGGGGACCCTAAAAAGAGTCCGTTTCTAGCAGGAGCTGCCGAACGTGCGACTTAGCTCCGCATAGCCGCAACCGGAAGTCCTTTAGTTGCAATCTTAATGATAAATGTACCCTTTCCTTTTTTAGGACCAGATAGTAACATGCAACACTGTTCCTGTGAGGCTAGAAACAGTCCATAGTAATATCACGTGCACCCCTAACTTTACAACAACATCCCAGTCACTTTAACAATCATTTGTTAATAATAGATAAACAATTAATATACATTCCCCTGAAATAGTGGAAACTGGATTAAGGGATACACTAAAGCTGCATAATTAATATTTTTTATATTTTAATAAAGCATAAGACGCCAACAAGCAGTCAACATGGGATTAACATTATGCTGGTTTCTTTTCATAAAATGCAACTGTTTATACTATCAGTATCTGTGTAGGACCACTAGTTTCAAGAATCAGGTTTTTTTGATTTGAACAGGCAAATCAAAAGGAAGGTCATTATTGGTACAGGTCGATTTGGTAGCATTGATTGAATAGTAATTTGGAGGAGGGAGGTATCTGCACATCAACATATTGAGTTTTATATTAAGGTGTTACATTTGAACTAGAAATGAGATATTTAAATGGGGTGATCCAGCAACAGGATTCAATGAAGGTCTCCAAATCTGACCTTCCTTTAATTTGGAAAGTTCTCAACTGTGCCAAGCTAACTGTCAAAAAGATGTTGCTTTATTCAATTTAATCCAATTAAATGATAGCTTCAAACTTTGGGATGGGAGCTAAATTAATCTTACAAAATTAATCCAAATACATCAATAACTTCTACCCTATAGCTTCCTAAGGAAAAACTATTTTAGTATATGCTGACCTGTTTTAAAAAGATTTATTAATAAATTAATCTTATAAATAGAGCAAAGCTCATGAATAACTTTAAAAAATATGTATTGCATGTAATAGTGCCAAAAAGAACAAAGCCGAACTATAACAGCAGGGGCCTGAAATTCATTGCAATAGGAAGATTTGCTACAATGCCATCCCAGAATAACAGGAATCATTGACTGAATGCAGATGCGACGTGTCTTCATCAGACACATGAAAAAGTGATGGTGTCTACACATCAATTTTGGGCGAGAGTGTGTTGCAGAGAATGGCTGAGTGTTTTCCCCACAGGCAGTACACAACTATTGACATTTTCTCTCTCCCCCCCCTCCCCCATTAGCTGTGTAGGGTAGATATACATTTATCGAAGGCTATAATGGAAATCAGAGGGTC
This sequence comes from Scyliorhinus torazame, assembly GCF_047496885.1. Lineage (NCBI taxonomy): Eukaryota > Metazoa > Chordata > Chondrichthyes > Carcharhiniformes > Scyliorhinidae > Scyliorhinus > Scyliorhinus torazame. The sequence goes on along the minus strand of NC_092716.1, from coordinate 199,894,201 downwards.
TCCTGTCCTGGGGCCAGAAGAGAAGACAAGCTATCACATCATGTAATGGCAGCCCATCTGTGACAGACCTGACCTACATTTTCCCTCCTCTTGCTTACAACTGTCTGCCTATGCTTTAAGATGATGTTTTATTATAAGCAGAAAGGAAGTGCATGCTGGGCATGCCTAGTTAATGTCTTTAGTGAATCCAGATTTAACCTCCCTCATAGCCAATGATTACTAATGTTCCAGCAAATAACCTGAATAATAAATGAAATATTTTGTTCTTTCATTTAGGATTCTCAACGCAATAATATTATTCAAAACCATTATCCAAAGATAATGTTGAATTCCATTTCATTTGCAAGAATACACAAAATTGTAGCAAGAATTTAGGCATTTGCAAATTAGGTTATACACTGAATTCTGGGTTAGTGAAAAGAGATGCCTGCATAAAAATAAACACATATAGTGGTTTAGTAAAAGTATGCAGAAAGAAGGTTTTCTCATCGTAGTTACACATTAATAATTTATTGATTTTATCTACTCGAGAAGCTTCTTTTAATATAAGTGATAGTGAATTGATGACTTAGAAGGCTGCTGCCTTCACAAGCTCCTCGGCAGAACCTACCACGACGCTGCAGGTCATACTCTCTCTTTGTCTCTTCATTCCCTAGTATTTTCCACGCCTGATCAACTTCGATGAACCTCTGTGTGCACTCCTCAAGTTCTCCCACTGGCATATCTGCACTCTGTTTGTCCGGGTGATACTGCCAATCAGAAAGCGGGAGGGGGGGTTGGAGGGAAGAGAACGGAGAGAAATAAAGTTGAGTGTGAGAAAAAAAATAATCGATACTATAGCTCACATTTTGTTTTGGGGAGGGCAGCAGAGAGTGAGGTGATCAGGAATACGAGTTAGGACTGTTGGGCCCGAGAGACTGCAGCCAGGTTAATTAAACCACAGGAGTCACAGACATCGATGTCACAACCTGCTCTGACAGCATTTTCTGGCTAATTTGCTGTTGGCGCTGTTGGCATTATGGACAATTTACTGTGAGATGTTGTGAACAGGAAGAATGTGAAACAAAAAAAGGAGGCAGGGGATGTGCGAACAAGAGAAAAAAAATCATAATACACAAGTCAAATGTGCAGCTATTTAAAAATTTTTAATCTTAAGAAAAACACAATATATTTTTTTAAATTGAGTTAATATGGGGGAATACAACTTCAACTAGTAGGCAACTATGTTCATTCAGACAGCATTTATATCCAATGCAAGAATGCATTTTGTTTATTTACTGCAGAAAATTAATTATAAATGCAATAGGTGGCTATAAAGAAATCCTAGCCTGTTATATTGGGCTGAAAATCCAACACAGGGAGATGTTTTAACTGTCAGCTTACAATTAATTTCATAGCAATAAATAAGAAGTCCAGCCTATTTTGTCTTTGACCCCATTAATGTCACATCTTATAGCTCCTGATGGGGTCTGACATTAGCAGGGTGAAACCATATGAAGAATCTATCTTGCCACCTCAATGATAAAACCCTCCACGTACTGTATTACATTTGAGAGAACACCACTAATTAAAACAGAGTGTGGTCTCCTTATCTACATCCCACTAAATTAATTACCAGCTGTACTTTAGGCACTTTAAAATGTAGTATTAGACAACGTAAATGGTGCTTGACTTTCTCTTCTCTGAAGAGCATTTCAGTCCTTTCAAATATAATAATAAAAGAGGTTTAATACAAACAGGTTGCTGCCTGGAAGCACCTCTCATTTGACATTTAACTCATGGGTCTTTGTCCTCTTTTATTGTGGAAGTACCTATGTAGCATTTAATTAAAACAAGAGCACATCTGCTTGTAAACGTTTAAGCTTCTGTAATCCACTAAACACATCTTTTGTGATCAAGGTAAGGATTCAATTTACTGAAAGGTATTGAGCACTGTATATGAGACTAAATACACAGACTTCATGTAAGCAGGATTATACTGATTCATAAAAAGTGCAGACTGAGTTTCATAACACAAAGCGCAAGTGTCAGGATTTTTAAAAACAGTATTACCTTTGAACTCAACAAACCCATTTGAGTTCTTACTATATGATTACATTCCTTTTTCTATGCAATTTTACTATCTCAGCTGTCAGGGACGGTAACTGTCTTATCACAGCACCCACACATTACAATAATGAAATGCTTTAATCACATTTTGCCGAATTTTAAGAAACCTCAGATGAGCAATGGGAGTTTCATCTGCCAGTCCTAATTAGCACTTGATTTGGTTTTCACATGTTACATTAAAAGGAAAACCCAAAACTCTATAATGATATCAATTAACCCTATAGTGACCAGGATTTGTTTTGGAAACCATAGAGCTCTCATGAGCGGTACAATGCATATTTGTAAGAAGCTTTCTGGTAAGTGACATGATGCCTTTTTATTCAGAAAAACCATGGGCAGGATTCTCCGAGCCGAAATCACGATTGGCGCAAGGGCGGAGAATGGGCGTCAAACCCGAGATCGGGTCCAACGCCGCTCCCGCGATTTTCCGGTCCCCGGAGAATCGGCGTCAATCACGTGCACGCGGTTGACACAGCGCCGGTCAGGGGCCATTTAAAGAGGCCCTGCATCAATTCACCGAGTTCCCGGCGGCGTGGTTCTCTCTTGGTTCCACCCGTCGGGAACTCGGCGTAGCGGCTGCGGACTCAGACCGCGGCCACCCTGGTGGGGGGCAGTGGGATCATTCACAATGGAGGGGGTGGGGGAGGGGGGGGGGCCTCCAGGACGGCCAGACTACCGATCGGGGGCCACCCATCCGTGGGCGCACGTGATCCAGAGGGGGCCTATGTTTTCGGTGCCGGTCCACAGTGTGGGTCAGCCATGTCGCGTGGGGTGACCGACGCAGGCCGCCGCCATGCGCATGCATGGTCCCCCGACCGGAAACGCAGGGCCCCGTATCGGCAGCTGGAGCTGCGAGGACTACTCCGGGCCCTTGTCGCCCCCTGCAAATCAGAGAATCATCCTAGACTTTCTCCAGGTAAGTCCAGAGTGATTAGCGCGCGTTTTTTCACGGGCGTGGGGACATAACCCAATTATTGGAGAATCCCGCCCCATATTTCCGAGCACTCCAATGGCTCCAGAGCACTATTCTACTTCATTTTTATAAGGATTCAGCCTCTCTCAGTTGCAAGCAATAACATGCTACCCATAATATTCATTGAGTGGTCATATTAATCTTAATGCATTTATGCTCCGCCATTCATTATGATCACGGCTGATCATCAAGTTTAATACCTTGATCCCACCTTCCCCCCCATAGCCCCTGATCCCTTTAGCCCCAAGGGCTATATCTAATTCCTTCTCGATATTACACAATTTTTTGGCCTCAGCTACTTTCCGTGGTAGCGAATTCCACAGAGTCACCACTCTCTGGGTGAAGAAACTTCTCCTCACCTCAGTCCTAAAAGATTTACCCCTTATCCTCAAACTATGACCCCTAGTTATGGACTCCTCTACCATCGGGAACATTCTTTATGAATCGACCATGTCTAATCCTGTTAGAATTTTGTAAGTTTCTATGAGATCCCTTTCACTCTTTTAAATTCCAATGAATATAATCCTAACCACTTAGTCTCTCCTCATATGACAGTTCTGCCATCCCAGGAATCAAACTGGTAAACCTATTAATTTTGATGTCCCATACTAGTCAACAAAACACACCCCAAGCATCAAAAGCTGACCAACCTCAACAGCATAGGGAAATTGCAGAAATCACCATTCCTAAATTGTGTTCCCAAAATCTGTCGTTTTGTGCATCATTGGGAGGAAGCAGCTCTAGATTATGAAGCCAGTAGGATGGGGAAGGAGATTGAGAGATCTAGAAACAGATGTCAGGTACTATTCAAACTTCAAAATTAATTCACTATATACTCAGTTTACCGATAAGATTGGCTTTCAACTCAAGTGGCATACTGAAACAAACCTAAAAAGAGCCAATTCTAATCCCTTATAAACTGGGATTGAGATATTATTATTAAAGAAAGGTATCATGTGCTGCAAAAGGTGGACAAATTAAGTTAAAAGGGACAAAGCTTTCGTGCCCAGATGGTCAAACATGGATATACACTATCTTGAGTGTGGAAAAAGTTTCCATTTGCTCCAATTATGTTCCCTTGTTCTACATTCTCCCACCAGACGGAATAGTTTCTATCTATCCACCTTATTGAATTCTAAGCTTATGCAATCAGTCCTCATAATTTTATTCCTAAACTTACATCACAGTGACCTCAATCCAAAAGACAGCCATCCATTTCCTGGGATTTGGTCTGCATCATCAAACCACACCCTCTCTGAAGCAAGGCCACATTCACCCAGTCCCTGGACCAATAGGACATGCGTCTGCTGCCCTTGAAAATATCCATCACTGCAATCTGGTCCTTTAATCTGCCTATATATCTTGGGACTCCACAATGTAAATGGAGATCTTAACAATCTGAACCATTTCATCACATCTCTCCACGAGTCCCATAGATATGTCAAGTCTCCATAATAATCACCACTGCATTCACTACTCCAGCAGCAGTGTACCAGAAGTACTCCCTGCTGATTGTGAATCGCATGATGCGCTTTACTATCCTTGCAATTCATGAGCTCAGCAGTGCCCCAAATTACTGCAATTTATTTTTCATAAAACTATCAGTCCTGTCGCATGTCCCACGTATACGATAGTCCTCTTAAGGCAACAACATTCATGCCATTGAACTAAATGCCTATGATTATGCTGCATGATTTATATTACACCAGTAATGGTGGTGTTATGAAGTAATTAGTTGCACATAGTGCTTCACACCTGGCTAAAACTAATGAATGAATTGGAGAAGCTTTGAGAAAGCCTAGTTTTATCAAAATAGAATCATACACCTAGAATGTTACAGAACAGAAAAATGGGCATTTTGGCCCAAGAAATCTTGTTTTTTGTCACTGTTTTAATTCTCTGTGATCATTCTAAATTTATAGTTCATTACTGTCTTGGCAACTCCTGAACACAGTTCAACCAAATCTTAGATCAAGTGAAATATACCCCCCCCCCCTCCCCCCCCGCAAGTGCCACTTATCAGTTCATGATACTGACCAAGTGCTCTTGGCGTCTTGAGCTCCTTGTTGCAATTTGCTATACCCTCCAATCTAGCAATTTTTATTCATTTGTTCATGGGATGTGGATGTCTTTTGTTAGGCCAACATTTATTGCTCATCCCTAATTCCCCTTGAGGAAGTGGTGGTGAGCTGCCTTATTGAGCTGCTGCCGCCAATGTGGTGTAGGTACACCCATAGTGCTGTTCCAGCATTTTAACTCAGTAACAATGAAAGAACCCTGATAAAGTTCCAAGTCAGGATGGTGTGTGGCTTGGAGGGGGACTTGCAGGTGGTGTTCCCATGCATCTGCTGCCCTTGTCCTTTTAGGTGGTAGAGGTTGAGGTTTGGAGGGTGCTGTTGAAGCAGCCTTGGTGAGTTGCTGCTGTGCATTTTATAGATGGTACACACTGCTGCCTCTTACCCGCCCCGCCAAGTGGTGGAGGGAGTAAATGTTTACGGTGGTGGGTACCAATCAAGCAGGCTACTTTGTCCTGGATGGTGTTGACCTTCATGGGTGTTGGGGTTGCCCTTATTCAGACAAATGCTGAGTATTCCCTCACACTCCTGACTTGTGCCTTATGGATGGCGGACAGGCTTTAGAGAGTCAGGAGATGAGTCAGTCACTGCAGAATTTCGAGCCTCTGACCTGCTCTTGCAGCCATAGTATTTTTTTAAAATAAAAAATTTGGAGTACCCAATTATTTTTTTTCCTATTAAGGGGCAATTTAGCATGGCCAATCCACATAACCTGCACACCTTTCGGTTGTGGGAGTGAAGCCCACGCAGACACGGGGAGAATGTGCAAACTCCACAGTGACAGTGACCCAGGGCCGGGATTTGAACCCGGGTCCTCAGCGCCATCGGCAGCAGTGGCAGCCATAGTATTTATATGGCTTGTTCAGTTCAGTTTCTGGTCAATGCGAACATCCAAAATGTTGATAGTGGGAAATTCAGCGATAGTAATGGCGTTGAATGTCAAGGGGAGATGGTTGGATTGCCTCTTGTTGGAGATGGTCTGTTCCATACCTTTGCTGATGAGGACGGTAAACTGATGAGGTGATAATGGATGGGTTGGATTTGTCCTGGTTTTTGTGAACAGGACATAATCGGGCAATTCTTTAGAGCCGGGTAGATGCTAATGTTGCAGCTACACTGGAATAGCTTGGCTAGGGGCACAGCAAGTTCTGGAGCACATGCCTTCAGTACTATTGCCAGAATATGGTCAAGGACCATAGCATTTTCAATATCGAGTGCCTTCAATCATGTCTTGATATCACTTGGGAATGAATCAAATTGGTTGAAGACTGACACCTCTGATGCTGGGGACCTCAGGAAGCAGAGATGGATCATCCACTTGGCACTTCTGGATGAAGATGGCTGAAAATGCTTGAGCCTTGTCTTTTACACAGATATACTGGGCTTTCCCATCATTTAGGATGTGGATATGTGTGGAGCCTCTTCTTCCAGTGAGTTGCTTAATTGTCCACCACCATTCATGACTGGATATGACAGAACTATAGAGCTTAGGTCTGATTCATTGGTTGGAGGATTGCTTAGCTCTGCTATTGCATGTTGAATCTGTTGTGTAGCATATAAGTAGTCCTGTGTTGTAGCTTCATTAGGTTGAAAACTCATTTTTAGGTATGGCTGGTGCTGCTCCTACCGTCTTAATTGAACCAGAGTTAATACCCCAGCTTAATGGTAATGCTAGGAGTTAGCAGATTGTGGTTTAATACAATTCTGCTGATGATGACTCACAGCATCTAATGGATGCCCAGTTTTGAGTTACTCAATCTGTTCAAAGTCCATCCCACTTAGCACAGTGGTAGTGCCACACAATACAATACGATGGTGGGTATCCTCATTGTGAAAGCAGGACTTCGTCTCTATAATTGAGGTGATCGCTTATACCAATACTATTATGAACAGATGCATCTGTGACAGGTAAATTGGTGAGGACAACATCATGTAGATTTTCCTTCTTGTTGGTCCCCTTACCACCTGCTGCTGACATGGTCTAGCAGCTATGTCCTTCTGAACTTAACCAGCTCGGTAGGTTGTGATGCTAACTATTTACCTTTGTTGATGGACATTGAAGGCCCCCACCCAGAGTATATTCTGTGCAGTTGCCCTCAGTGCTTCTTCCAATTGGTGTGAAACATGGGAGAAGTACTGACTCATTAGCTTGAGGGGATTGGTGGGGGGCATGGTGCAGGAGGTGATAATCAGCAGCAGGTTTCCTTGCCCCTGTTTGATTTAATGGCATTAAACATAATGAGTCAATGTTGAGGACTCTCAGGGCAACTCCCTCCTGACTGTGTACCACTGTGATAGCACCACCGATGGGTTGGAAAATTATGATTTTGGCCCCTCAAGTTTCAGATCATTTAGCCATATTTTGGCAAGTCTCTTCAAACGTTAACCCATGCCACCACCTGTTCTACACCATCATCTATTTATGCCATTTCCACCTCAATTTACAAATAGCTTCATCCTTAGTTCAATTGATATCCATGATGGTGACTTGGTCAGTCACTGGGAGGAGAAACAGAATAACAACAATGCAAAATAAAAAGCATTAAAAAAAACACATCCCAACAAATAACCCCTTTCCAAACCAAAAGATTGACAAATGCCATGGGATTATCTGTAAAAGCTATGGGATTGATTTTTAGGCCCCACTGGGGAGGTGAGTAGACTAAAAAGTGTCACTGGCCTACCTAGCATTTCCTTGACAAGGGAGCGGCACACCTCTAAGGCCATTGAAAAGGGACCAACTGGGATTTTCCAGCTGGCCTCCAGATTCTGATAGGCAGTGGGGGAACCAGTGCTCTAGGCAGGCCTAGCAGCCCACCCTGCCTGCTTGGATGCTGAAGCAGCCACAGGCCATCCTGTAGAAGGCTTCTCCCACAGCTCCCGCCTCACACCCCCAACAATGGCCTGGTTGCAAAAAGTAATTCTTAAAATTTAAATTGATAAGACTTTGCAGCATCCTCTCCCTTACTTAGATTCCATTACAGCCTGCTGCTCCTTTCAAACTGGAAGGCTTCGACTGGCTCCTCCAGCTTCAGGAGCCCGTCTGCCATTCTTAATTGGATGATGAGCCCACCCTCTAGCTATTAATTAGCCGCCCCGGGGAAAATTAGACGGAGTGACTTTTTCAACATAGTGTGGAGTTCTGACCCATATTTCAGCCTGGCGACGAGGTTCAGAAGCCCACAAGGAATGTCCTTCCCAATATTTGAATAACTTTTTAAATGAAATATTGGTTATCACCTGGAGTGCATTATATCTCTACAGGACCGGGGTGTTACATGTAGTTACATTATGCATTGCTAAAACATAGTAATTGTGAATTTCCACAAGTTGAGACAACTGAAGAATCACATGCACTGTGCATTCTGCAACAAACTGGATATATATACATATATGGATGTATAGAAACATAGGAACAGGAGTAGCCTCGAGAGCCTCTTCTGCCACTCAATAAGACCATGATTAATCTGTGACTTAAATCCATATACTTGCCTTTGTCCCATATCCCTTCGATATTTGTTCACCAAAGGTATTACCAAATTAATATTTCAAACTAACAATTGAACAAGCATTAATTGCCATTTGTAAAACAGAGTTCTAAATTTCTACCACCCTTTGCATGTAGAAGCGGTTTCTGACTTCACTCCTGTGAAGGTTATGTTCCATTTCTCCTGGGCTCCCTAACCAGTGGCAATAGGGTAAATAGGGAAAAGTTATCTGTTCCCCATGTTTTAAGAAAAAAAAATGAAGCTGCTTTAAAATTGCATATGAGTTGCTCCAGTAGAGTGCACTTCAAACTGTGAGACAGCAATCTCTCATGTCGTCACTGTTTTGCATGTAGCCTGCAGCCTTTTTGTCGAAGCTTTGAGCTGCAATGGCACAGGTTTCACATAATCCAAAAACAGCCTCATTTTAAAATATATGATGAGTCACTAGAGTGGATAGAGCAAAACTAAATGTACAACTGCAGAAATGTTGAAGCTCAAAACAACATTAAAGAAATTATATCTATTAGCTATGATGAAGGCATTCTGATATGATGAGTTAAAACATGAGTTTAAAGGAGTTAAAATGCACTAACAGATTCAAAAACAGCTTCTTCCCCACTGGTAGCAGACTCCTGAATGACCCTTTTGCAGACTGAACTGATCTCTCCACGCATCTTCTCTAGTACTACGCTTCGTATGCTTCAACATTTCATCTATATATCTATATATTTACATTGCGTATTTATCGTATGTCCTATGTTTTTAATGTATGGAACGATCTGCCTGGACTGTACACAGAACAATACTTTTCACTGTACCTCGGTACATGTAACAATAAACCAAACCTAAATATACGCATGGCGTGTTTTCCGATGGTGGAGGTGATTCACCATTGGCCGCCGACGGGATCTTCTGGTCACACCAATGCCTACAGCGTTTTGTGTGGCTCGCCAGTCCTACCGCCGGGGAATCCACGCAGAGGGTTGCCTTTGGCTGGACCATAGGATCCCACAGGCGGGAAGGGCCAGAAAATCTTGGACCCAAGTGTTGGGTGGGGTTGCTGGGTTATGGGGATAAGGTGGAAGTGTTGACCTTGGGTAGGGTGCTCTTTCCAAGAGCCAGTGCAGACTCTATGGGCTGAATGGCCTCCTTCTGCGCTGTAAATTCTATGATAATCTATGATAATCCCACCCATGGTGTAACAGTAGGACTTGTTTATATGAAATGTTGAAGTATTTGTACGCAACCATCCCTGTACACCTTGTTCTGTGGGCACGGATTCATCTGGCCCCAATTAGAGACAATGTCCTGTCAACACTCCATGCTTTTCTTTCATTAATTTATCATTCCGACAAATTAATACATTGCAGCAGCGCTGCAGTATTCCCCAAGCATTTTTGTCTGTAATCTGTTGAAAGAATAAACTATTGTAAGGTCCCAAGGTAACAGTACCTGTCCAAGATTAGAAGAAGCATTACAAAAATCCTTAATTACTTGTACGACGTCCTGTTACAGCCAAACGGCTGATCTATTCATAAATGAGATATTGTATTTAGATATTAGAGTATTGTGCAACCAAATTACTTTTGAGATGCAACCACTGACATATATGTATCAATTTTGTCAAGGCCCCACACAGCAAATGAGATGACTGACCAGTTGACCAAATTTTGGCAGCATGGTTGAGAGAAGAATGTTGACTAAGACATGAGAAGTACTGTTCTCTTCTTCCAATAGTTTTATGGTTCAACAGCATCTCCAAAACCCATGAACTTTATCGTCTAGAAGGGCAAGGGCAGCAGGTCCATTACAAAGAACAAAGAAATGTACAGCACAGGAACAGGCCCTTCGGCCCTCCAAGCCCTTGCCAACCATGCTGCCCGACTAAATTACAATCTTCTACATTTCCTGGGTCCGTATCCCTCTATTCCCATCCTATTCATGTATTTGTCAAGATGCCCCTTAAATGTCACTATCGTCCCTGCTTCCACCACCTCCTCCGGTAGCGAGTTCCAGGCACCCACTACCCTCTTGTGTAAAAAACTTGCCTCGTACATCTACTCTAAACCTTGCCCCTCTCACCTTAAACCTATGCCCCCTAGTAATTGACCCCTCTACCCTGGGGAAAAGCCTCTGACTATCCACTCTGTCTATGCCTCTCATAATTTTGTAGACCTCTATCAGGTCGCCCCTCAACCTCCTTCGTTCCAGTGAGAACAAAAAAGTTTATTCAACCGTTCCTCATAGCTAATGCCCTCCATACCAGGCAACATTCTGGTAAATCTCTTCTGCACCCTCTCTAAAGCCTCCACATCCCTCTGGTAATGTGGCGACCAGAATTGAACACTATACTCCAAGTGTGGCCTAACTAAGGTTCTATACAGCTGCAACATGACTTGCCAATTCTTATACTCAATGCCCCGGCCAATGAAGGCAAGCATGCCGTATGCCTTCTTGACTACCTTCTCCACCTGTGTTGCCCCTTTCAGTGACCTGTGGACCTGTACACCTAGATCTCTCTGACTTTCAATACTCTTGAGGGTTCTACCATTCGCTGTATATTCCCTACCTGCATTAGACCTTCCAAAATGCATTACCTCACATTTCTCCGGATTAAACTCCATCTGCCATCTCTCCGCCCAAGTCTCCAAACAATCTAAATCCTGCTGTATCCTCTGACAGTCCTCATCGCTATCCGCAATTCCACTAACCTTTGTGTCGTATGCAAACTTACTAATCAGACCAGTTACATTTTCCTCCAAATCATTTATATATACTACAAACAGCAAAGGTCCCAGCACTGATCCCTGCGGAACACCACTGGTCACAGCCCTCCAATTAGAAAAGCATCCTTCCATTGCTACTCTCTGCCTTCTGTGACCTAGCCAGTTCTGTATCCACCTTGCCAGCTCACCCCTGATCCTGTGTGACTTCACCTTTTGTACTAGTCTACCATGAGGGACCTTGTCAAAGGCCTTACTGAAGTCATCTAGACAACAACTGCCCTACCTGCATCAATCATCTTTGTGACCTCCTCGAAAAACTCTATCAAGTTAGTGAGACACGACCTCCCCTTCACAAAACCACGCTGCCTCTCACTAATACGTCCATTTGCTTCCAAATGGGAGTAGATCCTGTCTCGAAGAATTCTCTCCAGTAATTTCCCGATCACTGAAGTAAGGCTCACCAGCCTGTAGTTCCCTGGCTTATCCTTGCTACCCTTCTTAAATAGAGGAACAACATTGGCTATTCTCCAGTCCTCCGGGACATCACCTGCAGACAGTGAGGATCCAAAGATTTCTGTCAAGGCCTCAGCAATTTCCTCTCCAGCCTCCTTCAGTATTCTGGGGTAGATCCCATCAGGCCCTGGGGACTTATCTATCTTAATATTTTTTAAGACGCCCAACACCTCGTCTTTTTGGATCTCAATGTGACCCAGGCTATCTACACACCCTTCTCCAGACTCAACATCTACCAATTCCTTCTCTTTGGTGAATACTGATGCAAAGTATTCATTTAGTACCATTGGAACACTATCACCTGCAAGTTCCCCTCCAAGTCACAAACTTTCAAAGGAACAGGAGTAGGCCATTCAGCCCCTTCAGCCTGTCCCGCCATTCAATAAGATCATGGTTGATCTGTGACCTAACTCCATATGCCTGCCTTTGACCCATATCCCTTAATATTTTTGCTGAGCAAAAATCTACCTCAGATTTAAAAGTAACAACTGATTTAGCTTCAACTGCTGTTTGTGGGAGAGACTTCCAAACTTCTACCACCCTTTGAGTGAAGAAGTTCTTTCTAACATCTCTCCTGAATGGTCTAACCCTAATTTTTAGACTATGCCCCCTAGTTTTAGAAACTCCAACAGTGGAAATAGTTTATCTTTATCTACCCTGTCTTGCCCTGTTAATGTCTTGAATACTTCGATCAGATCACCCCTTAGGCTTCTAAATTCTGGCGGAAATAGGTCTAATTTGAGTTATTTCTCCTCGTAACTCAACTCCTATAATCCAGGTATCATTTTGGTAAACCTATGTTGGACTCCCTCCAAGGCCGAAATATCCTTCCTAGAGCCCAGAACTGCTCACAGTACTCCAAGTGGGGCTTAACCAGAGTTTTGTATAGCTGTAGCATAACCCCAGTGTCTTTATATTGTAATTCTCTGGATATAAAGGCTGGCATTCCATTAGCCTTTTTGATTATTTTCTGCACTTGTTCCTCGCATTTTAAGGACCTATGCACCTGAACCCCCAAGACTCTTTGAACATCCACTACACCTAACTTCTTTCCATTTAGAAAGTACTCTGCTCTATCCCTTTTTGGTCTAAAATGGATAACCTCACACTTGCTTACATTGAATTCCATCTGCCACAATTTTGCCCATTCACCTAGTCTGTCAATATCTCCTTGCAATTTTATGCTATCATCTAGGCTGTCCAAATGCCACCTAACTTTGTACCATCCACAAATTTGAATACATGACCTTCTATGCCATCATCCAAGTCATGAATGGTGTAAATAATGGAGGCCCCAACACAGATTTCTGTGGTACACCACTAGTTACCCCCTCCCTGCGAATTTGAGTAATTACCCATTATCCCCACTCTCTGGCACCTGCACTTAACCGCTTTCCTAACCATGTCAATAATTTGCCCTCAACTCCCTGGACTTTCACCTCAGTTTTAAAAAAAATTTAGAGTACCCAATTATTTGTTTCCAATGAAAGGACAATTTAAAGCGGCCAATCCACCTAACTTGCACATCTTTGGGGTGTGGGGGTGAAGCCCAAGCAGACATGGGGAGAATGTGCAAACTCCACACAAACAGTGACCCTGGGCCAGGATTGAACCTGGGTCCTCAGCTCCGTAGGCAGCAGTGCTAACTGTAGCCACTTAAAATGGCCAACTCCCGATTCAAAATGGCAAACGGCAAAGGCTGATGGGAAAGTCAGCCAACAAGACAAAAACCAGCAGCTGCAGGTTGGCTGTGTATTTACCTCTGGAAAGGCCAGACAATATCGATACCAGCAACCATCAGCCTAACAAAACAACAGCCATCTGTATACTAATGAGCAATCCCCGGGAACAATAAGCAACATTTAGACACACAAAGCAAAACCAGACTCTTCGGCACCAGCAGGAGCCTACACAAAAGGAGGTGAACGAGCACCTCAAGACCGCCCATCGATCAGGGAACCGCTCCAGCATTGGAGAAAATCGAACCAAGCGATTGGGACAAAGTCCAATCACTTGGGACCAGGTACAGGGTCCGCCCCGAAAGGCGGGAAGCCCCTGGGGACTATAAGAATTGAGCCCCAAGTTCAAATTGCTCTCTTCTTCTCCACCTCTTTGCTCTCTTCACGCTCTTCTTCCTGCCCGGGTCACCTAGCAACAACGAACCAACATTGACCGTGACCGGAGCAGTGAAGATCGAAATCGTAAGTCTTAATTCAACGCTCGCTACGAGAAAGGCGCTCCTAGCTACCAATCCGTACCAACTTCGAATCCCGCAGGCTCAGAACCCGAACGAAAGGCCATTTGTTTCCCTGACCCGGTGGGCCAGTCCAAAGTTAAGTATAGGCCTGTTAGTTGTAGAAGTAGCTTAAACGTAGAATTTGTGCATGAGTAGCGATTACTGTGTATAATAAATGTGCTTTGATTTAAATCTTACTAATCGGTGTATTGGATTATTGATCATTACTCGGACTTGAACCTCGTGGCGGAATCATAAAGATACCTGGCGACTCAAGAGCAAAGGTAATAAAACAGAGCAATTGAACTAAGGCAAAGTTAGCAACATAACCACTGTGCTACCATACTGCCCCTGACTTCCACCTCAGTTAACAGTCTCTTAGTGGGACTTTATCAAATGCCTTCTGGAAGTCCATGCAAATGACATCCATAGATATTCCCCTGTCCACTATCTTTGTCACCTCCTCAAAAATTCAATAAGATTAATCAGGCATGACCTTTCCTTCACAAATCTATGCTAGCTCTCCCTAATCGACCAAAGTTTTTCAAGCTGTTCAGTTACCTCATCCTTGATTATAGACTCCAGCATTTCCCCACCACAGACGTTAGGCTAATTGGTCTGTAATTCCCTGGTTTCCCCTTCTTAAAAAGTGGAGTGACATGTGCAATTTTCCAAATCCAGAGGGACTACTCATGAATCTAGGGAACTTTGGAAGATTATAGTTAGGGCATCTGCAATGTGCTCCCTTACTTCCTTTAACACCCTTGGATGGAAACGGTCAGGTCCTGGGGATTTGTCACTCTTTAGTTCCATTAATTTCCTAGTTAGTGACGCTGTACTTTCTAATTTTATTAAGTCCCTGTCCTCTATCGACTATTAATTTTTGCGGGACTTCCGGCAAGTTATCCGTCTTTTCAACTGTAAATACTGAGGCAAAGTAATTGTTCAACATGTCTGCCATTTCCCCATTATCACTGATAATATCTCCGTTTTCAGCTTTGAGTGGGCCTACATTGCTCTTCACCACCCGCTTTCCCTTTATAAAACTGTAAAATGTCTTCTTATTGCTTTTGATGTCCCTTGCAAGTTTCCTTGCATAATCCCTGTTAGCAGCTCTTAAAAGCTGCTTTGTGACCCTTTCCTGGTCTTTGTACCTATCCCATTCACCTGGATCTGTGCTATGTCTTGCATTTTTGTATGCCCTTTCTTTTAGTTTTATTCTGTCCCTAGCACCTTTAGTTGTGCATGAAGTTTTTTTTATGAAGCGGAGCCATTTCCTCTCAGGGGTATATACTTTCTCTGCATCTCATTAAATGTTTCTTTAAATATTCTCAACTCCCAGTCATTTGACCCATTAACAGATCTTCCCAGTTTACTGTGGGCAGTCTCTGCCTCATCCTGTTAAGTCAGCCTTACCCAAGTCTACAATTCCAGTATCTGAAACATGCTTTTCACTTTCAAATGCTACACTGAATTCAATCATTTAGTGATCATTATTTGATAAGTGTTTGCGCACAGTTAGGCTACTAATTAAATTGGGGTCATTACTCATAACTAAAGTAAAGTAATCATTATTGTCACAAGTAGGCTT
Source organism: Scyliorhinus torazame (assembly GCF_047496885.1). Classification (NCBI taxonomy): domain Eukaryota; kingdom Metazoa; phylum Chordata; class Chondrichthyes; order Carcharhiniformes; family Scyliorhinidae; genus Scyliorhinus; species Scyliorhinus torazame. Next base: position 199,878,490 of record NC_092716.1, on the reverse strand, counting down.
ACATTAACACTGCAACAAAGTTATTGTGAAAAGCCCCTAGTCGCCACACTCCGCCGCCTGTTCGGGTACATAGAGGGAGAATTCAGAATGTCCAATTCACCTAACAGCACGTCTTTCGGGATTTGTGGGGGGAAACAGGAGCACCCGGAGGAAACCCACGCAGACACGGGGAGAATGTGCAGACTCCACACAGACAGTGACCCAAGCAGGGAATCGAACCCGGGACTCTGGAGCTGTGAAACAACAGTGCTAACAACTGTGCTACCGTGCTAGATAAAACAAACAGGAAAAGAAAATGTAGGCCAACTTAAGAAAACAAAATAAAATACTGTAGATGCTGAAAATATGAAAGAAAAAAATCAAAATGATGGAAATAGTCTGGTCTGGCAGCATCCGTGGAGACAGAAAAAAGTTAACATTTCTACACAAACTTACTTCACAGCCACATCTCTTCTCAGCAACTGTCGCTGGCTATAACTTATTCCAGGTGGATTCCAAGTGAAATTCCATCCTTTATGTCTCCACAAATCACATACTTGTAGACATTGCAACTCTCCTCGAATCATGCTCTTGCTGCATCCCGAGATCCATGCCACGCATTATCACAAGCAGAGATTTCTCTTCAGCAGCATAGTATCACTATCTCAAAAACTGTTCTGGTCTGCAGTTATATTTCACCCTGCGTCTGGTGTCTTATGAACTCTTTTTTTTCTTCCTTTCAGGTGTCAAAAGTTGCGAGCTTCCAACAATTCTAGAATACCAATATCCCTCCAGATGCTTCTTCCCCTTCACTGTTTATGATCTCATCTGCTCTTCCAATTTAAGCTCTTGTTGCGTTTTCGCCATCCATCGGGTATTCCGTCTCTGATCCTCACCCATCAGTCCTCAGCAAAGGTCTCGGCTTCATTGCCATACACCCCACTTCAATTAAGTTCAAGCTCAGCACAATGCTGAGCTCTTTTTCCCATGACATTCAGTCCTTTGCCCACTTCTTTGGTCAGGAGCCTTGTGCCACTCAGCAGACCCTTTCACTCATCTTCAGAATTCTCATTCAACCCTCCTTCTGCCTCTTAGCTTCACTTTATCTTTTCTTTGAGAACTACCAGAATGCCATCAGCCATCCAATTTCTCCGCTTCCTTCACTCACTCTTACATCCCTCTCTCAACTTGCAGCACTCTGTTCTCTCTGGTCCAATTCCAATATTGTCATCAAACCTAACCCAGAAGAGGCTGAACGTCAACTCTCTTTGTACCTTCTCCAGACTATTATCCCATCATCAAACATCAAGCCATCGTTTCCAAGATTGCGAATGACCTCAATTCCTCTGAAAATCTGGTAAGTGTCCCAACTTTGAACAGTGTGTTTCTTCCTTCCTCAGATCAATGAGGGGCAGGGAACAGAGAACGAGAGTGAGATACGATGACAACTTTGATTAGCATCTTTAACAAAATGAAACATCCCAAGGTGGTTCACATGAGCATCATAAAACAAAGTGATACTGAGCCACATAAGATAACTAGATAACACCATCCTCTTGGTTAAGGGGTGTTGGTATAACCTGCAAGTATCTTACGGGGTAGGAACAATTAACCTCTTTGTGAACCTTACAGAATATGAGCTCACCCTAAGGGGGCTGGGACCTCTAAACAATGTATATTTGTTTGGTAAATAAAGCCAGCCAGTTAGTCACCTGCAATGTAGACCCAGTGGGGATCTACTGTGTGATGTATATAATAGTTATTGTAAATAAACTAAGTTTCTTTGAACTACTCGGTGTGGATTTCTTCATGGCCTTTATAACTGGCAATGCTCCATCTGTCAGGAGCACCAGGAGATCCCACTGGCTGAGCCCCTTCACCCTTGGGGATGGCCAGGACGGCCGTGGGCACAATCGCATGCCGACTTTGCCAGCCCATTTCAGGGTTCAATGTTCCTCCTCTTAATTGATGCTCATTCAAAATGGCTGGAGGTCCAGAAGATGGTAGCGACCACCTCCCGGGCAACCATCGAAAAGTTGCGATTGTTGTGTTGCACGCATGGCATCCCTGAAGTGCTCGTTACAGCCAACAAAACCCCGTTCATGAGTGAGGAGCTCTCAGGGTTTTTGAAGGCGAATGGGGTACGGCACATTCGTACTGCCCCATACCACCCGGCGTCTAATGGTTTAACGGAACGGGCGGTACAGACATTTAAAAAGAGTCTCAAGAAGCAGTCTTTAAGTTCGATGGACACGAGGCTGGCTCGTTTCTTATTTTGCTACAGGTCCACTCTGTGCACCATGGGTGGCCCTGGCTGCATTGCTGATGGTGCGTAGGCTACGAACCCTCCCTTAGTATGATTTTCCCAGACATAGGTGCGAAAGTGCACCACAAGCAGAAGTTGCAAGGGTATTGCCCCATTCGGCTTCGATCACTTTGATGCTTTGTGCCAGGTGATTCACTGTTAACTACACTGATTCAATATTTTGCCACTCCTTTGTGGCCTTATAAAGGTGGCTTGAAGGAGGAAAGCAAGGTAGGAAGGTAGAAAGGCAGAGTGATGTAGACAGAGAATTCCAGAACTTGAGGCCTAGGCAACTGAAGGCACAGTCACCAATGGTGGTTCAATTAAAATTCTGGATGCACAAGAGGCCAGAATTATAGGAGCACAGATGGGTGGTTGTGGGGCTGGAGGAGATTACAGAAATAGAGAGGGGCATGAGGAATTTGAAAACATGCACAAGATTTTAAAAGTCAAGACAGGGTAGCAAGATCAACCGTGTTAGAGGTATGGGACTTGCTGGGAGTTAAGTCATGGACAATAGAGTTTTGCCCTGGGCTGCCCTGGTAGCTCCATGATTGTGGTCTGTTCTTACCCCACAGAGATGATTTCGTCCAATTTTGACTTTTTCTCTCTGTGTTCAGTCTCTTCACGCTTACATTCACATTCTTCACTTTATCAGTTTGCAGTCTTCACCATGGATGGCCAATCTCTAAACACCTCCATTCATTACCAAATAATCTGAAGGCTCTCCATTTCTTCCTTGAATGGAGGCCCATTCAATCCTCACCCATTGCCATGCTCCTACATCTGGTTGAACTTGCTTTCACACTGATCTTTAACTCTATTCACTTTGTCCAAATAAAACATTGGAACAGAAGGAAGCTATTTATCTCTCGAGTCTGTTTCACCATTCCTTGAGATCAGGGTTGATCTACAATCTACGCCCATCTTTGCCCCATATCCCTTAATATTTCTAACTAACAAAAATCTATCAATCTCTGTTTTAAAGTTAACAATTGATCGAGCATCAATTTCTGTTTGTGGAAAGAGTTTCAAAATTTCTGCCACTCTTTTGCATGAAGAAGTGCTTCCTAATTTTACCACTGAAAAACTGCGCCCCCTAGTTCTAGACTTCCTATTGTGCAACAGTTCTAGGGGTTGGATTATCACTATCTCGGTGGATAGCTGAAATTGGGAAATTTCCGTTTCAGCAACTTATTCAGCAAGGCAGAATAACGGTGAGGATCGGATAGAGTCTTGGCCACCAACCCCGGAAGCAAATTGGAGGCAGCCACTGGGCCAGGCAATTGATGAGGTGGGCTGTTCAGAAGGTCAACCTCAGCTTTCTGGAACTTGTTTTCAAAGCTGTTAGGCCAGCTGCCCACCCTTCTACTCACATGTCACCCCCCCTGCATGCCAAGTCATTCCCTCATCCACCCCATGCCCCCACCAACTCCCATATTCCCTCCATGCTAACTCAAACCTCCTATGCAACCGCCATAGCCACTTACCCAATACCTATCATGGGCAGACCCGAGGAGTCATATGGAAATGGAAAAAAATAACAATCGCATAGAGCTCTCACTCATACACACTTGGTACTGAAAAGGACTCAATCATGAAACCCATACAAGCATTTTAAACCTCCTCAAGTGTTCAATCCGTTTTAAAAACTAACTTCTATTCAGTGACCACATCAAAGACAGCTAACCTTTTGATAGCCTCTTTAAGCTTTCAAAATGTGAACTGCTAAAATAAGTGCTTTTGTAACTCAGCCGTGAATTCATAACGTATTTAGCTGGGAAATGTCAAAGAACTTCGAAACTGCAGGAACAGATGGCAATAGTTTTTTCTAATATACAACAGATGGCCTGTCAATCAAAGCAACCCAGTAGAGGATTTTGGTAAAACTCTAATGGTTTCAACAGGTTTTCTTTCATGTTTGAAGGACATAGGATTTAAATAGCTTCAGATCGTGACATAAACAGATCTTTCTCACCCATCAAGAGTGTTTATGTCTACTCCACATATTTGTGACTTATACATGTGAAATAAAGCCCTTGGAGTAGTGAAAATGGGGTCTGTTTGAACTCCGCACCAACTTCAAATGGCCCTGCTGAGTTAGCTTTCCACCTGTGTTATTGATTCCCTGCCTCCTTCCCCTTGCTGGCAAAAAATAAATCTGTAGGAAATGGAGGCTAAACTACTGCATTCAGGTCTCTATCACCATGTTTAAAGACCTCCAGAGTTGGCTTGACTTGTGAAAATCCATGGTGTGCTCTCTGTACCCTCTGTTCCCCTTACAATATTTTGAAAACGTCAATCAAACCACCCTTCGCCATCTAAACACCAGAAAACATAACCCTAAATTATATAATCTCTCCTTTTATTTAACTCTTGAAAACCAGATGTAATTGCAGTAAATCTACACTGCACTCCTTCAAAGGCTAATATATTCTTCCTAACGTGTGGACCTGTGTTCCAGATGTCGTTGAACCAGGCTTTGTATGACTGAAGCATCACCTCTACCCCCTTACATTTCATTCCTCTAGATATAAAGGGCCAACATTCAATTTATCTTTTCCATCATTTTCTGTACTTATTCATGGTACTTTAATGATCCATGTTACTGGTTCCCAAATCTCTTTGGACCTCCACTATATCATTTAAAAAGCATCATATTTAGGTCCAAAGTGGAAAACCTCACACTTGCCTACAATTAAATCCATTTGACACAGATTTACCCATTTATTCATATTGCCAATATATCTTCATAATTTTAGCTTCCAACTACACTGCTTGCAATATTACCAAACCGCGTGTCATCGGCAAACTTCAATATGAATTTCTATCCCATCCCCAAAATCATTACGGAATGCAGTAAATAGTACAAAGACCAACACATACCCTTGTGGGATACCACTGTCACATCCTGTCAATTAGAGTAATTGCCATTATCCCTATTCGGTCTGCTTCTACCCATTCAAGGCCACTAATTTGCCTTCAATTCCATGGGCTTCCAAAGGCATTGCAATGGGAATTGTACAAGTCCCAGTTATTCTTGTCTTTGTTTAAGATGTGTGGAATATTCATTTTTCCAGTCCTACTCATTCAGACCCCTCGTTCACCTCTTTTTCTAATACACTGATGAATGAATTGGTGCCATTTCCTGCTCTTGTCCAAAACTCAAAATATCAACTTTGCTTCCAATTCCCTCACCTGCACATGGTCCATCTCTGACTCTTCCTTTTCTCAATTTTCTGTTTCCATTTGTTGGATTAAACTCTCAACCAATGTCCACTACAAGTCCACCTACTTCCACAGCTACATTGATTGCACATCCTCGCACCACACTTCCTTCAACTGCACAATTTCATTCTCTAGTTTCTCTGCCTTCATTCATCAGTTCTGACAATGCAAACTTCCACACCAGTGCTTCCAATATGTCTTACTTTTTCCTCAACCAAGGATTTCCCTCTACTGTGGTTAACTGTGCCCTCAACCATACCAGTTCCACATCCCACTTTTCTTCATCCTTTCCCTTATCTCAGACCAGAATAGTGTTCCCTTCCCACCCCCTTCACCATAAGTCTCCACACTCCCGCATGATTCCACTACCAAACACAGCTTCCATTCCACTTACAGTATTTCAGAGACTGGTTCCTCTGCAACATCCTGATCCTCTGCTTAATCATTCCCAACAGTACCCCATTCCCAAAATGTCTTGCCTTCCAAGCACAGAAGTAACACCTGCCCTTTTACTTCCTCCCTGCTCACCATCCACGGCCCCCAAAACACGCCTTCCAAGTGAAATGGTGGTCGAAATTTTCCAGTCCTTCATTCCAACAGGATCGTCCAGTTCCACAGATGTGAATGGAGATTTCAATATCTTTCCAGTGCGGGGGGTTTGGGGGGTGCTGGAAAATTCCGGCCAGCGATTTACTTGTACTTCTTTTAATTTAACATACTATATCCGCTGGTCTATTGTAGTTGGGGAGAACAAACACAGATTGGGTAACACTTCGCAGAACCTCACATTCAGTTTGCAAGCATAGTCCTGAGCTTCCAATCACCTGTCATTTTCATTGTGTGTCACTCCTACTCTGACCTCTGTGCTTGGCCTCCTTCAATGTTCCAATGAAGCTCAGTGCAAGCTAGTGGAACAGCATCTCATCATTTGAGAAGGTACTTTACAGCTTTCTGGACTCAACACGGAGTTCAACAATACCAGATCATAACCTCTGCGCCCCATTTTTCTTTTTGTGTTTCTTTTCTGTTTTTGAACAGCAAGTGCTGCTATTGATTCTGTTTTTCACATTTCCAACCCCTATAGACGCATCTTTTGTTTTCATACGTGTCCCATACCACCCGCTTTTGCAATTCTAACGAAAGGTCATCCGCTTGAAACATTCATTCTGGTTCTCCCTCCACGGGTGCTGCCAGACCTGCTGGGTATTTCCAGCATTTTCTGTTTGTAAGAAAACAAAACACTAGTAAATTCCCCTTTGACCCCGAAGGCAATTAAATCCAGCTCTGTGCTCATAAGCTATGTGGTTCTTGGCAGCTAAATTCCAACTGTATTCCACATAAACTTTAGAGGTCCTGTGCCTCACTTCTGACCAATCTCAACACAGGGCGGCACAGTACCATGTGGTTAGCACTGTTGCTACACAGCGCCAGGGTCCCGGGTTCGATTCCCGCTTGGGTCACTGTGCGGAGTCTGCACGTTCGCCCCATGTCTGCGTGGGCGGGTGCTCCGATTTCCTCCCACAAGTCCCGAAAGACGTGCTGTTAGGTGGATTGGACATTCTGAATTCTCCCTGTGTACCGGAACAGGTGCTGGAAAGTGGCGACTAGGGGATTTTCACAGTAACTTCATTGCAGTTTAATGCAAGCCTGCTTGTGACAATAATAAAGATTAAACATTATTATTACAAGTTCTCTGTAGTGTCAAGGTGTATTCTTCCTATTTGGAAGGGGGAAAAAGGAAGTGTGCACTCCATAATCAGGCAAATGGTATGCTATTCTCAACAGTTTATTTTAGTGGCACTTAAATGGGGTGGAAACCCATTAGCATGATTAAGGCATCCAGTTAACTAAAAGGCAAATTAAACAATAGCTGTTTAATTTAATTTTAAGTTTCAACTTTAAAAGTAGGCACTTGCTCTCAAAGAACAAGTTGTGATAAACAATTGAAAATTGACACTGCAATGCTGGTACAATCGTAAAAACACTCAGAATTGTTCACTGTGAGTTCTTAAAACTAAATGTGCTTTCTCTGAGAGGGTTAAAAAGGGAAGAAAACAAGCTGTGCAGTTCTCCTGAGGAGGGAAGGGGAAGGAAAGAAAGTAAATTGAAGGACACCTTCAGACCATCTCTCATCTCCCTGCAGCTAGTTTAAGAGCAACAATAGCAAGAGCATATTACAGTGTGAAACACAATGGAACCTAAAACAGAGAAAAATTAGAAGAGCAAAAAGCTCATGGAATGCATTACTGAATTAGTTTAAAGTTTATTATGGCTTTTATAAAGCTCATTTCAATAACTACCTGCTTTATGCTATCCAGCCTTTATAGTAGACCTAATTTGCAACAGGAGGCTGTAGTCTTACATTAAAATCAACAGCAAGGTTAATGTGCAACTTAATGTACTGTCATTGGGCTGATGTAGACTCTGAAGCCCAAGGATATCCTCTCAGAGTTTAGATATGGTGATAAAATGTCTTTATACATTGATAACCTCTCTACACCAGAATTAAACTGCTGTCACGCACAGTTCATTTCAAAACACAAAGAAATGCCAAGATAATCATGAAACAAACCACCAACTGATCAGAGCCTGTAACCTGCATTAGAAGGGGGCATATCTAATATTTGGCATGTACATCAACGATAGTAGGCGGCTTCTTTCATTCCTAATCCAAGGTAGTTAATAAATTATAATCTTGATTCACCCAGATGATCACATTTTACTAAGAGTAGAAAGGCAGAAACTGAAGAAGATGCAAAATCCAACAATATCACACTACTGCCACCTAATGCTTGTAAAAAGCAAGAAAGTACTTCTGAATTCTTATACCCAAAGATAAAATAGGCCTGTATAGTTATACTGTGAAAGAAAGAGTTGATTTAAAGACAGTGAAGCTTCTTTATTGTCCATCTAGATTAGTCCATACTTGTTTGAGCCTTCCCCTCTGGCCACCAAGCTAATTACAGTGCTAATAATTAAAAGACATGAAGGCTTTTTGTCTGACCACCTCCCTCCCAAACTCCCCAGATTACAGTGACAATTTTTAGATGATTGGTTGTTTTCTTCAAGATGGTGATTCTTCTTAGTTTAATGAAATACTGCAAATAATGCAGAAGTATTTACTCTTCTAGCTGCAAACAAAGCACTAGCGTTTTCATGTTTTTTTAAATGTTTCCAATTAAGGGGCAATTTAGCGTGGCCAATCCACCTACCCTGCACATCTTTGGGTTGTGGGGCTGAGGCCGACACGGGGAGAATGTGCAAACTCCACACGGACAGTGACCCGGGGCCGGGATCGAACCCGGGTCCTCGGCGTCGTGAGGCAGCAGTGCTAACCACTTCTCCGCCGTGCCTCCCAGGTTTTCATGTTTTACAATGGAAAACATCAAAGTTCCTCGGGGTGTTGTCTAAAATAAAAATCTGGAACTAACACTCCCCAAAAAAGATAGACAGTTCCAAATATATTAAATTGTAAAATATTGAACATATGCTCTGAAACCACATGCACACAATTATGAACTGTAAACAGCCTGCAATGCATCAAATTCTGTTTATAACTTAGAACATGGGACACAGCCTTGCATCATATGTTCAACATACCCATCTTGGGTCTGAGGATTGCGAAGACTGATGGATTGTTACTGGATTACTTTTTTGTCCATGCAGATGTCAGGGTTAGAAATCAGATCCGCAGCATGGTCCCTGATTCTTAAAACAACCTGCTTGAAAATGCACACCAGAAGATGTGTACACAGCTGACGCCGTGCAGACCCAGAAGACACACACGCACCAGACACCATGCCCAGAAGAGGCACATGCACCCAATGCCGTGGGGACCCAGAAAATGCATACATATTCAACACCAATCACAGTTGTCAGCCACCTGAGACTGTCATTAGAAACAGCTTCCACTGTACAAATACTGTACATGGCACATCAGTTTAGCTATTAGAATAATTTCCAAATTCTTAGCATTGTTGCAGCTGTTGGTGATCATAACCTCAGCCAGTTTTGCAAGATTGCTGGGAGTTTAAAAAAAACAATACAGATGTTGGTAAGTGGGAAGTCTTGTTGTCCAGTGGGTAGCGCCCTACCTCTGAGCCAGAAACTCCGGGTTCAAGTCCTATTCCAGGACTTGATGGTCATGGAAGGTGCATTCATAAAATGACCAAACTGATTGATTGAACCTGCAAATCCTTCTAATATGCAGGCAATAAGAGCAGGAGAAACACTTGGTGAGCCATGCTTGATGCAGAGTAGTGTCCCTTAGTTATAACCTCTGGTTTCAGGCTAGTGACTTGTTCCAAGAAAAACAAGCTGCAGAAAACAGACGTAAACATATGCTTTATCTGCCTTGTGTATCTTGAGGAAATCATCTCATTCACCAATATCCTTTAGGGAAAGAAATTAGCAGTCCTTGCCCGGTCTGGCTAATATGTGGCTCCAAACTCACAACTTATGGCTGACTCTTAACTGTCCTTTGCAATGGCCTAACTAGCCACTCCAGTTCAAGTGCAATTAGAAATGGGCAACAAATTATGGCCTTGCCAGTGATACCCACATCCCATGAAAGAATAGGTAAAAACAAATGTGGGATGTCTTCTAAACCCAAGTTCTAATTACAATGGTCACTTTAAAAATAAGTACACCTTTGAAAATAAAGGACATCTCCTGCTAGGCGCTTAGATTAAGAGGTTTCACTCTACTTATATGATGCCCAGAATTGCTATTTGTATCAGAATGCTGCTTTGAATGATCTTATAGCTGATAACTACAAATGTTATTTTCTAGCTCAAAATCCTGATCTTGAGCACAAAACTCTAGGCTGATACTCCTGTGCGGCACAGAGGGTGTGGTGCATTGTTGGAGGTGCTATCTTGAGGATGAGATTTTAAACTGCAGTCCTACCTACCCTCTCAGATGGATGTAAAAATCGTATGACACCACTCCAAGAGCAGAATATCCCTGGTGTCCTTGACAAACTTTTATCCCTCAATCAACATCATAAAAAAGGTTATCTGGTCATTATTACACACTGGGAGTTTGCAGTGCATCAACTGGCTACACATTTCCTGCAATAGAAAAAAATCAACATACTCAAAAGTACTTCATTGGCTGTAAAGCACTTTGAGATATCTGGTGATTGTGAAAAGCACTATATTCATGCAAGCCTTTATTTTCTTTAATACAGAATTCTTAAAGAATGTTAAATACAAATTACTGGGAGGTTGGAATCGGAAACAGAAACAGAAAATACTGGGCAATCTCAGCAGGTCTGACGGCATCCATGGAGTGAAAAGGGAGCGAACGTTTCGAGTCTGGATGACTCTTCGTCAAAGCTAGAGAGAACTGGAAATGGGGTCAGATTTATCCTGTAAATCTCCACCAATCGCTGGTTCCCTATCCAGCCCCACTGTTCAACACTACCCCCCTCCCCACCCCAGTGCAGAATGAAACGGAACCCATTTCCAGTTTTCTCCTTTGACAAAGAGTCATCCAGACTCGAAAAGTTAGCTCTCTTTTCTCTACACAGATGCTGTCAGACTTGCTGAGCTTGTCCAGTGTTTTCTGTTTTTATCTTTAAAAATGTCAGGTTTTCCTAGATTAAAAGAAAAATGTCATTGGCTGCAAAGCACAAAGTTGTGAAAGGAGTCACATAAATGCAAGTTGAGGCTCGAAAGATCAAATGGCCTCCTCCTGTTTCTAAGTTCTTTTTACTTTCATGTGATTAGTTAATCTATGTCCTACCAACCTGTTTGGGTGCAGAGTAAAATGATTCCATGTAATATTGAAAGAGGAGCAGGAAGCTTTCCTAGTGTCCTGCACAACATTCCTGCCTCAACCACCACCACCAAAAAGATTAACTAGTTTTTCCAACTCATTGCTGTTTGTGGTTCCTTGCTGGTTACAAAATGGTTGTGTTTGCTGACAGGTCGACTCTAAATCATTGAATGTCAAGAACTTTTGAGTCTGGAGAAGGTGCATTAAAAATGCAAGCTCTTTTAAATGGTTAGAAAAAGAGGAGTAGATTTTTAATGCTCATTTATATGAGGTAGATGTGGAGAAATAATTTGTAATAGACAACATTAAACAAGTGATTGTGTTGTTAAGATGTAAACATTTTAAAATCGCATTTGTCTACAGAAACACTGCCTCAGCCTTCATAAGGTTTAAAACAGCCTAGTTTAACTAGGTAGGAATGAAGGTTGAGGCACAGCTGCTAAACCATAGCTAAATCAATCGAATTCTGCCCCCTAGCAGCAATTTCTACAGCATGCAGTTATGTTATGCACAGGGAAATTGGTCTAAAATTATTAAAAAGGCAGAAAGCTACTTATCAAACCTGTGATCATTAACCACTGTTTACATTTGAACCATTTGCTTGAACAAAACACCGCACTACTATAGTGCTTATGCCAATTAACACATGGACACACATAGTGTAGGTTTGCTAATCTGTCAACAGACAATACTGCCTGCAGTCAAGATCACAGATATTTAAATAATGTATCATGCTCTCACTAGGTGTGAACTTATTCCATGCTTGGTGTGTTTTCCTAAGCATTTTGAAGAGCAGTATCTTTTTTAAATGTGCAAACTGATCAGATGACTGCTTATATAAATTCAATATGGTACAAAAACTTAAATTTGCTCTCAAGTATTTTACAAGATGAGTAACAATAGAACAAAGTCAACTTTTTAGCGCCTTCAATGCAGAAAACCTCCCACGGTACTTCACGGGCATGTTATTAAATACAATTTGCAGCACGCCTTCTGGAGTCAGAAAGTTGTGGGTTCAAATCCCATCCAAAGTCTTAGCCTGAAATCTAGGCTGACAGTTCGTTGCACGAAGGTAAAGATAAAGTTGCCAATAGTCCCAGATGACAATAGGCTGCTTTCCCCTTTGAGGGGGAGAGCTGACTGGTGGTGGTTTAACCTGAGGATCATTATACCTCAGACGAGGGGCAAAGTTGAGAATGCGGGCCTTCATGAATAACCTTAGGCAGTGCACAAATTGAACCCACGCTGTTGGCCTTGTTCTGCATTACAAACCAGCTGTCTAGCTCACTGAGCTAAACCGGCCCCCACTGTCAGAGGAGAGGTGGCATCCTATAGATGAGGGGCTTGATTCAACTAATTGGGAACAAAGTTTCATAGTGAGCGCGTTTAGACGCATGGTTCCCGGCATTCGTAGTATAAGGGGCCTCAGGGGGAACACGTGGCCAAGGTCGCATATAGCCTTGTTTTGTATACCAGTATCCCAGGTGTAGTGAGAGGCCCTCAAAGCGACCCCCAAACCACCCCAGCCCAAACGCACTATGGGAGGGTCTCCGGCCGGTCTCCCCACCCCACCCAACACACAGGGCACTCTCAGACCAATCGCGCATGTGCAAAAATGCCAGCTTGGCACCACCAAGCTGGCAGTGCCCATGCTAGCTGGTTGTGCCACCTGTGCTCCCTGGCAGTGCCAGGGCACAACCCTGTCCAAAGGGCATGCAGCCAGCTGGGGGCATCTCCTGGAAGACCTCCAGGAGGTCAGTTCCATCTGGTCCCCGTTTGTGGGGACCAGTACTGAACGACACTCGGCCGAGGTCTCTGGGGCAAAGGGGATGAATCTCAAAGCCTCAGGCACCTCGGGAATCTGCACATTAGAGTGAAGCTAGCTGTCTCGCTTTAATATGCAGATTTACCAAATTGTGATTTAGATGGCAATGTCTCATGTGATTGTGTTGGATCTCGCGAGGTGATGCGAGCCGGGGTGATCCCGGGAGCAAGGTCTACCGGCTTCTACCAGCCACGCTGCGCCGTGGCGAGCTGCTTTCTGGTGCAGCGTGGCCATTGGATTGTGTCCGAGATGTTAAACGTCTCAGGTCGATGTACACGATTTTGAAGAGCAGGGGAAGTCTCCCAGTCTCCTCAATTATATTTAGAAATAAACCGACGGGACTTCCGGGTGCGGCGATGACCAGCTGAGTCGCACGTTTCGGCAGCTCCCTGTGAAACGGACTTTTGGGCTCTTGATAGGAGCCCCAACGGCAATTTTGACGGCTAAAAACACTGTGCGGTAAACCAGAAGGGAATCCCCCCTGGATACAGATGGAAAAAGGAGAGGGAAGTGGCCAGATTGCAGTGGATCCTTTAGAACAGCGGCAAGGAAGGCAAGCAAAAACCAAGATGGCGTCGGAAGGTGGCAGTTTAACATGGGGCCCTGAACAACAAGAGTTCTTGAAATGCTGTGTGGAAGAGATCAAAAAGGAAATGAAGAAAGAGCTGTTGGCCCCGATACTACAGGCGATCGAAGGGCTAAAGGAGGAACAAAAGACCCAGGAGCGGGAGCTTCGGGTCGTGAAGGCAAAGGCAGCCGAGAATGAGGACGATATACAGGGCCTGGTGGTGAAGACGGAGACGCAGGAGGCACATCAGAAACGATGTGTGGAAAGGTTGGGGCACTGGAAAACAACGCAAGGAGGAACAACCTGAGGATTCTTGGTCTTCCTGAAGGTGTGGAGGGAGCGGACGTCGGGGCATATGTGAGCACGATGCTGCACTCGTTAATGGGAGCGGAGGCCCCGGCGGGTCCGTTGGAGGTGGAGGGAGCATACCGAGTGATGGCGCGAGGACCGAGAGCAGGAGAAATTCCCAGAGCCATAGTGGTGAGATTCCTCCGTTTTAAGGATAGAGAAATGGTCCTTAGATGGGCGAAGAAAACTCGGAGCAGTAAATGGGAGAACGCGGTGATCCGCGTTTATCAAGACTGGAGTGCGGAGGTGGCGAGAAGAAGGGCGAGCTTTAATCGGGCCAAGGCGGTGCTTCATAAAAAGAAGATAAAATTTGGAATGCTGCAACCGGCAAGACTGTGGGTCACATATCGAGGGAGGCACCACTACTTTGAGACGGCGGATGAAGCGTGGACTTTTATTGTGGAAGAAAAACTGGAATGAGCGGGTTATTAAAAAGAACGTTCGAACAAAGTGGTGGGGCGAATGTGGGGGGCAAAGAGGGGTTTTATGTACTAATCCTGCGATGTGGTAACTTTTCTCTCTCCCACAGGTGGTGATGGGGGGAGGAGGGGAGGTGGAGGAGATGGGGCGTTGGCCATTGGGGGCGGGGCCAAGGGAGAAGCGCGGGCTTGGTTCCCGCGCTATGATAATCATGGCGGGAATAGAGAAGCAGGAAGGAGGGGCGAGCCGAGGTCACGGGGGGAAGCCGAGGTCAGCCAGAGTTTGCTGACTTCTGGGAGCAACATGGGGGGAGTAATTACGCTAGCGGGGGATCTAGCGGGGGGGGGTGGGAGGGGGGAATTACTGGGTTGCTGCTGCTGGGGAGAGGGGGGAGCTGGTATGGGAGAGGATGGGCGGGGGGGCACCGCCTGGGGGAGATACAGCTGCGTGGGAACCGGGTGAGGAGCTGGAAAAAGGTGATGGCTAATCGACAAGGGGGGGGGGGGGGGGTAGGAAGCCCCCCAACTCGGCTGATCACGTGGAACGTGAGAGGGCTGAACGGGCCGATAAAGAGGGCACGGGTACTCGCACACCTTAAGAAACTTAAGGCAGATGTGGTTATGTTACAGGAAACGCACCTGAAACTGATAGACCAGGTTAGGCTACGCAAAGGATGGGTGGGGCAGGTGTTCCATTCGGGGCTAGATGCGAAAAACAGGGGGGTGGCTATATTAGTGGGGAAGCGGGTAATGTTCGAGGCAAAGACTATAGTGGCGGATAACGGGGGCAGATACGTGATGGTGAGTGGCAAACTACAGGGGGAGACGGTGGTTTTGGTAAACGTATATGCCCCGAACTGGGATGATGCCAATTTTATGAGGCGGATGCTAGGACGCATTCCGGACCTAGAGATGGGAAAGCTGATAATGGGGGGAGATTTTAATACGGTGTTGGAACCAGGGCTGGATAGGTCGAAGTCCAGGACTGGAAGGAGGCCGGCAGCAGCCAAGGTGCTTAAAGATTTTATGGAGCAGATGGGAGGTGTAGACCCGTGGAGATTTAGCAGACCTAGGAGTAAGGAGTTCTCGTTTTTCTCCTATGTCCATAAAGTCTACTCGTGAATAGACTTTTTTGTGCTGGGTAGGGCATTGATCCCGAAGGTGAGGGGAACGGAGTATACGGCTATAGCCATTTCGGATCACGCTCCACACTGGGTGGACTTGGAGATAGGGGAGGAAACAGGAGGGCGCCCACCCTGGAGAATGGACATGGGACTAATGGCAGATGAGGGGGTGTGTCTAAGGGAAACAGGAGGGCGCCCACCCTGGAGAATGGACATGGGACTGATGGCAGATGAGGGGGTGTGTCTAAGGGTGAGGGGGTGCATTGAAAAGTACTTGGAACTCAATGATAATGGGGAGGTCCAGGTGGGAGTGGTCTGGGAGGCGTTGAAGGCGGTGGTTAGAGGGGAGCTGATATCAATAAGGGCACATAAAGGGAAGCAGGAGAGTAAGGAACGGGAGCGGTTGCTGCAAGATCTTTTGAGGGTGGACAGACAATATGCGGAAGCATCGGAGGAGGGACTGTACAGGGAAAGGCAAAGGCTACATGTAGAATTTGACTTGCTGACTACAGGCACTGCAGAGGCACAATGGAGGAAGGCACAGGGTGTACAGTACGAATATGGGGAGAAGGCGAGCAGGTTGCTGGCACACCAATTGAGGAAAAGGGGAGCAGCGAGGGAAATAGGGGGAGTGAGGGATGAGGAAGGAGAGATGGAGCGGGGAGCGGAGAGAGTGAATGGAGTGTTCAAGACATTTTATAAAAAATTATATGAAGCTCAACCCCCGGATGGGAGGGAGAGAATGATGGGCTTCTTGGATCGGCTGGAATTTCCCAAGGTGGAAGAGCAGGAAAGGGTGGGACTGGGAGCACAGATCGAGGTAGAAGAAGTGGTGAAAGGAATTAGGAGCATGCAGGCGGGAAAGGCCCCGGGACCGGATGGATTCCCAGTCAAATTCTATAGAAAATATGTGGACTTGCTCGCCCCGGTACTGACGAGGACCTTTAATGAGGCAAAGGAAAGGGGACAACTGCCCCCGACTATGTCTGAAGCAACGATATCGCTTCTCTTAAAGAAGGAAAAGGACCCGCTACAATGCGGGTCCTATAGACCTATTTCCCTCCTAAATGTAGATGCCAAGGTCCTGGCCAAGGTAATGGCAATGAGAATAGAGGAATGTGTCCCGGGGGTGGTCCACGAGGACCAAACTGGGTTTGTGAAGGGGAGACAGCTGAACACGAATATACGGAGGTTGTTAGGGGTAATGATGATGGCCCCACCAGAGGGAGAAACGGAGATAGTAGTGGCGATGGATGCCGAGAAAGCATTTGATAGAGTGGAGTGGGATTATTTGTGGGAGGTGTTGAGGAGATTTGGTTTTGGAGAGGGGTATGTTAGATGGGTGCAGCTGTTGTATAGGGCCCCAGTGGCGAGCGTGGTCACGAATGGACGGGGATCTGCATATTTTCGGCTCCAGAGAGGGACAAGGCAGGGATGCCCTCTGTCCCCATTATTGTTTGCACTGGCGATTGAGCCCCTGGCGATAGCGTTGAGGGGTTCCAAGAAGTGGAGGGGAGTACTTAGGGGAGGAGAAGAGCACCGGGTATCTTTGTATGCGGACGATTTGCTACTATACGTGGCGGACCCGGCGGAGGGGATGCCAGAAATAATGCGGATACTTGGGGAGTTTGGGGATTTTTCAGGGTATAAATTGAACATGGGGAAAAGTGAGTTGTTTGTGGTGCATCCAGGGGAGCAGAGTAGAGAAATAGAGGACCTACCGTTGAGGAAGGTAACAAGGGACTTTCGTTACCTGGGGATCCAGATAGCTAAGAATTGGGGCACATTGCATAGGTTAAACTTAACGCGGTTGGTGGAACAGATGGAGGAGGATTTCAAGAGATGGGATATGGTATCCCTGTCAATGGCAGGGAGGGTGCAGGCGGTTAAGATGGTGGTCCTCCCGAGATTCCTCGTTGTGTTTCAGTGCCTCCCGGTGGTGATTACGAAGGCTTTTTTTAAAAGGATTGAAAAGAGCATCATGGGTTTTGTGTGGGCCGGGAAGACCCCGAGAGTGAGGAAGGGATTCTTACAGCGTAGCAGGGATAGGGGGGGGCTGGCACTACCGAGCCTAAGTGAGTATTATTGGGCCGCTAATATTTCAATGGTGAGTAAGTGGATAGGAGAGGAGGAGGGAGCGGCGTGGAAGAGATTAGAGAGGGCGTCCTGTAGGGGGACTAGCCTACAGGCTATGGTGACAGCCCCATTGCCGTTCTCACCGAGGAACTACACCACAAGCCCGGTGGTGGTGGCTACACTGAAGATTTGGGGACAGTGGAGACGGCATAGGGGAAAGACTGGAGCCTTGGGGGGGTCCCCGATAAGAAACAACCATAGGTTTGCCCCGGGGGGAATGGATGGGGGATATGGAATGTGGCAAAGAGCAGGAATAACGCAACTGAAAGATCTGTTTGTGGATGGGAAGTTCGCGAGTCTGGGAGCGCTGACCGAGAAATATGGGTTGCCCCAAGGGAATGCATTCAGGTATATGCAACTGAGGGCTTTTGCGAGGCAACAGGTGAGGGAATTCCCGCAGCTCCCGACACAAGAGGTGCAGGACAGAGTGATCTCAAAGACCTGGGTGGGGGATGGTAGGGTGTCAGATATATATAGGGAAATGAGGGACGAAGGGGAGACTATGGTAGATGAACTAAAAGGGAAATGGGAAGAAGAGCTGGGGGAGGAGATCGAGGAGGGGCTGTGGGCAGATGCCCTAAGCAGGGTAAACTCGTCGTCCTCGTGTGCCAGGCTAAGCCTGATTCAGTTTAAGGTATTACACAGGGCACATATGACTGGAGCACGGCTCAGTAAATTTTTTGGGGTGGAGGATAGGTGTGCGAGGTGCTCGAGAAGCCCAGCGAATCATACCCATATGTTTTGGTCATGCCCGGCACTACAGGGGTTTTGGATGGGGGTGACAAAGGTG
Source organism: Scyliorhinus torazame (assembly GCF_047496885.1). Lineage (NCBI taxonomy): Eukaryota > Metazoa > Chordata > Chondrichthyes > Carcharhiniformes > Scyliorhinidae > Scyliorhinus > Scyliorhinus torazame. Next base: position 199,859,987 of record NC_092716.1, on the reverse strand, counting down.
CTTTCAAATGCAGTAGGAGTCCGGGTCGAACCAAGCTGGGGGTTGGCTATATTTGGGGTTGCACAAGAGCCGGGAGTGCAGGAGGCGAGAGAGGCCGATGTTTTGGCCTTTGCGTCCCTAGTAGCCCGGCGCAGGATATTGCTAATGTGGAAAGAAGCCAAGCCCCCGGGGGTGGAGACCTGGATAAATGACATGGCGGGGTTTATAAAGCTAGAGCGGATTAAGTTCGTCCTAAGGGGGTCGGCTCAAGGGTTCACCAGGCGGTGGCAACCGTTTGTCGAATACCTCGCAGAAAGATAGACGGAATGGGAAAAAGAAGGCAGCAGCAGCAGCCCAGGATCGGGGGGGGGGAGGTGGGCGGGGGAGGAGGAACCAGAAGGACTCTCAGGGTTGTTAATATATACTGTATAGTATGTATAGGTCGTTGCTACAGATAATTATATATTGGACTGTTAAATTATATTTTTGGAGAGTGTTACTTGTGACAAGGCAGTTGCCAATTAGGGCTAGTTTTCATTTTTGTTATTTATTATTTATTCATTTTTTGTTTATAAAATAGGTCATTGTTATTTGTGTTGTTATAATATTGTGTAAAGGATGCACAATGTACTGTGTTGGTTGACCAAAAATTTTTAATAAAATATTTAATTTAAAAAAAAGAAATAAACCGACATTGTTAAAAAAAAAGATGTTCTGGTTGTTACCTCATTGCTGTTGGCGGGAGTTTGCTGTGCACATATTGGCTGCCACATTTCCTACATTACCACAGTGACTACACTTCAAAAATATTAATTGGCTGCAAAGCATATTGGGACATGGGGAAGTTACAAAAAGCACTAAATAAATGAAAATTCTTTCTTTTGCTTTCTGCTGCTGATGAATGGGCTGTACAGCTGATTAAAATAATTTGAAAAGATGTTTGTGGCAATGTCTTTCACTCGCCCTACAATAACTACACAAATAATAAATCACATGTAAGTTGGAGAAAGAGGACAGCACTAGAATGTGGAGAGTGAGTGAAAGGAAAAGTATGGGTGCTTCTGGACCACGCAGTTTCAAGATTCTTTGGAACACCAACAATAACCACCAGATATACAGCATCTTTATCAAAGTAAAATGCCTCATGTGCTCGAGTAGCAGAGTGATGTTGGGAATGGACGTAAAGTGGCAATTGCTGATCAGTTTTACAGAGCAATGAGCAAGACACCTAAATCCAATGCTTGGTCGCAAAAATCAAATGAGTTCATATTTGAGAAAGCAGTTGAGGAGAATGGGGGTGGCATATGTCTCAGGAACAGCAAAGGAATATAGTTAACGCAACAGAAAAAAACCCTGTGTATATATTTTAAGTACTAGGGAATCTCCTATGGCCTTGCTCAGGTGACAGTCAGAATGGTACATCTAGTGAGCGATTGTTGTAACTGGCTGAGATAGGCTACAGTGCCATCTATGGAACAAAAACAAACAATAGTTTTTTTAAAACTTTGCAGACTGAGTTTACTGCACCATCCTGCAAGCAAGTAAGAATAATCAGTGGTACTGTTAATTGTTAGCAAATCAAACATAGCAGAGGTTTCAATTATTTTTATACTTTTTAAACAACTTAGCCCATTTAAAATGGCATCACAAATTCTCCAAGGTTTATGCTTCATATTTTTGATAGTTCAGACCAAAGGAATTAATTTTATAATAATCTTTATTGTCACAAGTAGGCTTGCATTAACACTGCAATGAAGTTACTATGAAAAGCCCATAGTCGCCACATTCCGGAGCCTGTTCGGGTACACGGAGGGAGAATTCAGAATGTCCAAATTACCAGATTTACCAGAATGTTGCCTGGTATGGAGGGCATTAGCTATGAGGAGCGGTTGAATAAACTCGGTTTGTTCTCACTGGAACGAAGGAGGTTGAGGGGAGACCTGATAGAGGTATACAAAATTATGAGGGGCATAGACAGAGTGGATAGTCAGAGGCTTTTCCCCAGGGTAGAGGGGTCAATTACTAGGGGGCATAGGTTTAAGGTGAGAGGGGCAAGGTTTAGAGTAGATGTACGAGGCAAGTTTTTTTACGCAGAGTGTAGTGGGTGCCTGGAACTCGCTACTCCGGAGGAGGTAGTGGAAGCAGGGACGATAGGGACATTTAAGGGGCATCTTGACAAATATATGAATAGGATGGGAATAGAAGGATACGGACCCAGGAAGTATAGAAGATTGTAGTTTAGTCGGGCAGCATGGTCGGCACGGGCTTGGAGGGCCGAAGGGCCTGTTCCTGTGCTGTACATTTCTTTGTACCTAACAGAACGTCTTCCGGGACTTTTTGTGGGAGGAAACCGAGCACCCGGAGGAATTCCACGCAGACACAGGGAGAACGCGCAGACTCCGCACAGACTGTGACCCAAGCCAGGGATCGAACCTGGGACCCTGGTGCTGTGAAGCAACAGTGCTAACCACTGTGCTACCGTGCCGCCCTACAGAAAGATATGAGTTCAGGACTAGGGCTGGGGGAACTTGAAAAATTTTGGCCCGGTGGGCTGGAAGAAGGGAAGGACGCAGCAGAACAGCTGATTGGATAGTGACAAAAGTCCACAAGTTCCTCATACCTGCTGCTGAAAGTGAGGGTAGAAGAGGCAGGAAAGAGGACCTTTCAGACAGATGGTTCAGAAAACATATTTTAAATGCAGGGCGCCTGCTGTGAAGTTCATTTTAGTTGTCTTGTCTGAAATATTTGCAATTTATATATCCATCCAGCTTTCTTCTCATTCTACTGTAGAAAAATGTTCATACTTCTTCTTAGTCCAGCATTTTTTGCCCATCTTATTTGCTCATCAGTAAGGCTGAATCACTGCTGTCCCTGAGATGTAGTTAAACCCACAGTGCTGTCAGGGAAGGAATTCCAAGATTTTGACCCAGCAACAGAGAAGGAAGGGCGATATATTTCCAAGTCAAGATGGTAGTGACATGGAGGGGAACCTCCAGGTGGTGGTGTTCCCAGGTTATCTGCTGCTCTTGTCCTTCTAGATGGTATTGGTCATATGTTTGGAAGGTGCTGCCTAAGGAAACTTGGTAAGTTCCTGCAGTGCATCTTGTAGATAGTACTCACAATTGCCACTATTAGTGGTGGAGGGATTGAACATTTGTTGAAGGGGGAGCAATCAAGTGGACTGCTTTGACCTGGATGGTGTCGAGCTTCTTGAGTATTGTTGGAGCAGCACTCGTCCATGCAAGTGGAGAGTATTCCATCATTGCAGTGTAAATGTAAGCCTACTTGTGACACTAATAAAGATTATTATTATTACTGTGTCTTGTAGATGATGGACAGACTTGGGAGGGGTTCAAGTGAGTTACCTGTTGCAAGCTTTTGACCTGCAAGGGTAGCCACGGTATTTAAATGGCTAGTCCAGTACAGTTTCTGGTCAATGGTAACCCCCAGGATGTTGATAGTGGGGATTCAGCAATGGTAATGCCACTCAACGTCAAGGAACGGTGGTTAAATTCTCTCTTGTTGGAGGCAGTAATTGTCTGGTACTTGTGTGGCGCGAATGTTACTTGCCACTTGTGAGTCCAAACCGAAAAAGTGGGTTGCTGGTCCATTTTGGGACATTTAAGAGTCAATCACATTGCTGCTAAGCATCAATGGTAACTTTATAATAACTAGAAAGCAGGTCTTAATTTCCTCGACTCCGTTTGTGTGCAGTAATCACTTCAACAACACAGTGCCACCCATATCCCTTTTATATATTGGTGCAGTCTATTTATTATGAGTGCAATCTATTAAAAAATTGAAATCCCAATTCCAAGGTGGAGCTCAGTGGGATAGACAGCTGGTTTGGGATGCAGAACAAGGCCAGCCACGTGGGTTCAATTCCGTTCCGACTGAGGTTATCCATGAAGGCCCGCCTTCTCAACCTTGCCCCTCACCTGAGGTGTTAGAATCCTCAGGTTAAAACACCACCAGTCAGCTCTCCCCCTCAAAGGGGAAAGCAGCCTATGGTCATCTGGGGACTATGGCGATTTACCTTACTCGAGATCTTGAACTATTTCCAAACAATTGCTGTGGGTCTGGAGTCACACGTAGGCCAGACCAGGTACAGTTTCCTTCCCTAAGAGACATTAGTGACCAAGTTGGGTTTTCATGGTCTTCGAAGAACAAAGAAAAGTACTGCACAGGAACAGGCCCTTCGGCCCTCCAAGCCTGCGCCGACCATGCTGTCCACCTAAACTAAAATTTTCTACACGTCTGGGATCCGTATCACTCTATTCCCATCCTATTCATGTATTTGTCAAGGTGCCCCTTAAACATCACTATCGTCTCTGCTTCCACCACCTCCTCTGGCAGCGCGTTCCAGACACCCACTACCCTCTGTGTAAAAAACTTGCCTCGCACATCTCCTCTAAACCCTGCCCCTCGCACCTTAAACCTATGCCCCCTAGTAATTGACCCCTCTACCCTGGGAAAAAGTCTCTGACTACCCATTCTGTCTATGCCCCTCATAATTTTGTAGACCTCTATCAGGTCACCCCTCAACCTTCTTCGTTCCAGTGAGAACAAACCAAGTTTATTCAACCCCTCCTCATAGCTAATGCCCTCCATACCAGGCAACATCCTGGTAAATCTCTTCTGCACCCTCTCTAAAGTCTCCACATCCTTCTGGTAGTGTGGCGACCAGAATTGAACACTATACTCCAAGTGTGGCCTAAGTAAGGATCTAAACAGCTGCAACATGACTTGCCAATTTTTATACTCAATGCCCAGGCCAATGAAGGCAAGCATGCCGAATGCCTTGACTACGTTCTCCACCCTTTCAGTGACCTGTGGACCATCATTAGACTTTTAATTCCAGATGTTTTATTGAGTTTAAATTCCACTATCTGCCGTAGTGGAATTTGAACCCCGTCCTCAAGACATTACCCTGGGTCTCTGAATTTAGTCTAGTGACAATACCACTGTGCCACTGCTTCTCTTACACCACCCCAATCCTCCTCTCACATATCTGGGGGCAACCTGTAATTCTGGTCGACTCCAAAAAAAACTTGGAGGCACCTGATCTTTCCAATCAATTTCACTCCCTCTGTTTTCTCAATATATAACAAGCTTCATTTTCATGTTGAGTTGGATGACACAAGGGCGGGCATTATCACATGTAACGTACAACATCTTATTCTGATGTTAGATGGAGCTGTGTCTATTTAAAGTCACAAGGTTTGAAAAAGTAGCTCTCAGCCCTTTATAGTTATTGCACTATTTCCTACGTGTACAAGAAGTGCTTTACTACAAGCTATATAATAAGTGACTGCCAGAGGGAAGAATTTGGCTGAGTAGTTATACTTCAAAGCTCTTTCTCATCCAAAATAAAAACAGGAAACGTTATTCAGAAGGGCCAACAAATTCATCAGACTCTGAATAGATACCGATAGTCAGGCCACTCGAGCAGTTGTCTTTGGGTCATCGCATGGTTTCCACACACACAGGGTGTAATCGACTGCACATACACATGGCCATTAGAACTCCTGAGGACATTCAGCTACATTTGTAAATCGGAAGGGGTTTCACTCTCCATGTTCAAGTTGCTTGTGAACACCAGAAAAACATACTACAGGAGTCATGGACAATGTTAAGGTGTTACCTTTTTAAGTGGATGCGTGTATTTTCTTACCCTCAAGTGATTGAGTTAATTTAAAATAACCCAGAACCCATGTTTTTGTTTTTTAAAAATGAAGGTTTGTTTATTTCTCACACTTTCCCCAGAGGTTAATGAAAATTTAACATCAGTCACAGGATTCACCCACTCCATCACACACACCAAAACTAGATACTGTTGAAGGTGAAGCAGTCTCTATTTCGGCAAAGGTCTGATGTTTCATAGTCATGTTTTTACTTTAGCTGAAGTGAAGGTCTTGAAAATGCAGAGATTTCTCTGTAGCTGTGACCCTAGAACTGATCTGCCAGAGGTTGTTTTCACAGGTAGGCTTGAAAATGGAACAGGCGAGAGCTTAGAGGCTTGGTTTCTCCTTTAAGAGATCTTGCAAGGTGTTACTTTGCTGCCTAACAGGCTGCAGTGGTCAGTGGCTTTCTCTCTTTCCCCGATGGAATTATATCTGCATCCCTAAAGATATCTCAGAAAAGCAGTTTGAATTGTGTGTGCTACATCTTTTGCAGGGAACCAAGATGGTCATTGTATCATGTGACCTCACAGTTAGGTCATTGCCCCAAGGTACGGTGGTCATGTAATTAATTTTGAAGTCTTCTCCCACTTATGTTTTTTTAGGCAGCAATTACATTTACATTTTTACAATGAAGATGTTGATAGAGTTTTGTTTAGCCCCAAGCTAAAACAGCAGTGAATCAATATCAGAAAGGGTATATTTTTCCTCTTGAGAGATAAGATGATTTAATCTGCAAAAAATGTGTCTAGTCGCTCTGAGGAACCAACTTAAGTTCCGGTTTTATTTTTGTTTAATGTACTCTTTTAAAAATGTGTTTAAATGATTTACAATATTATCATGCAGGTACTGCATCATGACTCAGGTGTGCTTGTTTCCCAGGGAGCAGCCACAACACGTACATCTTAAGGAACTCCCAGCTGCCACAGCTATTTTAGGCCCCTTGTCCAAGTGCTAGATTGGATGCTGGGTGACGAGGGCTATCCCCTCAGAAAGTAGCTCATGACACCAGTACGCCATCCCTAAAGCCCTGCAGGAGTATTTCGACACTGCACACTGCTCAACAACTAGTTCATAACGTGCTTCCAGTGCCTTGAGGCCAGCAGAGCTTTGCAATATATGAGATTTTCTAGGATTGTTGTCACCTGCTGTGCCTTGCATCGATCTGTTTTCCCCTCACCATTGTTCCACCACCCCATCCAGGCCATCTGTTCCCAGTTGTCTTGTGACACACTGTTCAACTGTTTGCCATTCAGACATTCTAATCTCTTTACATGCCATTATCAGCACCCTTCTTAGCCTTGATCACTTCCATTTAAAATCCCTTTGTCTTTCTATCCATGACATCTTCCTCTATCCAGCCCCACTGCTCCACGCCCCTCCCCCACAACAGTATAAATCTGACCCTATTTCCAGTTCTCTCCAGCTTCGACAAAGAGTCATCCAGACCCAAAACGTTAGCTCCCTTCTCTCTCCACGGATGCTGTCAGATCTGCTGAAACTGTCCATTATTTTCAATTTTTGTTTCACGATTACAGCATCTGCGGTAATTTGCTTTTATCTTAGTGTTTAATTCGCTGTCATTTCTCTTCCAGGAATGCCTACCTTGAAGTAGTAATGCTCTTCTCTTTGACAGGATTTCTGTTTGTCTGGTTTTGCTCTGTCCAACTTTTTTGCTTTCCATTTCCCTACTGGTGTTTGACGAGGCGTTAACCAAAACTTGCTTTCACAGCCACATTTTCCTTGTCTCCAACTTACTCCATGTGGATTCCAACTCAAAGTTCCACCCCTCATGGTTTGAATCCACCCAGGATTACAGGTATCTCCAGGAGATACTTTGTTCCTTAGACTACTGTTCCTGCCGCATCGAAATCCACGCTCAGCGCCAAATGCGCATACTCAATATCTCTCTCCAGCAGTGATGACTCACCCTATCTCAAAGCTGTCCATGTCCGCAGTTTCATTTCATTTCTCGTCTCATCCCACGCCTTAACAAGAAACTTTTTTCTTCCTTTCAGGTGTTAAAAGAACTCAAGCTCCAACTTGATACCAATGCCCATCCAGGACACTCCACCCCTTCTCATCCCTCAGATCCCATTGTTTCTAACCCCCGCCCTTGTAGTAGATTCACCATACCCTCTGACCTTCCCCTCTCTGAGACAGAACTGCTGCACTCAGCAAAGGACTCATATTCATACCCTTACACCACACCTCAATGAGTTTTGGGCTCGACACGATGCTAAACTCTTCTTCCGCCACCTTTGTCTCCGTGCTCACTTCTTTGGGCAGGAGTCCACCCCTTGTTCAACAGGTCCTTTTACCTGCCTCCAGTATTCTCCCTCCAGCTGGACTCCCCCCTGCCACATACCTGCCCTTTATCCTTTAATTGAGCACTGTCTGCATGACATCGACCGTCCCTCATCTCACCAGCTCTAACCTATCTCCTTCTGAACTTGCTGCATTCCGCTCTCTCAAGTCCAGCCCTGACTTTATCATCAAACCTGCTGACAAGAGTGGGGCAGTTTTTGTCTTGACTACTGACCTCTACCTTGCAGAGGCGGAGCACCAACTCTCAGACACTCCCTCCTATCTCCCTCTGGACCATGACTCCACCAGCAAGCATCAAGTCATTGTTTCCAGTACGGTCACTGACCTCATCTTCTCTGGAGATCTTCCCTCCACAGCTTCCAACCTCAGTCTCCCAACAACAGACAGGTCACTTCTACCTCGTCCCTAAAATCCACAAACACGACGGTCCCACTTGTCCCAGTTGGCCCATCGTGTCAGCCTGTTCCTGCCCCACCAAACCCATTTCTTCCTGTTTTGACTCCATCTCTCTCCTTTTGTCCAATCACTTCCCACCTACCCTCGCACCTCCTCTGATGCCCTACATCATATCAACAACTTCCAGTTCCTTCAGCCCTAACCGTCCCCTCTTTACTGTGGATGCCCAATCCCTCTATGCCTCCATTCCCCACCAGGATGGTCTGAGGGCTTTCCGCTTCTTCCTCAAACAGAAGCCTGAACAATCCCTATCCACAACCACTTTCCTACATCTGGCTGAATTTTCCTCTCACTGAACAATTTCTCCTTTAACATATTATCTCATTTCCTCCAAACCAAAGGTGTGGTTGTGGGTACCTGCATGGGTCACAGTTTTGCCCGTCTCTTTATGGGATATGTGGAACATTCCTTGTTCCAGTCCTACTCCGGCCCCATCCCCAACTTTTATTGGTACATCGACAACTGTTTCGAGGCCACTTTATGGTTCCATCTGGACCTGGAAAAATGTATTTATTTTGCTTTGAATTTCCACCCCTCTATCACCTACACATAGTCCATCTCCAACAGTTCCCTTCCCTTCCTTGACCTCTCTATCTCAATTTCTGGGGTTAGACTGTCCACTAGTATCCATTACAAACCCACCGACTCCCACAGTTGCCTCAACAACAGCTTTTTCACCCCACATCCTGCAAGAACTCCATCCCATTTTCCCAGGTCCTTCGCATCTGTTCCTATCATGCCATTTTCCAAAACGTGTTTACATTCTTCCCTAATCGTGGTTTCCCACCCACTGTGGTCGACAGGGCTCTCAATTGTGTCCGACTCATCTCCCACACCTCTGCTCTTGCCCCTTCCCCTCCCTCCCAGACCCAGGATAGGTTGCCCCTTGTCCTCACTTTTCACCCCACCAGCTCCCGGTGCCCCTTGTCCTCACCTTTCACCCCACAGCCCCCACATTCAAAGAATTATCATCCACCAGTTCCGCCAACTCTAGCATGATGCCACCACCAAACACATCTCCCCTCACTCCCCCGGTCAGCATTTCACAGGGACTATTCCCTCCGGGATATGCTGGTCCACTCCTCCATCACCCCATCACCTCACCCTCTTTCCATGCAATCTCAAAGATATAACACCTGCCCCTTTATCTCCTCCCTGCTCACGAGATAAAGGGAATAAACACTTTTTTCAAGTGAGGCAGCGCTCCATGTGCACCCCCTCCAATCTTGTCTACTGCATTTGCTGTTCCCAATGCGGTCCGCTCTACATTGGAGAGACTAATGGCCGGCTGGGTTGCTGCTTTGGAGAACAACTTTGGTCTGTCCGCAAGCAGGACCCAGACCTTCCTGTTGTTTGCCATTTCAACTCACCGTCCTGCTCCCATAAACACATGTCTGTCCTTATCCTGCTACAAATGTTCCAATGAAACTCAGCGTAAACTGAAGGAACAGCAACTCATTTCCCAATTAGGCACATAACTGTCTACCGAACTTAACATTGAGTTCAACGGTGGTGCAGCGGATAGCACTGCTGCCTTACGGTGCCAAGGACCCGGATTCGATCCCTGCCCCAGGTCACTATTCATGTGGAGTTTGCACATTCTCCCTGTGTCTCGTGGGTCTCACCCCCACATCCCAAAGATGTGCAGGGTAGGTGGATTGGCCACGCTAAATTGCCCCTTAGTTGGGAAAAAAAGAATTGGGTACTGAAAGTTTAAATTAATAAACAACTGAGTTCAACAACTTCAGACTCTGAACGCTCTCCTCGATCTTCACCCCATTTTTATTTCTATCAATTTATTTTCAATTCTTCCATCGATCTGCTTTTCCATCATTATGTCCCTCCCCCCCCACCGCACCCCACTTGGGCCATCTGTTCTCGGTTCCCAATTGTCCTTTGACACCTGCTTACCTTTGTTCTGTCATATGGCGACACAGTTAGCGCTGCTGCCTCATGGCGCCAAGGACCTGGGTTCGATCCATTCCCAGATCACTGTCCGTGTGGAGTTTGCACATTCTCTGCATGGGTCTCACCCCCATAACCCAAAGATGTGCAGGGCAGGTGGATTGGCCACACTAAATTGCTCCTTAATTTAAAAATAATTTTTCAAAAGAAAACCCTTTGTTCTGCCATTAATATATTCTGATTGGGGTCAGCATGGTAGCATAGTGGTTAGCACAGGTGCTTCACAGCTCCGGGGTCCCAGGTTCGATTCCCGGCTTGGGTCACAGTCTGTGCGGAGTCTGCACATTCTCCCCGTGTCTGCGTGGGTTTCCTCCGGGTGCTCCGGTTTCCTCCCACAGTCCAAAGATGTGCAGGGTTAGGTGGATTGGTCATGCTAAATTTTCCTTAGGTTAGGTGGGGTTACTGGGTTATGGGGATAGGGTGGAGGTGTGGGCTTTAGTGGGGTGCTCTTTCCAAGAGTCGGTGCAGACTCGATGGGCCGAATGGCCTCCTTCTGCACTGTAAATTCTATGATCTCTTAATGTGCCACTATCAGCACCCTTCTTAGCCTAATCACCCCTATTTGCATTTTGTTTGTCTTTCTGTCCATGACATTCCAGTCCCACTGCTCCACCCCACAACAGTATAAATCTGACCCCAATTCTAGTTCTCTCCAGCTTTGACAAAGAGTCATCCAGACTCAAAATGTTAGCTCCCTTCTCTCTCCACATCACTTCTCGCACTCAGTGACCTTGGTCAATCAGTTTGGAATGTTTATGGGAAAGCCAGCAGATGCTGCGTTTTTATTCCCTCATTTCCCCTTTTATTTTGCTTACATTTTTGATCCATGGACAGTTTATGGACATGTGTCTTCAAGGCAGCCTGTATCTTTAATTCAAGCAGAAGGAAGCAGTGGCCAGTGCATTTAATTCAAACAAAAGATTCTAGGGGGCTGTGCTGTTTTAGACCAGTAATTGCAGACTGACCAGTATCAGTGATGACTCGGTTTGATTGATTTGACTGATGGCCAATGAATTGGTCCAAAAGGCTGTGGGCTGCCCGGTAACAGGTGGTGATTGGTTCTGATCCCACTGGAATGTTTTCAGAGTCATCATGAGATTCCAGTTTTGTTTCACTTTTGATTCTGCAGCCTGGATGAAGGGATCAACCAACTCTCCACAAAGATCCAAATAATTCTCTACAGATGGCCACATCTGGGTTTCGTTCTTGAGACTGCAGAGGCCTATAGTCAAACGTCGAGCTGAAAGCAAGGTTTGATGTGAAATAAAGTGGCTTTACAGAAAGGTATGGGCCCGAATGTGAACCTTGAGCTGAAGGTCCAGTTTGATAAGAAATAAATTGGATTTCTGGAGGCGGGCACGAGCTGAGTGGTCGCATGAAAGGTGCCTCTCTCTTGGGAATCTCTTAGCAGGCCTTTTTTACCTGTCAATCGGATATGAAAATGCAAAGAAATCCTCCCAACCTCACCCTCAACTAACCGACCAAAATGCTGTCAAGCCAGCCACGGATCTGGAAAAATAGTAAAAGTCGAGAAAGGAAGACCCCCAACCTCAGAATGGGGGGCACGCGGGGCAAAGCAGAGCGGAGCATCGCGGTCACCAACACAAACGTGGGTTCACCCAGCGATGAAGCAGTTAATGGAGCTTCTCTCAATGGAATTGCAGAAACACGGGGACTCAATAAAAGAGAACCTTATGTCAGCCATGAGGTTGGCTATAGAAACTACACTGGCCCCCATAAAGGAAATGATAGAAAGAACAGACTGGAGACCCAAGAAGCGACGGTGTGGGACCTGGAGAAAACAGCCACCAACCAAGGTGAGCAGATCGCCTCACTCGAAACCAAGGTGGTAACAACCCAGAAAGCGCACAACGTGAATGTCGAAGATCAGGAGAACAGGTCCCCTCGAAAGAACTAGAGAATTGTCAGGCTACCAGAGGGAGCAGAAGGCAGGAACCTGACAGAATACGTCGCAAGGATGCTTGGAAAACAGGTCAGAAGGAAGGCTTCGTCAAACCCCCAGAGCTGGACCGGGCCCACAGCTCACTCTACTCTGGCAAAAGCCCAAGACAGGAGATCGACCACAGGCGTGAATGATAAAACTGCACAAGTTTCAAGATAAAGAGTGGGTGCTTAACTGGATGAGGAACATGCGATCGTGGCGGTGGGAAGGACGACTATGGCAGGGCCTACACAAGATCACAGGCTGTAAAGCAAGGCCAGGCGGAATATCTGGTGCTGGAGCATCCCTGCCCGGTGATCTGCACAAGTTCTATGCCCACTTTGAGCAGTCAGCCAATGCATCACCCGCCCCAACAGCCCTGGACACACCCATACCCACTATTACAGCCTCAGAGGTAAGAGCTATCTTCTTGACAGTGAATCCACGGAAATCGACGGGCCACGACGGAGTTCCTGGGCGAGCACTCAGAGCCTGCGCAGCCCAGCTGGCGAGTGTATTTGCAGATATCGTCAACACTTTACTCCTCCACTCTGAGGTCCCCACCTCCGTCAAGAAGATCACCATAATACCTGTATCAAAGAAGAACAAGGTAGCCTGCCTCAACGACTACCGACTAGTGGCCTTGATGTCTGTTATCATGAAATGCTTTGAGTGGCTAGTCATGAGACGGATCACTGCCAGCCTCCCAGACAATCTCGATCCACTGCAATTTGCCTGTCACTGCAACCGGTCCACAGCAGATGCTATCTCCCTGGCTCTACAATCAACACTCGAACACCTCGGCAAGGACACCTATGTAAGACTGCTGTTCATCGACTACAGTTCCACCTTCTACACCATTATCCCAACAAGACGAATAATCAAACTCTGCAATCTTGGACTTGACCCCTCCCCTGTGCAGCTGTATCCTTGACCGCCTCACCAACAAACCGCAATCTGTCAGGATAGGTAACAGCACTTCCTCCACAATAGTCCTCCAGACCGGGGCCCCGCAAGGATGTGTGCTCAGTCCTCTACTGTACTCCCTATACACACATGACTGTGTGGCAAAATTTAACTCCAACTCAATCTATAAGTTTGCGGATGATACGACTGTGGTGGGCCGTATCTCAAACAACGATGAATCAGACTACAGGGAGATAAATCACTTGGTTGCATGGTGTACCGAAAACAGCCTCTCTCTAAATGTCGGAAAGACCAAGGAACTGATATTCGACTTCAGGAAGCGTAGCACGACACACACTCCCGTCTGCATCAATGGCTCCGAAGTGGAGATGGTCGATAGCTTTAAGTTCCTGGGGGTCACTATCACGAACAGACTGTCCTGGTCCACTCACGTTGATGCAACAGTCAAGAAAGCCCAACAACATCTCTACTTCCTATGGAAGCTAAAGAAATTTAGCATGTCTGCATCGACTCTCACAAACTTCTACAGATGTGCGATAGAGAGCATCCTATCCGGCTGCATTACAGCCTGGTATGGCAACTGCTCGGTCCAAGTAGAAACCAAACGGGAGAGTACAAAAGGAGCTGCTCCCAGGGGGGGGGAGTCACCACATTGCTCAGCAGGCTAGTAAACAGGGGGGTGGGGGCCGCAGCACACCTCCCGAAAGGGAGGGAGCGCCTGGCAGGGGGGGGGGCAAAACTTCAATCCGGGGGACGGGGTAATTGGAGAGGGGCAAGGCGGGAGCAGATAAGGGGGGGGGGGGGGAAGTGGAGGATAGGGGTACACGGAAAGGGACAAAGGGGTGTCAATTAGGTGCGGGGGGGCTGGAAAAAGGGTGCAGAATGCTGTTCAACATGGTTGCACATGGAGACAGCTGGAAAGAGGAAGACAATGGCAGTCATCTGGGATGGCCCATGAACAAAGAGAAACCCCGGCATATAGGGGCACGTCCACGAGGCAAGTATGGCTGACCACACATGTTTGGGGGGTGGGGTAGAAAACAGAAACCCCCCATCAGGATAGTCACCTGAAACGTGAGAGGACTTAATCGACAGGTGGAAGTCTTTATCCATCTAAAAAAGCCTGGAGGAAGATTATGTCGACCTTCAAGAGACACACACCTGAGGGAGAAGGACTGACTGAGGATAAGGAAAAGCTGATAACACGCCTGATAAGCATGTCTGACACGAGGAAAGTGGCCATACTGTTTAGCAAGAGGACAGCCTTTATAGCGACAAACACGGTGACGGACCCAGGGGTATGATAGGTGATGGTAGCGGTAAGCTTTAAGGGACACCAGTGGTACCTGTAACTATAAACATCCCAAACTGGGACGACACCGACTTCATAAAAAATAACAATGGCGGAGACCATCCCACCCATCCCTCACCCCCACCCAGGTCTTTTTTTGAAAAAATGTATTTTATTACAAATATGTATCAAAACAGATTACAACACAAACACCCAAGGAAACTACTTCCCAGTAATCAACTATACAGTCTGTACAAATTTTTCTCCCTTATTCACACTCTTTCTCCCCCCCCCCCCCCCCCCTGCTCCCACCTCTGCGACGAACGGCTCCTCAAACACGGTCACAAACATCCCCCACCTTTTCTCAAACCCCTCTGCAGAGTCCAACTCTAATTTTATCTTCAACCGCAGGAAATCATACAGGTCACCCAACCATGCCGCTACCCCTGGTGGCGATGCCGACCCACTCCGTAAAATTCACCGTCGTGCAATCAGAGAGGCGAAGGCCACGACATCGGCCTTCCCCCTCTCCATGAGCTCCGGCTTCTCTGAAACCCCAAATATCGCCACCAAAGGGTCTGGGTCCACCTCCTCCTCCACTATCCTGGCTGAGCCTGCGAACACTCCTGCCCAGAATCTTCCCAATTTTTTGCAACCTCAAAACATGTGTGCATGGTTCGCTGGCCCCCTCCCACACCTCTCACACTCATCTGCTACCCCTGAAAGAACCCACTCATTCTCACCCGAGTCATATGCACCCTGGGCACACATGACAGTGGCTAGGATGAGCAAGTTTTTCGGGGTAGAGGACAGGTGTGCGAGGTGTGCGGGAAGCCCAGCAAATCACGTCCACATGTTTTGGGCATGCCCAAAGCTTAGAGGGTTTTGCTAAGGCAATGTCCACGGTACTAAAAACACGGGTGGTGCCGAGTCCGGAGGTAGCGATCTTTGGAGTGTCGGAAGAGCCGGGAGTTCAGGGCGCGAAAGAGGCTGACGTCTTGGCCTTTGCCTCCCTGGTAGCCGGGAGACGGATCTTGTTAATGTGGAGGGACTCGAAGCCCCCGAGTGTAGAGACCTGGGTTAGTGACATGGCTGGGTTTCTCAGACTTGAGAAGATAAAGTTCACCTTAAGAGGGTCAATGGTTGGGTTCACCCGGAGGTGGCACCGTTTGTTGACTTTCTCGGAGAAAATTAAAATGTCAGCAGATGCAGTATTCCAAGGGGGTGGGGGTGGGGGGGGGGGGGAGAAAGAGGACTGGATTGTGTTTTATGGTTGTGGTGTGTGACGATTGGGATGGGGTGGAAATGTTTATTATACCATGTTTATGTCATTGTTATTATTATAAAAACTTTCAAATACCTTAATAAAAATATATATTTTTTTAAATTGTAGTCTTTCTTGAGCGTTTCTTTTAAGTTAATAAATATTCTCCATTAATTGATTGCAAGACTGGGCTGTTCCTCGCTGGTTTGCATATCTTTCCTCACATTATACCAAATTGAATATATGCACCCGGTGTTTCAAATTACCCCTCTGGGTTTTGGGATCTCCTCGCCTTTAACATCAGTGGGGTATCTGCATATCTTTGGTTTGTGGGGGTGAACCCAAACAGATACGAGGAGAATGTGCAAACCCCACATGGACAGTGACCCGAGGCCGGGATCGAACCCAGGTCCTCGGCGCCATAGTCATCCATAAATGTAACCTGTTTGAGGAATGATCAGCAACATTATATCAAGAATGTTAATGCCATCATGGACAGCATAAGCTCCATGCAGGCGGGGAAGGCACCGGGACCCGACGGATTCCCGGCGGACTTCTACAAAAAAATCCGCGACAGCACTGGCCCCTCACCTGCGGGAGATGTTCAGACTCGCTGGCCAAGGGCACTTTGCCACCCACGCTAGCACAGGCCTCAATCTCGCTGATACCTAAGAACGATAAAGACCCAACGGAATGTGGGTCATACATACCCATCTCACTGCTGAACGCAGATGCCAAAATACAGGCCAAGATTCTAGCCAAAAGACTAGAAGACTGCGTACCAGAAGTGGTCACAGAAGACCAGACAGGCTTTGTCAAAGGTAGACAGCTTACCTCAAACATCAGGCGCCTGCTGAACGTGATAATGACCCCCTCCGGGGAGAGAACACCAGAGGCGATCGTCTCCCTAGATGCAGAAAAGGCCGTCGACAGAGTCGAATGGAAATACCTCATAAGAGGTACTGGAGCGGTTCGGGCTTGGAACAGGATTCACCTTCTGGGTAAAACTCCTATACAACGCTCCCATGGTGAGCGTACGGACAAACAACACCAACTCCCGATACTTCCAGCTGCACAGGGGCACCAGACATGGATGCCCACTGTCCCTGCTGCTGTTCGCACTAGCGATCGAGCCACTAGCAATTGCACTCAGAGCGGCAAAAAGCTGGAGGGGGATCCGAAGGGGTGGCAGAGAGCACAGAGTCTCACTCTTTGCAGATGACCTGCTCCGCTACATCTCGGACCCACAAAGCAGCATGGACGGAATCATCGCGCTCCTGAAAGAGTTTGGCACCTTCTCGGGCTACAAACTCAACATGAGCAAAAGTGAGATCTTCCCGGTACACCCACAAGTAGGTGGGGCAGCAATAGCGGGACTGCCATTTAAACAAGCCCGACTCAAATTCCGCTATCTGGGGATCCAAATAGCCCACGACTGGAAAGGGATCCACAAATGGAACCTCACCAGTCTGACGGAGGAAGTAAAAAAGGACCTGCAAAGATGGAGCACACTGCGGGGAGAGTACAGACGATCAAAATGGACGTGCTTGCCCAGGTACCGCTTCCTATTCAGAGCCATCCCGATTTACATCCCCAAGGCCTTTTTCAAAGCACTCCAGCAGCCCGGTGGTGATAGCCACCCTCCAGTCCTGGAACCAGCTATGGCAGCAATTTGGCCTGACCAAAATGTCAGACAAAGCTCCCATCTGTAACAACCATAGGTTCACACCAGCACTGACTGTCAGTGTCCCCTGATCCTGTCTCCACCTTTTGAAGGTGGAGACAGGA
Source organism: Scyliorhinus torazame (assembly GCF_047496885.1). Classification (NCBI taxonomy): domain Eukaryota; kingdom Metazoa; phylum Chordata; class Chondrichthyes; order Carcharhiniformes; family Scyliorhinidae; genus Scyliorhinus; species Scyliorhinus torazame. The sequence goes on along the minus strand of NC_092716.1, from coordinate 199,842,366 downwards.
CGGAGGGACACTGACAGTCAGGGACCTATACACCGACGGCAGGGTTGCGACACTGGACGAACTGACGGAGAAATTCCAGCTAGCCAGGGGGAACGAGCTAAGTTACCTGCAGCTCAGAAACCTCCTACGAAAGGAGACAAGGATTTACCCACAACCGCCACGACAGACATTACTGGAAGAGTTACTGGACACAAGCATATTAGAGAGGAAACTGTAGCGACATGTACGACCGACTGGTAGAAGTGGCCGACACCGTACTGGACGCAACAAGAAGGAAATGGGGGAGGACCTGGGGATCAAGCTAGGGTGGGGACTCTGGAGCGAAGCACGGCATAGGGTCAACTCCACCTCCACCTGCGCAAGGCTCAGTCTGACGCAACTAAAAGTGGTACATAGAGCCCAATTAACAAAAACCCGTATGAGTAGGTTCTTCCGGAGGTGGAGGATAGATGCGAACAGTGCCAAGGGGGCCCGGCCAACCACGCCCACATGTTCTGGTCCTGCCCCAGACTTGTGGAGTACTGGACTGCAACCGGACAGCCACAGGAACAGAGAAAAAGGAGAATACAGGTGGAGGACGGGAGGGCCGGCTGAAGCGTCAGCGTGCACGAGAAGACAACGGCGGCGAAATCCGATCGGGAGAAGCGAGGGGCAACACCGGCACCAGACCCTCGAGGATTGCACTCCGGAAGTGCCTCACCGGCACAAACGGATGCCTACTTACATATTTATAGATATATCATATCCTGTGTACATAACGGCAAAATATACTCTGTGCAAAAATCCAATAAAAAACATTTATAAAAAAAAAATGTTAATGCCAAGTCCCCAAGCTTATGACGACAAGTAAATATTACCTTATTTGAACCTCCAGTTTAAAATCAACCTCCAGTTTAAAATCAGACATTATTGCTTCTGTACAGCATTTCCCAGGATGTTATTTAGCTTGCCGTCATTTCGGTGTTTCATCTGCTGCGCTGCTTTGGAGTGTCTTAGTTTGTGCTCACATGATTATCATTCTTTCCCTTTGATACATGTTTTTCCAGATCTGTTTATTTGCAATGAATTTTAAAGTTTCAATTTCCTCTCAATCTTTTGCTGCTTTACTGTGCATTTACCATATTATTGCCGTTAACCTGCATATGTTAAAAAATAACCTGGTTTTCAATATCAGTTCCCTTTCCACCAAATAAAAAACTCACCAATAGGACCAGTCTCTGATAGTTCTGTCTGAGCTCCTGTAGACTGTCCGATGGACTTGCACCCAGAATTTCATACCAGTCCTTTTGAAGAATATTTGCAGATGTCATTTGACAGGTGGTTTTCATTTGAGTCTTATTGGAATCTTTAAAGGAGAAGCGTGATAGCAATTGATTTTGGTTCTTGTGCATGTAATTATATAGATTGACAATACAGACAACAAACATCCTTATAAAGGAATAATTCAAAGCAGAATTACGATAAGCAAAGAAAAAATAAAGGGATTCCATTTATTGCAGAATGCTGCAATAGTTGAGGGGAGGAAGATAGTTTCAGGTGCTAACAGTGTATTTCCTACAGAATTGGAATCCCCAATGAGTACCAAGATTCAGCGAACAAACGGCATCAGTTTCACCACTTGCTTATTCTTTTCCAATTTTTCATTAAATTATCTCTATTACCAAATCGTGCATAGAATAGCCTCGAGCAATAAAATTTGTACGATAAAGGCCATTGAAGTAAGTAGTATAGATGCACTTAAGAGGAAGCTAAAAAGCATACAAGGGTGAAAGAAATAAACAAGGAAAAACAGGAGCGGCTTGATTGGAGCTTAAACACTAATATGGACTGGTGGGGTCATGTAGCTTGTTTCTATGCCGTATGCTATATAATCCATTCAGTTCTTCTTGCTGGCTGATTTTATAGAGTCCCATTCCCCTGCTTTTGCCCGGTGTCCTTTTATATTATTCTTCACTGTACCTGTTAACATTTTGAACACCATAATCAATTCAATGTCAATCACCACTTGTGATAATTTACTCCATATTCTGAGCTGGAAAAACATTCCTTCAAATCCCCTCCCCAACATGAATCTAAAACTTAACTTAAGATTCAGCATCTGGACTTTGATTTATCCATCAGTAAAAATCTTCTACATGAACATGTTTAATGATTTTATTGTTCTGAACATCATCAAATTGCACCGTCAATTTTCGCAATTTTGTGGACAAGCAAATGTAGTTGTTCCAATCTTTCCATGAAACTCAGAACAATCATTCTCTAATCTAGACAGTACAGTTAAGAGAGTAGTCTTTATTTTATGACTTTTTCTGGCAATTACTGCTGCAACATAGAGGTTAGAAAAAATATCATCTGATGTTTCCTCATTCCAGTCTGAATTCTGAAGAAGGGGAATCATACTGACTCGGAATGTTAACTCTGCTTCTCTCTCCATAGATACTGCCAGATCTGCTGAGCTTTACCAACAGTTCCTGTTTTTATTTCCTCACTCCAATTGGTGTTGTGTAACATATTAATCATTCGTCACAAACATGTGAGGTATACGCCAGGACTAATTTCAGTGTACAGAAATATTGGGTTTAGAGTCACTGACTCTCTTCACATAATTCAGAACAAGGCCATCAGCGTGGCTTCATTTCCCATACCAGCCTCCCCGAACAGGTGCCGGAGATGTGGCGACTGAGGACTTTTCACAGTAACTTCATTGAAGCCTACTTGTGACAATAAGCAATTATTATCATTACTATTTAATTGCAATTGGAAATTCAAATCTCACTACACCATAGCAAAATACAAATCACGTTTTCTTTTTAAATTTAGAGTACCCAATTATTTTTTCCAATTAAGGGACAATTCAATGTGGCCAATCCACCTAACCTAACCTGCACATCTTTGGGTTGTGGGAGTGATACCCACGCAGACACGGGGAGAATGTGCAAACTCAACACTGACAGTGGCCCAGAGCCTGGATTTGAACCCAGGTCCTCAACCATGTAGGCAGCAATGCTAACCACTGCGCCATCATGCTGCTCTAAATCACATTATTAACTTCAGATTTTAAAAAAGCTATTGAAGGAAACTCTAACTGAAATGATATTTTGCAAGTGTAATTTAAAATTGCTCAAACAACCCGGACATGAAGATATGTTTTATGAATGGATTGCCACCAAAAAGAGAATATAAAAATTGTTATAAAATGCTGGAAAGGGCAGCATGGTGGCTGTGGTTAGCACTGCTGTCTCACAGCACCGAAGACCCGGGATCAATCCCGGCGTGGGTCACTGTCTGTGTGGTGTTTGCACATTCTCCTCATGTCTGTGTGGGTCTCATCCCACAACCCAAAGACCTGCATTGTAGGTGGATTGGCCATGCTAAATTGCCTTTTAATTGGAAAAAAAATCAATTAAAAAAATACTGGAAATACTCAATCGGCCAGGCAGCATCTGTGGAGAATTGTAGTTTTAGGACATAGTATATTTTGATACCAGGGTGTAACATATTAAAGGTTCTGCAAGCTTTTTAATTGCAACACTAAGTTAACAGTTGTATTCTGAACACTACACACCCATAGAATCCCCAGAGCAGGAGGTCATTTGGCCCTTTAAATCTGCACTGACCCTCCAAAAGTGCACCCTACCTAGGCCCACGCCCCCGCCCTGCCCCCATAACATCACCTAACCTGCACATCTTTCTGACACTAAGGGTCAATTTAGCATGGCCAATACAGCTTTTCTGCACATCTTTGGTGTGTAGGAGGAAATCAGAGCAGCCGGGTGAAACCCATGCAGACACGGGGAGAACGTGCAAACTCCACATCGTCACCCACGGTCAGAATTGAAGCCGGGTCCCTGACGCTGTGAATCAGCAGCGCTAACTGTGCCACCCATGGGCTTTAATCGTACATCCAAAGATGATACCATACCTCACTTTGTTGCTCGAGAATTATAGCATTGTCCTACTGATCCACTTGCATTCAGGAGAGTTGCAGTCTTCAGTGGCGCTACAAAGAGAAGATAGTCAGCAAAGATCGAGAACAGAAATAACTTTTTTTTAAAGTTTACACAGCAGCAGATAAAGCAACTGATGTAGCACAAATTTACCTCAATGGCCAATGTGAATAAATTTCAGTTGAATTCTCCAAGTGGCTTATTCATGAATATTTCAGGAATTTAACTTCCCTGAGAACTGACCAAAATGACGATAACAAAGATTTGCATGGTGTCAGGACGTCCCTAAGCATGATGCAATTAATAAAGTACTTTTGAAGTATAGTCACTGTTGTGATACTCCTATACCATCATTAAGCACCTTAATCTACCCTAAAAAGGATGGGTAGACACAAGCACGCTGTAATTCAATCATTCATTCACTTTTGGAGGCTCTGTTCAGCATTTGAGTTGATAACCAGGCTATTAATATGAAGCAAAAATCACTGCCACCTATTTTGGAAAATAAAAGGCTGTTAAATTAGTTCAATTTTGGGACTTCCGGTGTGGCCTGTAACGGAGTAGTTGCACGTGTGGGAGCTCCCACCGGAGATCGCTGTATAAGGCCTTTTGGAATGCAATGGAATTCACACCCAAAGTTTTTTTAACTCGACGGTTTAAGTGTCCCACAGTAAGGGGATGTGCAATCAGTACCGAACTAGGCAACAAGAAGAAAACAGCTTCAAAAGTGGAGGCTTTGCGTGGCAGAGGTGATAACAGCGCTAGGGGCCACCCCACTAACCGTTGAAACCGTAGCTGTGGAACTGCAGACACTGTATGGAGAGCTCTCAGGAGACCATGAGAAGGCAATTGAGGCGGCGATTTCTGCGATTCGAGGAGCCCTGGCTAAGGTGGACAAGGTAGGGAAGCAGTAGGGTGCGGAGTGTAGGAAGTAGGGGTTGCACTGTTCAGGCAGAACGACCAGATCACTTCTCTGGAGGTGGAAATGGAAAAGATGGTGGCCGACAATAAGAACATAGGGTGTCATTGCATGCAGACAATCTGTTGCTGTATGTGATGGACCCTCTCTCCATTGCAGAGATAATGAAGCTGCTTGAAATGTTTCGTTCCTTCTCAGGTAAAAGCGAATGCTTTCCGGTGACTCTCCCAAGGAGGAGAGCCGACCTGGGGAAGTTATCTTTTCACATGGCTAGGTCCAGTTTTCGTTGTCTGGGAGTATGGCTGGTCCATGAGTGGGCCTTGTTGTCTGGGAGTCCGGCTGGCTCATGAGTGGGCCTTGTTGTCTGGGAGTCCGGCTGGCTCATGAGTGGGCCTCGTTATCTGGGAGTCCGGCTGGCTCATGAGTGGGTCTCGTTATCTGGGAGTCCGGCTGGCTCATGAGTGGGTCTCGTTATCTGGGAGTCCGGCTGGCTCATGAGTGGGTCTCATTGTCTGGGAGTCAGGCTGGCTCATGAGTGGGCCTTGTTGTCTGGGAGTCCGGCTGGCTCATGAGTGGGTCTCGTGGTCTGGGAGTCCGGCTGGCGCGTGAGTGGGCCTTGTTGTCTGGGAGTCCGGCTGGCTCATGAGTGGGTCCCGTTGTCTGGGAGTCCGGCTGGCGCATGAGTGAGCCTCGCTACGGAAGTTAGATTTTGGGGACTTGGTTAAAATGGTGAAGGATGACCTAAAGAGTTGGGATAACCTCCCGCTGACTTTGGCGGGGAGGGTTCAGGTCGGTAAGAATGAATATCCTCCCAAGATTTCTATTTTTCTTTCAGTGCCTTCCAATTTGTCTTTCAAAGTCTTTCATTGTGGGAGTCAATAAGATGATCTCATTTTTTGTTTGGGTGGCAGGACACCACAGGTTTTTACAAAGGGATAGGCAGTCAGGGAGCCTAGTGTTGCCCAACCTGTTATACTGCTATCCAGCAGCGAACATTGTAACTGTGCAGGGTGGTATAGAGGGACTGAGTCCATGTGGGGGTGGATGGAGAGGAATGACTGTAAAGGCACCAGTGTGAGAGCATTCGGCACGGCTCCCCTTCTGTTTTGTCTGATGAAATGGACTGCCAATCCGGTGGTGGTGGCGACCTTGAAAATATGGGGACGGTTTAAACTGGGTGCTATGTCGGTGCTGGACCCGATTTGTGGAAACCACTGTTTTGTGCCGCAATTTTAGATTCGCCCTTTAGGGCTTGGAGGGAGGAGGGGTTAGAGCAGTTTGGTGACTTGTTTTTAAGTGGTAGGTTCTCTAGTTTTGAGGAATGGCTGGAGAAGTATAAGCTTCCTAAAGTTAATCATTTTCAGTACTACCAGGTGCAAAACTAAGAGGTTGGTTCATTCCCTTTGGTACCACCTCCTTTGTTGATGTAGAGTTCTCTCGGTGGTTGATGTAGGGGAGGAAGGATGCTGGAGATCTATGGTCGGCTGGTGTCAACGGAGCAGGTCCTGTTGGACAAGATTAAAAGGAAGTGAGAGGAGGATTTGTCCAGGAGTTTGAGGGAGGGGTCTGGAGCAAGACTCTATATATAGTCTACCTCCATTTCAGGGAGTCGTCACTGTCAGATGCTGGGGAGGGGGGGGGATGCAGGAAAGAGGTATAGGGGATTGGTTGTTGCTTCTTTTGGATTTAGGGGCAGCGTGCAAGGGCTTAAATACTGTTTACTTTTGTATTTATATGGATGTAAAGATGGTATATTGAAAAATTTGTGAATAAAAATATACTTTTTAAATTAGTTCAATTTCACAGACCTTTTTCCTTCATCTAGCTTGCAAGATAAATATGCACATTTTTCTAAAATTCTATGAGTTTTATACATTTGCAGCCAGAGCAACATAAAATCTAGTACATACTTCAAGAAAAGAACTTGCCCACTTACTCCGTATTAACACTGTGTGTTACAGGGCTGGTAATGTTTACCTGAACCAAAGAATTAGCCATTTCTACGTGTCCCAATGGAAACTGAACCAGTCATCCATTCTCCCTTCATATTGTGACTTTTAAGCTTGTTGCTCCACTCACACTTGAGTCATTTGAGGGTTAGCTTCAATCAGAATCTCTCTCTTGTTATGTAGGCGTAGTAAGAAGTCTTACAGCACCAGGTTAAAGTCCAACAGGTTTGTTTCGAATCACTAGCTTTTGGAGCACAGATCCTTTATCAGGTGCAGCACGGTAGCATAGTGGTTAGCTTCACAGCTCCAGGGTCCCAGGTTTTATTCCCGCTTGGGTCACTGACTGTGTGGAGTCTGCACGTTCTCCCCATGTGTGCGTGGGTTTCCTCCGGGTGCTCTGGTTTCCTCCCACAGTCCAAAAATGTGCAGATTAGGTGGATTGGCCATGATAAATTGTCCTTAGTGTCCAAAAAGGTTAGGTGGGGTTACTGAGTTACGGGGATAGGGTGGAGGTGAGGACTTAAGTAGGGTGCTCTTTCCAAGGGCCGGTGCAGACTCGATGAGCAGAGTGGCCTCCTTCTGCACTGTAAGTTCTATGATTCTATGACTTTAAACTGGTGTTGTAAGACTTCTTACTGTGTCCACCCCAGTCCAACGCTGGCATCTCCACATCATTGTTATGTAGGGTCACTGATCGAAAGTTCATCTGGATATCACCATGTGACAAGACAAGGAAACACAGGCTTCAAGAACAATCTCAGCCAGTATGGTCTGGTGACCCACACTGTTGACAGTATTCTGCATCACACTCCAGTCATCTAACCAAACGAGCTAACCAACTCAATCAGTGCCTCTATTTCCACATTATTATGTGATAGCACCATTGGCAGTTGTGGTAGTCGGTATTAGAGGTATTACGGTACCCTGTAATGCTGTAAGACCATTGGTGTAGGAGGTAATGTTTTCATTGGTTAAGCCTGCCTACTGGTTCCACCCAGTAAGGCGGAGTATAAGAGCCCGTGGCTCCCCAGCAGCTGCCTTCTGTACCCGCGCTGCTGGGGGAAACATCTAGTGCAATAAAGCCTTCAATTGTCTCCAATCTCGCTTCTGGAGTTATTGATCGAGCATCAATTTATTACACTAGATTTTAAAGAATGGAGCTCCGAATCAAGCCAGAGTCTGCAACTCAGCCCCCATGCGGCAAACTCAGCGGCAACCTTCAAACACTGGCTGGCGTGTTTCAATGGATATCTCAGGACGGCCCCAATTACACCCACGGAGGACCAGAAAATGCAAGTTCTGCACTCGAGGGTGAGCCCAGAGATCTACACTCTCATCAAGTCGTGGACGATTTCGAGGCCGCAATGAATCTGCTGAAATGACAGGATATTCGCCCTGTAAACCAGGTCTACGCCCGACATTTACTAGCGACGAGGTGACAAATCCCTGGGGAAAATCGCTGGAGGAGTTCTACCGTGCGCTCCTGGTGTTGGGGAGGAACTGTAACTGTCCGCAGATTTCGGCCAGCGACCACACAGAACTTTTGATCCGGGACGCATTTCTTGCAGGTGTGCTGTCCTCCCAAATCCGCCAGCGATTGCTGGAGAAATAGACACTAGGCTTCAAGGAGGCACGGGCCCTTGCTAGCTCCCTGGATGTGGCCTCCCGAAACGCCCGCGCTTACGTCCCCGACTGCGCGGCAGCCCCTTGGGCAACGTGGAACCACCCCCGCGACCGACTCTGATGCACCCGCCATAAGCTTGTGCTGCGAGACTGCCAGGCAACCCCGGGGGGGGGGTCCCGCTGCTATTTTTGCGGGCACGCCAAGCACCCCCGACAGCGCTGTCCGGCTCGCTCATCCCTCTGCAAAGGATGCGGCAAAAAGGTCCATTTTGTGGCGGTATGCCAGGCCCGGCGGTCGCAGCGGTCTCCAGAGGCGAATCGGGACCGCCACCACAACCCTCTCCACGGGCCACTTGTGGCCAGCGGGCGCCGCCATCGTCCTCCTTCAGGGCCACGTGTGGCCTCCGGGCGCCGCCATTTTGTCTCTCGGAGACCACGTGTGATGGATGGGCGCCGCCATCTTGTGCACCCCCAGCCATGTGCGACCAGTGGGAGCCGCCATCTTGGCTGGACTCTCAGGACCCCGACTCGGATGACCACACACCGCCCGAGGAGAACATCCAACTTCTGCCACGACTAGCCTCGGTGACCCTGGACCAGTCTCGGCCCCGAACACTCTCGACTGCAACGACGACCGTGCTCATCAATGGGCATGAAACATCCTGTCTGATCGACTCTGGGAGCACGGAGAGCTTCATACACCCAACACGGTAAGGCGCTGTTCTCTCCCCGTTCACCCAGTTAACCAAACAATCTCCCTGGCCTACGGGTCTCATTCAGTGGAGATCAAGGGGTTCTGCATAGCGAACCTCACGGTCCAGGAAAGGGAGTTTAAAAATTACCGGCTCTACGTCCTTCCCCACGTCTGCGCTGCCACACTCCTAGGGTTAGATTTTCAACGCAACCTCCAAAGTTTAACCTTTAAATTCGGCGGCCTTATACCCTCCCTCACTGTCTGCAGCCTCACGACGCTCAAGGTCGATCCGCCTTCTTTGTTTGCGAACCTCACCCCGGATTGCAAACCCGTCGCCACCAGTACAGTGCCCAGGACCGGACCTTTATTAGGTCGGAGGCCCAGCGATTACTGAGGGAAGGTGTCATTGAGGCTAGCAACAGTCCCTGGAGAGCTCAAGTAGTGGTTGTAAAGACTGGGGAGAAGCATAGGATGGTCATCGATTATAGCCAGATTAGCAACAGGTATACGCAGCTTGACACGTACCCTCTCCCCTGCATATCCGATCCGGTCAACAGGATCGCACAATACAAGGTTTTTTCCACGGTGGATCTAAAGTCCGCCTACCACCAGCTCTCCATCCGCCCTAGCGACCGCAAATACACTGCTTTCGAAGCAGATGGGCAGCTCTACCACTTCCTAAGGGTTCCCTTTGGTGTCACTAATGGAGTCTCGGTCTTCCAGCGCAAGATGGACCGAATGGTTGACCGGTACAGTTTGTGGGCCACATTTCCGTACCTCGATAATGTCACCATCTGCGGCCACGACCAGCAGGACCACGACACCAACCTCCGAAAATTCCTCCATATCGCAAAAATCCTTAATCTCACGTACAACAAGGATAAATGAGTGTTCAGCACCGACCGTCTAGCCATCCTCGGCTACGTAGTGCATGATGGAGTTATAGGCCCAGACCCTGAACACATGCGCCCCCTCATGGAGTTCCCTCTCCCTCACTGCTCCAAGGCCCTGAAACGCTGCCTGGGATTTTTCTCTTATTATGCCTAGTGGGTCCCCAACTATGCGGACAAGGCCCGCCCGCTAATCCAATCCATGTTTTTTTCCCTGTCAACCGAGGCCCGCCAGGTCTTCAGCCACATCAAAGTGGACATCGCAAAGGCCACGATGCACGCCATCGACGAGTCCCTCCCCTTCCAAGTCGAGAGCGATGCGTCTGACATAGCTCTGGCGGCCACCCTCAACCAAGCGGGCAGACCCGTGGCCTTCTTCTCACGCACCCTCCACGCTTCAGAAATCCGCCATTCCTCAGTTGAAAAGGAGGCCCAGGCCATAGTAGAAGCTGTGCGGCATTGGAGGCATTACCTGGCCGGCAGGAGATTCACTCTCCTTACTGACCAACGGTCGGTGGCCTTCATGTTCGATAATGCACAGCGGGGCAAGATAAAGAACGACAAGATCTTACGGTGGAGGATCAAACTCTCCACCTACAACTATGAGATCTTATATCATCCAGGGAAGCTAAATGAGCATCCTAATGCCCTATCCCGCGGCACATGTGCCAACGCACAAGTGGACCGCCTCCGAGCCCTCCACGAGGACCTCTGCCACCCGGGGGTCACTCGATTCTTCCATTTCATTAAAACATGCAACCTGCCCTACTCCATCGAGGAGGTCAGGACAGCCACCAGGAACTGCCAAATCTGCGCGGAGTGCAAGCCGCACTTCTACAGGCCAGAGAAAGCGCACCAGATAAAGGCTTCCCGTCCCTTTGAACGCCTCAGTATGGAGTTCAAAGGGTCCCTCCCCTCCACCGACCGCAACACATACTTCCTGAACGTGATTGATGAGTACTCCCAGTTCCCATTTGCCATTCCCTACCCTGACATGACCGCAGCCACCGTCATAAAAGCCTTCCACAGTATCTTTACGCTGTTCGGTTTCCCCACCTACAAACACAGCGATAGGGGGGTCCTCCTTTTTGAGCGACGAACTGCATCAATTCCTGCTCAGCAAGGGCATCGCCTCGAGCAGGACGACCAGTTACAACCCCCGGGGAAACGGGCAGGTAGGGAGGGAGAACGGAACGGTCTGGAAAACCGTCCTACTGGCCCTACAGTCCAGGAATCTCCCAGTCTCCCGCTGGCAGGAGGTCCTCCCGGATGCCCTCCACTCCATCCGGTCACTGCTGTGTAGCACGACCAACCAAACACCTCACGAACGTCTCCTTGTCTTCCCTAGGAAGTCCTCTTCCGGGACCTCGCTCCCAACCTGGCTGGCAGCTCCTGGACACATCCTGCTCTGCAAACACGTGCGGGCGCACAAGTCGGACCCATTGGTCAAGAGGGTCCATCTCCTCCACGCTAACCCTCAGTACGCCTGCGTGGCGTACCCCGACGGCCGACAGGATACGGTCTCCCTACGGGACCTGGCACCCGCTGGATCCCCACGCACACCCCCACCACCAATCCCACCCTCCCTCCCACCGGCGCACCCCACAGCCACCCCCTTCCCAGGTGGATCAGTCCTCCCACCGGTCCCGTCTAGGGGCGATGAAGCTGCCGAAGCCACGCTCCCGGAGCCACAGATGCCCGAGCCGGCACTTGCATCACCACCAAAGCTACGACGATCGCAGAGGACCCCCGATCGACTAATTGCTTCATTCTGAACTGTAAATACATTTTGTAAATAGTTGTGATGTAACGAGGCAAAACCACTGCGCTGATGTATACCGGGTACCTCCATAACCTTAACCTCTACCACTGTGTAATGCGAGGCCACCACCCCCGCCGGACTCTTTTTTTAAACAGGGGGTGAATGTGGTAGTCGGTATTAGAGGTATTACGGTCCCCTGTAATGCTGTAAGACCATTGGTGTAGGAGGTACTGTTTTCATTGGTTAAGGCTGCCTGCTGGTTCTGCCCAGTAAGGCGGAGTATAAGAGCCCGTGTCTCCCCAGCTGCTGCCTTCTGTACCCGTGTTGCTGGGGGAAACATCTCGTGTGATAAAGCCTTCAATTGTCTCCAATCTCACTTCTGGAGTTATTGATCGAGCATCAGCAGTTTTGGAAGTCATTTGAAATTTAGTGTTACTCTGCATTGTTTTTCAAATCCCCTGTAGTTAGGCCTAGGAGTCAGCCAAATAAAACACCTTTGACTTATCAAAGTCATTTCATTAAGTTAGCTATGTTGTGGAATCAAAATACGCAGGCTGGTCCATCCGGTTACTTTTTTTCAAAAAAACCTCAGGAAAATATGTCAGTTTGTTAGCAACACGATGGAGTGATGCTTCTGTTTAAACACCACGTCCATCAGGCTACTTTAATGCAGATTTCCTGTCCTTATTATAACACCCCCCACCCCTTATTTTCTCTACCCGAAGGCAGGTCTGACCCACAGTGCCATGACTTCCACCAGGGGTAGAGCAAGGAAGGAGATCCCGAAACCACCCCAGACGGAATCTGATCCAATCCGGCCATCCTCGGGTGAGACGTTCAGTCAACATCTTGCTTGCCAACTCTCAGGTGAATGTGCAAAACCCAGTGGTGCCATTCACACGACCGAGAGAGAGAGAGAGAGAGAGAGAGCGCCCCCCCCCCCCCCCCCCCCGGGTAGCTCCTTGCATCGTCTTTGGGCTTGATTTTTAAATCTATGATTCTTTACAGTTGGTGTTTGAGAGCAGCGCGGCAGGATTTCCACCTGGGGCGTTCGAGGAAAACACAAAAAGGGCCGTGGAGCCACCTTTCGGGGTTGTTCTCTCGCTTGGACATGTGCTCATTCTCCGCCTGTATACACTCTAATCGCCCCGCTACTCACAGCGATGCCGGTACTCGGCCAACATCTTGTAGCGAGCGGCTCGGCCCTGCCCTTTCTGAGGCTTCTCTCTGCCTTCGGTGTCCGGCCTCGGGCTCGGCTAACGGCCTCCGGGCCACAGCAAGCGGCCGTTTAAAACCCAACGCCGCTGTGTGATCGGAACCAAAGGCAGGGGCTTCAGACGCTCCCCGGAACCAAGCACGAGGCTGCCCCTGGAAGGGAAACTTCCGAGCGACGGACCCTTTATTTTAAAACGGAAAATATCGTTGAAGGCGCCGCACGCTCTGGGTGGGATTAGATTTAGAAACTGGGATGGGGACGGTTAGATTTAGAAACTGGAATTGGACGGTTAACATTGGGTGGATGGGATTTTGGGATTGGGCAGTTCGCTGGAGAGTTGAATCAGGTCCTCAAGCGCCATGTTTGTAAAGGGAGAGCAGAAAAGGGGTGAATAGTGGGTGCTGGGATACAACGGGTAGGAGATTAGGGGCATGGCACAAGGGAAATGTGATTGTGGTAAGAAATTAAGGAGCATTGGATCGGAGATTTTGAGATTGGGGATATAGAATCATAGAATTTACAGTGCAGAAGGAGGTCATTCGCCCCCTCTAGTCAGCACCGGCCCTTGGAAAAAGCACCCTACTTAAGCCCCACGCGTCCACCCTATCCCAGTAACCTCACCCCACATTTTTGGACACAAAGGGAAATTTATCATGGCCAATCCACCTAACCTGCACATCTTTGGACTGTGGGAAGAAACAGGAGTACCCGAAGGAAACCCACGCACACACGGGGAGGACGTGCAGGCTCCACACAGACAGTGACTCAAGCCGGGAATCAAACCTGGGACCCTGCAGCTGTGAAACAACTGTGCTAACCACTGTGCTGTCCAATATGGGATTGGACCTGTTGAATGAGTTGGCTTTGTGGATCATAGAATTTACAGTGCAGAAGGAGGCCATTCGGCCCATCGGGTCTGCACCGGCGCTTACAAAGAGCACCCTCCTCAAGCCCACGTCTACTCTATCCCTGTAACCCAGTAAACCCCACTTAACCTTTTTTGGACACTAAGGGCAATTTAGCATGGCCAATCCACCTAACACAAACATCTTTGGACTGTGGGAGGAAACTGGAGCACCCGGAGGAAACCCACGCAGACATGGGGAGAACATGCAGACTCCGCACAGACAGTGACCCAAGCTGGGAATTGGCTGGATGGTGGAGTATGGGATTGTGTCAGATTGTATTGGGGCATTGGAAAAGGGGTAGTGGTTTGGGAACAGATCTATGGAGGAAAATAAAGCAGGGAAGTCGGAATAATTGGGTATTTCTTTCACAGAGCTGGTATAGACACAATAGGTCTGATGGCTTCTTGAACTGTGAAAATGTATGATTAGGTTGAGGGGGGATTGGGTCCATAATAATCTTTATTATTGTCACAAGTAGGCTTACATTAAACACCGCAATTAAGTTACTCTGAAAAGGCCCTAGTCGCCACACTACGGCGCCTATTCGGGTACATAGAGGGAGAATTCAGAATGTCCAATTCACCTAACAAGCACATCTTTCGAGACTTGTGAGAGGATACCCACGCAGACATGGGGACAACATGCAAACTTCACATACAGTGACCCAAGCGGAAATCAAACCTGGGACCCTGGCGCTGTGAAGCAACAGTACTAACTGTGCTCCCCTGGCACCAGGATAGCAATAGAGGAGGGAACAGATTGTGGGAAATGGAGGATGGGATGGGGAAAAGGCAGCTTTGGATAGGCAACAGAAGGCATGGCACAGGACTATGGGGAAGAGTAGGGCAGTGGGAATAATTGGATTGCTTTTTCAAAGAACTGACATAGCCAATATGGGCGGGGTGGCCTGCTCTGATTTATGACTATGCAGTGGGATAGGAGAGAGGGTTTGGCAGGAGGAGGAGATGGGGGTACACAACAGGGATATGGAAAGAGAACAGTATAATGGACATGAGAAAGAACGTAGGAGTATACAGTAAAATTTAGGGATTGGAGAAAGAAGTGGCGATTTTGGGGGCACATAGTGATCATAAACAAAATGAATTGCAAACTGAGAGTAAAATTAAGATCTTGTTTCAAGTGGCACTCTCATTAGTAATAGTGGGTGAGTAGTGTCAAACTGAAAATGACTTTTTAAATTTAATTTAGGATGTTAAAAACTGTAAAAGAAATAGCAGGTGAATCAATACTTAACAGCCTGCCTGTCAGTGGCAATTAACTGTAAATTAGCTGTATATGACTCTGAGGTAGGGCTAGTAGTTACTGTGTGGTGGATGCTAAGTCGGCACTTTTAACTTGCAATAAAATACTGCAGAAACTGTCAATCTGAAATAAAAGCCGAAAATGCTGTAAATACCCAGATGGTCTCGTAGCACCTGTTTCAGGTTAATGACCTTTCATCAGAGATGTTAGTTAATTAATCATGCATTTAACCCCGAATTCTGACTTTTAATAGCCAGTGCATGAGTTTCCCAAGCTGTAGAACTCGCCACGGTCAAAGGGTGAATGTGCAACAGGGAGGCATTGATCAATGAAACTAACAGGCTAGAAAGCCTTTAAACAGTGAAACTGCAGCATTTCCCAATCAGCTGCCAACACGGTGGCACAGAAGTTAGGACTGCTGCCTCACAGAGCCAGGGACCCGGGTTCAATTCCAGCCTTGGGTGACTGTTTTTGTGGAGTTTGCACTTTCTCCCCGTGTCTGCGTGGATTTCCTCCGGATGCTCCGGTTTCCTCCCACAGTCCAAAGGTGTGCGGGATATGATTGGATTGGATTTGTTTATTGTCACGTGTACCGAGGTACAGTGAAAAGTATTTTTCTGCGAGCAGCTCAACAGATCATTAAATACATGGGAAGAAAAGAAAATATATAATAGGGCACACAACATATACAATGTAGCTACATAAGCACTGGCATCGGATGAAGCATACAGGGTGTAGTGTTAATGAGGTCAGTCCATAAGAGGGTCATTTAGGAGTCTGGTGACTGTGGGGAAGAAGCTGTTTTTGAGTCTGTTCCTGCGTGTTCTCAGACTTCTGTATCTCCTGCCCGATGGAAGAAGTTGCCATGCTATGGGTTGGCCATGCTAGATTGCCCCTTAGTGTCCAGAGATGTGTAGGTTTGGTGAGGTATGAGGATAGGACAGGGGAGTGAGCCTAGGTAGAGTGCTCTTTCAGAGGGTCAGTGCAGACACGATGGGCTAAATGGCGTCCTTCTGCTTGTAGAAATTTTAAGTGTAACTCCCAGGTAACAAATGCCATGTTTGCCACTTATGTCCACTTTGCAACTGTTGAGGCCAGTCAGACACAGAAAACGCCAGCATTTGCCACAGTGACTGGTTTCCCACACTTACAGGGAGTCATAGACTGCATACGTGGTAATCAAGATGCCCTCGATTCATCCAGGAGCATTTTTCAAGCAAAAGGGATTCCACACCATCAGTTGGTACGTGACCAATGGAAAGTTTCCATGCTTTTCTGTGGAAGATATCCTGGAGGCTACCATGATTCCTTCATTCTGAAACAGTCACATTACTCAAGTCTTCTCACTTCCAAACAGAATGGCTCTTTGGAGATGTCTGAAAGTCTGGCTGATGAAAGCTGTGAGGACCCCTACCACAGCTGCAGAAGAAAATTACAACCAGAGCCACACGAGAACAAGAGTTGATATTGAGTACGCTATTGGATTGCTGAAGATGCGACTCATGTCCTTGGACAGATCTGGGGTGCCCTTCAATATGCATCAACAAGAGACTCAAGAATAATTGTGGTCTCTGCTGTGCCTTGCACAATTTTGTGCTGGAAAGAGGAATGGAGCTACAGGAGGAGGGTGGCAGCCCATCACCTAAAGGTGATCAACCTGAAATGTTAACTCTGCTTCTCTGCCTGACCTGCTGAGTATTTCAAGCATTTTCTACATCTGCAGAATTTTGCTTTCATAGAGGCTTTCCATCATCATTTTTAAAGTGGCAGACTGAGTGTGCAGATCATTGGTCAGGGCAGCCGTGAGATCATGATTGGTGGTGGAACAGGCTTGAAGTGTTAAGCCATGTACTCTTGTTCCTATGTTCATATGATTGGTTAAAAGACAGAGAGTCGGACTAAATGGATTATTTTCTGGTTGGCAGATAGTCACCAGTGAATTGCTACACAAATCAATGCTGGGACCTCAGCTATTTACAAACAAATGACCTAAACGAAGGGACCTAGTGTAATGTATCCAAAATAAAAAGAGAAAATTCTGGAAAAAACAAACTGGTCCAGCAGTATCTGTGAATGAAATGAAATGAAAATCGCTTATTGTCACAAGTAGGCTTCAAATGAAGTTACTGTGAAGAGAGAAGTAGAGGTAATAGAGTTATCAACTTCAAAATTCAGTTCCATGATGCTGTTGGAGGTAGTGCGACCTACGCGGTGCCTGATGTTGGGCACTAGAATGGCCAGCAATCAGGCTTAACAAATATGCCACCTCACATAGCAACCAATGATGCCAGTCTCAAACTCTTCACTGTTTCCACATATATCCTGCTACAGCTGACACATCAACCAAACACTGTTCAGCACAATCACTGATATTTCTTCCTCTCTCTAGCAAGACAATGTGGCACATGATAGAAAAGAGCAGAACTAGAGGGGAACAAGGAGGTCTGTATCTCTAGAGTCCTTCGGAGGAGATGGCTCTCTGCATTATGGGTCTACTTGCACCAGAGCTCCTGGTATCTGCCATTGGGGAACATTGAGGATGATGGTATGTTGCTGCTTTGTGCCACTTTCCACTCCCAGCTCACTCTCATCTTGCTGTCAGCATGATGAGCAAGCTGCAGATGATGCTACCTTGTACCACTTGACTTTCATCCCACAGCCCTCTCCTTTTTCTCGCCACAACCTTCTCCTTCCAATTTCCTGATGCCAGACACCAAAGAATTGTAGCCTGTCCAATCACTGCAGTCCAGGAAAAAGAGGAAGAGTAACAGCACTGATGAAGAAGCCCCTTCACTTGATGTGACTACTCATGGTCACCAGCTCCGATTCTGGCACTATACATACCTTAGAGGCTAATATAGAGTAAGCATCAGCATGTGGTAACAGGGCATGAGTGGGCTGTAGACATGCCAAGTATAAAGGATGGTCTGTGTGCCAACTCACTAGAGAGCAAGGTCGCAGGCAATGTTTGCTATGGGGAGGAGGACTCAGATGAGGCCCACAATAGGGTGATAAAACAAGAGAATGTTGAATGTTGTTGGGCATGTACACTGAGATGCTGGGTGTATTGCAGACCTGCCAGACAACCTCTGATTACTCTGGGAGTATGGAAGAGTCCAGTTCCAAGTTGGCAGAAGTCGTCGTGCAGAACTTGCCCTGGATTTTGCTCTAGTCTTCAATAATAATGGCCAGGATTCTCCGTTTGGGAGACTATGTTGTCCTGCCGGAGCAGAATTGCACCTGATTGGCGTTCAAACTGGAAGCACAAATCAGTAAGCAATTACCAATCCTTAGCCATGCACATTTATGCATGGAGAGGATTGCGAGTAATTCCTAGGGCTTCCTTAAAGAGCTACCCCTTTGGCCCACCGTGAGATCCACCGCGTCAGGGCCACACTTGTCAAGACCTGCACCAAATCTCACTTATGTGATTGCCCAAAGGACCGGAGAATCACGAGGGCCTGGAGAATATGGTGGCTGACCTGTTAATAGCATGCAAGTGGGTCTTAATGACTGCTGGTGCAGGGCACGAAATTCGATCCCGATGCCAGCAGGGGCTGAATCATCGGAACGGGCACGATCCTGTTTTCAGCCCACGCTGGATTCTCCACACCCCCCGCCAGGAGTGGAGTTCCCAATGCGGCAGAGAATTCAGCCCAATATTTAGTACGAACCTGGCTCGCTCATTTAATGTATTCTTTGTTTTCGTGGGTCAGCTAAAAGGCTGGTATTTTTCCTTCAATTAATTTCCACTTCTTTTTTGATGAACTGCCCCTTCTAGATTTAATAAGAGATTTTGCTGCTCAGGATTATTTTAGAAAGTAGTCTTCACAAGAGTTGCAAAGATAGTGTTCAGCGGACCTCCGGTTTTGGCTATGTGGTGAGCAGTTGCACACGCGGTGGCTCCTGCCAGGGTGCTTTGATTTTGGCCCTTTTTGCCCGGTTTATGGACGATTTTTTGGGGGAAATTCGATTAGCGTGATGGAATAGGGTTCACTCATAAAAGTAATGTCTGGCAAATACAATACAAGGTAGAAATCAGGCAAAGGATCGTCGTCAGACTCAGATCTTCCTCGAGCCTCAGTGGAAGGGAACATGGCGGAGTCTTCTGCTGTGTCGTTGGCCTCTCCATGGTCGAGTGATACATTGGCTAGCTTCTTTAAAGATGAATTTAAGAAGCAGCGGGAGATGGTCACTGTGGACTTGGAGAAGGCTTTGGCCCCTATTCGGGGGGTCTTGGAGAAGTTGGACCGGCGTATTGAGGTACAGTGTGCGGCGATACGGAAGATGGAGGTGACGCTCTCAAACCATAGTGATCGGATTGTCTCCTTGGAGGCAGAGATGCCATTGCTGTCTGTAGAGCGTAAAGTGTTGAAGGCCAAGGTTGACAATCTACAGAACTGCTCGAGTCGGCAAAATGTAAGAAATGTGGGGCTACCGGAGGGTCTGGAGGGTTCAAACTCTATGGACTATATTTGGAAATTTGGTGGTGGAGGGGGTTTTGTCGTCCCCTCCTGAATTGGACCAGGTCCATCCTCAACACAGTCCTAAATCTGCTCCCCCTTATTTTGAGGCTATTCCCCCTAGTTCTAGTTTCACCCACCAGTGGAAACAACCTCCCTGCTTCTATTCTATCGATTCCCTTCATAATTTTATGTTTCTATAAGATCGCCCGTCATTCTTCTAAATTCCAGATTTCTGGTTCAGCACGCCAGCGGGATGCTCCGTTTCGCTGGCTGGTCAATGGGGTTTCCCATTGTGGGGCAGCACCATGCAGTCGGGAAACCCTCGGGCTGCTGGCAAAACGGAGCATCCCGATGGCGCAGAATCCAACCCCCAGTATTTCCCAGATTGCATTTGATATAATGCGTGGTAGCTTTTGCCAAATTCTTTTGTACCTCATGGCAGGGAATTTAGCCAGTTCGCGATGGCCCAAGAGCCCTTCACAAATGGCAGCAGGGACGCGGTTCCGGCATCCGCGATTCCAGGATTCCTGACCCCATTCCCAATGTTTCCAATATTTGTTTTCTAAGGCTGGTTTAGGTCAAAACATGCACCAGCAAAAAGGAGTTTAAAAATATATATATATATATTGGAGAGTTATCAATTACTTTTTAAAAAACTTTTTTTATACATCATATTGGGTGGCACGGAACACAGTGGTTAGCACTGTTGCTTCACAGCGCCAGGGACCAGGGTTCGATTCCTGCCTTGGGGCACTGTCTGTGCAGAGTCTGCACGTTCTCCCCGTGACTTTGTGGGTTTCCTCCGGGTGCTCCGGTTTTCTCCCACAAGTACTGAAAGATGTGCTGTTAGGTGAATTGGCCATTCTGAATTCTCACTCCGTGTACCCGAACAGGAGCCGGAATGTGGTGACTAGGGGATTTTAACAGTAATTTCATTGCAGTGTTAATGTAAGCCTACTTGTGACACTAATAAAGACTATTATTGTCACTATAGGGCTTTTTGTTTCGATACCGTGTTTAGTGAGTGAATGGACACAGAGCGTTTGGCATGAGAGGCCATAGGGGTGGGTGAGGGGCATGAATTGGGGATGGGGAATGTGTAGGGAGGTGATGGCTGTGGGCCTTTCTGTTTTTAATTTAATTGTCAAAAGTTCCACAGTATCAAGGTAGGCCTATTAAACAAACCTCCCCTGCACCTGGCTGCCCCTGTGTATACCTCTGAACTTCTTCCCGGGTTGGCTGGCCCAACTCCTGTCTGCACCTGCCACTCATTCATAGAACAGCTCCCACCCCTATTGATGAACATCCTGTCCATCCGACACCTTTGGGGCCAGGCAGGCTGAACCGGAAATTTTTCCAGCTCCTGCTACCCACCTTGAGGGTGAAAATTCAGGCCCAAATTTTCCTTAAATTGTAAATAACTGGTAGTTGTGTCGCACGAAATGATCTTCAGTCATGCACAATACTTGCTTATTTGCAGGGACTATGTAGCATAGCGCAAAATTACATTTAATTCAGTAAACTGACTACGACAAGTTAATCTTCTGAGTCATGCAAGTCAACAAGGATGGATTACGATAAGCTCCTCTAGAGTATAAAGTTCCCTTGCATCAATAGCTATTACATTCTTGAATGAGAAAATAGACCTATAAAAACCCAAAAGGGAATCATGTTTAAGGTGTAAACGGAAAAAACATTCCCAGCGGTAAAATCTTCAGACTATGGATCTATCTCATCTTAAATAATGTGTTTAAAAAAAACCCACCATTTTTGTTGACCTTCACTAATTAATTATTGGATTACAATGTGTCTCTTAGTGGCACAAGGGTGTCCATTGTATTCTTCTGTTTGAAGCTTAAGTAGTTCTTGAGTTCTGTATAAAAGACAGACAGAAAACGCACTCAGTAAGCTTTGAACAGGTGAAGGAAACACATCCTAAGTGAGTGAGACACATCCAAAGTGGGAATTGGAACTTGGTAATTTGGTGCAGTGAGGTAATTAGGTGCAGAGTGGGAGAAGGTGCTTTTTCCCTACCGTTTTGTTCTCTTTCTTCTGGCCTGTAACTGTTAATATGCAGGGAGAGAACCAGAGAGCATCCTAGGAAGGTAAGTGATTTTTATTTTTATTACCTTTTCAAATTGTGTGTGTGTGTGTGGGGGTGGGGGTGGGGGGTGGGACTGTAAGTGACATCACAGTAAAGCTGTGACCTGATTGACTGGTTGTGAATCTGGTAAATTTGAAAAGAAAAATAATATTGCAAAAAAAATCTAATTGATTAACTAGATGGTGGAGTAAATAAACCTGAGGGCAGAGATCGGTCTTTAGCATTTAATTTTACAGTAAAAATCATCTAGCATCAGGACCATATAGTTAATTGTAACTCAATCTAACAATTCAAGTGTTTACTTTAAATTAATTAATTAATTAGTGCTTAAATGTCACTCAGCGGGGTGCAGTGTTCCAACTGTGAGATGTGGCAGATCTGTGACGCTTCCAGCGTTCCGGTTGACTACAGCTGCAGCAAGTGTAACCAATGGCAGCTTCTCACAGACCGCGTGGTTCGGTTGGAGCAGCAATTGGATGCACTTAGGAGCATGCAGGTGGCGGGAAACGTCATCGATAGGAGTTATAGAGATGTGGTCACACCCAAGGTACAGGCAGAGAGATGGGTGACCACCAAAAGGGGCAGGCAGTCAGTGCAGGAATCCCCTGTGGTTGCCCCCCTCTCAAACAGGTATACCGCTTTGGATACTGTTGCCGGGAATAGCCTATCAGGGGAAAACAGCAGCAGCCAGAGCAGTGACATCACGGCTGGCTCTGATGTTTAGCAGGGAGGGTCAAAGCGCAGAAGAGCAATAGTCATAGGGGGCTCTATAGTCAGGGGCACAGATAGGCGCTTCTGTGGACGTGAAAGAGACTCCAGGATGGTATGTTGCCTCCCTCGTGCCAGGGTCCAGGATGTCTCCAAATGAGTAGCGGGCATCCTGAAGGGGGAGGGCAAACAGGCAGAGGTTGTTGTACATATTAGTATGAACGACATAGGCAGGAAGGGGGGTGAGGTCCTGCAGCAGGAGTTCAGGGAGCTCGGCAGAAAGCTAAAAGACAGGACCTCTAGGGTTGTAATCTCGGAATTACTCCCTGTGCCACGTTCCAGTGAGGCTGGAAATAGGAAGATAGAGCAGCTAAACATGTGGCTAAACAGCTGGTGTAGGAGGGAGGGTTTCCGTTATCTGGACCACTGGGAGTTCTTCCGGGGCAGGTGTGACCTGTATAAGTAGGATGGGTTGCATCTAAACTGGAGAGGCATACATATTCTGGCCGCGAGGTTTGCTAGTGTCACACGGGAGGGTTTAAACTAGTATGGCGTGGGGGTGGGTACCGGAGCAATAGGTCAGAAGGTGAAAAAATTGAGGGAGAACTAGGGAATAGGGACAGTGTGGCTCTGAGAAAGAGCAGACAGGGAGATGTTGCTGAAAACAGCGGGACTGGTGGCCTGAAGTGCATATGTTTTAATGCAAGAAGGAGAACAGGTAAGGCAGATGAACTTCGAGCTTGGATTAGTACATGGAACTATGATGTTGTTGCCATTAGAGTGACCTGGTTGAGGGAAGGACAGGATTGGCAGCTAAACGTTCCAGTATTTAGAAGTTTCAGGCGGGATTGAGGGGGATGTAAAAGCGGTGGAGGAGTTGCGCTACTGGTCAGGGAGAATATCACAGCTGTATTGCGGGATGACACCTCAGAGGGCAACGAGGCTATATGGGTAGTGATCAGGAATAAGAAGGGTGCAGTCACAATGTTGGGGGTTTACTACAGGCCACCCAACAGCCAGCAGGAGATAGAGGAGCAGATAGGTAGACAGATTTTGGAAAGGAGTCAAAGCAACAGGGTTGTGACGGGAGACTTTAACTTCCCCAATATTGACTGGGACTCACTGAGTGCAAGGGGCTTGGACGGGGCAGAGTTTGTAAGGAGCATCCAGGAGGGCTTCTTAAAACAATATGTAGATAGTCCAACTAGGGAAGGGGCTATACTGGACCTGGTATTGGGGAATGAGCCCGGCCAGGTGGTAGAAGTTTCAGTAGGGGAGCATTTCGGGAACAGTGACCACAATTCAGTACATTTTAAAGTGCTGGTGGACAAGGATAAGAGTGGTCCTAGGGTGAATGTGCTAAGTTGGGGGAAGGTTAATTATAACAATATTAGGCAGGAACTGAATAACCTAGATTGGGGGCGGATGTTTGAGGGTCAATCAACATCTGACATGTGGGAGGCTTTCAAATGTCAGTTGAAAGGAATTCAGGCCCAGCATGTTCCTGTGTGGAAGAAGGATAAATGCGGCCAATTTCCAGAACCTTGGATAACGAGAGATATTGTAGGCCTCGTCAAAAAGAAAAAGGAGGTATTTGTCAGGGCTAGAAGGCTGGGAACAGACAAAGCCTTTGTGGAATACAAGGAAAGTAGGAAGGAACTTAAGCAAGGAGTCAGGAGGGCTAAAAGGGGTCACGAAAAGTCATTGGCAAATAGGGTTATGGAAAGTCCCAAGGCTTTTTAAAAAATATATATTTTTATTCTCCTTTTTCACATTTTATCCCACATTTACACCCATCAACAATAAACAATAATCAGCAAGATATGTCAATCCCCATAATAACAACGATCCCATCCGCCCACCAACCCCCAAACATCAGCCCGCATGTTTACATAAACAAATGACAAAAAGGAATCAGGGATTACCCGTAGTCACCCTTAATCTACACAGCCCCCCTCCCCCCCCCCACCGCCCCCCCCCCCCCCCCCGAAAACTAATGTTCGATGTTATTCAGTTCTTGAAAGTGCATAATAAATAGTGCCCATGACTTGTAGAACCCCTCCGAGCTTCCCCTCAGTTCGAACTTAACCTTCTCAAGGGTCAAGTATTCCAACAGGTCCCCCCGCCACGCCAGGGCACTGGGTGGAGAGGCTGCTCTCCATCCCAGCAGGATCCGCCTTTGGGCGATCAACGAGGCGAAGGCTATGATATCTGTCTCCGCACCCGTTTCCAACCCTGGCTGGTCCGACACCCCGAATATGGCCTCCTGGGGACCCGGGTCCAGTTTCACACGCACCACCTTGGAAATTACCCTAAATACCTCCTTCTAGTACTCCCCTAGCTTTGGACAGGACCAAAACATATGAACGTGATTCGCAGCCCCCCCCCCCACCTGCAATGCTCACACAATCCTCTACTCTTTCAAAAAATCGGCTCATCCTCGCCCTCGTGAGGTGCACTCTATATACCACCTTCAGCTGTATCAGCCCCAACCTCGCACATGAGGTGGAGGCATTCACTCACCTCACACCAGACCCCCTCCTCTATAACCTCTCCCAGCTCTTCCTCCCACTTTGCTTTGATCCCTTCCAGTGGTGCCTTATCCTCTTCCAGAATAGCTCCGTACACCGCTGACACTGCCCCCTTCTCCAGTCCCCTTGTCGTCAACACCTCCTCCAGCAATGTGGAGGCCAGTTCCTCTGGGAAGCTCTGCATCTCCTTCCTGGCAAAATCCCGAACCTGCATGTACCTAAACACTTCTCCCTGCTCTAGCCCATACTTGGCTTCCAGCTCCCTCAATCCTGCAAACCGACCCCGAAGAAACAAATCTTTTAGCGTCTTAATCCCCTTCTCTTCCCATTTCCGAAAACTACCATCCCACCTCCCTGGCTCAAATCTGTGGTTCCCCCGAATCGGCATTTCCCTTGACCCTAAACCCAACCCGAAGTGTTGGCGAAACTGCCTCCAGATTTTCAATGAAGCTATTATTACCGGACTCCCTGAATATTTCCCCGGAGCTATCAGGAGCGGCGCTGTTGCAAGTGCCTTCAGCCCCGACCCCCTGCACAAACTCTCCTCCATTCTGACCCACTGTGAATCAACCCCTCTGACCCAGCTCCGCACTTTCTCCACGTTCGCCGCCCAGTAGTAGTACAACAGGTTAGGGAGACCCAAACCCCCTGCCTGCCTTCCCCTCTGTAGCAGCACCATTCCCACTCTGGCCACCTTCCCTCCCCATATGAATGAGGTAATCCTTCCCTCAATCTCCCTAAAAAAAGACTTTGGCAGGAAAATCGGTAGGCATTGAAAAATAAACAGGAATCGCGGCAACACATTCATTTTAACCGCCTGTACCCGACCCGCCAGTGACAGAGGAAGGCCATCCCACCTTGCCAGATCGGCTTTCACTCTCCCCACCAAACTAGTGATGTTGTACCTGCGAAGCCTCCCCCACTCCCGGGCAACCTGC
The DNA here is from genome assembly GCF_047496885.1 of Scyliorhinus torazame. Lineage (NCBI taxonomy): Eukaryota > Metazoa > Chordata > Chondrichthyes > Carcharhiniformes > Scyliorhinidae > Scyliorhinus > Scyliorhinus torazame. The sequence goes on along the minus strand of NC_092716.1, from coordinate 199,816,448 downwards.
ACCCCCAGATACCTAAAATTAGTCCCTGCTCTACGGAATGGCAGCTGCCCACCCCTGCCCCCACCCCCGGCTGAGACACCACAAAGTACTCACTCTTGTCCAGGTTCAACTTGTACCCCGAGAAAGACCCAAATACCCGCAGTAGCTCCAATATTCCTCCTATCGACGCACTCGGCTCCGACACATACAGCAGCAAGTCGTCGGCATATAAGGACACCCTATGCTCTATCCCCCCACAACACTATTCCATTTCATGCTCCCGAACATCTCAATGCGATGGCCAACGGCTCAATCGCAAGTGCAAACAGCAGGGGGGGACATAGGACATCCCTGTCTCGTCCCACGGTGGAGAGAAAAGTATCTCAAACTGATATTATTTGTGCGGACACTCGCCTTCGGTTCCTTATATAATAGCTTTACCCAGTTCACAAACCTTGGTCCAATCCCAAACTGCTCCAGCACTGCCATCAGGTACCCCCATTCTACCCGATCAAATGCCTTCTCGGCGTCCAATGCCACAACTACCTCTGTTTCCTTTCTTTCCGCCGGTGCCATAACAACGTTCAAAACCCTCCTAATGTTCAAAAACAGCTGCCTCCCTTTCACGAACCCCGTCTGATCCTCCCCTATCACCTTCGGAAGGCACTCCTCCAGCCTACCCGCCAGTACCTTCGCCAACACTTTTACGTCCACATTCAGAAGTGATATGTGCCGATACGACCCACACGCCGTCGGATCCTTATCTTTTTTTAGTAACAGCGAAATCGATGCCTGCCCCAAGGTTTACGGCAACACCCCCTTCCCCATCGCCTCCTCAAACATCCCCACCATCAGGGGTGCCAATCTATCCTTAAATTTTTTATAATATTCCGCCGGAAACCCATCCGGCCCTGCCACCTTCCCCGACGGCATCCTCCCAATCGCATCCTTTATCTCCTGCTCCACTATTGCTCCTTCTAATCTAGCCCTGTCCCCCTCCCCTAGCCTCGGGTACTCCAACCCATCTAGAAATTCCTGCATCTCACGGTCTCCCCCGAGTGACTCTGACTTGTACAACCTCTCATAAAACTCCTCAAAAACCTTGTTAATCAGCACTGGGGCCACCACCAACTTCCCTGCCCTATCCTTCACCTGAAGAATTTCCCTTGCCGCTGCCTCCCTCCGGAGCTGACCTGCTAACATACACATTATCTCCAGGTACATAAACTGCACCCCTTGCTCGTCTCAGTTGGCGCACCGCCTTCCTGGTGGACAGTCGGTCGAAGCTCGCCTGTAGTTCCTTCCTCTTTTCCAGCTTCGCCGGGACCCCATCCTCTGCATACCTCCTATCTACCTCCAACATCTCATCTATTACCCTATGCCGCTCCAACCTCTCCTCTTTATCCACCCTGGCCTTAAACAAAATTACCTCACCTCTCACCACCGCCTTTAGAGCCTCCCAGACGACTGCCTTCGACACCTCACCCGTACAATTGAAACCTACATATTCCTTAATTACCTTTTCAATTTTCTCACAGAACACTTGGTTCCCCAAAAGCCCCACATCCAGTTTCCACCCCGGTCTCTGCACTGCCCCCTTCTCCAGCACCACATCCACCCAATGTGGAGCGTGATCTGACACTGCAATTGCAGAGTATTCTGACGCCTAGACTCCAGCCAGCAAAGCCACCACAAAAAAGTCGATCCGCGAGTATACCTTATGGACCGCTGAGAAAAACGAATACTCCCGTTCCCTTGGGTGCAGGAACCGCCAAGGGTCCACCCCTCCCATTTCCACCATTAGCCCAGCCAGCGCCTTCGCCCCCCCCTGATGGGACCAGTGAGCGCGGCCGTGATCTGTCCAACCTTGGCTCCTGCACCAAGTTCCAGTCCCCCCCCCACAATCAGCTCATGCGTGTCCAAGTCGGGAATAGCCCCAAATACCTTCCTCGCGAATCCCACATCGTCCCAATTGGGACCATATACACTTAACAGCGCCACTAATCTCCCCTCCAGTGCCCCTGTCACAATCACATATCTACCCCCCTGATCTGCCACCACCTTCTCCATCTGGAAGCGTACCCTTTTGCTGACCAGCACCGCTACCCCTCGAGCTCTTCCATCAAATCCGGAGTGAAACACTTGGCTAACCCAACACTTTTTAAGTCTCACCTGGTCCTTCACCCTCAAGTGAGTCTCCTGCAGCATTGCTACATCGGCTTTCAAACTTTTAAGATGTGCAAGCACTCTTGACCGGACCTCCTAGCCCTCTCACGTTCCACGTGATTATCCTTACTGGGGGTCTCTCACCCCCCCCCACCTTTCTTATCCACCATCACCATACCACCGGGCTCTGCCCCATAAGCCTGACCCGCCCCTGTCCATTGTTAACATCGAACCCCTTCCCCCCCTCCCAAGAACCCCCCCTACAAAAACATCCCCCAACATCCATCCCTCCACCCCCTCTTGCTCGCCTCGTCGGCCCATTGAAGCCTGCTATCCAGGCTCCAACGTCCGCAGTCCTCCTCTCACCTCACCCCGTTCACTAACTGACTTTAGTTAGCTAGCACAGGTGGCTCCCCCCACCAAGACCTCTCGCCCCCTTCCATCCAGTCCCAGAGAAAGAAACAACAAAACAAACCCAACAATCCAACCCCTACAATTCACTAACATAACATTTAACCGTCGCAACACAGAACGCCATTAACTTGAACTCTGTAACAATGCAAAGAGAGGTAAATTTCAATACAAATCAGTAAAAAGAAAGTTGTAACATTTATACATTTTCCAGCCGCTCAAACACAGTCCACAGTCTCTCTTCCGGTTCCGCTGTTCACGTCTGTCCCAAGCCATCTGCCCTCACGAACACCTCAGCCGCCTCCGCTGTCTCAAAATAAAAGTCTTTGGCGTTATATGTTACTCTCAACTTCACCGGGTACACCACACCAAATCGCACCCCCTTCTTGTACAAAGCCGCCTTCTCTCGCCCAAACGCCGCTCGTCTTTTTGCCAACTCCACCGTCAAGTCCTGGTAGATCCGAACCGCAGTACCATCCCACAGCAACTCACGCTCCTGCTTCGCCCAGCTTAATACGTCCTCCTTCATGCAAAACTTATGGAAGCAGATATTTACTGCCCTTGGTGGCTCGTTCACTTTGGGCTTCGGCCTTAATGACCGATGAGCTCGGTCTAGCTCGTACAGGGTGGGGCTCTCACCCTCCCCCATCAGCTCCGCCAACTTCTTCGCGAAGTATCGCGTTGGCCTTGGGCCCTCTGTCCCTTCGGGCAAGCCCACAATTCTCAAATTGTGCCGCCTTGAGCGGTTTTCCAAGTCTTCCAGCTTTGCTCGGAGTCTTCTGTTAACCTCCACCACCCTCCGCAGCTCGTCCCCCATCGAGGTGACCTGGTCGCTGTGTCGTGTCACGGCCTCCTCCACCTCCTGCACCTTCTCGCCCTGCTCTCTCACCTCGGCCGATGCCTTTGCCACCTCCACCCTCATCAGGCCGATTGCCTCCTCCACCCATGACCTCAACACGACCACCATCTCTTTCCTCAAGGCCTCCATGTGCCTCACCAAATGTTTTCCCAGCTCCACCGCCATCACCTCGGTCATCTTCTCCACCGTAAGTAGTGTGGCCCCGCCTTGCAGTTCGGCTTCCGCCATCCTGTCAACACTTTTGCTCATCTTCCCCTTCGGCGGCGAACCCGCGTTTCCTCCTTTCTTCGACGCTACTCTTCGCATCCTTTAGCGGCTTATTGTTTTTTATCTTCTTTCCTTTCTCCTCTCTCCCCCATCACCCTCCTGCCCTTCAGCAATCTGACATTCTTCTTTTTTGAAAAAAAAAACTTTCACCAAACTTCCTAAAATCTTCTTTCTTTCTCCTCTGCATTCACCTGGGACCAGGCTTCAACCTTCTTTCTTCCTAGGTGGGAGCCATCCGACGTGGAGCACCCTCCCTACATGGTGTCCTGGCCTCGGGCCTGCCACCTCGGCCTCCTCGTAGCTCCGCCTCCGCTACTCTGACCTGCCGCGCCGGGCCCGACGCCTCAGCCCCCCGCCGCCCGACACCCGCTCGGGGTTATTCGCCGGTTTTTAAACCGGCCCCGCTGGCTGCTCGTGGCGGCCCCAAAGGCCGACGATAGTCGGGGGGTGCGTGAGGACTCGGGGATTTCCCCGAAATCGCCGCGAATCGCGGCCACCGGCAGGAGCTCTTGTTGCTGCGGCCGCCCTGCTCGCCCACGCCACTGGTAGTCTCCCAAGGCTTTTTACACGTACATAAAAAGCAAGAGGGTAGCCAGGGAAAGGGTTGGCCCACTGAAGGACAGGCGAGGGAATCTATGTGTGGAGCCAAAGGAAATGGGCGAGCTACTAAATGAATACTTTGCACCAGTATTCACCAAAGAGAAGGAATTGGTAGATGTTGAGTCTGGAGAAGGGTGTGTAGATAGCCTGGGTCACATTGAGACCCAAAAAGACGAGGTGTCGGGCGTCTTGAAAAATATTAAGGTAGTTAAGTCCCCAGGGCCTGATAGGATTTACCCCAGAATACTGAAGGAGGCTAAAGAGGAAATTGCTGAGGCCTTGACAGAAATCTTTGGATCCTCACTGTCTTCAGGTGATGTTCCGGAGGACTGGAGAATAGCCAATGTTGTTCCTTTGTTTAAGAAGGGTAGCAAGGATAATCCAGGGAACGACAGGCCAGTGAGCCTTACGTCAGTGGTAGGGAAATTACTGGAGAGAATTCTTCGAGACAGGATCTACTCCCATTTGGAAGCAAATGGACGTATTAGCGAGAGGCAGCACGGTTTTGTGAAGGGGAGGTCGTGTCTCACTAACCTGATAGAGTTTTTCGAGGACGCCACAAAGATGATTGATGCAGGTAGGGCAGTGGATGGTGTCTATATGGACTTCAGAAAGGCCTTTGACAAGGTCCCTCATGGCAGACTGGTACAAAAGGTGAAGTCACATGGGATCAGGGGTGAGCTGGCAAGGTGGATACAGAACTAGCTAGGTCATCGAAGGCAGAGAGTAGCAATGGAAGGGTGCTTTTCTGATTGGAGGGCTGTGACTAGTGGTGTTCCGCAGGGATCAGAGCTGGGACCTTTGATGTTCGTAGTATATATAAATGATTTGGAGGAAAATGTAACTGGTCTGATTAGTAAGTTTGCAGAAGACACAAAGATTGGTGGATTTGCGGATAGCGATGAGGACTGTCAGAGGATACAGCAGGATTTAGATCATTTGGAGACTTGGGCGGAGAGATGGCAGATGGAGTTTAATCTGGACAAATGTGAGGTAATGCATTTTGGAAGGTCTAATGCAGGTAGGGAATATACAGTGAATGGTAGAACCCTCAAGAGTATTGTCAGTCAGAGTGATCTAGGTGTACAGGTCCACAGGTCACTGAAAGGGGCAACACAGGTGGAGAAGGTAGTCAAGAAGGCCAACGGTATGCTTGCCTTCATTGGCCGGGGCATTGAGTATAAAAATTGGCAGTCATGTTGCAGCTGTATAGAACCTTAGTTAGGCCACACTTGGAGTATAATGTTCAATTCTGGTCGCCACACTACCAGAATGATGTGGAGGCTTTAGAGAGGGTGCAGAAGAGATTTACCAGGATGTTGCCTGGTATGGAGGGCATTAGCTATGAGGAGAGGTTGAATAAACTCGGTTTGTTCTCACTGGAACGACGGAGGTTGAGGGGCGACCTGATAGAGGTCTACAAAATTATGAGGGCCATAGACAGAGTGGATAGTCAGAGGCTTTTTCCCAGGGTCAAGGGGTCAATTACTAGGGGGCATAGGTTTAAGGTGCGAGGGGCAAGGTTTAGAGGAGATGTACGAGGCAAGTTTTTTTACACAGAGGGTAGTGGGTGCCTGGAACTCGCTGCCGGAGGAGGTGGTGGAAGCAAGGGGGATAGTGATGTTTAAGGGGCATCTTGACAAATACATGAATAGGATGGAAATAGAGGGATACGGACCCCGGAAGTGCAGAAGATTTTAGTTTAGATGGGCAGCAGGCTTGGAGGGCCGAAGGGCCTGTTCCTGTGCTGTACTTTCTTTGTTCTTTGTTTTGTCTCACAGTCAAGCAAAACCTGATTTTGTTTTACAGCAGTTGAGAACTGAGAGATGTCTCAAAGATATGCATGCAGATGTCACAAATATCACTTTCAAAATGCAGTTTCTGCTCTCTTATGTGCGTGAACGTGAAGCCAATTTGTGCACTGCAAGATCCTGCAAGCAACACTAAGATGGATGACCAGATAATTAACTCATTATATGATGTAAGTTTCTCGAAGGAATTCATGTGCCTATTACAGTTTTCAATGTCACATCATGGGGTCAGGTAATAAATATTTTTTTCTATGCAAGTGAACATTTGAAAATGCATATGATAGCCATTTCAGTGGCATGTTTTGTAAAATTAGCTCGTCAGTAGTTCCTGTTAATCTACTTAACATGAACAGAGAGTATCGCAATTTGGAATGTCTGCAACAAGTACATGTAATGAAATCGGCACCCACCTTTCCAACAATGCTGTCAAATATTTATGTTTGGGTCAAGAGGTATGAAGAGAAGGAAGTTGATGGCATTGCTTTGAAAGAACAATTCAAAAATATCACATGGAGAAATGTTTTGATTTACTGGAAATTATTTTGACAAAGAACTGGAGGACTTGATACATGTGAATGTGCCCTTGTCTGAAATTGTAGCATTTGCGCATAAATAATGCCGTCCACCATTAGCCTCGTCATTATTTTGACATCAAAATCTGGGCTGTTGTGATTATTTTTATTTGTATTTCATAAGCAGTGAAATGTTTTGAAATATCCTGAAGACATGAAAAGTGTGCCTATAAATGCAAATATTGTTTGCAGTTAAACTGTGAAACTTAAGGTAATTTAGAAATCAGACAATATGTTTCTCCACAGCCTCTGCTGGAAAATGTAAAATTTAGATGTTACAGCACTAACACTGACAGGAGGGTACACTATGAAAATTCTTCATTGCCAACTTGTGGACGTAGGAATTTGTAACAGAAATAGTTGATACAGAAGTGTGGCAAAAATATAGGAACTTAAAGTATGTACAGTTTTATAGGCCATAAGTATGATCATGGTGTTGCTCATAGAGGATATAATCTGCCTTTTGCCTTGTCCATATTGCTGTTGTTGTCTTTGTCTCACCTTTTTACTTTCAGTTCTGTTTTGCTGCATTTTATTCTGTTTTCTCTCTATTCTTTGTCTCATTTTGTTAGGAGGACGAATTTTGGTGATGCTGCAGGCCAGCAATTCGGAGTGTCAATTGGGTTGTGAGTTGTAATCATCTAATCTAATCTTTTATTATTGTCACAATAGGCTTACATTATCTCTGCAATGAAGTTACTGTGAAAATCCTCTGAATTTAGGTGAGAATGAGGGAGCAGAGAAGTGCTATCACATTTAAAATAAGGAGATTATTATTGCATCCTTTAAACTAGTGGACAGTGAAATGCCAGATGAATGTGCTGAGTATTCATCCACTAATATTACTAACAAAAACTTCTAGCCTATAAGATCATTATGTATATCTTCTCCAGCAAGATATGCATGCTTTCATGATCTCAGACAGCAATGATGGTAATATCAGTTTTTGTTTCTGAATCATTTGTTTGAAAATCATTTCAGTTTGTGAATCATGAAAGTGATCTAAGAGGACAATTCTAATATTAATGTACTGCTGAATTAACTATTAAACATTCATGTAATCATGAGAGTCACGTAGAGGCGGCACGGTGGCACAGTTGTTAGCACTGCTGCCTCACAGCGTCAAGGATCCAGGTTCTATTCCAACCTTGGGTGGCTGTGTGGAGTTTGCATATCCTTCCCGTGTTTGCGTGGGTTTCCTCTGGGTGTTCCGGTTTTATCCCACAGTCCAAAGATGTGCATGTTAGGTGAATTAGCCATGTAAAATGTCCCAAGATTAGATGGGATTACAGGGATAGGGCAGTGGATTGGGCCTAAGTAGGCTGCTCTTTCAGAGGGCTGGTGGAGACTCAATAGGCTGAATGGCCTCCTTCTGCACTGTAGGGATTCTATGATTCACCATGTTAACCATCATTCACTCAACACTGGATTCTGTATTGGTATTGATGAAAGAATGATATTCCTATGTTTTTATGTGCTGTAAAATGAGTCTTAAATCCTTTTATAAAATTGTTCTGGATTTCAATATTAGTTGCCTCGATGTGTAATTCGGTTGACAATTCGTTTTTTTTTCTATGCATCATACTATCATAGTTTTCAGTTATTATTCTCCATCATCATGTTTTCTACCTGAATGCCACATGTGCCTTCATTTATCTTTAACATTAAACCTTAAGATTGGTCCCTGATCCAACCAGCGTAAGAAAAGAATCACTGAGACAATGAGTTAAATTTTCATCTTCACCATAAATTCAGTGTTATGTATTGGATGCTTTATCTGGCTTTCTGTACTTTCAAGTGAATGCATTGTGGGAGTGCAGGATCTATGTTTTCTTATCAGTTCAACTGCTACAGCAATAAAGGACATTTGCAATGGCAATCACCTCCTGTGTCTACTTGTGTACTGATTGGTCTTGAAAGGTATCAGGACCAAAAACATAAACTGGTGACAAGGACGACAAACATTTGCATTATTCCACTCAAAAAATGAAACTAAAGTAAGGAAACTTTAATTTTCATCTGAACCGCATGTTGGATTACTACTGCATGGCAGACAAGGGCTGGCAGTTAAATACAGGGGCCTGTAGAGTTTGGAACAAAAAGAAACCTGTGGACTTTAAAAATAAAAAGAAACTAGAGTAGTTTAAAAAAAAGAATTGCAGCTGTTGAGAAGATTTAAAAATCAGCAATCAGAAGCACTGTTACTTTAATTTTAAATCACCCCAAGACATTCAAATAAGATTAATAACAAAAAAGACATTACCAGTAAAACAGAAATGACTCCTGATCGGACCACGAGACAACGAGGACTCCTGAAGCATGGAAACATAGAAGCGGAAGTTCCTGCCCAGTAAAAAGGAAAAAAACCCTCTCCAGTCGTCCAGAAAAAAAGAACAGAGATTGTTGCTATGCTTAACCAGAAACCAAAGAACTTTTAAAAACATTGTAAAGCAGAAAGCAGCCACATTAACGATGAGACCACTTAAACCCAGGAAACCCGGGAACTTGCACACAGAAAGCCGACAGATGCAATGACAGATTGAAGTTAAAAAATACTTAGTTACAGATCTTAAAATAGCAACACATTTGGAACAGCAACACAGCAACTGACAAGGAAAAATAAAAGGCTGAACATTGCCACACTTATCTGACCTATCGGACATTTTCATGAGACTGAACAGTGGGGCACCTACACTGAACATTTCCAGTTTTTTGTCCTTGCAAATGGAATTGAAAATGATAGAAAGGTGGCAACTTAAGTGTGATGGGACCTAAAACGTTTGGCTTATTAAGAAGCTTGGCACAGCACAAATCTGGCACAAAATCATAGGATATTGTAAAAGTCCTGGAGATGCATTTTTCCCCTAAGCCTCTTGTTATAGCAGAAAGATTTAGGTTTCACAAAAGAAACCAAGAAGAAGGAAAAACAATTGCATAGTATGCTGCAGTACTTACAAACTTCACTGAACATTGTGAATTCAATGAAGTACTGAACAATGTCCTCTGACAGGTTGGTCTGTGACCTTTGTAGTGAAGCAATCCAGAAATGCCTCCTGACAGAGAATAGAACATTACAGCGCAGTACAGGCCCTTCGGCCCTCGATGTTGCGCCGACCTGTGAAACCACTCTAAAGCCCATCTACACTATTCCCTTATCATCCATCTGTTTATCCAATGACCATTTAAATGCCCTTAATGTTGGCAGGGCATTCCACGCCCTTACTACTCTGAGTAAAGAACCTATCTCTGACATCTGTCCTATATCTATCTCCCCTCAATTTAAAGCTATGTCTCCTCGTGCTAGACATCACCATCCGAGGAAAAAGGCTCTCACTGTCCACCCTATCTAATCCTCTGATCATCTTGTATGCCTCAATTAAGTCACCTCTTAACCTTCTTCTCTCTAACGAAAACAGCCTCAATTACCTCAGCCTTCCCTCATAAGATCTTCTCTCCATACCAGGCAACATCCTGGTAAATCTCCTCTGCACTCTTTCCAATGCTTCCACATCCTTCCTATAATGCAGCGACCAGAATTGCACGCAATACTCCAAATGCAGCCACACCAGAGTTTTGTACAGCTGCAACATGACCTCATGGCTCCGAAACTCAATCCCTCTACCAATAAAAGCTAACGCACCGTACGCCTTCTTAACAACCCTCTCAACCTGGGTGGCAACTTTTAGGGATCTTTGTACATGGACACCGAGATCTCTCTGCTCATCCACACTACCAAGAATCTTACCATTAGCCCAGTACTCTGTCTTCCTGTTATTCCTTCCAAAATGAATCACCTCACATTTTTTTGCATTAAACTCCATTTGCCACCTCTCAGCCCAGCTCTGCAGCTTATCTATGTCCCTCTGTAATTTGTAACATCCTTCCGCACTGTCCACAACTCTACCGACTTTAGTGCCATCTGCAAATTTACCCACCATCCTTCTATGCCCTCCAGGTCATTTATAAAAATGACAAACAGCAGTGGCCCCAAAACAGATCCTTGTGGTACACCACTAGTAACTGGACTCCAGGCTGAACATTTCCCTTTGTCTTCTTCCAGCTAGTCAATTTCTGATCCAAGCTACTAAATCACCCTGAATCCCATGCCTCCGTATTTTCTGCAATAGCCTATCATGGGGAACCTTAGCAAACGCTTTACTGAAATCCATATACACCACATCAACTGCTTTACCCTTGTCCACCTGTTTGGTCACCTTCTCAAAGAACTCAATAAGGTTTGTGAGGCACGACCTACCCTTCACAAAACCGTGTTGACTATCTCTAATCAAATTATTCCTTTCCAGATGATTATATATCCTATCTCTTATAAACCTTTCCAAGACTTTGCCCACCACAGAAGTAAGGCTCACTGGTCTATAGTTACCGGGGTTGTCTCTACTCTCCTTCTTGAACAAGGGGACAACATTTTCTTTTTTTTTTAAATAATATTTTATTGAAAATTTTTGGTCAACCAACACAGTACATTGTGCATCCTTTACACAACATTGTAACAATACAGATAATAATGACCTTTTTTAAATTTAAACAAAAACAACAACAAATAAATAAATATTAAATAACAAAAAATAAAAACTAGCCCTAATTGGCAACTGCCTTATCTCAGGCCACAACCCCCCCCCCATCCCTCCCCCCCCCCCCCCCCCCCCCAAGTCCTGGGCCGCTGCTGCTGCCTTCTTTGTTCTCCCCTATCTATCTTTCCGCAAGATATTCGACGAACGGTTGCCACCGCCTAGTAAACCCTTGAGCCGACCCCCTTAGGACGAACTTAATCCGCTCTAACTTTATGAACCCCACCATATCATTTATCCAGGTCTCCACCCCCGGGGGCTTGGCTTCTTTCCACATTAGCAATATTCTGCGCCGGGCTACTAGGGACGCAAAGGCCAAAACATCGGCCTCTTTCGCCTCCTGCACTCCCGGCTCTTGTGCAACCCCAAATATAGCCAACCCCCAGCTTGGTTCGACCCGGACTCCTACTACTTTCGAAAGCACCTTTGTCACCCCCATCCAAAACCCCTGTAGTGCCGGGCATGACCAAAACATATGGGTATGATTCGCTGGGCTTCTCGAGCACCTCGCACACCTATCCTCCACCCCAAAAAATTTACTGAGCCGTGTTCCAGTCATATGTGCCCTGTGTAATACCTTAAACTGAATCAGGCTTAGCCTGGCGCACGAGGACGACGAGTTTACCCTGTTTAGGGCATCTGCCCACATCCCCTCCTCAATCTCCTCCCCTAGCTCTTCTTCCCATTTCCCTTTTAGTTCGTCCATCATAGTCTCCCCTTCGTCTCTCATTTCCCTATATATATCCGACACCTTACCGTCCCCCACCCATTTCTTTGAGATGACTCTGTCCTGCACCTCTTGTGTCGGGAGCTGCGGGAATTCCCTCACCTGCTGCCTCACAAAAGCCCTCAATTGCATGTACCTGAATGCATTCCCTTGGGGCAACCCATATTTCTCGGTCAGCGCTCCCAGACTCGCAAACTTCCCATCCACAAATAGATCTTTCAATTGCGTTATACCTGCTCTTTGCCACATTCCATATCCCCCATCCATTCCCCCCGGGGCAAACCTATGGTTGTTTCTTATCGGGGACCCCCCCAGTGCTCCGGTCTTTCCCCTATGTCGTCTCCACTGTCCCCAAATCTTCAGTGTAGCTACCACCACCGGACTCGTGGTATAGTTCCTTGGTGAGAACGGCAATGGGGCTGTCACCATAGCCTGCAGGCTGGTCCCCCTACAGGACGCCCTCTCTAATCTCTTCCACGCCGCTCCTTCCTCCTCTCCCATCCACTTACTCACCATTGAAATATTAGCGGCCCAATAATACTCACTTAGGCTTGGTAGTGCCAGCCCCCCCCTATCCCTACTACGCTGTAAGAATCCCTTCCTCACTCTCGGAGTCTTCCCGGCCCAAACAAAACCCATAATACTCTTTTCTATCCTTTTGAAAAAAGCCTTCGTGATCACCACCGGGAGACACTGAAACACAAAAAGGAATCTCGGGAGGACCACCATCTTAACTGCCTGCACCCTCCCTGCCATTGACAATGCTACCATGTCCCATCTCTTGAAATCTTCCTCCATCTGTTCCACCAACCGCGTCAAATTTAGCCTGTGCAATGTGCCCCAATTCTTAGCTATCTGGATCCCCAGGTAACGAAAGTCTCTTGTTACCTTCCTCAACGGTAGGTCTTCTATTTCTCTACTCTGCTCCCCTGGATGCACCACAAACAGCTCACTCTTTCCCATATTCAATTTATACCCTGAAAAATCCCCAAACTCCCCAAGTATCCGCATTATTTCTGGCATCCCCTCCGCTGGATCCGCCACATATAGTAGCAGATCATCCGCATATAAAGATACCCGGTGTTCTTCTCCTCCCCTAAGTATTCCCCTCCATCCCTTGGAACCTCTCAGCGCTATCGCCAGGGGCTCAATCGCCAGTGCAAACAGTAATGGGGACAGAGGACATCCCTGCCTTGTCCCTCTATGGAGCCGAAAATATGCCGATCCCCGTCCATTCGTGACCACACTCGCCACTGGGGCCCTATACAACAGCTGCACCCATCTAACATACCCCTCTCCGAACCCAAATCTCCTCAACACCTCCCACAGATAATCCCACTCCACTCTATCAAATGCTTTCTCGGCATCCATCGCCACTACTATCTCCGTTTCACCCTCTGGTGGGGCCATCATCATTACCCCTAACAACCTCCGTATGTTCGTGTTCAGCTGTCTCCCCTTCACAAACCCAGTTTGGTCCTCATGAACCACCCCCGGGACACATTCCTCTATTCTCATTGCCATTACCTTGGCCAAGACCTTGGCATCTACATTGAGGAGGGAGATTGGTCTGTAGGACCCGCATTGTAGCGGATCCTTTTCCTTCTTTAAAAGAAGCGATATCGTTGCTTCTGACATAGTCGGGGGCAGTTGTCCCCTTTCCTTTGCCTCGTTGAAGGTCCTCGTCAGTAGCGGGGCGAGCAAGTCCAAATATTTTCTGTAAAATTCAACTGGGAATCCGTCCGGTCCCGGGGCCTTTCCCGTCTGCATGTTCCTAATTCCTTTCACCACTTCTTCTACCGTGATCTGTGCTCCCAATCCCATCCTTTCCTGCTCTTCCACCTTGGGAAATTCCAGCCGATCCAAAAACTCCATCATTCTCTCCCTCCCATCCGGGGGTTGAGCTTCATACAATTTTTTATAAAATGTCTTGAACACTTCATTCACTCTCTCCGCTCCCCGCTCCGTCTCTCCATCTTCGTCTCTCACCCCCCCTATTTCCCTCGCTGCTCCCCTTTTCCTCAATTGGTGTGCCAGCAATCTGCTCGCCTTCTCTCCATATTCATACTGTACACCCTGCGCCTTCCTCCATTGTGCCTCTGCAGTGCCTGTGGTCAGCAAGTCAAATTCCACATGCAACCTTTGCCTTTCCCTATACAGTCCCTCCTCCGGTGCTTCCGCATACTGTCTGTCCACCCTCAAAAGTTCTTGCAACAACCGCTCCCGTTCCTTACTCTCCTGCTTCCCTTTATGTGTCCTTATTGATATCAGCTCCCCCCTAACCACCGCCTTCAACGCCTCCCAGACCACTCCCACCTGAACCTCCCCATTGTCATTGAGTTCCAAGTACTTTTCAATGCATCCCCTCACCCTTAAGCACACCCCCTCATCCGCCATTAGTCCCATATCCATTCTCCAGGGTGGACGCCCTCTTGTTTCCTCCCCTATCTCCAAGTCTACCCAGTGTGGGGCATGATCCGAAATGGCTATAGCCGTATATTCCGTTCCCCTCACCCTCGGGATCAATGCCCTACCCAACACAAAAAAGTCTATGCGTGAATAGACTTTATGGACATAGGAGAAAAACGAGAACTCCTTACTCCTAGGTCTACTGAATCTCCACGGGTCCACCCCTCCCATCTGCTCCATAAAATCCTTAAGCACCTTGGCTGCTGCCGGCCTCCTACCAGTCCTGGACTTCGACCTATCCAGCCTTGGTTCCAACACCGTGTTAAAGTCTCCCCCCATTATCAGCTTTCCGGTCTCTAGGTCTGGGATGCGTCCTAGCATTCGCCTCATAAAATTGGCATCGTCCCAGTTCGGGGCATACACATTTACCAACACCACCATCTCTCCCTGTAATTTGCCACTCACCATCACGTATCTGCCCCCGTTATCCGCCACTATAGTCTTTGCCTCGAACATTACCCGCTTCCCCACTAATATAGCCACCCCCCTCTTTTTCGCATCCAGCCCCGAATGGAACACCTGCCCTACCCATCCTTTGCGCAACCTAACCTGATCTATCAGTTTCAGGTGCGTTTCCTGTAACATGACCACATCTGCTTTAAGTTTCTTAAGGTGTG
Organism: Scyliorhinus torazame; assembly: GCF_047496885.1. Taxonomy (NCBI): domain Eukaryota; kingdom Metazoa; phylum Chordata; class Chondrichthyes; order Carcharhiniformes; family Scyliorhinidae; genus Scyliorhinus; species Scyliorhinus torazame. Next base: position 199,801,381 of record NC_092716.1, on the reverse strand, counting down.
CGAGTACTCGTGCCCTCTTTATCGGCCCGTTAAGCCCCCTCACGTTCCACGTGATCAGCCGAGTTGGGGGGCTTCCCACCCCCTCCCCCTTGCCGGTTAGCCATCATCTTTTTCCAGCTTCTCGCCCAGTTCCCACGCGGCTGTATTTCTCCCAGACGGTGCCCCTCCGCCCATCCTTTCCCGCACCCACTCCCCCCTTTCCCCAGCAGCAGCAACCCAGTAATTCCCCCCTCCCCCCCCCCGCTAGACCCCCCGCTAGCGTAATTACTCCCCCCATGTTGCTCCCAGAAGTCAGCAAACTCTGGTTGACCTCGGCTTCCCCCCGTGATCACGGCTCGCCCCGTGCGGCGCCCCCTCCTTCCTGCTTCTCTATTCCCGCCATAATTATCATAGCGCGGGAACCAAGCCCGCGCCTCTCCCTCGGCCCCGCCTCCCATGGCCAACGCCCCATCTCCTCTCCCTCCCCACCTCCCCCCATCACCACCTGTGGGAGAAAGAAAAGTTACCATACCGCAGGATTAATCATACAATCCCTCTTCGCCCCCCCCCCCCACTCGTCCCACCACTTTGTCCAAACGTTCATTTTCGTAGTCCAATCATTCCAATTTTTCTTCTACAATAAAAGTCCACGCTTCATCCGCCGTCTCAAAGTAGTGGTGCCTCCCTTGATATGTGACCCACAGTCTTGCCGGTTGCAGCATTCCAAACTTTATCTTTTTTTTGTGAAGTACCGCTTTGGCCCGATTAAAGCTCGCCCTCCTTCTCGCCACCTCCGCACTCCAATCTTGATAGACGCGGATCACCGCGTTCTCCCATTTACTACACCGAGTTTTCTTCGCCCATCTAAGGACCATTTCTCTATCCTTAAAACGGAGAAATCTCACCACTATGGCTCTGGGAGCTTCTCCTGCTCTCGGTCCTCGCACCATAACTCGGTATGCTCCCTCCACCTCCAACGGACCCGTCGGGGCCTCCACTCCCATTAACGAGTGCAGCATCGTGCTCACATATGCCCCGACGTCCGCCCCCTCCACACCTTCAGGAAGGCCAAGAATCCTCAAGTTGTTCCTCCTTGCGTTATTTTCCAGTGCCTCCAACCTCTCCACAGATCGTTTCTGGTGTGCCTCCTGTATCTCCGACTTCACCACCAGGCCCTGTATGTCGTTTTCGTTCTCTGCTGCTTTCGCCTTCACGACCCGAAGCTCCTGCTCCTGGGTCTTTTGTTCCTCTTTCAGCCCTTCAATCGCCTGTAGTATCGGGGCCAACAACTCTTTCTTCATTTCCTTTTTTATCTCCTCCACGCAGCGTTTCAAAAACTCTTGTTGTTCAGGGCCCCATATGAAACTGCCACCTTCCGACGCCATCTTGGTTTCTGCTTGCCTTCCTTGCCGTTGTTCCAAAGGATCCGCTGCAATCCGGCCACTTTCCTCTCCTTTTTCCATCCGTGTCCAGGGGGAACACCCTTCTGGTTTACTGCACGGTGTTTTCAGCCGTTAAAATTGCCGTTGGGCTCCTATCAAGAGCCCAAAAGTCCGTTTCACAGGGAGCTGCCGAAACGTGCGACTCAGCTGGTCATCGCCGCACCCGGAAGTCGGGACAACATTTTCTATCGTCCAGTCTTCTGGCACTATTCCTGTAGACAATGATGACATAAAGATCAAAGCCAAAGGCTCAGCAATCTCCTCCCTAGCTTCCCAGAGAATCCTAGGATAAAACCCATCCGGCCCAGGGGACTTATCTATTTTCACACTTTCCAGAATTGCTAACACCTCCTCCTTATGAACCTCAAGCCCTTCTAGTCTAGTAGCCTGAATCTCAGTATTCTCCTCGACAACATTGTCTTTTTCCTGTGTGAATACTGACGAAAAATATTCATTTAGCACCTCTCCTATCTCCTCGGTCTCCACGTACAACTTCCCACTACTGTCCTTGACTGGCCCTGCTCTTACCCTAGCAGTGAACTGGAGACAGGTAAGACAATTAAAGCTGTGTACAATCTGTGATGGTAATGATGACTGTACAAAGCCAATCAATGTTTAAAGAGTCCAATCTTATTCGTGAGTCCAAACTTTATGAATTTGATTAGTTGGGTTGCTTTCTTCCTCTGTCATCGAGGTGGCAATGTTGATGTCGTCATTTCATTGTGAACACCGTCAGTGTTCATGTGTGTAAGTGACCAGCAAGTCATCATGAGGTGTTTGAATGATCGAAACAGCTTTTTTCTTTTGTGCTTGCGGTATTGAATCCGTATGTCCTCGTTCTTGAAAGCTGGGCTGGTTGCTTGCTGTGGTGCAGATATGAAATCAAGAGATTTGTTGTCATGGAATGTAATGTTTGTAGTCTTACCACCGTTTTGAACTGTGCTGGTACATTGTCCTTTATGTGTGTAATTGTGATATGATGTACAGGTCGTTGTTTCATTGTTGTTGTTTTTGTGGCTTCTGTCTTTGTTGATAGCGTAGTTGTTCTTGTTGTTGTTGTTGTTGCTGTAGTTTTGCTCACTGACTATACCATGTGTAGTATTCGAGTCATACTCAAAGGTGTTTGTGTCAGTGGCCTTTTTGGTAGCCGATGTTTCATTGAGCGTTTTTTTTTAGAATTGTGAGAACGATCTGATGTTGCATTGATGTTGGTGACATCAGTCATTTGTGTTGGGTTTGATTGCTCTTCTTTGCTTCCTTGGTGCTCCTCTTCTGGGGACATTTACGGTACATTTGAATCACCTTTGGTTTCTTGGTGCTCCTCTTCTGGAGTCAACATCTTCAAGATTTCAAATGATGTGGTCTCACTGGACCCAAGAGTAGTCCAACTCTGTGCTTCCGTACAGATGAGCTGAGATCTGTCAGTCTCGCTGTGATGCTGCACACTCTGTATGTCGAGTGTGATCACTTTGTCACTGTTTTTACATACAGTGGGCAGACATTCAATGTCTTCTTGCTGGTTACATGAGCTGGGTAGACGTTCATAGTTTGCTGCTGGTTGCTCATATCAGGCGGATAGACCTTCATAGTCTTCCTTGTGCACGGTTGTAGCTCTGGAGCCTTTAATTGCGTCCATTCTGGAGTCTGTCAACGAGCTCGCTGTGGAGGCTAATATCACTCCCACTGTGGAGTCGATCTGTGCTCTCTGCGTGGCGTCACCTTCTTCTCGGATATTTGACATGTGGCTGTCATCCATTGTATCGACGATCTGCCATGTCGTCATGGTACTGGATTTCTCTACCATGAGACTCATATTGAACTTGGCACCCATGTTGCTGCTGCAATGATCATCAGATCCAGCGAACTCATCCATAGCTGAGTAGTATTCGTCAGCGAGCAAATCATCTCTTCCTGCTGAGGATGTGTCATGGTGCTCTATTTGTCCAATGAGGAACTCATCTCCTGAGTAGTCATCGCCAATGAACAAATCTTTTGCTCTGGATTTGTCATTGTGCTCTCCTCTTTGGGTGTTGCCAACTGCTTGTTCCAGGGTGGATGGAGGCTCGGGCTTCATTCTGTCGTTGAAGGAAAAAATGTTGTGTTTTGTAACTTTAAAACTCTTGTTGTTTACTCTCGGGCACTTCGGATGAGGCGTGGTGACTGTTATGTAAGGTTCCTCGGTTGATTGAACCGTGTCCACGCCGTGTGAGTAGTCACAGGCTAGGTCATCATTTTCAGACAAGTAATCACCATAGGTTGGTTTGTATTCCATTGATGCAATGTTCCTGACATCGCAGTGCCTTAGATTTTGTCCTGTGGAAGTCATGTGTAGGACAGCTCTTCATTTAGAGGCACAGTGGTTGTATCTTCCACATCTCAGGCACTGTTTATCGAAAGCCGGACATTGCCCTTTTAAATGGGCGTGTCCGCAGTGAAGACGTGTCATCACGCTGTCCCGCCACGCTTGCGCATGCGCAGTAGATTTTGCATCCGGATCCAATCTTCGGGCGAACTGCGCATGCGTGTGGGACACTTCTAGGTTCGCGCGCGCGGGATTGCCGGAGGAGGAATGCCTTCGAGATGCCTGGGCCACCATTTTGATGGATCCAACCTCGTGGTAGAGGTCTTGATCCCGGTGAGTAAATTGGTCATACTGTGCTTCAGTAATTTCATGAGCAGAGCATTTTTGAATGGCCATTTCAAGTGTTAGGTTTCTGTGTTTCAGAAGAGACTTTCTGAGTCCCTCATCAGAGATGCACTGACAATTTGGTCCCTGATGAGGGAGTCACAGAGGTTTTCATAATTGCAGGATTGGGCCACCAGCTTTAAGTCAGTGAGAAAACTGCTGAACAATTCTCCTTGTTTTTGTAGGCGTCTGGTGAATTTAAAGCATTCAAATGTCTCATTAACCTCAGATTTGCAGTGTTTGTCGAATTTTTTTATAATTATGTCCAGTTTTTCCTTGTCCTCCCCTTCTGCGTAAGTAAATTAATTATATATATCAATGGCCTGTTTCCCTGCCGCAGATAAGAGGTAGGCAATTTTTTTAGAATCTGGCGCAGCGGTCATGTCCTTAATTTCCATAAATAAATTAAATTGTTGAAGGAATATTTTCCAATTATACTGGAGATTACCAGAGGTTCTGAGTTGCTGTGGTGCTGGAAGTGAGTCCACCTTACTGGTTTTTGTTTTCTTGCCCAAGAGGTTCAAGTGCTGCGAAGACTTCCGTGGTCGAATATCTATCCGATATTTTCTTCTTGTCTAACCTTATCTAACTAGTTCTTTCAAAGCCAACACGCCTGGTACTATGGTACTATGTCTTGTTACCTGTGTGGTAGGTAACTTGTACTACTCAATTCTTGGTTGATGGTGAGATCTTCTGAATCTTGATGAAGAGATGAAGACTCAAACTCGTCCAGGAACAACAATGGTTTATTGAGTAACTATAACAACAAGTGCATGAGTTCTTTACTTTTAACTTTGATACTAATGATAAGGTTAACAAGATCTAATAACAGTGACTATACGTAACTCCACTAACTATCTGTACTATTCTGATATCACAGTGCACCCAAGAGAGAGATAGAGACTGCCAAGACCCAATGTGGCTGCCTTTTATACCCCGTTGGTCCGGCCCTCTAGTGATCATATGGTGCTACTGATTACTCATTAACCCCTTTTGTACATGCACATACAGAGATCACTACAACAGGGGCAGCAGTTTCTCTGGTACAAGATGTGTGTAAGGAAAAGCTTAAACATCTTCCCTTGACACCTGCAAAAACCATTCTGAAAACATATGCAGGAAATCTATACCTATGCGGGGCAGAACAGAAGTTAATGTGAAACTAAATGGACAGATTACTAAATTGACTTTCCCACTGTTTGTGGAAAAGTCAACTACCCAGCATTAGTTGGGCAGTCATGTTTCGAGAAGATCCAGTTAAACTGAGCGGATGTGCCTACTGGAATCGATGAGGGTTTCACGACGATTTTCCCGTCTTGAAACACTACGGAACCTCCGTTGGCACCGTCGCTTACCCTCAGAAATGGAGAATCTTTATTTTGCAACTACTATTATATACAACTTCAGTAGTTCCCCACTGAATCTTCATTAGTAGGTGCCTTACTGGCTGACTCTATTTATACATAACAAGACATTGTCAGATATCCCCGACCCCCTTATTGGGGAAGCTCGTGTTCTGCAAGGTCCATGGGATTGTTAATCATTCCCACCCCGTAAGATCTGTGTGGGTTCTAACACTTACCTTTAAGCCACTATCAGCACCTTCTGTAGTTTTTAACACTACCATTAACACTCCTTTTGTCTTGTGTATATGACATCGTTGTCAAATCTCTCCTAGCTCCCACCTGTCCCTGACCTTCTATTTTGCTCCATCTGCTCCAAACTCTCTTAAACAGTATAAAGCGAATCACATGTCTCCTTCTCTTTAGCTTTGAAGAAGAGTCATATGAACTCAAAATGTTAAGGGCTGGAATAAGTGGAGCTAACTCATAGCCTGGCAGGGGGCCAGTAGGGACCCAGAGTAATTCACGCAGCTTTAGCTGCGGATACGGGCCCCCGCACTTTCGGTTTTGAGTCAGCGCATGCGCACGGCGGCGGCCTCCAGCAGTTGGGCCGAGCGCCATGGCGGACTCGGACCGCGGAGCCACACATAAAAACTAGACCCCCCCCCCCCATCGATCGGCCGGGCGCCCGAGCATTCGAACGCGCGGATCTGTCCCCCGGCCACCTATGAGGCCCCGGGTGTCCAATCCACCCGCCCCCCACCAGGGCGGCCGCGGACTGAGTCCACAGCTGCCACGTGAGCATCCCGACCAGCAATAACAGGTTAGTTCCACGCCGTCGGGAACTCGGCTGGTCTGGAGCGGAGGATCGCTGGACCAGTACTCCGCGATCACGCCGATTCTCAGGTCCCGGGGAATCGCTGGACCAGTGCCGGGCCCGATTTTGGCGTTAAATTGGACTCTCCGCAGCCCCACGCCGAAATCGCGTTGCGGAGAATCCAGCTCTAAGTCTATATCTCTCTCCAGCGATGCTGCCAGACCTGCTGAGTTCTTCCAGCATTTTCTATGTTCATTTTCTCAACCTCCTTTATTTTTCTTACTAGCAAAGTAACCTTATGGTGGGGGTTGTGGCCATTGCTTCTCACCCATGATGTCACCGGCAATGAACTTTATGATGTCACAGCAGGTGGAGACCACATGAAATACCTGTACCCATGTTGCCTCTAGACAGCAGTTGAATAAAATAAACAGACCAAGAAAGGGTGACTGCAAAACATTGGTGAGTGTCAAGATGTATAATATAATTATAATATTTACCATTAAGGAAGTATTGTAAGCAATGTGGATTGAGCCTGCAAACCAGCATAGGAATGATTTCAAAAGTTTAGCCAATGTTGAATCCTGAAAATGTTCCTGTGGGAATCAAAGATTCCAATAATAACTCTGAGGTGTGTTTGGAATAGGGAGATTGTGGTGGCAATGAGGGTGGGGAGTGAAATCAGTGTAGTATTGTGTATGAAACTCAGAAGAAATTTCAGTGCATCAGTCTGTGGTATTTTAACAGAGACACTTTATTGTAATATAACTTGTGGGTTTGGGCATTGAATGTTTGGCAATGACATGGTGCAGACATTCATGACACAATCTCAGCCATAGTACATAAAGGGCCAATCCAATTTGGCTAAGATACAATTTGGAGGACTGAGGTTTTTTTCACAAAGAGAAGGAAAAGTTTCATTATAGTTTCAGGACAATCAAGGACTAACACATAATGATACATCGCTTGATGCACTGTTGGGTGCAGTAAGTAGGAAATAGATTCTCTCACCCGGCAATGAAAGGAAGAACGCTGCTGCTACAACAAAGTAGGTATGGCTGGAGATGCCAGAGGTCAGCAAAAGGAGCATTGTAATCACACTTTTGGATTCACTGCAAAAACAATTTTAATGGCCGAATCAGATAAGGAAAGGGAAGTAAGTTGCACATTCATCTACAGCCTGTTGTGTACATCAGCCGCACCTCCCAACCCCAAACCCCCTCAACTTGTCAAGCTTAATTAGAATTCCTCACAAACATTTACCTTGGAAGCCAACCCATGGCTGTCTTTCCGTGCACATTCTCTCATTCCCATCTATCCATGAACCATTACCATACACTGTCATCCTTATGCAAATTGATGCTTCTTCCTTATAGTCATCCTCATCAAATGCACTGCATCCAGTAGCAACAGATGGTTAGCAACTTTAACGTAATAAACTGTATCAAAATAATATATGACAGGAACATTATTATTAAGGCAGATGACTACAAGTTTGGTCAAGGAAGCAGGTTTTAAACAGTACCGAAGGAGAAAACTGGAGAGGTGGAGATTTTTAGGGAGGCAATTTTAGAGCTTGGGGATGATTGTAAAATGTGGGATATTTCAGAATTAGATCAGCAGCTACCTTGGACGAATCATCAATCATTCGACCGCCAGCAAAGTGATGGAAATTATTGTTGACAGTGCTGTCAAGCAGCACTTCTCAGCAGCAACCTCCTCATTGATGCGTAGTTTGGGTTCAGTCAGGGCCACTCAGCTCCTGACCTCATTAAGCCTTGTTCCAAACATGCACAAAAGTGCTGAATCCAGAGTTGAGGTGACAGCGACCAACCTTGATATCAAGGCAGCATTTGATGGAGTGTGGCATCAAGGAACCCTAGCAAAACTGAAGTCAATGGGAATTGGGGAAAATGTTCCATTGGTTGACGTCATACCTAGAACAAAGGAAGATTGTTGTGTTTGTTGGTGGTCAAACACATCAATCCTGGGACAACTCTGCAAGAATTCTTCAAGGTAATGTCCTAGGTCCAACTATCTTCAGTTTATTCATCAATTACTTTCCCTCCATCATAAGCTCAGAAGTGGATGGTTCATGGATGACTGCACAATGTTCAGCATCATTTGTGACTCCTCAGATACTGAAGCAGTCCATATCCATATGCGACAAGATCTGGACAATATTCAGGCCTAGGCTGATAAGTGACAAGTAACATTCAAGCCACACAAATGCCAGGCAATGACCAGCTTCAACAAGAGAATCTAACTTCCTCCACTTGACGTTCAATGGCATTAGCAGAGAAACATAGATAATAGAAGCGAGAGTAGGCTATTTGGCTTTTCGAGCCTGCTCCGCCAATCATTATTATCATGGCTGATCATCTAACTTAGTAACCTGTTCCCACTTTCCCCTCACATCCTATGATCTCTTTAACTCAAGAGGTTTATCTAACTCCTTCTTGAAAACATACTGGGCTCGATTCAGCTAAATGGGCCAAAGCATCACATAGCCCGGTTTTGTACACTGGGGTGCTCCGCTTGTCGGAATTCCCCAGTATAGCGAGAGATTGGGATGTCATTTTTAAATGGTGTCCCAATCTCCAAGGCCCCTGAAGTGATCCTGACCCTCCCCAACCTGAAATCACTATGGGAGGGTCCCTGGTTCCCTCCACAACAGCCCCCCACCCCCGGCACCCTGGCACTTCTGGTGGCACTGTGGTACTGCCAAGGTGCCCAGGTGACTTTGCCAGCTGGCAGGGGCACTGCCAGCATGCAAGGCCGGCAATGCCAAGCTGGCATTTTTCACGCAGCGGTGATCGGGCCGGTTGGATGCACTGCCCGGGTGTGGGCAGGTGGGGAGTGCGGGGTTTCCTGGGGCCCCTTGTAGTGAGTTGGAGCTTGAATGGGTTCAGGTGTCAGGCCGGGTGTTTGAGAGATCATTTAAAAATGGCGTCCCGATCTCTTGCTGCACAGAGGAGTTCCAGCGAGTGGAGCTACTCAGTGCAGAAAACGGGGCTGAGTGCGGCCTCGGGCATGCATTCCCCGCAGAGGCCCCAGACCTAACCAGATGGGTGTTAGAAAGTGGGGTGTTTCTCAGCACTGTGACTAAACCCAGGATCCTGACTGAAATTTTAAAAATAACAGGGCATTTGGAAACAGTACCTATAGAGTGTCACATTGACAATAAACCCCTCTCGGAGAATGTCCACTCTACGAAAAGCGTCAATGAAAAAAGACAATGGATTGACATTGCAAGTCTCAACCAGATGTTAGAGAACATGGAGATTGACAAGATCAAGTGCGTTGACGGCAGTTACTAATTATAAGAAATTGTGAATAAAGGGCATCTTTTGACATAGAGACATAGAATCCCTACAGTGCAGAATGGGGCTATTCGGCCAATCGAGTCTGCACCGACCCTCCGAAAGAACACCCTACTGAGGCCCACTCCCCTTAACCCCACATAATCTCCAAATCTTTGGACACTAAGGGGAAATTTAGCAAGGCCAACCCACCTAATCTACACATAAGACCATAAGACATAGGGGCGGAAGTAAGGCCATTCGGCCCATCGAGTCCACTCCACCATTCAATCATGGCTGATTTCAACTCCATTTACCTGCTCTCTCTCCATAGCCCTTAATTCCTCGAGAAATCAAGAATTTATCAACTTCTGTCTTAAAGACACTCAACGTCCCGGCCTCCACCGCCCTCTGTGGCAATGAATTCCACAGACCCACCACTCTCTGGCTGAAGAAATTTCTCCTCATCTCTGTTCTAAAGTGACTCCCTTTTATTCTAAGGCTGTGCCCCCGGTTCCTCGTCTCCCCTGCTAATGGAAACAACTTCCCTACATCCACCCTATCTAAGCCATTCATTATCTTGTAAGTTTCTATCAGGTCTCCCCTCAACCTCCTAAACTCCAATGAATATAATCCCAGACGTTCATCGTATGTTAGGCCTACCATTCCTGGGATCATCCGTGTGAATCTCCGCTGGACCCGCTCCAGTGCCAGTATGTCCTTCCTGAGGTCTGGGGCCCAAAAGTACTCACCGTATTCTTTTTTTTTTATTAAATATTTTATTGAAAATTTTTGGTCAACCAACACAGTACATTGTGCATCCTTTACACAATATTATAACAACACAAATAACAATGACCTATTTTATAAGCAAAAAATGAATATCCCCCCCCCCCGATCCTGGGCTGCTGCTGCTGCCTTCTTTTTCCCATTCCGTCTATCTTTCTGCGAGGTATTCGACGAACGGTTGCCACCGCCTGGTGAACCCTTGAGCCGACCCCCTTAGGACGAACTTAATCCGCTCTAGCTTTATAAACCCCGCCATGTCATTTATCCAGGTCTCCACCCCCGGGGGCTTGGCTTCTTTCCACATTAGCAATATCCTGCGCCGGGCTACTAGGGACGCAAAGGCCAAAACATCGGCCTCTCTCGCCTCCTGCACTCCCGGCTCTTGTGCAACCCCAAATATAGCCAACCCCCAGCTTGGTTCGACCCGGACTCCTACTACTTTTGAAAGCACCTTTGTCACCCCCATCCAAAACCCCTGTAGTGCCGGGCATGACCAAAACATATGGGTATGATTCGCTGGACTTCTCGAGCACCTCGCACACCTATCCTCCACCCCAAAAAATTTACTGAGCCGTGCTCCAGTCATATGTGCCCTGTGTAATACCTTAAACTGAATCAGGCTTAGCCTGGCACACGAGGACGACGAGTTTACCCTGCTTAGGGCATCTGCCCACAGCCCCTCCTCGATCTCCTCCCCCAGCTCTTCTTCCCATTTCCCTTTTAGTTCATCTACCATAGTCTCCCCTTCGTCCCTCATTTCCCTATATATATCTGACACCTTACCATCCCCCACCCATGTCTTTGAGATCACTCTGTCCTGCACCTCTTGTGTCGGGAGCTGCGGGAATTCCCTCACCTGTTGCCTCGCAAAAGCCCTCAGTTGCATATACCTGAATGCATTCCCTTGGGGCAACCCATATTTCTCGGTCAGCGCTCCCAGACTCGCGAACTTCCCATCCACAAACAGATCTTTCAGTTGCGTTATTCCTGCTCTTTGCCACATTCCATATCCCCCATCCATTCCCCCCGGGGCAAACCTATGGTTATTTCTTATCGGGGACCCCCCCAAGGCTCCAGTCTTTCCCCTATGCCGTCTCCACTGTCCCCAAATCTTCAGTGTAGCCACCACCACCGGGCTTGTGGTGTAGTTCCTCGGTGAGAACGGCAATGGGGCTGTCACCATAGCCTGTAGGCTAGTCCCCCTACAGGACGCCCTCTCTAATCTCTTCCACGCCGCTCCCTCCTCCTCTCCCATCCACTTACTCACCATTGAAATATTAGCGGCCCAATAATACTCACTTAGGCTCGGTAGTGCCAGCCCCCCCCTATCCCTGCTACGCTGTAAGAATCCCTTCCTCACTCTCGGGGTCTTCCCGGCCCACACAAAACCCATGATGCTCTTTTCAATCCTTTTAAAAAAAGCCTTCGTAATCACCACCGGGAGGCACTGAAACACAAAGAGGAATCTCGGGAGGACCACCATCTTAACCGCCTGCACCCTCCCTGCCATTGACAGGGATACCATATCCCATCTCTTGAAATCCTCCTCCATCTGTTCCACCAACCGCGTTAAATTTAACCTATGCAATGTGCCCCAATTCTTAGCTATCTGGATCCCCAGGTAACAAAAGTCCCTTGTTACCTTCCTCAACGGTAGGTCCTCTATTTCTCTACTCTGCTCCCCTGGATGCACCACAAACAACTCACTTTTCCCCATGTTCAATTTATACCCTGAAAAATCCCCAAACTCCCCAAGTATCCGCATTATTTCTGGCATCCCCTCCGCCGGGTCCGCCACGTATAGTAGCAAATCGTCCGCATACAAAGATACCCGGTGCTCTTCTCCTCCCCTAAGTACTCCCCTCCACTTCTTGGAACCCCTCAACGCTATCGCCAGGGGCTCAATCGCCAGTGCAAACAATAATGGGGACAGAGGGCATCCCTGCCTTGTCCCTCTATGGAGCCGAAAATATGCAGATCCCCGTCCATTCGTGACCACGCTCGCCACTGGGGCCCTATACAACAGCTGCACCCATCTAACATACCCCTCTCCAAAACCAAATCTCCTCAACACCTCCCACAAATAATCCCACTCCACTCTATCAAATGCTTTCTCGGCATCCATCGCCACTACTATCTCCGTTTCTCCCTCTGGTGGGGCCATCATCATTACCCCTAACAACCTCCGTATATTCGTGTTCAGCTGTCTCCCCTTCACAAACCCAGTTTGGTCCTCGTGGACCACCCCCGGGACACATTCCTCTATTCTCATTGCCATTACCTTGGCCAGGACCTTGGCATCTACATTTAGGAGGGAAATAGGTCTATAGGACCCGCATTGTAGCGGGTCCTTTTCCTTCTTTAAGAGAAGCGATATCGTTGCTTCAGACATAGTCGGGGGCAGTTGTCCCCTTTCCTTTGCCTCATTAAAGGTCCTCGTCAGTACCGGGGCGAGCAAGTCCACATATTGTCTATAGAATTTGACTGGGAATCCATCCGGTCCCGGGGCCTTTCCCGCCTGCATGCTCCTAATTCCTTTCACCACTTCTTCTACCTCGATCTGTGCTCCCAGTCCCACCCTTTCCTGCTCTTCCACCTTGGGAAATTCCAGCCGATCCAAGAAGCCCATCATTCTCTCCCTCCCATCCGGGGGTTGAGCTTCATATAATTTTTTATAAAATGTCTTGAACACTCCATTCACTCTCTCCGCTCCCCGCTCCATCTCTCCTTCCTCATCCCTCACTCCCCCTATTTCCCTCGCTGCTCCCCTTTTCCTCAATTGGTGTGCCAGCAACCTGCTCGCCTTCTCCCCATATTCGTACTGTACACCCTGTGCCTTCCTCCATTGTGCCTCTGCAGTGCCTGTAGTCAGCAAGTCAAATTCTACATGTAGCCTTTGCCTTTCCCTGTACAGTCCCTCCTCCGGTGCTTCCGCATATTGTCTGTCCACCCTCAAAAGTTCTTGCAGCAACCGCTCCCGTTCCTTACTCTCCTGCTTCCCTTTATGTGCCCTTATTGATATCAGCTCCCCTCTAACCACCGCCTTCAACGCCTCCCAGACCACTCCCACCTGGACCTCCCCATTATCATTGAGTTCCAAGTACTTTTCAATGCACCCCCTCACCCTTAGACACACCCCCTCATCTGCCATTAGTCCCATGTCCATTCTCCAGGGTGGGCGCCCTCCTGTTTCCTCCCCTATCTCCAAGTCCACCCAGTGTGGAGCGTGATCCGAAATGGCTATAGCCGTATACTCCGTTCCCCTCACCTTCGGGATCAATGCCCTACCCAGCACAAAAAAGTCTATTCGCGAGTAGACTTTATGGACATAGGAGAAAAACGAGAACTCCTTACTCCTAGGTCTGCTAAATCTCCACGGGTCTACACCTCCCATCTGCTCCATAAAATCTTTAAGTACCTTGGCTGCTGCCGGCCTCCTTCCAGTCCTGGACTTCGACCTATCCAGCCCTGGTTCCAACACCGTATTAAAATCTCCCCCCATTATCAGCTTTCCCATCTCTAGGTCCGGAATGCGTCCTAGCATCCGCCTCATAAAATTGGCATCATCCCAGTTCGGGGCATATACGTTTACCAAAACCACCGTCTCCCCCTGTAGTTTGCCACTCACCATCACGTATCTGCCCCCGTTATCCACCACTATAGTCTTTGCCTCGAACATTACCCGCTTCCCCACTAATATAGCCACCCCCCTGTTTTTCGCATCTAGCCCCGAATGGAACACCTGCCCCACCCATCCTTTGCGTAGCCTAACCTGGTCTATCAGTTTCAGGTGCGTTTCCTGTAACATAACCACATCTGCCTTAAGTTTCTTAAGGTGTGCGAGTACCCGTGCCCTCTTTATCGGCCCGTTCAGCCCTCTCACGTTCCACGTGATCAGCCGAGTTGGGGGGCTTCCTACCCCCCCCTCCCCCCTTGTCGATTAGCCATCACCTTTTTCCAGCTCCTTACCCGGTTCCCACGCAGCTGTATCTCCCCCAGGCGGTGCCCCCCCGCCCATCCTCTCCCATACCAGCTCCCCCCTCTCCCCAGCAGCAGCAACCCAGTAATTCCCCCCTCCCACCCCCCCCGCTAGATCCTCCGCTAGCGTAATTACTCCCCCCATGTTGCTCCCAGAAGTCAGCAAACTCTGGCTGACCTCGGCTTCCCCCCGTGACCTCGGCTCGCACCGTGCGACGCCCCCTCCTTCCTGTTTCTCTATTCCCGCCATGATTATCATAGCGCGGGAACCAAGCCCGCGCTTCTCCCTTGGCCCCGCCCCCAATGGCCAACGCCCCATCTCCTCCACCTCCCCTCCTCCCCCCATCACCACCTGTGGGAGAGAGAAAAGTTACCGCATCGCAGGATTAGTACATAAAACCCCTCTTTGCCCCCCACATTCGCCCCACCACTTTGTTCGAACGTTCTTTTTAATAACCCGCTCATTCCAGTTTTTCTTCCACAATAAAAGTCCACGCTTCATCCGCCGTCTCAAAGTAGTGGTGCCTCTCTCGATATGTGACCCACAGTCTTGCCGGTTGCAGCATTCCAAATTTTATCTTCTTTTTATGAAGCACCGCCTTGGCCCGATTAAAGCTCGCCCTCCTTCTCGCCACCTCCGCACTCCAGTCTTGATAAACGCGGATCACCGCGTTCTCCCATTTACTACTCCGAGTTTTCTTCGCCCATCTAAGGACCATTTCTCTATCCTTAAAACGGAGGAATCTCACCACTATGGCTCTGGGAATTTCTCCTGCTCTCGGTCCTCGCGCCATCACTCGGTATGCTCCCTCCACCTCCAACGGACCTGCCGGGGCCTCCGCTCCCATTAACGAGTGCAGCATCGTGCTCACATATGCCCCGACGTCCGCTCCCTCCACACCTTCAGGAAGACCAAGAATCCTCAGGTTGTTCCTCCTTGCGTTGTTTTCCAGTGCCTCCAACCTTTCCACACATCGTTTCTGATGTGCCTCCTGCGTCTCCGTCTTCACCACCAGGCCCTGTATATCGTCCTCATTCTCGGCTGCCTTTGCCTTCACGACCCGAAGCTCCCGCTCCTGGGTCTTTTGTTCCTCCTTTAGCCCTTCGATCGCCTGTAGTATCGGGGCCAACAGCTCTTTCTTCATTTCCTTTTTGATCTCTTCCACACAGCATTTCAAGAACTCTTGTTGTTCAGGGCCCCATGTTAAACTGCCACCTTCCGATGCCATCTTGGTTTTTGCTTGCCTTCCTTGCCGCTGTTCTAAAGGATCCACTGCAATCTGGCCACTTCCCTCTCCTTTTTCCATCCGTATCCAGGGGGGATTCCCTTCTGGTTTACCGCACAGTGTTTTTAGCCGTCAAAATTGCCGTTGGGGCTCCTATCAAGAGCCCAAAAGTCCGTTTCACAGGGAGCTGCCGAAATGTGCGACTCAGCTGGTCATCGCCGCACCCGGAAGTCTACTCACCGTATTCTAAATGGGGCCTAACTAATGCTTTATAAAGCTTCAGAAGTACATCCCTGCTTTTATATTCCAAGCCTCTTGAGATAAATGACAACATTGCATTTGCTTTCTTAATTACGGACTCAACCTGCAAGTTTACCATTCGAGAATCCTGGATGAGGAATCCCAAGTCCCTTGCACTTCAGCATTATGAATTTTGTCACCGTTTAGAAAATAGTCCATGCCTCTATTCTTTTTTCCAAAGTGCAAGACCTCGCACTTGCCCACGTTGAATTTCATCAGCCATTTCTTGGACCATTTCTTGGACCACTCTCCTAAACTGTCTAAATCTTTCTGCAGCCTCCCCACCTCCTCCATACTACCTGCCCCTCCACCTATCTTTGTATCATCGGCAAACTTAGCCAGAATGCCCCCAGTCCTGTCATCTAGATCGTTAATATATAAAGAGAACAGCTGTGGCCCCAACACTGAATCCTGCGGGACACCACTCGTCACCGGTTGCCATTCCGAAAAATAACCTTTTATCCCAACTCACTGCCTTCTGCCTGACAGCCAATCGTCAATCCATGTTAGTACCTTGCCTCGAATAACATCTTTGAACTGTGGGAGGAAACCGGAGCACCCAGAGGAAACCCATGTAGACAGCAGTCACCCAAATCTGGAATCGAACCCAGATGTCTGGCATTGTGCCACCATGCCACCCATATATAAGCAAGAGGATATGAGTGTGGATATTACATTTGTTTTTAATAGGGGGAAATTGGATGCATTTTTTACAGAAAAGAAAACATAAGGCACGATTTAACTAAAAAAAAATAGAGTCCATTCTGGGCAAGACCCCTCTTTTTTTCAGTCCGAATTAAAAATTTGAAAATGGCATTTTTTTTTCATTTTGAAAATAAATTTAGACTACTCATTTCATATTTTTTCCAATGAAGGGGCAATTTAGCGTGGCCAATCCACCTACCTGCACATCTTTAGGTTGTGGGGGCGAAACCCATGAAAATATGAGGAGAATGGGCAAACTCCGCACAGACAGTGACCCAGAACCGGGATCGAACCTGGGACCTCGGCGCCGTGAGGCAGCAGTGCTAACCACTGCACCACCATGCTGCCCTGAAAATGGCATTTTTGAGATGTTCCGGTGAGTGGAACTTCTCAGTGCAGGGAACAGGGTTAAGTGTTCCCCGCTGAGGCCTCCGATCTATCTAGTTGGGCATTAGATAACGGGGTATTTCTCGGTTCTCCAAGTGCCGGGAGACACCCAGTTAATCGCACGCATTTTGTGCCTCAGGCCTTTTTTCCCCTTTTCTTGTGGGCTCAGCTTTCCTCTCCCTTCCCAAACCAATACCCTTTCAAGTCCCAACACTGACACCCTTCCACCCCCTCTGAGAACATTTCACAGCTGGGGAACCAGATTCTTGGCGACAACCTGTCCAGGCACAAAATCCTGTTCCCACCCACCGGCTTGTAACTACTTCTCACTGGTGGGAGATTATTGGGCTCATGCAGATAAGACCAAGGAGATAAAATCTTCACGGGCCAGACAATTTCCTGCCAACCTATTGACGTATAAGACCAGTAGTTAAAATCTAAATTTATAGGTTTGGAACCTTAAAAGGCTTTCAATAGCAGAGAGTGAAAGGTTAAAGTTACGAGAGAGATGAGGTACAAAAACATTTCAGGCTCCAATTTTCTTCTGAAAGCATGGGAATAGGATCGAATGAACATCTACTAGTAATTAGGTACGTTTATTTTGGTAGGCAGGAGGATGTTTTTTTTGCTTTGCTGGCTTTGACAAATAATGATTGACCTCAGAGTTACGCCTGGTTACAAGTGCTTTGGTCACATGGTTTTTGTGTCTAGCAACTGTTGCTAGAGATCTCAGGCTTTAGTTCTTGCCAATGCTTCACTGTGGAAGAGTTTATTATTGGACAACCTTGATGGTAGTTGCAAACTTTGAAAGAAGACATCACATCAAAGAGTCAAAAACATAACTTCATAGAATTTTAATGCAGGTAAGTCAGAATCTTTTGATAGTTTTGTTCTTAATGAAAGCACTTCCTCGCTTCCCTTTAAGGTATTGCAGGGTCTAAGATGTTCGAATGGGTTGAGTGAGAAACAAAAATAAACTAAAAAAATAAATACGCATTTTCTATTGTTTCAAATTTACTGAAAAGTAATGGGAAGTATGGAATTTCATTTTAATGTGAGGATATGGATTGCATTATAATTGGCCTGAAATCATGTTTTGCTCTTAGTCCTATAAATGTATATTACAACAAATAATTGTGGTTGGTTCTATTAATTCTAACTAGCAAGGCAGAATTGAATTAGAACCATGCAGAGAATTGGGGCAACAAAATGAAGAGTGAAAAGTGACTACAACACTGAAGCATTGAGAATGGGAGCATTCCCCAGCACAGCTCAGCGATGGCAACCATTAAAAATGAAGTACAGCGGGGTGGCGCAGTGGCACAGTGGTTAGCACTGCTGCCTCCCGGCACCAAGGACTTGGGTTCGGTCCCGGCCCCGGGTCATTGTCCAAATGGAGTTTGCACATTCACCTTGTGTGTGCGTGGGTCTCACCCCCACAACCCAAAGATGTGCAGGGTAGGTGTATTGGCCATGCTAAATTGCCCCTTAATTGGAAAAACAATCAAGTACAGCAAAATATTTTTTTAGGGCAGCACGATAGCACAAGTGGATAGCACTGTGGCTTCACAGCGCCAGGGTCCCAGGTTCGATTCCCCGCTGGGCCACTGTCTGTGCAGAGTCTGCACGTTCTCCCCATGGCTGCGTGAGTTTCCTCCGGGTGCTCCGGTTTCCTCCCACAGTCCAAAGACGTGCAGGTTAGGTGGATTGGCAATGCTCAATTGCCCTTAGTGTCCAAAAAGGTAAGGAGGGGTTATTGGGTTACGGGGATAGTGTGGAAGTGGGGGCTTAAGTGGGTCGGTGCAGACCCGATGGGCCGAATGGCCTCCTTCTACACTGTATGTTCTATGTTCAATGTTCTATGTTCTGTGTTAATAAGTCATAAATCCAGATACGGTCACAGTTATACTAACGTGGTATATAATCTGGTCCAAATATGTTAGACACATGCTGGTGGATTGAAGGGTGCTGCTTCAGTTTATTTTATGTTCTTCATCTAGCGACTGTACAGTGTGAAGATGTGGATACTACCTGGACAGGATTGTAGAAGGTATACTTTAAAATGAGCATTGGCAACACCAAATGGTAAGAGTGCAGTCACATAATGATAATGTTACCGGGCTAGTAATCTAGGAACCTGGACAATGATCTGGAGACATTAGTTCAAATGGCAACGGGAGAATTTGAATTTAATCAATTAATTAAAACTGAAATAAAAAGCTAGTGTGAGCAATTGTGACCATCAACTACTGGATTGTCATAAAAAACATCTGGTTCATTAATGTTCTTTAGGGAAGGAAAATCTGCCAACCATGTCTGCTGTATATGACTCCAGATTCACAACGATGTGCTTAACTCTTATTTGCCCCCTGAGGTTGCCGAGCAAGCCACTCAGTCGTATTCAAGAAGATGGCTCAAAATCACCCTCTTGAGGGCAATTAGGGATGGGCAATAAAATGCTGGCCTTGTCAATAACACCCACATCCTGTGAATTAAATTTTAAAAACATCAATTCAAATTGGATAAGTGCAGCATGTGATATGGGGAGACCCGGGTTGGATTCTCTGCAGCCTGACGCCATAATCGCGGCCGGCGCCGGGGCGGAGAATCCAGTTTGACGCTGTAATTGGGCCTGTTGCTGGTCTGGCGATTCTCCGGGGGGCGAAAATTGGCGTCAGCGGGGAGTGCGCCGCGCCGCCGGGGGCCCATTGCCAGAGGCCCGCTCATCAACCCTCTGCTCCCAACCGGCCGAGTTCCCGACGACGTGGAACTAACCACCTATTGCCGGTCGGGATACTTGCGTTGCGGCTGCAGACTCAGTCCGTGACCGTCCTGGTCGGGGGCGGGCGGATCGGAGACCGGGGAGCATTATAGTCGGTCGGGGATTTAATGTTTGAGGCTCGGGCGTGTGGTTGATCGAGGAGGCTTATTTTTTTTTGTCTGCCTCCGCGGTCCGAGTCCACCATGTTCACGGCGCGGCCACTGGAGGTCGCTGCCGTGTGCATGCACGGCCTCTGACTCGGAAATGTGTGGGCCCGTATCTGCAGCAAAAGCTGCAAGATTCACTTCGGGTCCCTGGTAGCCCTCTGCAGGGCTATGAATTCCTTTTTCAAGGAATTTCAGGAGTAAAACCCAACCGTTTTTACGGCAGCATGAGGACATCGTCTCATTTTGGGAGAATCCAGCCCAAGGTATATGGAAACGCATAAAGGGTGAGAAAAGAATATCAGGACAGTGAAGGCCAGCTAATATGAAACTTTGCACCCAGTTCACCACCTCTTAATCATGTCATCTCCTGAGAGAAAGAGAAAAGATGGAGAAAACCATCTTTCTATCCTGACAACAGATCAGGATAAAATCCTAAATTCCTCTCTCACTCCGATAGTCAAATAGTTCCAAAATACAGCAGGTATCCCAAACTTAACAGACATGCTTAATGTGGAAATGCCTCCTTTCAGAGACTTGTCAAGTTCTCTTTTCAGGGACTATCGTGACTCATCACAATAGGTGGAAGGGGGAGATCTAACTGGCAGAAAAGCAGTATTCTGTCACCTAATTGTGCAGGAATCTGTCTGCTCACTAATCAACTGGCTCAACTACCCTCTCTCACAGGAGTATCGTCTCCCCAGACACTTCATGCTGTGTCCATATGAATACTAGCATCCTCACTACAATTAGGATTTGTTGGCCATCTGCGATAAGATAATGAATTGCTTAGCAATCCCAGTCACGTTTTCTAATGAGCCTGGGTTGAGAAAATAGACAGTTTGAAATATCATGTCAACTGTGATGATGCCATGAACTGGCGGAACTTTTCTGCCTACAAAGGTATTAAAGAACTCATTGATTTTTGCAATAGCTTTCATGATCACCTTCTCGTACCGGCATAGAAACCCCCCCCCCCCAACGGGCACGTTGTGGCTTTTGTACTATCCATAGAATGTACTGTAGTAACTTGCAAAGGTTTTTTTAGCAGCACCTTCCAAATCTGCAGGTGCTTGGGAAGATGGCCATCTCCAAGTTCCCCTCCATCACACATCATCTCATTTTATTTTATTGTGAAAGATTTGAACTTCGCTGGCAATGCCAGTATTTATTATCTTTTCATAATTGGCTTTAAGATGGTGGTGGTGAGCTGCCTTTTTGAACCACTTTAGTCCAGGTGATATAGATACTCCCACAGTGCAGTTAGGCAGGGAGTTCAAGGACTTGGACCCATCAACAATGAAGGAACGGCAGTATAGTTCCAGGTCAGGATCGTGTGAGACACGGAGGGGAGCTTGCAGATGGTAGTGTTCCCATGCATCTGCAGCCCTTGTCCTTACATAATAACATAAGAACTAGGAGCAGGAGTAGGCCACCTGGCCCCTCGAGCCTGCTCCGCCATTCAATGAGATCATGGTTGATCATTTTTGGACTCAGCTCCACTTTCCGGCCCGAACACCATAACCCTTAATCCCTTTATTCTTCAAAAAACTATCTATCTTTATCTTAAAAACATTTAATGAAGGAGCCTCAACTACTTCACTGGGCAAGGAATTCCATAGATTCACAACTCTTTGGGTGAAGAAGTTCCTCCTAAGCTCAGTCCTAAATCTACTTCCCCTTATTTTGAGGCTATGCCCCCTAGTTCTGCTTTCACCCGCCAGTGGAAACAACCTGCCCTCATCTATTCTATCTATTCCCTTCATAATCTTATATGTTTCTATAAGATCCCCCCCGCATACTTCTAAATTCCAACAAGTATAGTCCCAACCTACTCAACCTCTCCTCGTAATCCAATCCCTTCAGCTCTGGGATTAACCTAGTGAATCTCCTCTGCACACCCTCTAGCGCCAGTACGTCCTTTCTCAGGTAAGGAGACCAATACTGAACACAATACTCCAGGTGTGGCCTCACTAACACCTTATACAATTGCAGCATAACCTCCCTAGTCTTAAACTCCATCCCTCTAGCAATGAAGGACAAAACTCCATTTGCCTTCTTAATCACCTGTTGCACCTGTAAACCAACTTTTTGTGACTCATGCACTAGCACATCCAGGTCTCTCTGCACAGCGGTATGTTTTAATATTTTATAATTTAAATAATAATCCCTTTTGCTATTATTCCTACCAAAATGGATAACCTCACATTTGTCAACATTGTATTCCATCTGCCAGACCCTAGCCCATTCACTTAACCTATCCAAATCCCTCTGCAGACTTCCGGTATCCTCTGCACTTTTTGCTTTCCCCCTTAACTTGGTGTCGTTTGCAAACCTGGACACATTGCACTTTGTCCCCAACTCCAAATCATCTATGTTAATTGTGAACAATTGTGGGCCCAACACTGATCCCTGAGGGACACCACTAGCTACTGTTGCCAATCAGAGAAACACCCATTAATCCCCACTCTTTGCTTTCTATTCATTAACCAATTCTCTATCCATGCTACTACTTTACCCTTAATGCCATGCATCTTTATCTTATGCAGCAATCTTTTGTGTGGCACTTGTCAAAAGCTTTCTGGAAATCCAGATATACCACATCCATTGGCTCCCCATTATCTACTGCACTGGTAATGTCCTCAAAGAATTCCACTAAATTAGTTAGGCACGACCTGCCCTTTATGAACCCACGCTGCGCCTGCCCAATGGGACAATTTCCATCCAGATGCCTCGTTATTTCTTCCTTGATGATATATTCCAGCATCTTCCCTACTACCAAAGTTAAGCTAACTGGCCTATAATTACCCGCTTTCTGCCTACCTCCTTTTTTAAACACGTTTGCTAATTTCCAATCCGCCGGGACCACCCCAGAGTCTAGTGAATTTTGGTAAATTATCGCTCGTGCATTTGCAATTTCCCTAGCCATCTCTTTTAGCACTCTGGGATGCATTCCATCAGGGCCAGGAGACTTGTCTACCTTTAGCCCCATTAGCTTGCCCATCACTACTTCCTCAGTGATAACAATCATCTCAAGGTTCTCACCTGTCATAGCCTCATTTCCATCAGTCACTGGCATGTTATTTGTGTCTTCCACTGTGAAGACCGACCCAAAAAACCTGTTCAGTTCCTCAGCCATTTCCTCATCTCCCATTATTAAATCTCCCTTCTCATCCTCTAAAGGACCAATATTTACCTTAGCCACTCTCTTTTGTTTTATATATTTATAGAAACTTTTACTATCTGTTTTTATATTCTGAGCAAGTTTACTCTCATAATCTATCTTACTCTTCTTTATAGCTTTTTTAGTAGCTTTCTGTTGCCCCCTACAGATTTCCCTGTCCTCTAGTCTCCCACTAATCTTTGCCACTTTGTATACTTTTTCCTTCAATTTGATACTCTCCCTTATTTCCGTAGATATCCATGGTCAATTTTCCCTCTTTCTACCGTCCTTCCTTCTTGTTGGTATAAACCTTTGCTGAGCACTGTGAAAAATCACTTGGAAGGTTCTCCACTGTTCTTCAACTGTTTCCCCATAATGTCTTTGCTCCCAGTCTACCTTAGCTCGCTCTTCTCTCATCCCATTGTAATCTCCATTGTTTAAGCACAAAACACTAGTGTTTGATTTTACCTTCTCACCCTCCATCTGTACTTTCAATTTCTCCATATTATGATCGCTCCTTCTGAGAGGATCCCTAACTATGAGATCATTAATCAATCCTGTCTCATTACACAGGACCAGTTCTAGGACCGCTTGTTCCCTCGTAGGTTATAGTGGCTGTGGATTTGGAAGGTGCCATCAAAGGAGCCTTGTCGAATTGCATTGAATCTTGTAGATAGTGCACACCACTGTGCACCTGTGGTGGAGGGAAAGAATGTTTACGTTGGCGGATGGAGTGCTGATCAAGCTTTTTGAATGTTGTTGGAGTTGCACTCATCCAGCCAAGTGGAGAGTATTCCATCACACTCTGACTTATGTCTTGCAGATGTTGAGCAGGCTTTGGGGAGTCAAGAAGTGAGTTACTTGCAGGCATAATCCCAGTCTCTGACTTGTTCTTTGAACTACCATATTTCTATAGCTGATCCAATTCCGTTTCTGGTCGATGGTGAGCTCAGGATATAGATGGTGAGGGATTCAGCGCTAGTAATGCTGCTAAATGTCCAGGGGGGGTGATTAGATTCTCTTTTTTAGGATATGGTCATTGCCTGCAATATGTATGGTGCGAGTGTTGCTTGCCACTTCTCAGACACGTTTGAATGTTGTGCAGGTCTTGCTGCATGTGTTCCAAACTGCTTCAATATTTGAGGAGTTGCAGATGGTACTGAATATTGTGAAATCATCACTGAACATCCCCACCTCTGACCTTTTGATGGAGCTGAAGATGATTGGGCCTCAGACATGACCATGAGGAATTCCTGAAGGCGCATATTATCTAAACAGTGAAAGATTATAGAACTCTGAGATTCAGAGGGATCTGAATGTCCTAGTGCATAGATCACAAAAAGTTAAGATGCAGATACAGCAAGTAATTAGGAAAGCTAATAGAGTATTATTGTTTCATGTGAGGGGAATTGATTACAAAAGAAGGGAGGTTATGCTTCAAAGAACAAAGAAAATTACAACACTAACAGGCTATTCGGCCCTCCAAGCCTGCATCGACAATGCTGCCCATCTGAACTAAACCCCCTACCCTTCCAGGGACCATATCCCTCTATTCCCATCCTATTCATGTATTTGTCAAGATGCCCCTTAAAAGTCACTATTGTATCTGCTTCCACTACTTGCCCTGGCAGCGAGTTCCAGGCTCCCGCCATCCTCTGTGTAAAAATCTTGCCTCGTACATCTCCTTTAAACTTTGCCCCTTGCACCTTAAACCTACGCCCCCTAGTAATTGACTATTCTACCCTGGGAAAAAGCTTCTGACTATCCACTCTGTCCATGCCCCTCACAATCTTGGTAGACTTCTATCATAGAATCATAGAATTTACAGTGAAGAAGGAGGCCATTTGGCCCTTCAAATCTGCACCAGACCTTGGAAAGAGCACCCTACTTAATCCCACACCGCCACCCTATCCCTGTAATCCAATAACCCCACCTAACATTTTATTTTTGGACGCTAAGGACAATTCAGCATGGCCAATCCACCTAACCTGCACATCTTTGGACTGTGGGAGGAAACCGGAGCACCCTTAAGAAACCCACGCAGACATGAGGAGAATGTGCAGGCTCTGCACAGACAGTGACCCAAGCCGGGAATCGAACCTGGTACCCCGGAGTTTTGAAGCAACAATGTTAACCACTGTTCTACCGTGCCGCCCTCAGGTCGTTCTAGTGAGAACAAACCAGTTTTTCCAACCTCTCCTCATAGCTAATGCCCTTCATACCAGGCAACATCCTGGTAAATCTTTTCTGTACTCCAAAGCTTCCACATCCTTCTGGTAGTGTGGCAACCAGAATTGAACACTATATTCCAAGTGTGGCCTAACTAAGGTTCTGTAAAGCTGCAACATGACTTGCCAATTTTTAAATTCAAAGCCCCGGCCGATGAAGGCAAGCATGTCGTATGCTTTCTTGACTACCTTCTCCACTTGTGTTGCCACTTTCAGTGACCCGTGTACCTGGACATTCAAATCCCTCTTCAATACTCTTCAGGGTTTTTCCATTTACTGTATATTTCCCATCTGTATTAGACCTGCCAAAATGCATTACCTCACATTTTCAGTTGCACAGGACATTGGTGAGACCACATCTGGAATCTTGTGTACAGTATTGGTATCATAGAATCATAGAATTTACAGTACAGAAGGAAAGAGCACCCTACGTAAGCCCATGCCTCCACCCTATCCCTGTAACCCAGTAACCCCATCTAACCTTTTGGACACTAAGGGGCAATTTGGCATGGCCAATCCACCTAACCTGCACATCTTTGGACTGTGGGAGGAAACTGGAGCACCTTGAAGAAACCCATGCAGACACAGGAAGAAAGTGCAAACTCCACACAGACAGTCACCCAAAGCCGGAATTGAACCCGGGTCCCTGGAGCTGTGAGGCAGCAGTGCTAACCACTGTCCCACCATGCCATGGTCTCCTCATTTAAGAAAAAATATCAATGCATTAGAAGCAGTTCAGAGAAGGTTTACTTGATTAATATCAGGAATGGGTGGGTTGTCTTACGAGGAAAGGTGTATCTGCCGGGGTTTAGAAGAGTAAGAGGTGATAGAAACCTTTAAGATCCAGAGGGGTCTCCACAGGGTGGATGTGGAGAGGATGTTTCCTCTTCTGGGAGAAACTAGAATGAGGGTTCACTGTTTAAAAATAAGGGATCGCTCATTTAAGACAAAGATAAGGAGAATGTTTTTCTCTCAGAGGGTCATAAATCTCTGGAACTTTCCTCCTCAAAAGGCAATTGAAGCAGGGTCTTTGAATATTTTTAAGGTAGAGCTAGATAGATTCTTGATCAACAAGAGGGTGAAAGTTTATTGGGGTAGGCAAAGATGTGTAGTTGATGTGGAGATCAGTCATGAAGGCTTGAAGGGCCTACTCCTGCTCCTAATTCATATGTTTGTTTGGCGTTGGGATGAGATGATTGGCCTCCAACAACCACAGCCATCTTCCTTTGTGTTAGTATGACTTCAATCAGTGGAGAGTTTTCCCGCTGATTCCTATGGTACGATCTGAACTTGCGATCTCTGAGTTGCTGGTCCTAATTTATTAAGTTTCAGCATAATGATATACTCTAAGGCTATAAATATAGCTTTCATAGTGAGATATTGTGAAACAATTAAAACTCCTGCGATGCTGCTTATAGTAAGTCAAGCGATGTACTGTTTTCTAAGAATAGGAAAATCATTCCCTGAAAAATAAAATGTAAAATTGGATGACACAGTGCCTGTGCATGATTGAAATGAATGGTTGTTTCATTTTGAGTTCCATTAGAAATGGAAAACTTATCATTATTTGATTGGCCATTCAATGATTTGCAAACATTGCTGAACTAGTTGTTTCTTTAGAGAGTAGCTGATACACACAGATTCCAACATTGTTTTCAAGACCATCTGGTTTCCTCAGCAGTCCTTTTTCCTTTCTTAACCTTAGCTTGCCTAAGTTTAGTGGTCAAGTGCTTAACAGGCTGTACTTATAGTTTGTTTATGACTTCAGGTGTAGATGAAGGAAATCATTGGTTGCATCCTCTGTCATTCAGTCTGCCCTGTGGACAGTCACATAGATCCAAGTCTTAAGGATATCTGTCTTGTGGCTGGGCATCTTAGTACAACTGTCATGACGTCAGCATCATGCCCAAGCAACAATCCTTGATTGTGAGGAAATTACTTTTCAATTTGACAATGGGAAGTTCTATGCATTGTATGCCTGTATTTCCAGAACACTTTTAATAAATATCCTACATGAAAGCCTACGATGCAGATTTAGGCAGTGAACATTGGTGAAATTGTCTGAACGGGAGGAAGCAACAGGTCCTAATTTGGGGAGGGATATTGGGTTGTGGATATTTACTAAGTGTAGTGTCTTGGGGATTGTTGCTAAAGTACTCGTCTCTGGTACTAAATTCCACAAAATCACCAGAATATTTTGACTAGTATATTTTCTTGACAGCTTTTAATCTGCATTGTCAGCAGTCCAGTGATATAACAATTGATCTGTTGATATATTGATACAACAGTGATATTGATATTCTTTAATGCAGTTTAAAGGTAGTGCTAAAGCGGGTAAGAAGGTCTGTCAATGCGACAAGGCTTTGTGAAACCTTTCGCAGGAGAGGAAGAGTGCGCTGAATAAAGTTCCTAGTCCCACCATAGCTCTGCTTTAACTGAGCTGCGCAGATGTGGTGGGTTTGTGGACTGGGATCATCAATCATGTATTCAGGTTGCAGCCCTTGTCTCTGAGCAGCTGTCCTGGTAAGTTTTTGGGAGAATGGAGTAGAGTGGCGTGGGGTGGGTGGATATGTTGCAGGATGAAGAAACTGGGACAGACTTGCTTGATCCTTATGCAGTGAACAAACGTGAACTGGACAGAAAAAACAACTTTTGGCTGGACTTCTGGTACTTTAATGGCTACGTAAGTTCAGTTTCTAATGTCCTGGACACTATGGAAGCCAACCAATACTACAGCTCCTGCATTTTTAATGTTGATTTCCATGGGAAAGCTGATATATTGGTTATTTTTGGCAAATAAGGCATGAGTGAACTGTTTTATGCAGCTATGCACTGCAGAGAGGGAGATGTGGATGTGTGTCTGCTAAAATAGCCTGGAAGAAGACCAACTTCAATGGAAATAAAAATTGGGGAAGGTACAAAACAGATTACCAATTTGCTATCATTCATTTAGCTATTTCACTGTTTCAGAAAGTAAAAATCTATCCCATTGATTATTGGGGTGAGATATCTGGGGAAAGAGATGTTATGAAGTTTTGCAGGACCTCTACAGATGAATGCTGTCTATCCAGGCTTGGAAATGTCCTTGTCTCTGTGATTTGGAACAAGGTAAATATCCTGCAGATACATTGGCCAAAAGTCCATTTGCAATGGTGGAGCAGAGATCCAAAATTTCAGGGCCCAGTGCTTTTCATGTTTTCCACAAGCATGTCACTCTTACTTCTCTTTGCTCCACAAAAACCAAGCTCCATTTGGACATTTCTTAGTCAAACGTTCTGTGCTACAATCGTATTCTGATTTCTATTTTATTTATCTGACACACCTTTTCCTACCAATGCATCGATTTCAGATTTCTCATTCTCCTTGGTGCATTGCGACCTCCATCCTAATGGTCGATCGATCTCAAGGACCTTCTTCCTTGACTGATACCCTCCAGTACATTCCCTCTCTTGCTCAGTTCCAACTTCTAATATCAGAGCTTTTG
This sequence comes from Scyliorhinus torazame, assembly GCF_047496885.1. NCBI lineage: Eukaryota > Metazoa > Chordata > Chondrichthyes > Carcharhiniformes > Scyliorhinidae > Scyliorhinus > Scyliorhinus torazame. Next base: position 199,772,627 of record NC_092716.1, on the reverse strand, counting down.
GCAGTCCTTACATCTCTATTCTAACTCTATCTCTCTTCCTTTTTTTTGTCTTTAAACATCTTCTCAAAATATAGCTACTTGACCATGCATTTGACTAATTCTTTTAACTCTGTTAACTCTGCCACTGATGTTCAATGTCCATTTTCACTTATCGGCTGTGGGACATTTTCAGCATTAAACGCGAGGTCTAAATCCATCCTCTCTTTGTATCAGGCCTTGCTAAAACTAAGTGCCAATCAGATAATTTGAGTCTATGGTGTTGTATTTACACCTCAGCTGCTTCACTTGGTACTAATAAGGCATCATGTCACCGAGTTACACCCAAATCCTATGCCCTGTCTGCAAGAACAAGCTGGTTGTCATCCTTATGTTATTCACATCAGTGCTGCCAATTTTGCTATCGGTTTACAGGAAATCCTGCACTGCTACACACCCACTTGCCTGCACTTTGGGATGTTTTTCGTCTTCTTCTACCAAAATGGATTTTATTCTGAAAACTTGGCTTGATTATCATGCTTTGCGAACACCAAATGGGCACTCTGCCACAGCTTGCCGGATCCTGGTGAACACCATATTAGGTATGATGTGGAGATGCCGACGTTGGACTGGGGTGGGCATAGTAAGAAGTCTTACAACACCAGGTTAAAGGCCAACAGGTTTGTTTTGAATCACTAGCTTTCAAAGCACAGCTCTTTCATCGGGTGACTCACATGGTGAAGGACCTGTGCTCCGAAAGCTAGTGATTCAAAACAAACCTGCTGGACTTTAACCGATGTTGTAAGACTTCTTACTATATTAGGTGACTTGGAAGCCAATTTGGCCATTCTCACAGGTCTGGTTGGGATGAAGTGATGGAAGATTTTGGGGGGGGGATGCTGAGCTCAAGGTGTCAGCGGTCCCCATTACTCTTGTTGAGCCAGAACATGCTCCTCCCAGGCCGACGTAAGCTATTTAGAATTTACTGACTTTAGTCCTATTCAGCCATACTGCTTGGTAAAACGGCAGAGCGGGTACAGTGCATGGCCCAACCAATTGTCCTCGGACATGGCAATGTACGACATTGGACTTGGGTTTGTATAATGGACGGATACACCACCAAAAACAGCCAGGTTCTCCAGCCACCCAGTGCTAGGCCCCTTTCAGAATGCTGTAGCTGGATTAGAAGTAGGAATGACATATAGGTTTCCCCATGATTTTTGAGTAACTTCGCCCAATTTACATCGGGCAGAGTTAATGAAAATCCCCGCAATATGTTTACAAGTAATATCTTTGATACAGTCAGATACTGACCTCACGTGAGATGTTATAATACTGGAACAAATTACTGAGGCTTGAATTTTGGGGGAGCAGAGATAGGAGAATTCCTAGGTCTGCAAACCCCACCAGGAAATTTCAATTTTCAGTTTGGTTTGGGTGGGGAGGGGGGGGGGGGGGGGGGGGGGGGAGGGGGTTGTGGCATGGAGGAAAGGGGGGGGAGTGAAAATGGGAATTGTGGCAGTTGAGTCCAGAAACGGTTCAGAGGCTGTGGGGTGCGAGGCGGGCTGAGCGGAAGGCCTGCCTCAGTGCTCTGGCACTTTGTCGAATATATCAAAAACTGATTACAACCAAAAACAGCCCTGCAAGCCTCATCTCTAACACCCCCTCACACCCCAACATACTCCCCATGCCCCATCCATTTCAACCCATGCTATCTAATGCCCCCCCACCCACCTTCATGGCCCCTCATATCCTCCATGCCAACTTATACCAGTCTACACCCCCATGGCCCCTCATTCCCTTTATGCCAACCTATGCCCTTTCATCCACCCCCACGGCCCTTGATACCCCCAGACCAAGCTCCTCTCCACCCATTCACATGGCCCTTTATAGCACCTATGCCAACTTCATACTAACTTATGCCATCTCATGCCTTCTTACCCTCTATCCTTTGCCCTTACAATTCCATGCCAACTAATCCCGTATCTAACATGAGCAGATCTCAGGGCCCGTGCTGAGATTAAATGAAGTTCTTCAGTGTTGTATATTGTTGAATTCATTATTTAAAAAATACAAATTCAGTACATGTAGCATCCTTTAATCCCTTATGACTGTGATGAATGTACAAATTGTTCTTTATTATATTTATTATTTATGGCAGTGATGTTATTAAAAACCCTTTAAAATGCATAGAGGCAGTGTATCTACTAAAGCTGTAATTAAGGACTCCTTAATTACAGGTGAGGGAAAATGATTGATTTAAACTATTTATTTGTTTACAGCGAGATGGCTAAGGGGATATTGTTTTGATCGCTGGAGAGTCCCTGGAGAGTAGATCATTTATGACGGATTGTATTTAGTCCCAGCTAAGCAGGTGATGGGACATCTTAGTGGGATACAGATAATGTAATTAATGGGAGGAGCCAGGCCTGTCTGTCGTTTGCAGTTTTGCCAAATACTGTTAGTTTGAGAAGAAGGGTCTGACAAGACAGAAGTGTACTGGATCTACTCTTAAAAAGGGTCTCTCTTTCCAAAGGTTTTGCACAGATAAACAAGTAACCTTTTGTTAACTTCATTTATGAGTGGCAATTGAACTGTATCGGGTTGCTTAATTGGAAATAGTGGCAGGTGTAGCTAGTAAGTTAAAGTTTTTCCATTTATTTAAGAACTGTTAGATTGTTAATTGTAAAGCTATTTCTTGCTGTTAATGTGGATAATTTTGTGTTTCAATTAATGTTTGTTTTAACATAAAAGATACCTTTGGTCAGAGTTATCACTTCTGGGATGAAGTATTCTTTCCTCACAGTTTTACAAATTGAAACATTATTTGGGGTTTTCGTCTGGTATCCTAACAAAAGATGGAATCTGATCCGGTATCCTAACAAAACAAGTCATAGTCCCACTTCAATGATTTACAACTACTGGAGCTGTCAATCAAACTGTGACTGAATTGACGGACACCCACAGCAATAATGAAAGATTGTGAAATCCGTTATGAAGCACTAATCCTGAAATAAATCTCCCAGGCTTATGTCAATAGACAGAGGGAAATAGCAAGCACTTCAACATGTACAGTTGCCTTTGTGAACCACAGATGTGCATATCAGAACCCACCCCTATTTTCCTCCACCCAATGAAAATGGTAGAGACCGGGTTCAGGGGCGGGACATGAGGATCCGATCTTCTGCTGCCATTTATGCAAACACAAAAGGCCTCTCCCACTATGCAAAAACATTCTAGCCTAAATGTCAAAGGTTGGAAAATGAGTTATGCCATGTGAGAGTACCTTGAGGAATTGTTTTTTATAAATGGGTGTGTATATAAATATCTGTAGTGAGAGTACCTTTAAGAAATAGGTGTTTACTACTGCAGTGATGTCAGAGAGTTGGTGGAGCTGGGCTGTCTGTCAGCTTTTTACTTTCGTTTTAGGCTGTTTGCTGCAGGGTGTGTTTTAGTTTCGCTTTCAGAGCTGGATAGCTGCAGTCACAGCCAGAAGGTGTATGAATCTCTCTCTGTAATTTAAAGGCTGTAAATCGATCCTGGTGATTTAAAACTAATAACAGTAGTGACTTTAACCTGATGTGCTTCTGGTAAAAGGTGTTTTAAGTTGTATGGATGTTAAAAGGAAAGCTTAAAGGATTACTTAATGTTGTAGTCTTTGGGGGTTGTATTTGAATTAATGTTTGCTAAGATGTTCACTGTATGTTTTAAAAAGGTTAACTTGAGTTCATAGAATAAACATAGTTTTGCTTTAAAAATTACTTTTCCGTTTCTGCTGTACCACATCTGTAGAGTGGGCCGTGTGCTCCCCATACCACAATCTATTAAAAGTTTTGGGTCAGCTGAACTCCATGATATACTTTGGGGTTCTCTAAATCCTGGCCCAAAACAAATTGGGGGCTCGAGGGGGATAAAAGTCTATCTATTGGATTGGCATAGTGAACTGAAAGACAGTGAGGGGTGAGCATATTGTGGTTGCTTTTCAGGTGCGGTATTTCAGTTTAAGTAGGGAGTGTATTGTGGACAATGGCTCTTTCAGAGGCTCTGAAGTTTTTGGGGGTGGAGACGGTCACACGCAGTACCTTACGGACAGAGACTAAAAGCAGACTGTTAGATTTGGCAAAAACATTGCAGTTAACATTACCTGACAAAATACAAAAAGATGAGGTTATTATGGCAGTGGCTAAGCATTTAAAGTTGCATGAGATACAGTTTGATTCATTAGAAATGGCAAAGATCCAGTTGCAGATTAAGCAACTTGAACATGAAAAAGAATTAAAGCAGCATGAATACGAAATAGAGGAAAAAGAAAGAGAGAGAGCGGAAAGCGAAAGAGATAGAGAGGAGAAAAAAAAGGAGGGAGAAGAAAGGAGAAAAGAAAGAATAGTCCTAGCAGAGCAAAAAGAAAGAGAAAGGGAGATACAGATCAGGGAAAAAGATAAAGAGAGAGAGTTTGAACTTCGGAAAATGGCCATGAAACTTGACAATCTGTTAAAATTGGCAGATGTAAAGGGAAACGTACGGTTGGTTGATAGTGATGAGGATAGTGAGAAAGAGCATCAAAGTCAAACGGTGGTGGGGATCTATTTACATATGTCCAAACATTGCCAAGGTTTTGATGAGAAGGAGGTGGAAGCCTTTTTATTTCATTTGAGAAGGTAGCTAAACAAATGAAATGGCCACAGGACATGTGGGTATTACTGATTCAAACAAAGCTGATAGGTAGGGCTTGTGAAGTATTTGCATCACTACCGGAGGACGTATCTGGGACGCCTGAAGCCTACAGACAAAGGTTCAGAAATTTAAGGAAAGAATTTGGTCAAACATACATGGAGTTTGAAAGGATCAAACAGAGCAATTTTGATAGGTGGATAATGGCTGTGAAAATAGACCAACCGTATGAAGCTCTCCGAGAAATTATACTTTTGGAGGAGTTTAAAAATTCAATTGCTGATGTAGTGAGAACTCATGTGGAATAGCAGAGGGTTAAAACTGTGAGATTAGCAACAGAAATGGCAGATGATTATGAATTAGTTCATAAATTAAAGCTTGGTTTCCAACATCAGTTTCAGCCTATGAGGGATAGAAACTGGGGACATGAGAAATACTCAAGTGGGAGAGTACCTCAGGTTAAAAACAAAATCCAGGAGGGTGGAAAAGATATTAAAAATTTCAAATGTTTTCACTGTAAATAAACTAGGTCATGTAAAGTCACAGTGTTGGTGGTTGAAGAAAAGCACTGGGAAGGCTGATGTGGTAAAACAGGATAAGACAGTGGGGTTTGTTAAAGTGGGAAAAGAAAGCCCAAGTGAAGCGAAGGAGGTGCAAAATATTGTACAGCCTGATCAAGAGGTGATTGATAAGAAGGTGCCAGATGTCTTTAAAGAATTTACTTGTGTGGGTAAACTTTACTCATGTGTATCAGGAGGAGTAGGTAAAGAAGTCAAAATTTTAAGAGACGCGGGAGCTGGTCAATTCTTAATGGTAAGAGATGAGGTTTTATGTAGTCTGGGAAGAATGTTGCCAGAAAAGGTGATAATATGTGGTATTCAGGATGAGAGGAGTAGTGTTCAATTATATAAGATAAGGTTGGAAAGTCCAGTGAAGAGTGGTGAAGTGGTAGTCGGAGTAATAGAGAAATGATCTTGTCCAGGAATACAGTTTATCTTGGGTAATGATATAGCTGGATCGCAGGTGGGAGTGATGCCTACGGTGATTGATAAGCCAGTGGAAAATCAGACATCTGAAATGTTAATAGATGAATATCCTGGGATTTTTCCGGATTGTGTAGTAACAAGGTCGCAAAGTCACAGGTTAAGACAAGAGGAGAAATCAAAGAGTGAAGATGACGCTGAAGTGCAATTATCAGAAACGATTTTTGATCAGATGGTTGAAAAAGAACAAGAACAGGTGGAGGATGTGGCGGATATTTTTAGTTCAGGAAAATTGGCGGAGTTACAACAGAAAGATGTAGAAATAAAACAGATGTGTCAGAAAACATATACGGAAGACGAATCTGAGTGCATACCAGAGTGTTGTTACCGTAAAAGTGATGTCTTGATGAGAAAATGGAGACCTGTACATATGCAGGCGGATGAAAAGTGGGCAGAAGTTCATCAAGTAGTATTGCCGATAGGGTATAGAAAGGAGGTGTTGCGAGTTTCACATGAGGTACCAGTAGGAGGTCATTTGGGAATAAGGAAAACTCAAGCTAAAATCCAGAAACATTTTTGTTGGCCTGGACTACATAAAGGTGTAGTTAAATTTTGTCAATCATGTCACACATGTCAAGTAATAGGGAAACCTCAGGCAGTGATAAAACCAGCGCCCTTAATACCCATTCCAGCATTTGAGGAACCTTTTACAAGGGTCCTAATTGATTGTGTAGGACCGCTTCCTAAAACAAAAAGTGGGAATCAATATCTTTTGACTATAATGGATGTGTCTACTAGGTTTCCAGAGGCCATTCCCGTACGTAATATTACAGCTAAAAAGATTGTGGAGGAGTTACTTAAATTCTTTACTAGATATGGACTACCCACAGAAATACAATCGGATCAAGGATCAAATTTTACCTCAAGGTTATTCAAAGAAGTTATGGATAGCTTAGGAATAAATCAATTTAAATCAACTGCGTACCATCCAGAATCGCAGGGAGCATTAGAAAGATGGCAGCAGACATTAAAGACAATGTTGAGGGCTTATTGTCACGATTATCCAGAGGATTGGGATAAAGGAATTCCATTCGTACTGTTTGCAATTAGGGATGCACCTAATGAGACAACCAAATTTAGTCCTTTTGAACTAATTTTTGGTCATGAGGTAAGAGGACCACTCAAATTGATTAAGGAAAAATTGGTGAGTGAGAAATCGGAACCTACATTATTGAATTACATGTCAAATTTTAGGGAACGATTAAATAGAGCAGGTGAATTGGCTAGACAACATTTAAAAGTTGCACAAAATGTGATGAAACGGGTAGCGGACAAGAAATCCAAAGTTCGTAGTTTTGCCAGTGGAGATAAAGTTTTAGTGTTGTTAGTAGTGGTAGGTGAACCTTTAAAAGCTAGGTTTTGTGGACCTTATCAGATTTAAAGGAAATTAAGTGAGGTGAATTATGTGATAAAAACACCAGATAGAAGGAAGACTCACCGAGTGTGTCATGTGAATATGCTTAAAAGGTACTTTGAAAGGGAAGGACAGAAAAAGGAGGAGGTTTTAATGATTCTAACTCAAAGTGACGAACCAAATCCAGATGACTGTGAATTTGACATACCTCAAATTAAATTGGAAAATGAGGATGTTCTTAAAAATTGGAATAAATTGTTGAGTTACCTTCCAGAGGAAAAACGGACTGACCTGAAAGAGTTATTGATATCACATGGGCATATTTGTAGAGATAAATTGGGAAGTACTAAAATGGCTGTACATGATGTAGATGTGGGAAATGCTGCTCCAATCAAACAACATCCAGACAGATTTAACCCTTTAAAATTGGCACAGGTTAACAAAGAGATTGAGAGTATGCTTTAAAATGGCATAATTGAAGTGGGTTGCAGCCAATTGAGCTCACCCATAGTGATGGTACCTAAACCAGACGGTACCCAACGGTTGTGTGTGGACTATAGAAAGGTTAATGCAGTTACAAGAACGGACTCTTATCCTATCCCACGTTTGGAGGATTGCATTCAGAAAGTGGGACAATCAGTTTTTATTTCCAATTTGGATTTACTTAAAGGTAACTGGCAGGTACCTTTATCCGAAAGGGCAAAGGAGATTTCAGCTTTTATGACTCCAGATGGAATATACCAATTCAAAGTTATGCCATTTGGCATGAAAACCGCCACAGCCACGGTTAACTAACAAAGTTGTTTCAAGATTACCCAATTGTGCGGTTATACATCGACGATCTGGTCATTTTCAGCCAGACATGGAAAGAACATTTAAAACATCTGATGGAGTTATTTGATTGACTTCAGGAGGTGGGTTTGGTGGGAAACCTAGCCAAAAGTGAATTTGGAAAAGCGCAAGTCACTTTCCTTGAGGGGTTTTCGATACCCTCGAGGCGAAGGGAAATAACGCGATTTTTTGGCATGAGTGGATTTGATCGAACATTTGTGCAAAAGCTTTGTGGCGTGATTGCTCCACTGATGGACTTGCTGAAGAAACGTCAAAAATTTCAATGGACAGCAGAGTTTCAACAGGCATTTGACTGCCTGAAAGCTGTGATAACCAATGCTCCTGTGTTGGAGAATTACAAGGAACTCTGTGATCAGATTGAACTAAAGTATCTGACTTTAAAGAGAAATGCCCAGGCGTAGCGAAATGGATGGATCGTGCAGAGACCTTCTTGTTCAAAGAGACTGTCAATCGAGACGGATTTCAGTTGGAGGAAGAAGAATGAAAAAAAAATGGACTATATTATTATACCTGTTTGCATGTGTTGTTTTTTTTGAAACAAAAAAGTGTATTTACTGTGTGCATTTCTTAAAGGATAGTGAAAAGGTGAAAAATGAAACCATCTTGAAGTCGATGGTTTATTTTTTTTTCTTGGGGGGGGAGGTGTCATGTGAGAGTACCTTTAAGAAATGGGTGTTTACTACTACAGTGATGTCAGAGAGTTGATGGAGTTGGGCTGTCTGTCAGCTTTTTACTTTCGTTTTAGGCTGTTTGCTGCAGGGTGTGTTTTAGTTTCGTTTTCAGAGCTGGATAGCTGCAGCCACAGCCAGACGGTGTATGAATCTCTCTCTAATCTAAAGACTGTAAATCGATCCTGGTGATTTAAAACTAATAACAGTAGTGACTTTAACCTGATGTGCTTCTGGTAAAAGGTGTTTTAAGTCATATGGATGTTAAAAGGAAAGCTTACAGGATTACATAGTGTTGTAGTCTTTGGGGGTTGTGTTTGAATTAATGGTTGCTAAGATGTTCACTGTATGTTTTAAAAAGGTTAACTTGAGTTCATAGAATAAACATTGTTTTGCTTTAAAAATTACTTTTCCATTTCTGCTATACCACACCTGTAGAGTGGGCCGTGTGCTCCCCATACCACAATCTATTAAATGTTTTAAAATATATATATATATTTATTAAAGTTTTTTAACACAATTTTTCTCCCTTACAAACAATAACACCCCGCCCCCCCCGAACCAAAAAAAACCCGAGAAATCGCGCAGAGCAAGATATATACGTGGCAAAATGATATATTTACACAGCTTTGTACACTGGCCCTCACCCGTACGTGCCAGTTTCCCCAACCCTTCATGTTATCTCTTGCTCATCCACCCTCCCAGGCAGTCCCCCCTCCCCCCCCCCCCCTCCCAGGACGTCCCCTCCACCCCCCCCCCCCCCCAAGGTTGCTGCTGCTACTGACCGACCTTCCTCTAACGCTCCGCGAGATAGTCTAGGAACGGTTGCCATCGCCTGTAGAACCCCTGTGCAGACCCTCTCAAGGCGAACTTAATCCTCTCCAACTTTATGAACCCAGCCATAGCATTTATCCAGGCCTCCAGGCTGGGGGGCTTCGCCTCCTTCCACATTAGCAAGATCCTTCGCCGGGCTACTAGGGACGCAAAGGCCAGAATGCCGGCCTCTTTCGCCTCCTGCACTCCCGGTTCGTCCACTACTCCAAATATTGCTAGCCCCCAGCTTGGCTTGACCCGGACTTTCACCACCTGAGATATTGCTCCCGCCACTCCTCTCCAGAACCCCTCCAGTGCCGGGCATGACCAAAACATATGGACATGGTTCGCCGGGCTCCCTGAGCACCTTCCACATCTGTCCTCTACCCCAAAGAACCTACTCAACCTCGCCCCCGTCAAGTGCGCTCTGTGGACCACCTTAAATTGTATCAAGCTGAGCCTGGCTCATGAGGAGGAGGAATTAACCCTACCTAGGGCATCAGCCCACAGACCTTCCTCGATCTCCTCACCCAGCTCCTCCTCCCATTTACCCTTCAACTCTTCTACCAGCACTTCCCCCTCTTCTTTCAACTCCTGGTGTATTTCCGACACCTTGCCCTCCCCGACCCATACACCGAGACCACCCTATCTTGAACTTCTTGTGCCGGGAGCAACGGGAATTCCCTCACCTGTCGCCTCACAAAAGCCCTCACCTGCATATATCTAAAGGCATTTCCCGGGGGTAACACAAACTTCTCCTCCAGTGCCCCTAGGCTCGCAAACGTCCCGTCGATGAACAGGTCCCCCATTCTTCCAATCCCCGTCCGATGCCAGCTCTGGAACCCCCCTGTCCATCTTACCCGGGACAAACCGGTGGTTACCCCTGATCGGGGACCACACCGATGCTCCCATTGCACCCCAGTGCCGTCTCCACTGGCCCCAGATCCTTAGCGTTGCCGCCACCACCGGGCTCGTGGTATACTTTGTCGGCGAGAGCGGCAGCGGTGCCGTCACCAATTTCCCCAGGCTCGTTCCTTTACAGGACGCCATCTCCATCCTCTTCCATGCCGCCCCCCTCTCCCGCCATAACCCACTTGCGGATCATCGCCACATTTGCTGCCCAGTAGTAGTTCCCCAGGTTTGGCAGCGCCAACCCTCCTCGGTCCCTACTGCGTTCCAGGAACCCTCTCCTTACTCTCGGGGTCTTATTCGTCCACACAAACCCCATAATACTCCTGCCTACTCTCTTAAAAAAGGCTTAGTGATCACGATGGGAAGGTACTGAAACACAAACAGAAACCTCGGAAGGACCACCATTTTGACCGACTGCACTCTACCCGCCAGCGAGAGCGGTAACATGTCCCATCTTTTGAAATCCTCCTCCATTTGCTCCACCAACCTCGTCAGATTCAGTTTATGTAGGGTCCCCCAACTCCTGGCTATCTGGATAATCTATTAAATGTTGTGGGTGAGGTGAACTCCATGAGATACTTTGGGGTTCTCTAAACCCTGGCCCATAACAGTTGAATGATTGTACTCAGAAGGAGTGTGGGCCTGAGAATCAGCACTACAGTATTGTGGACCTACTTGTGACCATCATTCCCATTAAGTGATGCTCCCTAAAAAGGACTGGTTAATTTACCCTACATATTGGAAATCACTTTTCACCATTCCATCCGAATATACTTTCAGAAACAATAATTTTATTTCAGTAAAATCCACATGAAAAAGAACGAAAGCATTGCCCCCAGACATAACACAACAGAGGCGATTGTCAGCTCACATCACACAGCAGCAATTATATTAGACTAAGCATTCACCAAAATTAATGAAAACTTCCCTCTGTTTTTATTTAATTTAGCCCAAAGGTATAATATATATTGGATCCAATCTTAAGATGTAATTGCTAAATGGTTGTCCCTTAAGTTACAGAGGTGACCTTGATTATGCAACAGTGGCTGAAGATGTTTGTTCACTTCTGTGTTCCTCAAGGCTGTACTTTTCAACTTGACGTATTTTATTCATACACGTGTCCTAGATGTAATGTTGAAGATTTGTATGAGCATGATGATTTGTTTATAAGCGACATGTTTACAGCTGAGCTCAGGAGAGAATTCAGAACAAACACTCAGGATAAGCAATAGTGAGCCAACACTAATACTATTATTGTAGTGTGAAGTGTTGTGAACTGTGAGGAGGATAGTGCTAAACTCCAAATGGATATAGACAAGTTGGTGGAATGGTGGGCAGGGGACAGATGAAATTTAATGCCGAGAAGTGTAAAGTGATTCATTTTGAAGGATATAAATAGACAATATAAAATAAAGCAATACAATTATAGAGGGGCAGAGAGACCATGGGATATATGTACATAAATCATTGAACATGAACATGACAGGGCAGGTTGAGGGAGCAGTTTAAAAAGCATATGGGATTCCTGAATTTAGAATTAGGGGAATAGAGTACAAAAGCAAAGAGGTTTGGAAACGCCTGTATTAAAACACTGGTTTGGCTTCAAATGGAGTATTGTGTCAGGTTCTGGGTACTACATTTTTGAATGGATGTGAAGGCATTGGAGAGGATGCAGAAAAGATTCATGAGAATGGTCCCAGGGAAGAATGCATTCAGTTAGATGTATAGATTGGAGAAGGTGGAGCAGTTCTCCCTGGAGAAGAGAAAGTTTGGAGGAAATTTGATTGAAACATTCCAAATCATGAGAGATCTGGACAGAATTGAGAAAAACTATTCCTATTGGTTGAAAGATCAAGAACCAGAAGACACTGATTTAAGGTGATTGACAAAAGAAGCAATGGTGCCATGAGGGCATGCTTCTTTAAAGAGTGAGTCGTTAGGATCTGGAATGCACTGCCTGAAAGTGTGGTGGAGGCAGATTTAACCTTGACCTTCAAAAGGTGATTAGATCATTGTCTGAAGAGGAATAATTAATGGAGGGTGGCATGGTAGCACAGTGGTTAGCACTGTTACTTCACAGCGCCAGGGACCCGGGTTTGATTCCCGGCTTGGGTCACTGTCTGTGCTCAGTCTGCACGTTCCCCCCCGTGTCTGCGTGGATTTCCTCGGACTGCTTCAGTTTCCTCCCACGAGTCCCAAATTCCGTGCTTGTTAAGTGAATTGGACATTCTGAATTCGCCCTCAGTGTACCCGAACAGGCACCGGAGTGTGGCGTCTAGGGGATTTTCACAGTAACTTCATTGCAGTGTTAATGTAAGCCTACTTGTGACACCAATAAAGATTATTATTATTTGCAGAAGAAAAGGCAGGGACAAAACTTTTGTGAGGGCCACAAAGAATCCAGCACGAGTTTTAAGGATACAAAGAAATGACATTTATTTACAATAACATATATATACAACAGCAGCACCAACCTCACTTGCTGCTTACTCCTTCTTGGCTGGTTCTAAACTGGCCAGCTTTATTTATACAGGGAGTCTGCTGATGATTTCTCTGCCCCCCTCATTGGGGAAGCTCGTACTCCCACAGGATTGTGGGATTGTCATTAGTCCCCAGCCAATGGTCAGCAGGCAGGTTATAGCAGAAACACAAAGTGAATTTTGCTTTTGCGGAGAGCCACCATGGATGCAATGGGCTGAATGGTCTCCTAGGCTATGTTTGGGAAAGTACTTAGCTATTGTGTAACATAAACTGTGCGATTAAGCATATGCAACCAAGTAGATAATATTATTGCTTGCCAAGAGTTTGAGTTTGACGATGCCGTTCAAATGTTGAGTTATTGCAAATGGTTGGATGGCTTACTTGCTAGTCAACGCAGTCAAAATGGCTGGAATTTTACAGCTCTTCACGCCAGCAGCATCTTCCAGTCCCACTGACAGCACATCCCCGCCGTGGCTTTCCCGGTGGCGAGGGATGCATTCAACGGGAAATCCCGTTGACAATGGCGGGACCAGAAAATCACACCGCCAACCAATGGAGGGCCGTTGCGTGGAAAGTCCCGCCCCACAGATTGAATGGCCTCTTCCCCTGCTGTATGATGCAATGATGCGATGATTCCTCCTTTAAGTCAGCCCTTGAAACCGATCACTTTGAATAAGACTTTGATAACTTGTTCTAATGTCTCTTACATGGCTCGGTGTCAAACTTTGTGTGATAACACTCCTGTGAAGTAAGCTGCGATTTTCTGACTACTTTAATAGTGTTATATAAACACAAGTTGTTGATGATTGTGGAGAGGGCTGTCCTGTCGCCCAGAAGGCATGAACATAGGCTGTGGCACTGGATAAACACAACAACAAATTGCATTTAAATAGCACCTTTCATGTAGTTCCAAAGTGCTTCAAGGGATTATGAATAAATAAAATGTGACTGAGCCAGTAGGAGGTATTAGGGCGATGATACAAAGCTTGGTCAAAGACATAGGTTTTAAGTGGCATCTAAAAGATAGACAGAAAGGTCAAGAGACTGTAGCAGCCAATTCCATAGCTTAGACCTTGGCAAATGACTGCATGGATGCCGATAAGGGATCAATTAAAATTGGGGATGTGTGAGACACCAAAACTGGAGGAGTGTAGAAATCTTGGAAGCTTGTAGGGTGATGGAGCTTAAAGTGATAGGAAGGGGCACATCTACAGAAGGAGTTAAAAACAATAATGAAAAGTTTTAAAACGAGGCATTGTTGGACTGCGAGATAGCGCAGGTCAAAGAACACAGGAGTGATGAATGGGTGGATGGGGTGCACGTTGAGAAAACAGGCAGCAGAGTTTTGGATGCGTTCAATTTTATGGAGGGTGGAAGATAGGAGGCTGGCGAGGGTTGCATTGAAGTAGCCATGTTCAGAACGTAAATAGAATAATCGCAAAGCCAGAGAATGTAGGACTCGTGTTCTCTGTGATGGATTTGACCATAAGACCATAACCATAAGACGTAGAAGCAGAATTAGGCCACTCGGTCCATTGGGTCTGCTCTGCCATTCAATCATGGCTGATATTTTTCTCATCCCCATTCTCCTGCTTTCTCCCCATAACCCCTGATCCCCTTATTAATCAAGAACCTATCTATCTCTGTCTTAAAGACACTCAGTGATTTGGCTTCCACAGTCTTCTGCCGCAAAGAGTTCTACAGATTCCCCACCCTCTGGCTGAAGAAATTCCTCCTAATCTCTGTTTCAAATGATCATCCCTTTAGTCTGAGATTGTGCCCTCTGGTTCTAGTTTTTCCAACTAGTGGAAACATCCTCTCCACCTCCACTCTATGCAGGCCTCGCAATATCCTGTAAGTTTCAATAAGATCCCCCCTTATCCTTCTAAACTCCAACGAGTACAGACCCAGAGTCCTCAACCGTTCCTCATGCAACAAGCTTTTTATTCCAGAGACCATTCTTGTGAGCCTCCTCTGGACCCTTTCCAAGGCCAGCATATCCTTCCTTAGATACGGGGCCCAAAACTGCTCACAATACTCCAAATGGGGTTTGACCACAGCCTTTAACCACCTTAAAAGTACAGCCCTGATCTTTTATTCTAGCCCTCTCGACATGAATGCTAACATTGCATTTGCCTTCTTAATTGCCGACTGAACCTGCACGTTAACCTGAAGAGAATTTGAAGACGATTCTGAGAATTTACTCTTAAATACTGTTGTTTAAAATTGAAATATTGTACAACTTGAGTCCTTGTTTCAGGGAAGAAATATTTTGTTCCTCAAACATGTCTTGTTGATTTGTTTATTAATCCAGGAGACATGAAGAAAAAGGCTCTGAACAGGTATATTTTAACTCAAAAAAGTAAAGCTGCTGCCGTGGCGCACCAAACAAGTGGCCCAGCCCGGAACGATCAGAACTCCCAGTTCGGATCTGGAAGCTTCATTTAAATTTAAAGTGCTCACCATGAGTTCCAGCTGCGTTGGCCTCCGCCTGCGACCACAGGAACCCGTACTCTACAAGCCCCACAGGGAGATCGGTTAGTGATCCCCCGTGGTCCTCATAGGGGTTATCACAGTTTGACACTGTGTAACACTGCAATAGCTCTACATCGAGGTATTACAAGTGTAATTAAGATAGAGGTAGTTTATTTGGATTTATGCAGTAATAATTCAGTTTTCACACAGACGTTAGAAATTTGCAAGGTAAACTCTTGTCCAAGATGGTACAGTGGAACACAACCCCATCAGGAATTTGAATAAATGTTTGAAAAATTAGTCTCAAATTATTCATTTTGAGGTTGCTTGCTGTTAACTATATTTTCTGTTCATCCTTGGACTTTTAGGAAGCTTTTCATTACCCCTTCAAAGCTCTCCATTTTTTACTTTGTCCTCCATTTCCTTAAGCCTATTTGTGCAATTCTTTCAGATGTTTCTTTACCGTAAATGTGCTATATATGTGCAATCATTGTTGTTAAGGAAATATGTTGTTAGCCAAGTTTATGCTTTCTGCAAAGAGCTGCAGCTGATATCAAAGCTTTCAACAAGCAGAATGATTCAAGAGTGTGTACCTGATAACTTCTAAAGATATTGAACAGAGGACAAGTGTGCTAGATGCGTGGGAGGACCAGCGAACCATGTCCATATGTTCTGGGCGTGCCCAAAACTCAGGGGGTACTGGCAGGGATTTGCAGACGTCATGTCCCAGGTACTGGAAACAAGGGTGGCGATGAGTCCAGAGGTGGCAATTTTTGGGGTGTCGAAGGACCCGGGAGTCCAGGAGGGGATAGAGGCCGACGTTGTGGCCTTTGCTTCCCTGGTAGCCCGGCGACCAATACTGTTGGCCTGGAGGGACTCAAAGCCCCCAAAGACCGAAGTATGGCTGTCAGACATGACAAGTTTTCTAGGCTTGGAAAAAAATCAAGTTCGCCTTACGAGGATCACTATTGGGGTTCGCCCATAGGTGGCAACCATTCATCGACTTCTTCGCAGGGAACTAATCGTCAGCGGGGGAGGGGGGGAGCGGGTGGGAGGGGGGGGGGGTAGAATAGTGTAGCGAGGAGGGGTAGAATAGTGTAGCGTAGGGGGGAAGAATAGGCGGGTCTATTTGCGCGAGAGAAACTGTTAGTTGCACTATGTTTTTGAAATTGATATTTGCACACTAATGTATGTTGTTACTGTTTACAATGCCAAAAATACCTCAATAAAATTGTTTGTTTAAAAAAAAAAGATATTGAACAGAGGGTTCTGAGAATATAATCTTGTAGGTATTATGCCAAATGGGCCAGGTAACTGTTGTGAAGCTTTTAACATTCACAAGACATCATGACAGTTTCAAAAGTTGCATTTTTTAAAAATGCATATATTTTATTCCATACACAATCAAGAACATACACAAAAATCAACCAAATAGAAACACGATTCAAAGTTTGTCAATTTTCCCCTTTTTCTCCCCTAAATTACCCCAACACCCTTTCCCCACAGCCTCCCCCACCACCCGCTGGCGATAAATAGATCCTTAAATAAGGACAGAAAGAGCCTCCATCTTACATACAACCCTTCTTCCGACTCCCTGAGAGCGAACGTGATCTTTTCCAGTTTTTAAATTCATACAAACCTCCCAGTCACACCGAGACCCCCGACAGCACTGCCGACCTCCAACTCAGTAAGATTCGCCACTGGGCAATCAGAATGGCGAAGGCCCCACTCATCTGCAGCAGCTCCGGCAGGCCCGAAACACCAGAAATCGTCACCAAAGGGCACAGAAACACCCTCACCCCCACTACTTCTGTCAGAATCTCGAAAGCCGGGTGGCACTGCTGCCTCACATTGCTGAGGACCCGTGCTTGATCCCGGCCCTGGGTTACTGCCCATGTGGAGTTTGCACATTCTCCCCGTGTTTGCGTGGGTCTCACTCCCACAACCGAAAAGATGTGCAGGGTAGGTTAACTGGCCACGCTAAATTGCCCCTTAATTGGAAAAAAAGAACCTCATAAACCAGTGTCCAGAAACCTCCCAACTTTATGCACCCCCAGAATATATGAGTGTGTTTCGCCAGCCCCCTCTTACATCACTTGCATACATCCTCCACCTCTAGGAAAAACCCACTCATATGGGCCCGAGTCATATGGGCCCTATGCATCACCTTAAACTCTATAAGGCTCATACCAGCACAGGATGAGGTCGAATTTATCTGGTGCATGATTTCACTCCAGGTCCCCCACCCAAGCACAATCCTCAATTCATCCTCCCATTTCCACCTTATTCCCACCACTGGCGCCTTCTTTGTCCCCAAAAACCACCCATAAATGTCACCAATCCACCCCCCCCTTATCCAACTTATCCAACAGCATGTGCTTTGGCAGCTGAGGGAATGAGGGCAGCTCCTTACGTGCAAAATCCCGGACCTGAAAATGTCTGAGTTCACTCCCCCTTGGCAACTCTCAATTTCCCCTGCACTTCCTCCAGCCTCACAAATCTCCCCTCTATGAACAGGTCCTTAACCCACTCTATTCCTTCCCTGTACCAACTCCTGTACATCGCATCCATCCCTCCTGGTATAAACCTGTGGTTCCCACACATTAGGATCAGTACCGACATACTTCCTATACCAAAGTGCCACCTCAACTGGTTCCATATTTTGAGAGATGACACAACGGTGGGACTGCTCGTATGCCTACCTGGAGAAAATGGGTGTGGGGCCATCGCCAGGGTCATCAAGCTCGACCCCACACATGAGGCCTCCTCCACCTGCATCCATTCTGAGTCTCCCCTCCCCCCAACCAGCGTCTCGCCTTCTCCATGTTTGCCACCCAATAATAGTACTACAGGTTTGGGAGTGACAACCCCCCCACTTGCCGCCCTCTCTGCAAAAGGTCCTCCGAATCCTAGGCATCTTGTCTACCCAAACAAATTCCAACATGAATTTGTCCACCCTCTGGAAAAATGCCTTAAAAAGGAATATTGGAAGGGACTGAAAAACAACTAAAAACCTCTGCAAAACGTTCATCTTCACAGTCTGTAACCTCCCTGCTAGGAGAAGCGACAGGGCATCCCACCTCTTCAAATCCCCTTTTAACAGAGCGGCGCAGTGGTTAGCACTATTGCCTCACGGCACCGAACCATTGACTTGGTTCTGGACGTATCCATCCTCGGGCCCAATTAAAATCGCCCCCCATTATCAGCTGATGGATGCTAATATCTTCTGAACAAAGTCTGCATTGTCCTAATTGGGTGCATATACATTAACTAAAACAATGGACACCCCCGCCAAGACCCCATTCACTATCTTGAACCTCGTTCCCGGGTCCCGCATCTCCCTGGCTACCACAAATTCTACTTTTTACTGAACAGGATTGCAAGCCCCCTCAACCTAGAGTCAAACCTCAAATTGACTTTCCCCCACCCATCCCTTCTTTAACCGCGTCTGGTCCTTCATATGTTCATAAGATATAGGAGCAAAATTAAGCCATTTGGCCCATCGAGTCTACTTCGCCATTCGGTTATGAAGTTAAGGTCCTGGCCTTAACTCCACCCTCCTACCCGTTCTCCATAATCCTTCAACCCATTACCAATTAAAAATCTGTCCACCTCCTTCTTAGATTTACTCACTGTCCCAGCAATCAGCGCACTCTGGGTAGCGAATTCCACATATATCCTTTGGGAAAAGTAGTCTCCGTTTTAAATTTGCTACTTCCTATCCTAAAACTCTGACTTCTTGTTCTGGAATGCCCCACAAGAGAAAGCATTCACTCCATGTCTACTGTATACATACCTTTTATCATCCTGTGTACCTCAATTTGATCTCCCTCATTCTTCTAAACACTCGAGAGTATATGCCTAAACTGTTCAATCTCTTTTCATTTGACAAACCCCTCATCGATGGAACCAACCTTGTGAACCTCCTCTGAACTGCCTCCAATGCCACTACATCTTTCCTCAAATAAGGGGACCAAACTGATGCACTATCAATTACGACGAGACTAGAGTAGAGAGTAATCGAGGCTTTATTACACAGAGATGTGTGGCCTCCTACAGCTGCTGCCGAAATGTCTGCAGTTCGGAGAGCACACACATTTATATACCATCTACTAGGCAGAGCCAGCAGGCAGGGATCTACCCCCGTACCTGTAGTACAGGGGCCTTATCGTAATACCCTCATATGCAGTGCAGTATATACAATATAATACAACAGTGGTGAGTACCACACAAACTGTGCACAATACTCCAGGTGTGGTCTCACCAATGCCTTGTATAGTCACCCACAAATGTGTCTCCTGAAGGAAAACCACATCCGCCCTTAAACCTTTTAGGTGCGCGAATACCCGAAACCATTTAACCGGACCATTCAGACCTTGCACGTTCCACATTATTATCCTCACTGAGGGTTTCTGACCCACCCCTCTGCTAAGGTCCACTATCCCTAGCGAGCACAGATCCCACCCAACCATCTGGTTCCCCTCTAGCTTCCGCCCACCCAAAATGGCTGCCTCTCCATCCTCGCCTAAGCTCAACCAGAAAGCCATCTGTGTTACCAGCCTCCTCCTCTCACCCCCTGCCCTATCCCCCAAAGCCTTCCCCCCTTCTCCTACCCTACCCCCAACCCTCCACCCCTAACCAAAGCCCCCCCCTCTCAAGCTACCTGCCACAGCCCCTTCTTCCGTTTACTAGCATTCCCTGCTAACCTGACGACTCCCACCTGGAGATCCACACAAAGGACCCCACCCAAATCGCCCAAACTACCCCTCCCCCACTCTGCTTCCACCGCCTAACTCTTTCAAACTGTCCTTCTCCAGGCTCCCCGACCAGCAGGTCATTCCAGCAGGAGAGCGCAACTCAAAACTCTGCACCATCCCCTCATCGACCCAAACCAATGCAAAACCAATATGTGCAAAAGCCAACCGAACATTTACAAATATTGCATATACACATCACTCCATAAAAGAAGCAAGAAAGTTCCCACCATTAAAGACCCAAATCTGACCCAAAACTCAGAACCATGCCCACATCGACCCACCCCAATAGAAAACCAACAAGTGCAAAAAAAACCCAACATATCAATTACAAAACTTGTACATACATAAAAAGCCATAAAACAGATAGAATTCCCAACATTAGCCCTCCCCCAACCCATGCTCCTTGATGAAGTTGTCCACCTCCTCTGACGTCGTAAAGTAATGTTCTCTGTCCTTGAACGTCACCCAAAATTTTGCCAGGTACAACACCCCAAACAGCGCCTCCTTGGCCTTAAAAAGCCCTGCCTACTGTTTGGCCAGGTCGGCATCAATGCCTTGGTAATCTGGATCTGATTCCCCTCCCAGGTACAGTCTTGAATTGCCTTTGCCCACTGTAGGATGTTTTCCTTCTCCTGGAACATGTGCATACGCACAATCACCACCTCTCCCCAGCTCTCGGCCTCTGTTGTAGTGACTGCTGGGCACGGTCCACCTCCAGGGCCTTCTCGAAGACCTCCCCCTAAACCAGCTTCTTCAATATTTTTGAAACATTCCCTCGTTCTCTCCACACCCTCTGGCAGACCCACAATTTGCAAATTCTGCTGCCTGGACCAAAACTCCTAGATGCCCACCTACACCCTCAGCATCTTGTAGGCCTCCCCCAGCATTGCCATCTGTGCCTCCAATGACACAGTCGCTATAGTCCGACATTGCCCATTCCACCTCTTGGATCATCCTACATTGCGACTCCAGGTGCTTTTCCACCCGATCCAAAGACCCGCGAAGAGGGACTGCAGCTCCCTCAATCAGAAAAAGAGCTCTCTCGCCAACTCCAGGTTTCTAGCTCTTAGTCTGTAGTCCTGTGGACAGCAGAACCTCAAGTGCATATCCAGGTATTTTTTTTAACTGCAATGAGGTTTATACAGTTAGACAGCTACAGTTAAACATTTCTGATACGAGGGATGTTTTTATAAAAGTATAGATTTGATATTTAGTGTTCAATTGTGGGATATACATCACTATTGCGAACACCTTCAATTTGGCACAAAAGCAAAACATTGCGGTCGCTGGAAATACAGAAAATGCTGGAATTTCCCTACGGCCTGGCAGCATCTGCAGAGCGTGTAACACAGTTAATGTTTCAGGTTTGTGACCTTTCATCAGAACTGGCCAATATCGTGTTTAGTATTATGAAGATAATAGTTTACTACTGTTGTATTGAAATACAGTTCATTTTGAATTGCAAAGCAATAGTGTACATGTAGAAGAATACAAACATACACAAAACACCATAAGGACCATCGGGTTTCCCACCACCCCACCCAATCCAATAACATCATCATTCTGCATTTATGCAGTCACTTTATTAGAAGAACACACCCTGAGCCTTTTCGCAGTTGCATTGTGATTAAAGTGGACACAGATTTATTCAATGGATTAGACTTTTGTACAGGACGCCCACCACGAGTGTACGTACTAATGCCCTGAGCTCAGGTTATTTCCAACTGAACAGGGGTACAAGACAGGTGGTCTGTTGTGTCCGCTGTTGTTTGCCTAGCAATCGAGCCGCTGGCAATTGCGTTGAAGTTGTCTACCAGTGGGTGGGAGGGGTGGTGCATAGGGTGTCCTTATATGCGTATGATTTGTTACCATATATATTACAGCCCCTCCCTCCAATGTCGGGAAGATAATACAGCTGCTCCAGATGTGTGGCTCCTTTTCGGGGTACAAGCTAAATTTGTGCAGAGTGAATATTTTCTGGTGAACCCCCGGGGAGGGGAGCTGATCTGGGGAGGCTGCCATTTCATCTGGCCAAGACTAGCTTCTGGTATATGGGTATTCGGATGGCCCATGACTGGGCCATGCTGCATAAATTTAACTTTTCTAATCTGGTGGATGGGTGATGGCTGATTTGAAAAGGTGGGATGCCCTTCCTCTGAACTTAGTGGGAAGGGCACAGCCGGTGAAGATGAATTCACCTGAGGTTTTTGTTTTTGTTCCAGTGTCTCCCAGTCTTTCTTCCTAAGGCTTTCTTTTGGAGGGTTTGGGTTCATGGGACATTTTTGCAAAGGGATAGGCAGTTGATGGGGAGGAAGGGGGTTGGCATTACCTAATCTGTTCTGCTAGTACTGGGTGGCAGCTATTGATAAGG
The DNA here is from genome assembly GCF_047496885.1 of Scyliorhinus torazame. Classification (NCBI taxonomy): domain Eukaryota; kingdom Metazoa; phylum Chordata; class Chondrichthyes; order Carcharhiniformes; family Scyliorhinidae; genus Scyliorhinus; species Scyliorhinus torazame. The sequence continues at coordinate 199,750,254 of NC_092716.1, read as the reverse complement.
TGAGGGGGTCGACTCTGTTTGGGGATGGATGGAGGAGGGTTCGTGCATAGGGTCAAGCTTGACGGCCCTGGTTACAGCATCACTCACATTTTCCTTCGCTAGATTCTTTTCAAGCCCAGTCGTGATAGTGACTTTGAGGATGTGGAATCAGTTTAGGCAGCATTTTAAACTTGGCTCCCTATCTCTATTGGCTCCGATTTGCAGTAATCATAGATTTGTGCCGTCCGACTTAGATGTATCATTTAGGGCATGGGAGAAGGAGGGGTTGGAGAGGTTTAGAGACTTGTTTTGGAGGGTAGGTTTGCCAGTGTAGATGAGTTGTTAGAGGAGTTCCAACTCTTGAGAGGGAACGTATTCAGGTGCTTTCAGGTGCGTGATTTTTACGCAAAGAGCTTCCTTAATTTCCCCTGGTACTGTCGCCTTCGCTTATGTATACGGTCCTGACCTTGGCCGACTTAGTGGAGATTAAGATATCGGAAGTCTATGAGCAGATATTGGCGATGGAGCAGGGATTGTTGGATGAAGTAAAGATGAAGTGGGAGGATGAACTGGGTTTGGTCCCTGAGTGGGGGAACATGGATTGAGGCTCTTCACAGGGTCAACTTCACCTCTCCTTGTGTGAGGTTAAGCCTGATCCAGTTCAAGGTGGTGCACAAGATACACCTGTTAGGGCGCATATGAGTGGGTTCTTCTCGGGGATGAAAGATAGATGTGAGCGGTGCTCTAGGGGGCCGGCCAATCACATGTACATGTTTTGATCTTGCCCCAAGCTTTTTAGATTCTGATTGTCCTTTTTTGATTAAATGTCAGGGATTTGGGCATTCAGCTAGAGCCGTGTCTGTAGGTGGCCATTTTCAGAGCATCGGACTCGCCAGTGCTGCAGACGGGGACGAGGGCAGATGTCCTAGCCTGCGCCTCACTAATAGCCCATAGGCGAGTTCTGCTTGGGTGGAAGTCCCTGGTGCCGTCTAAGGCCTCGGTTTGTTTGGGGTCCTGATGGAATTTTTGCACCTGGAGGAGATGAAGTATACCATGAAGGGGTCAAGGGAAGGGCTCTTCTCGAGGTGGCAGCCTTACATCTCCTTTGTCAGGAAACTGGGTACTGTCAGCTGTTGGCGGGGGAAGGGGGTTGTGTTTTTAGCTTGATTAAGATTTGTTTTCTTTATGGGGGATGGGGAGGGGATGGGAGAGATTGGGGGGATTAGGTGGGTGCACTTCGGGAATAACATGGAGCTCGGATTTGTTTTGTTTTTGTGTTTGTTGCAATGAAAATCCTCTTTGAATAATTTTAAAAAAAAAATTGATCTCCATGCTGTATTTTTCCGACCTGAATCTTGAAATCTATACACACTTGGCAATCTTCAAATTTCTCTCATCAACCAGAAGTTAATTAGCCATCACTGGGCTTTCAAAGAAAGGGCCAGATTAGCAAAAAACATAAATTTACTAGGTTCCAGGCGAGAGATACAATGACGCACGAGCTAAGTTAGTATTTTAAATTTCTTTGAATATCAGCAAGTAGTTTTTGAAAGCTGGAGTGCAGATATGTGCAGAAGTCATAGACAAAATAATCAGACAGAAACTGCATAGGCTAAATTCTAGGGATCCAAGAAATTACTTAAACACTGAAAATAAACAGCTCTGTGAAGATCAGCTAACTTTTTAATAATCTCCTGAAATAACTTTTTTTCTAGTTTGATAGATATTTGTATTGGAAGACATATATGCCTTTTACTAAACAGGCATATAGACAATGAACTGGCAAAGTGAATGATTAAGATGTGTAATTGTTCTATGCATTTTTGTGACTCAACCTTTGCTGTTAATTGTGATGGGAATTATCTCAAAATATTCCCCCTGCCTTCAGTGCTATGTTCCAGTGGAGAAGCACTTTGAATACTGTCTTTTGTAGCTCATTAGCAATTTCTTTAATGAGCTTTTTTATCTCTCTGTGATAGATAGATAATGCAACAGACAAGTGACAGATTGTTTGCCATTAATTATTTCCATGTTTCAAACCCATTACAAAGCAATTAGAAATCTGACAGCAGATTCACTCTGCATTACTGATAATCTAAAGCGATGAGAAGTGAGAGGTGATGAATATTAATTGTCTCTTTTCAGATAATTATCATAAATTATTACCTTGTCTTTCATGCCACTAAAAGTAAGAGTACATATGAAAAACATTGCTATGCACAAATGGTGTTTTGTAGTATTGTTATAGCCATAATCACAGTGTCCAGAGGAGCCTGAGTTGTTTTGACATGTAAAAGTATTATTAGATTATGGTTGTCACAATTAAAGTATCTGTAGAACAGTCTTTTTAGGGAATGATTCACTTCAACTTTCTTAAACTTTTGAATTTCTGTATTCTTTTTGAAGTGCGCCTGCACAGTAAGTACAGAAAAAGTATTAAGCCCGGTTAGTGAGCCTGAACAGGCTATACAGTCCTCAGGACATCTCAGAAACCCGATGACCATACTCAAGTAGAGGTCACTGGTTGCAGTGAGGAGCAGAAACCCCTGCCTGATTTTAGCCCAGAGGCACAGGCCAATTGTTCTCAGAATCATTGGCGTGTTGATCCAATCCTTTGTGGATGCCATATACCAACTACACTAGACCTAATTCTTCACAGGACTGATCACTTAATAATTAATCCAAGCCCTCGGATACAATACAGAATGGGACGGAATAAACTGTGTTCTTCCCCACCATACTTGGGTCACAAGTACCATAACATTTAATGCTTGAACTATTACAATCTCTCAGAGATATTTTGCGATTTTTTCTAATCGGCTGAATTTTTAGATTTTTAAATCAGTCATGCTGATTAAATTGGCTTTGGCACCAGTGTCTGACTTCAATTGGACCACTGTACCATTCACTTCAAGTGGTCATAGAGTCATAGATGTTTACAGCATGGAAACAGGCCCTTCAGCCCATCTTGTCCATGCTGCCCAGTTTCTATCACAAAGCCCGCATTTGGCCATATCCCTCTATACCCACCCTGCTCATGTAACTGTCCAACTTTTTAAAGGAAAAAATTGTACAGCCTCTACCACGGACTCTGGCAGCCCGTTCCAGATGCTCACCACTCTGTGTGTGAAAGTTTTTCCCTCTGGTTTCTTTTGTATCTCTCCCCTCTCACCTTAAACCTATGCCATGTGTCCTCATGAACCGCGTTATTTTAAATGGAGCACCAGTTTGCATTGTTCTGGCTGCTGGAGAATTCTTCTCTGTTATAACTCCAACAAACAATGATGTTTCATCACCGCAGACTGTGTCTTCTCCTGTGCTGACTGATCTGGGGTTGAGCTGAGAGTAACGATTCTGAGCAAAGTGATTTTTTCCTTTGCACCTGGAACAAAACTTGCCAAACGCTGGACTCTGCCTTAATTTGTGCCTTCGACCACATCTTTTACACAGAAATATTTTGTCCTGATCTTTAACCTGTTTGTTGATATGCGAGGAGTTGCAGGAACTTTTGCGCCTTTTTGGAAAAAGGGCGGAAACCAGAATGCTTTCCTCCAAGAAGACGCCGCCATTCCTGAGAAACATTTTAGAATGCTGTGCTGCTAGCTCATGAGCCTGACAAATCTTAACTGTTTGTTCCAAAGACAACTCCGATTCCCTCAGCAACCGTTCCCTCAGCTTATTTTCATTCACACCACACACAATTTGGTCCCACATCATTGAAGATTCCACCGCAGAAAAAATACAGGTTTTACCTTTTACTTTTAAATCAGTGATGAAATGATCTATGGACTCTTCTATCTTCTGTAAATGTGATCTAAACACATAACGTTCATAAATTTTTGGGGGTGCAATGTTCAGCAAATCTTCGAATTACTTATTAAAATTTTTACTATCGTCATCGTTTGCAAATTTACACGTATTAAATATAGCAATTGCTTTGGGCCCTGCCACTGTTAGGAGCATTGCTACGTTACGTGAATCTGATCTCTTAAATTTACTGCAGTAAGACAACAGATTAAATTGTTGTTTAAACACACGCCAGTTGTTGTCCACATTACCATGAAATCTGAGACTCATTGGTGACTTCAACGACTCCATGTTGTTAATTCTTGAAGTTTGCAAAATCTTCAAATCTCTGTGGATCTCGTGGCAGGCTTGAGTTTAATACCATCCAGCCCTGGTAACATGTAATGTTCTTGTCAGATGGCCTGATTTATATTACAAGAACACTTGTAGCTTAAGCTATAAATGATTTATTATCATTAACTGTGGGACAAATATTTTAAAAATAACAGATGAATAACAATATGAACATGCACAAGCAACCTCTTTCCCAGCTCCCTAGTCAGTCTGAGGTCACCGACTCTAACATTCACTTATATACTAATGTTGGTATATTACAACACAACCATGATATCACAACACTGTCCTCCTCAAGTGCCTTTCCACAGTCATCCAGCTGGGTATGACTGGTTTATCTCACCTGGTTTCTATTCTTATCCATTTAACCATAGCCAGAGAATCAGTTGCACTGACTACTCTTCCCACTCTCACACCATTACCCTTGGTGTCCCCAAGGATCTATCCTTGCCCCCCTCCCGCTATTTATCATCTACATGCTGCCCCTCGGTGACATTGTCTGAATGCATAGTGCTGGTTTTGACAGGTCTGTTGTTGACACCCAGCTCTATCCCACCACCACCTTGTTCAACTCCTCCACTGTCGCTAAATTATCAGAACATTCATCTGACATAAAGAACATAAGAACTAGGAGCAGGAGGAGACCATCTGGCCCCTCGAGCCTGCTCCGCCATTCAATGAGATCATGGCTGATCTTTTTTGGACTCAGCTCCACTTTCCGGCCCGAACACCATAACCCTTAATTCCTTTATTCTTCAAAAAACTATTGATCTTTATCTTAAAAACATTTAATGAAGGAGCCTCAACTACTTCACTGGGCAAGGAATTCCATAGATTCACAACCCTTTGGGTGAAGAAGTTCCTCCTAAACTCAGTCCTAAATCTACTTCCCCTTATTTTGAGACTATGCCCCCCAGTTCTGCTTTCACCCGCCAGTGGAAACAACCTGCCCGCATCTATTCTATCTATTCCCTTCATAATTTTATATGTTTCAATAAGATTCCCCCGCATACTTCTAAATTCCAACGAGTACAGTCCCAGTCTAACTCAACCTCTCCTCGTAATCCAACCCCTTCAGCTCTGGGATTAACCTAGTGAATCTCCTCCGCAAACCCTCCAGCACCAGTGCGTCCTTTCTCAGGTAAGGAGACCAATACTGAAAACAATACTCCAGGTGTGGCCTCACTAACACCTTATACAATTGCAGTATAACTTCCCTAATCTTAAACACCATCCCTCTAGCAATGAAGGACAAAACTCCATTTGCCTTCTTAACCACCTGTTGCACCTGTAAACCATCTTTTTGCGACTTATGCACTAACACACCCAGGTCTCTCTACACAGCGGTATGTTTTAATATTTTATCATTTAAATAATAATCCCTTTTGCTATTATTCCTACCAAAATGGATAACCTCACATTTGTCAACATTGTATTCCATCTGCCAGACCCTAGTCCATTCACTTAACCTATCCAAATCCCTCTGCAGACTTCCGTGTCCTCTGTACTTTTTACTTTACCACTCATCTTAGTGTCGTCTGCAGACTTGGACACATTGCACTTGGTCCCCAACTCCAAATCATCTATGTAAATTGTGAACAATTGTGGGCCCAACACTGATCCCTGAGGGACACCACTAGCTACTGATTACCAACCAGAGAAACACCCATTAATCCCCACTCTTTGCTTTCTATTAATTAACCAATCCTCTATCCATGCTACTACTTTACCCTTAATGCCATGCATCTTTATCTTATGCAGCAATCTTTTGTGTGGCATCTTGTCAAAAGCTTTCTGGAAATCCAGATATACCACATCCATTGGCTCCCCGTTATCTACCGCACTGGTAATGTCCTCAGAAAAATTCCACGAAATTAGTTAGGCACGACCTGCCCTTTATGAACCCATGCTGCGTCTGCCCAATGGGACAATTTCCATCCAGATGCCTCGCTATTTCTTCCTTGATGATAGATTCCAGCATCTTCCCTACTACCGAAGTTAAGCTAACTGGCCTATAGTTACCCGCTTTCTGTCTACCTCCTTTTTTAAACAGTGGTGTCACGTTTGCTAATTTCCAATCCGCCGGGACCACCCCAGAGCCTAGTGAATTTTGGTAAATTATCGCTAGTGCATTTGCAATTTCCCTAGCCATCTCTTTTAGCACTCTGGGATGCATTCCATCAGGGCTAGGAGACTTGTCTCCTTGGCAGCACGGTAGCATTGTGGATAGCACAATTGCTTCACAGCTCCAGGGTCCCAGGTTCGATTCCTGGCTTGGGTCACTGTCTGTGCGAAGTCTGCACATCCTCCCCGTGTGTGTGTGGGTTTCCTCCGGGTGCTCCGGTTTCCTCCCACAGTCCAAAGATGAGCAGGTTAGGTGGATTGGCCATGATAAATTGCCCTTAAGTGTCCAAAATTGTCCTTAGTGTTGGGTGGGATTACTGGGTTATGGGGATAGGGTGGAGGTGTTGACCTTGGGTAGGGTGCTCTTTCCAAGAGCCGGTGCAGACTCGATGGGCTGAATGGCCTCCTTCTGCACTGTAAATTCTATGATAATTTAGCCCCATTAGCTTGCCCATCACTACTTCCTTAGTGATAACAATCATCTCAAGGTCCTCACCTGTCATAGCCTCATTTCCATCAGTCACTGGCATGTTATGTCTTCCACTGTGAAGACCGACCCAAAAAACCTGTTCAGTTCCTCAGCCATTTCCTCATCTCCCATTATTAAATCTCCCTTCTCATCCCCTCAAGGACCAATATTTACCTTAGCCCCTCTTTTTTGTTTTATATATTTATAGAAACTTTTACTATCTGTTTTTATATTCTGAGCAAGTTTACTCTCATAATCTATCTTACTCTTCTTTATAGCTTTTTTAGTAGCTTTCTGTTGCCCCCTAAAGATTTCCCAGTCCTCTAGTCTCCCAGTAATCTTTGCCACTTTGTATGCTTTTTCCTTCAATTTGATACTCTCCCTTATTTCCTTAGATATCCATGGTCGATTTTCCCTCTTTCTACCGTCCTTCCTATTTGTTGATATAAACCTTTGCTGAGCACTGTGAAAAATCGCTTGGAAGGTTCTCCACTGTTCCTCAACTGTTTCACCATAAATTCTTTGCTCCCAGTCTATCTTAGCTAGCTCTTCTCTCATTCCAATATAATCTCCTTTGTTTAAGCACAAAACACTAGTGTTTGATTTTACCTTCTCACCCTCCATCTGTACTTTAAATTCCACCATACTATGATTGCTCCTTCCCAGAGGATCCCTAATTATGAGATCATTATACAGGACCAGTTCTAGGACCGCTTGTTCCCTTGTAGGTTCCATTACATACTGTTCTAGGAAACTATCGCGGATACATTCTATAAACTCCTCCTCAAGGCTGCCTTGACCGACCTGGTTAAACCAAATGACATGTAGATTAAAATCCCCCATGATAACTGCTGTACCATTTCTACATGCATCAGTTATTTCTTTGTTTATTGCCTGCCCCACCATAATGTTACTATTTGGTGGCCTCTCGATTACTCCTATCAGTATTAGCAGTAATTTCTAGTCTTGACTATTCAAATGCACTCTTGGCATATTCTGCACTTTGTAAACTTGAGGTCCCAAAACTTTGCTGCCCGAGTACTTGCTTGCACCAAATTCCATTAATATATCATCCCTGTTGTCGATGACCTACATTGCCTCCCTGTCAAGTAGTGTTTTGACTTTAAAATAATTCTCACCTTTGTTTTCAAATCGTTCTGTGAATTCTCTCCTCCATAGCTCTCTGATCTCTTCCAGTTCCACAACCTTCTGAAATATTGGTGCTCATTTAATCTTGGTCCCTTGAGTATCCCTGGCTTTACTCAAGCATCCTGATTGATTGCACCCCATCCACCACCTTAATCATTCACTTCCTCCACCATCAATGCACATTGGTAGCAGTGTGTACCATCGACAAATTGCACAGCAGCAACTCACTAAGGCTCTTTCGACAGCACTTTCTAAATCTACGGCTTCTACCACCTAGAAGGACAAGGACAGCAGATACATGGAAACACCATCACCTGGAGGTTCCCCACCAAGCCACACACCACCTTGACTTGGAAATGTATTATTGTTCCTTCACTGTCACTGGATCACCGTCCTGGAATCCTCCTTAACAGCTTTGCAGGTATACCTACACCGATGGACTGCTGTATTTGAGATGGTGGCTCACCACAAGGATAATTGGGGATGGGCAACAAATGTTGGCGCAGCCAGTGACGCTCATGTCCTGGAATACAATGTTGACAAATATGAGGTTATCCATTTTGATAGGAATAACAACAAAAGGGATTATTATTTAAATGATAAAATATTAAAACATGCTGCTGTGCAGAGGGACCTGGGTGTCCTAGTGCAAGAGTCGCAAAAAGTTGGTTTACAGGTGCAAAGGTGATTAAGAAGGCGAATGGAGTTTTGTCCTTCATTGCTAGAGGGATTGAGTTTAAGACTAGAGAGGTTATGCTACACCTGTATAAGGTGTTAGTGAGGCCAGACCTGGAGTATTGTGTTCAGTTTTGGTTTCCATACCTGAGAAAGGAGGTACTGGCGCTGGAGGGTGTGCAGAGGAGATTCACTGGGTTAATCCCAGAATTGAGGGGGTTGAATTACGAAGAACGGTTGAGTAGACTGGGACTGTAGTCGGAATTTAGAAGGATGCCGGGGGGATCTTATAGAAACATATAAAATTATGAAGGGAATGTTTAGGAGGTTGTTTCCACTGGCGGGTGAAAGCAGAACTAGGGGGCATAGCCTCAAAATAAGGGGAAGTAGATTTAGAACTGAGTTTAGGAGGAACATCTTCACCCAAAGGTTGTAAATCTATGGCATTCCCTGCCCAGTGAAGCAGTTGAAGCTCCTTCATTGAATGTTTTCAAAATAAAGATAGATAGTTTTTTGAAGAATAAAGGAATGAAGGGTTATGGTGTTCGGGAGGAAAAGTGGAGCTGAGTCCACAAAAGATCAGCCATGAGCTCATTGAATGCGGAGCAGGCTCGAGGGGCCAGATGGCCTTCTCCTGCTCCTAAACAAAAAAACAAAGAACAAAGAAAAGTACAGCACAGGAACAGGCCCTTCGGCCCTCCAAGCCTGCGCCGACCATGCTGTCCACCTAAACTAAAATTTTCTATACTTCCTGGGTCCGTAACCTTCTATTCCCATCCTATTCATGTATTTGTCAAGATGCCCCTTAAATGTCACTATCGTCCCTGCTTCCAACTCCTCCGGCAGCGTGTTCCAGGCACCCACTACCCTCTGTGTAAAAAACCTGCCTCGTACATCTCCTCTAAATCTTGCCCCTCGCACCTTAAACCTATGCCCCCTAGTAATTGACCCCTCTACCCTGGGAAAAAGCCTCTGACTATCCACTCTGTCTATGCCCCTCATAGTTTTGTAGACCTCTATCAGGTCACCCCTCAACCTCTGTCGTTCCAGTGAGAACAAACCAGGTTTATTCAACCGCTCCTCATAGCTAATGCCCTCCATACCAGGCATCATCCTGCTAAATCTCTTCTGCGCCCTCTCTAAAGCCTCCACATCCTTCTGGTAGTTCTTATGTTCTTATGTTCTTGTGGTAGAAAAACAGAATTGTACTTCCATTGGTGGCCATGCCTTTAACTGCCTGGGTTCTAAGCTTTGGAGTTCCCTCCCTACACTTTCCATCTCTTTGCCTTTTCCTTCAAGACACTGCTTAAACCCTCCCCCTTTGATTAAACAATTGGTCACCAATCAGGAATCAACAATCAGTAAGAATGAACAACAACACCTCCTCCACAATAGTCCTCAACACCGGGGCCCCGCAAGGCTGCGTACTTAGCCCCCTACTCTACTCCCTGTACACACATGACTGCGTGGCACAACTTGGTTCCAACTCCATCTACAAGTTTGTTGACGATATGACCATAGTGGGCCGGATCTCGAATAACGACGAGTCCGAATACAGGCGAGAGATAGATAACCTAGTGGAGTGGTGTAGCGACAACAATCTCTCCCTCAATTCCAGCAAAACTAAAGAGCTGGTAATTGACTTCCGGAAGCAAAGTACTGTACACACCCCTGTCAGCATCAACGGGGCCGAGGTGGAGATGGTTAGCAGTTTCAAATTCCTAGGGGTGCACATCTCCAAAAATCTGTCCTGGTCCACCCACATCGACGCTACCACCAAGAACGCACAACAGCACCTATACTTCCTCAGGAAACTAAGGAAATTTGGCATGTCCACATTAACCCTGGCCAACTTTTACAGATGCACCATAGAAAGCATCCTATCGGGCTGCATCACAGCCTGGTATGGCAACTGCTCGGCGCAGGACCGCAAGAAACATCAGAGAGTCGTGAACACCGCCCAGTCCATCACACGAACCTGCCTCCCATCCATTGACTCCATCTACACCTCCCACTGCCTGGGGAAAGCGGGCAGCATAATCAAAGATCCCTCCCACCCAGCTTACTTACTCTTCCAACTTCTTCCATCAGGCAGGAGATACAGAAGTCTGAGAACACGCACGAACAGACTCAAAAACAGCTTCTTCCCCCCAGTCACCAGACTCCTAAATGACCCTCTTATGGACTGACCCCGTTAACACTACACCCTGTATGCTTCATCCGATGCCAGTGCTTATGTAGTTACATTGTATATGTTGTGTTGCCCTATTATGTATTTTCTTTTATTCCCTTTTCTTCCCATGTACTTAATGATCTGTTGAGCAGCTCGCAGAAAAATACTTTTCACTGTACCTCGGTACACGTGACAATAAACAAATCCAATCCAATCCAATCCAACCTTATCTCATGGCCTCTTACCTGGCTCGGTGTCATATTTAGTGACGTTGCTGTGGTGCCTCTGGGCATTTCATTATTTTAAAAGTGCTATATAAATATAAATAGCTGTTGTCCTTGCAATCAGGTTCCTACGGAGTATCTCACGGTAAATTGACTGATAAGCTGTGTGTAATGGCAGGACTGTTGCCTCTCATTACACAAGTCTGTTGCTCCTCTCTTGTTTCTAGGGCGTGATTTCATAGAATTTACAATGCAGAAGGCGGCCATTCAGCCCATCGAGTCTGCACTGGCTCTTGGAAAGAGCGCCCTACCTGAGACCACACCTCCACCCTATCCCCATAACCCAGTAACCTCACCCAATACGAAGGGCAATTTTGGACACTAAGGGCAATTTATCATGCCTAATCCACCTAACCTGCACACCTTTGGACTGTGGGAGGAAACTGGAGCACCCGGAGGAAACCCACGCACACACGGGGAGAACGTGCAGACTCCGCACAGACAGTGACCCAAGCTGGGAATTGAACACGGGACCCTGGAGCTGTGAAGCAATTGTGCTAGCCACCATGCTACCGTGCTGCCCTAATGGCCTGATTTAATGGCCACGCTGTCCCCAGAAAGCTGCTCGTTGCGGTGCAGTGTGGCTGATGAAAGCCGGGAGACCTCTCACCCAGAACTTACCCGGATCGCTATGCCTCGCGAGATCCAACTCGATCTGAGATTATCCAAGGCGTGGGATCAATCTTCCTCACCTTGGAGACCTTGAGCGAGTGCCGTTCAGTACTGGTCTCCAGAAATGTGGACCAAATGGGACGGCACTCATGTGGGTCCCTCAGGGGATCGGAGGCACCAAGGTGCATGCCTTTGGGCAGGGTGGCACCCTGGCACTGCTGGTGAAACCTGGGCACCCTGGCACTGCCAGCCTGCATCCTGACAGTGCCACCTGGGTTCCAGCTTGGCACTGCCAAGGAGTCTAGGTGGCACTGCCATCTGGCGGGGCACTGCCAGGTTGGCACTGCCAAGGTGCCAAGCTGGCATGTATTGTGTGGGTGCAATTGGACTGTGGGTATTGGGGTGCAGATGGGGGTGTGGTCCCTCACATAGTGTGTTGGGGCTCAATAGACAGATTTTTGATCGGCAAGGGAGTTAAGGGTACGGGGAAGTGCGGGGGTTAGAGGAAGGAAAATTAAGTTCAGGCCACAACAGAACAGACATAAACATATTGAATGGCGGAGCAGGCTTGAAGTGTCAAATGGCCTGCTCTTGCTCCTACTTCTTCTAATCTCATGATTGTTAGGTCAGTTTTAATTTCTGGTTTGTGAGGGAGGATTACAAATGGGAAACTGCTTGTACATTTCACAGTGGGGTCAGAAAAAAACAAGTTTGAAATACATCCAGCTTCTCAGCATTTTTGAAACTTTGATATGTAGCATTTGAAACATAGGGTGCAATTTTACAGCTGTGGCGTGCTTGAGCGAGAGCGCAACATGGCCATTAGGTTGTGGGTGAGGCCAAAATGGAGAACCCCATTGGGTACCGATCAGTTTGCGATGTAATCGGCCCGCTCCCGTTGGCAAAATCAGGAACCCGCAGTGGCATGGCAAGAAACCAATAATCACCACTTAAAGCCAATCTCCATACAATTTACGTGAGAGACCCCCTATCTAACGGCCTCTTGTGATATAACCATATCACCAGCAAGTGGTATCACGTGTGCTGATTAGTACACCTTTTTAAAAATGTGAAGCTGGCGGAAGGGCTGCTGTGGGAATCCGAGGAGGTGAGTAGCCATCTTCGTAGTTAAGTGAGCACTTCACACCTCCCAAGTGAATTCCTGTGGGTAGGCGTGCTACGTAGCATGTGGGAGCTATTGCCTAGCATCCCAATCAGACCATGATGCTTGGACACTGTGCGTGAGCACTGCAGGAAGCAACACCAAGGACGCAGCAGCCAACATTCGAACACCCAGGGGCTGGGCCCCAGCACCAGGGACTTTTCTGTGACCAGAGGGTGGGTGGGTGCATCGGGGAGGGGATTAGCGCTCGGTCCAGGTAACGTTACGTGCGAGTTTCTGGGTTGCAGGGTCTGGAGTCCAGTGACCATGGGGCCCCGCTGCAGGGATGGCAGGGGATGTGGGGGGGGGGGGGTCTCTCACATTCTCCAATTCCTTTTAGATATTACACGGGATGGATGATATCCTGGACCCCGCAGAGGCTGCCCTCACGGTGCTGCTGGCAGGCTAGATGGCCAGATATCGGAGAAGATGGCGGCAGCAGCATCGGCAGAGGCTTGAGGCGGCGGCCCATGTGTAGGGCCTGCCCCACCCCCGGAGAACACCCGGCCGCCCCTTAGGCCAGGGAGGGCCCCAGAGGGGGAGGCCAATGACGTCCCAAGGTATATGGGATCGCTGGTCTTTCAAACAGGTGATAGACAGCGTGTGCTGCAGGCTGCTCTGGCTTAACAAGGGGTTGGTGGCACCTGTGCCATGTCCTCGCGGACTTGGTACCCCGTGGAAGAAGAGGGTACCTGCTCCTGGTGGCTGTCAAGATCCACCGCAGCCCAGACCTTTTATGCTTCAGGATCATTCCAGGGCTCGAGCGGGACTTGTGCGGCATTTCACAAGCTACAGCCCACAAATGCATTCCTGAGGTCACGGATGCCCTGTTTGTCTGGGCAGCTAATTATATAAACTTTGACCTGGATCATACCAAACAGATGCTTGGCCAGCAGGATTCTCCCCCCCATCGATGGGGTGGCACGGTGGCACAGTGGTTAGCACTGCTGCCCCACAGCGTCAGGGGCCCAGGTTTGGGTCACTGTCTGTGTGGAGTTTGTACATTCTCTCCGTGCCTGCATGGGTTTCCTCCGGGTGCTCCGGTTTCCTCCCGCAGTTCAAAGATGTACAGGTTAGGTGGACTGGCCCCGATAAATTGCCCCTTAGTGTCCAGCGATGTGCAGGTTAGGTTGCGGAGTTATGGGGATAGGCTGGGGTGGACATGGATAGAGTGCTTAGTCGAAGGTTTGGTATAGACATGATGGGCCGAATGGCCTCCTTCTGCACTGTAGGGATTTTATGTTCCTGTGATGGGATGCCCCAGGCACGGATGTCGCCTTCCGCGCACCGGGCAATCAGGGTGTGTCCTACATCAATAGGAAGGGGTTCCTCTCAGCCTGTACATCCAGCTTGTGTGTGACATTTCACAGTGAGGTCAGAAAAAAACAAGTTTGAAATACATCCAGCTTCTCAGCATTTTTGAAACTTTGATATGTAGCATTTGAAACATAGGGTGCAATTTTACAGCTGTGGCGTGCTTGAGCGAGAGCGCAACATGGCCATTAGGTTGTGGGTGAGGCCTTCCTCTGTCAGCCTGTACATCCAGCATATGTGCACACTTCCCAGGGATTGTGCACTGCAACTACACCCTGAGGCAGTCGGATATCCCCAACCTTTTTGAGGACCAGGATGGTCGGTTGGGGGATAAGCGGTACCCACTGAGGACCTGGCTAATGATACCAGTACGGAGCCCAGTGACGGATGCGGAGACCCGATGTGCCCACCTGGGCTGTCATTGAGCAGTGCATCAGACTCCTCAAAATGCAGTTCTGATGCCTCGACTGCTCTAGGGGTGCACTGCAGTACTCCCCCCAGAGCACGTCTGCTTCATGGTGGTCAGTTGTGTCCTCCACAACCTGACACAGCAGCATGGCGACGTGTGGAAGTGAAGGGGGAGGAACATGTGGAGGAGGACGAGGAGGCGCCGGATGAGGAAGAGCTGGACGACGAGCCTGGGGAGGAGCCGCAGGACCAGCCGGAGGATGGAGGACAGGCGGCAGCGGCGAGGGTCCGGAAAGCCTGGAGAGTCAGGGAGGGCCTCATACTCGCCCGTTTCACATGGGACGTGGCTTCATCCATCGTCTCACCTCTCCCCCACCCCCCTCCCCTCCCCCTCCCCCATCACCACCCTGTTCCACCCTCCCAGAATCTGTGTAACATCACTCCAGGGTGATGTGTCGGTGCTGTCAATGGGTCACTATCAATGTCAGGGCTGGGGGTGATGAGAACCTGCGGAGAGCTGAGCACTGCTGCTCTGCAATCTATGCCATAGTCTGACTGCTGCCTGTCTTCTGAGTGCTTCTTCACACACATCACCTGCACATGGTGTGCCTTGGCAGGAGGGGGTATCCAAGGATACCATGCCCGGGTTCGGGGCAGGGGATTGGTGGTGGGCCTGGGTTGCAGAAGAAAGTTCACCTGAGGAAGGAGCAGTGCTCTGAAAGCTAGTGATTTGAAACAAACCTGTTGGACTTTAACCTGGTGTTGTAAGACTTCTTACTGTGCTCACCCCACTCC
Organism: Scyliorhinus torazame; assembly: GCF_047496885.1. Taxonomy (NCBI): domain Eukaryota; kingdom Metazoa; phylum Chordata; class Chondrichthyes; order Carcharhiniformes; family Scyliorhinidae; genus Scyliorhinus; species Scyliorhinus torazame. The sequence goes on along the minus strand of NC_092716.1, from coordinate 199,734,970 downwards.
AACGCCGGCATCTCCACATCGCAGAAGAAAGTGCCAGAGGTATCATATATATTGAGTGCAACGTTTTGAAATGCTGTGCATAGGTGTCCCCAACTGAGGGGGGATGGTTCCTTCACTCCTCACCCCCTCCGACCCCTTCGCCCCAGTGCCCTCTCAGTGAATCGTGACCTGCTTAGTCTTCCTTGCTCTGCTGCTGCTTCTAGGTGTGACCCCAGGACGCACATCAGAGGTGGAGGGAGCCTACTGTTTACCACATGCCGTGGCCTTCGATACCCCTGGTGCGCGCCCTCTAGGGACCCTGGGGCCAGAAGGCCCCGGCCCACTTGCTGGCGGCACATGCTTCGCTGTGCCACTGTGTTCTGTGGGCTGACTCCGAGAAACGCCGTTGTCCGGGGTGTGGAACTTGGGGGAGCTGGTGACCACCCACCGCTACACCGTAAGGTGCTCTGGGTTGGCACCCACCTGGTGCCCATAGGGCCCTGGGAGTCACCTCAGGACAGAACGGCATCTGGATTGAGCCCTGCTGCCCCTGCGTCACCTGGTGGCTCTGCCAGCCTTGGCGGCCCTCCAATATCTGCAACATGGTGTTAATGCCCTCGGCGATGATTGGCACATGCTCTGGAGTACCCCGGCAATGCCCACCTGATACTGAGTCAGGTCCACCTGGGACTGGGCCATGACCCCCATTGAAATGGATATGTTGTCGAGGCACGCAGCCATGACCACCATTGACTGAGCCACACCTTTGACACCTCCATTCATGCTGCTGACATCGTGCACCAGGCTCTCCACTCTGCCATCCTAGCAGTGTTGGCCTCTGTGCCATGGATTGCCAGTGCTATCTCCAGCACCTGAAGCCTCTGGGACTCCTCCAATTGGCTATGGACCTGCTGGAGTGTCACTGACATCCCCCTCTGAATATCACAGCCGCACCCGATAGACTGCATCAGCTCTGGGTAAACCTGGTCCAGAGGCTCAGTATCTGACTGGGATCCAGCTGGGTCCTGGGATCCAGCAGACCTCTGACTGCTGTCTCGCCTGGGTATTCTTGCCTTGAACTAATGTGCATCAGCAACTGTGTGCTGCTCACCAGAATGTGCCCCAGAAGCCTGACCACTACAGTCGCCCATATGATGTGTGCCTCTGCGCTGGTGGAGGTTGGGGATGACAGCTGAGCCCCGAATTTGGTGCATGGTGATCTCCTCGGAGCTCGCCTCTGAGATGTTCTCATGGGAGGCGGGGGTGGTGGGGGGACCACCCTGAATGGGCCGGCACCGTCGAACGAAGATCCTGCGGGATAATGGACATGTGGTCGGGGGAGGGATGCATCATTCTGTATGGCATTAACAACTCACGTGTGACAGATCACCTGGGTGGCGGCCCGTGGATTCACACCTCTGCCCCACACGCCAACCTCTACATCAGTGACCGATCTGTCCTCAGCCACCCCCGCAATCTCCAGGGCCCTTTCCTAGTAGGAGGTGGGGACTCTGATGTCCACCACCCCACTGCCCGTTTGGGCCCTCTCCCATCTGTTGTGGGCCAACTTCTCCTGCGGGGACACAGAGGGGCATTGTGAACCGCACACTTCTTTAATTGTGGAAGTGAGGGGGGCTAAGGGGGGAGGATCAAATGGATGGCGGGAATGTGGGCATGGGGGGGGGGCGGTGTGAGCTGCACTACTGTACATGGGTGGTTCAGAGCATGGCATGGTGCTGGGTGGGGGCGGTGCCAAGCGCATAGTCGTCAGGCGGGAAGGGGGTGGGGTGGGGATGGTGCACGGGGCCAGTGCCAGGGGGTATGGCCCGGTGGAGGTATTTGATCTTCTTAAGGCCTCACCGAGGCTAAAAATGAAGCAGATTCCCGTTTAATAGTGGGTCGTTATCGGTGCTGCAAGCGCTGGGAAACACCCAGCTAAACGCACCAAAAATGGGACGCAGTTTTATTTCCATTAAATTGCGACAACAATACCAAATAAGAAATGTCTAACTTCAGATTGCAAAATTTACTTTGTACCTTGGGGCATTTTACTAAATTACAAGTACATGTTGTTGTTAACTGTGATCCTAATGCAAGATTTTCCCTCCATACCAGGCAACATCCTGGTAAATCTCCTCTGCACCCGTTCCAAAGCCTCCACGTCCTTCCTATAATGCGGTGACCAGAACTGTACGCAATACTCCAAATGCGGCCGTACCAGAGTTCTGTACAGCTGCAACATGACCTCCTGACTCTGGAACTCAATCCCTCTACCAATAAAGGCCAACACTCCATAGGCCTTCTTCACCACCCTATCAACCTGGGTGGCAACTTTCAGGGATCTATGTACATGGACACCTAGATCCCTCTGCTCATCCACACTTTCAAGAACTTTTCCATTAGCCAAATATTCCACATTCCTGTTATTCCTTCCAAAGTGAATCACCTCACACTTCTCTACATTAAACTCCATTTGCCACCTCTCAGCCCAGCACTGCAGCTTATCTATATCCCTCTGTAACCTGCTACATCCTTCCACACTATCGACAACACCACCGACTTTAGTATCGTCTGCAAATTTACTCACCCACCCTTCTGCGCCTTCCTCTAGGTCATTGATAAAAATGACAAACAGCAACGGCCCCAGAACAGATCCTTGTGGTACTCCACTTGTGACTGTACTCCATTCTGAACGTTTCCCATCAACCACCACCCTCTGTCTTCTTTCAGCTAGCCAATTTCTGATCCACATCTCTAAATCACCCTCAATCCCCAGCCTCCGTATTTTCTGCAATAGCCTACCGTGGGGAACCTTATCAAACGCTTTGCTGAAATCCATATACACCACATCAACTGCTCTACCCTCGTCTACCTGTTCAGTCACCTTCTCAAAGAACTCGATAAGGTTTGTGAGGCATGACCTACCCTTCACAAAGCCATGCTGACTATCCCTGATCATATTATTCCTATCTAGATGATTATAAATCTTGTCTCTTATAATCCCCTCCAAGATTTTACCCACTACAGATGTGAGGCTCACCGGTCTATAGTTGCCGGGGTTGTCTCTGCTCCCCTTTTTGAACAAAGGGACCACATTTGTTATCCTCCAGTCCTCTGGCACTATTCCTGTAGCCAATGATGACATAAAAATCAAAGCCAATGGTCCAGCAATCTCTTCCCTGGCCTCCCAGAGAATCCTAGGATAAATCCCATCAGGTCCCGGGGACTTATCTATTTTCAGCCTGTCCAGAATTGCCAACACCTCTTCCCTACGTACCTCAATGCCATCTAATCTATTTACCTGGAGCTCAGCATTCTCCTCCACAACATTATCTTTTTCCTGAGTGAATACTGACGAAAAATATTCATTTAGTATCTCGCCTATCTCTTCAGACTCTACACACAACTTCCCATCCCTGTCCTTGACTGGTCCTACTCTTTCCCTAGTCATTCGCTTATTCCTGACATACCTATAGAAAGCTTTTGGGTTTTCCTTGATCCTTCCTGCCAAATACTTCTCATGTCCCCTCCTTGCTCGTCTTAGCTCTCTCTTTAGATCCTTCCTCGCTACCTTGTAACTATCCATCGCCCCAACTGAAACTTCACACCTCATCTTCACATAGGCCTCCTTCTTCCTCTTAACAAGAGATTCCACTTCTTTGGTAAACCACGGTTCCCTCGCTTGAAAGACAATAAGCAGTGTTAGAGATATCAAAAGAATTTTAAAAAACAACTTGTATTTATATTTACATTGGAGGTACAGCTCAGAAACAGGCCATTTGGCCAACCCAATCCATGCTGGTGTTTATGCTCTGCTCGAGCCCTCTCTCACTTTTCCTTATCCAAATCTATTATCATAACCTTCTATTCCTTTCTCCCTCATATGCTTGCATAACGACTCTTTAACCTTAAGTGTATCCATACTATTCGCTTGAACCACAAGTTGAATTAAGTTTCACATTCTCATCATTCTTGAATTCCTTCTTGGATTTCTTGCGAACCATCTCATATAACTATTTCTACAATCTGAGAAAACATCCCAAAATCCTTTTGCATGAGTGTAATCAGAAAAAAATTGGCACTGACCAAAGAATAGGGTGAGTGACATGTTTTTAAGGAAGTTCCTAAAACAGGATAGCGATGGTGTGAATGAGAGGTTTAAGGAGGGAATTCCAGAGCACAGGATCTATAGAGTTGAAGGAACGCCTACCAATAGTGAAGTTACAGGAATGTGGAATGTACAAGGGACCGAAGCTGGAGGAACAGAAAGGGATGTAAGTTTGGAAGACCTGACAGCTATAGGGCAAGTGACGCCATTGAGGGATTTGAACACTAGGATGAGAATTTTAAAATTGAGGAATTGGTAAACCAGGAATCAATGTAGGTTAGCGAGCAGAGGGTAATGGATAAATGAGATTGGGCCACCATATCCACAAACATTCACTCCCTCCAGCAACACAGAGTGGCAGCAGTGTGTATCATCTATAAGATGCCCTGCAGGTATTCACCAAGCTTCTCACATAGCACCTTCCAAACCCACAATTAATATCATCTGGAAGGCCAAGGACAGCAGACGCATGGGAACACCGCCACATGCAAGCTCTCTTCTAAATCACCCATCAGCCTGCTGTGAAAATATAGCACCCGTTCCTCCACTGTCCCAAAATCCTGGAACTCCCTCTCTAACAGCACGGTGGGTACACCACAATGGACTGCAGTAGATCAGGAAGGCAGCTTACCACCACCTTCTCAAGGCCAATTCCAGGTGGGCAATAAATGCTGCCCACATCCCAAGAATGAATCTTTATAAAAGCAACTGTTCAGAAACCTCATCAATAGTATATTCTAGTCTTCTATTTTTACAGGTACATAACATGAACAAAATTATTTCAATTAATGAATATTGCAAAACAGTGAAATTAGAAAACCACAGCATTTATTAACTCAAAACATTTTGAGTAGCCTTGGAAGTACAAACCATTAATAAATGCTGCTGCATTATTTCAGGGACTTCCCTGTAATTTATATTACTGTACTCACTGCTACAATGAACTGATGGGCAGAAACCCATTTTAGTGTAGGTCAGTTGGTACAAAAATGATGAATGAATGGGACCTAGTGTGGCCAAGGTATGAGCACTAGTGTTTTGAATGAGTTCAGGTTTATAGAGAATGAAGATGGGAGGATGGCCAGCAGAGCACTGGGTTAGCCAAGGTAGGGGTAGAAACTGATGATGTTACAGAGCTGGAGGTAGGTGCTGGAGAGGATATGGGGTCAGAAGCTCACCTCAGGGTTAAATAGTATGCCAAGATTGCAAACTAGTTCAGCCTGTGACAGAGGCCAGGGACGGGGACAGAATTGGTGGATAGGGTACGCAGTTGGTGGTGGAGGTCAGGGAATGGGAATGGGTGGTGGAGGTTAGGGCAGCACGGTAGCATGTTGGTTAGCACAATTGCTTCACAGCTCCAGGGTCCCAGGTTCGATTCCCGGCTTGGGTCACTGTCTGTGCGGAGTCTGCACGTTCTCCCCGTATGTGCGTGGGTTTCCTCCGGGTGCTCCGGTTTCCTCCCACAGTCCAAAGATGTGCAGGTTAGGTGGATTGGCCATGCTAAATTGCCCTTAGTTCCAAAATTGCCCTTAGTGTTGGGTGGGGTTACTGGCTTATGGGGATAGGGTGGAGGTGTGGGCTTGGGTAGGGTGCTCTTTCAAAGAGCCGGTGCAGACTCGATGGGCCGAATGGCCTCCGTCTTCACTGTAAATTCTATGAATTCTATGAATGGCTTTGGTCCTCTCAATGTGTAATTGTTGGAAATTGCGGCTCATCCAGGTCTGAATAGAATGGCTTGACCCATTCATAAGTTCTAAACAGCTATGAATAGTCTAAGATATAAATCCCTATTGAAGTCTAATAGCAGCAATCCACCTAAACATATCAAGCCCGCACCTTGCCAGTTCTGTTTCTACTTTAGTTGTTTCAACTTCACAGATTAATTTCCATATTGCATCAACATTTCTATGGGTAACACAGCTAAACGCAGCATGACCTGATGAGATAATGGTCCTCATAAATGGAAATAACCTAAAGATGGGTGTTGAAGAATTCCAGTGATTGGGCAGTGACTATTTATTTTGGCAGTTTTCCATTGTGGGATTATCCTTGGGAAGAAAGATTGTTGATGCACTGTCTTGGAAACAAATGCTTATAGTTGTGTGGTGAGCTACCTCATGTTTTGGAATTTATTGGAGGGCACGAGGCACTTGTTTCTGTCAATCCCAATCAGTCCATTCCATTTTTATCCAGCATGGTCAGTCTATTTTTCCCTCCTTTGCTGCAGTGGGACATGGAGAAGCGCGACCATGGGTTGCCAGGCTGGACACTGATCGGGCTGGCTGAGGTGAGAGGGGCTCTTCCAGGGCCAGGGGGGGGTGGGGGGTGGGGGGAGCTGTTGGGGAGACCAGGGGATGGGCCGTGGTGCCGGGTTGACCCCCACAGGACTGGGGTGGTGCCCATGCACGGACCGCCATTGCCGCAGCCTGCAAGGCAGCTATTTTGCTGCACATCCCACTGACCACTGGTTTTGCAGCGTGTCACTGGCCATGTGCGTGCTCCCACCCCCCGCACCCCAGCTCCACCCCCATCCCACCACCCCCACACATCACCGTGTGCCATACTGCCAACAACTGGCCGCTAACGCTGGTGGGACATCACACAACCCACCCATGTACAACGCCGACAGTAGCGCCTACAGGGAGGCGCCAGACAGGGGCCAGAGTGTACCTCTGGCAAGGGCCTCACCAGGGACAGGCGCCAGGAACAGAGGCAGCTGTGGTGCCAGGCACTGACGGGGCCATTTTTACAGGGATGGGGAGGGGGGGGGGGGGGGGGGGGGGGAGGGGGGGAGAGGGGGAGGGAGGGGGGGTGGACATGCAGGGGCAGAATCCGCAGTGCCAACCGGGGCCACCGTGTAGCCGGTGGACCTGTTTTGGCATGGGGATGCGCACCATGCTAACATGTCGGCCTTTCACCCCCTGCAGACAATGGATATTGGAATTCAACCAGCAATGATGGCCTTCCTGCTAGTCGGTGCTGTCCTGGGGGATGCCCTGTGGCTGTATGAGCTGGAGCTGCTCGAGGAGCAGGAGGAAGCTGCAGCAGCAAAGCCTGCCGCAGAGGAACAGGAGGCACCCGTCAGAATGGAGAGCAAGCCGCCGAACAGGCCGACATGGAGGAGGAAGTGCAAAGGAGACAATGCATGAGGCCTCACATGTACTGGCACTGCCTGTCATTCGAGGACCAGCCGGACCAGGCATGCCGTTGAAGACTCCGGCTGAGCAGGGAGACAGTGCGACATATCTGTCCTGTTCTGCCTGCTGCCCACCAGATGGGATAGGAGCGGGGGGGTGCGGGGGAGTTCAAGGTGCTGCGATGTTCCAGCACCTTCCCTGCGGACGGGCACCATCACCTCCTCCTCCCTCGGGGTGCTCGGTGGCCCCCGGGCTACTCCATGTGTGAGAGCGGAGCTAATCCCTGAGGCTCCCCTGCCACCTAGCGCTGCCTGTCCTGGAGGCCCGCTGCCATCTCAACCAGATTCTGCATTCTCACGGCCATGGGGCACAGGGAGTGGATCATCTCCATCTGGGACTGCACCACATCACGCTGTGACTGCGCCACCAACTTCTGGGTCTATGCTACATCAGCCACTGACTGTGCCATCTCTCTCTGGCACTTGGCAACCTTCCTCTGGGTCTGTGCCACGTCGGCCAGTGCCTTGGTAATGCCACCAATGCTCTCAGCCATGGCCTGCAGTGACTGGGCCACGCTCAGGAGCTCTGCTGCAATGTCTAGGTGGCTCTGGCACATGGTACCTGTGAGAGGGCAGCCCTGTCCTGAACCTCGGCCATCGCCTGCACAGAATGCCCCAGGCCTTGGATATGTTGATCCATTGCTGAAACCCTCGCCCCCAAGGCCTCCATCACTGATGCCATCCGTGTGGTATTGTCCTGGATGGCACACATGGCCGGCACCACCTCCTGCTCCTACACGCGGTCGGACTCCTCCACCTGCGCCTGCATGAGCTGGATGCTCGCCGACAACCCCTCATGCAGTCCCTGGCTCTGAGACTGCATCTCCATGATCGATGGGGTTGTCCATTCCAGAAGCCCTTAACCCGACTGAACGGCAGCTAGTCCTTGGGTCGGCCCGCCCTCTGACCGTCCTCCTCTCGGGAGTTCCTACCTGAGGCACGATCAATTTGGCTGCAGACGAAGTTGAATTCAAACTGAGGCTTTATTAGTATCTGATGTGTGGCCTCCTACAGCAGCTGACGAAACTCCCACCTGATGTACCGGAGCATTCCAGATAGTGTCCCAGGAGTCTCTTCACTGAAGTGCCCAACTCAGATGAGTGTCTCTGGGATGGTGGAGGGTGTTAGAGACAGTTGTGACAGGAAATCCGTGTCATCCTTGGACTTGAGATCCAGGGTTTCCTGGGTCTCGTATATGGCTCCCCTCTGTGTCGGTATCCGTGACGCTGCTCAGCACCTGGGGCTCTTGCTGTGGGTGGGGGTGAGGGACACCAGAAGGACCCACCCCATCACGAGCAGGTCCTGCAAAGACAGAAGACAGGATACATGATTAGACCCTGGGCTGGGGTAAAGTGGGGATGGTGGGAGTGTGTGGAATGGGGGTGGTGTGGGTGTGGGGGTGGTGTGGAGTTGAGGGTGGTGTGAGGGTGAGAGTGATGTGGGTGGTGATGATTGTGTGAGGGTGGTGTGGATGGTGAGGGTGGTGTGGGGGTGAGGGTGGTGTGGGGGTGAGGGTGGTGTAGGGATGAGGGTGGTGTTGGGGGTGAGGGTGGTGTTGGGGGTGAGGGTGGTGTTGCGGGGGGTGGTGTTGGGGGGGTTGGTGTGAGGGTGAGAGTGTTGGGGGTAAGGGTGGTGTGGGTGGTGAGGGTGGTGTGGGGGGGTGGTGTTGGGGAGTTATGGGCGTGAGGGTGGTGTGGGGGTGAGGGTGGTGTGGGGGTGAGGGTGGTGTGGGGGTGAGGGTGGTGTAGGGGTGAGGGTGGTGTTGGGGGTGAGGGTGGTGTTGCGGGGGGGGTGCTGGGGGGGTTGGTGTGAGGGTGAGAGTGTTGGGGGTGAGGGTGGTGTGGGTGGTGAGGGTGGTGTGGGGGGGTGCTGTTGGGGAGTTATGGGCATGAGGGTGGTGTGGGTGGTGAGGGTGGTGTGGGGGCGAGAGTGTTGGGGTTGAGGGTGGGGGTGTTGGGGAGGGGTGGGGGTGAGGGTGGTGTTAGGGTGGGGTGGGGGTGAGGGTGGTGTTAGGGTGAGGGTTGTGTTGGGGGTGGAGGTGGTGTTGGGGGTGAGGGTGGTGTGGGGGTGAGGGTGGTATTGGGGAGGGGGGAGGGTGGTGTTGGGGGGGATGTGGGGGTGTGTGGGGGTGAGGGTGTTGGGGGTGAGAGTGGTGTGTGGGGGTGAGGGTGTTGGGGGTGAGAGTGGTGTTTGGGGTGAGGGTGGTGTGGGGTGGTGTTGGGGATGGTCCTGTTGGAGGGGTGGTGTGGGGTGAGGGTGGTGTGGGGGTAAAGGTGGTCTTGGGGGTGAGGGTGGCATTGGGGGGTGGTGTTGTGCGGGGAATTGGGTGGGTGTTGGGGGGTGGGGGTGAGGGTGGTGTTGGGGGTGGTGTTGGTGGGGATAGTGTTGGGGGGTGGGGGTGAGGGTGCTGTTGGGGAGTGTTGGGGGTGAGGGTGGTGTTGGGGGGGTGAGGGTGACGGTGGTGTTGGGAGGGGTGTGGGGGTGAGGATGGTGTTGGGGGTGAGGGTGGTGTGGGGGCGAGGGTGGTGTGGGGGTGAGGGTGGTGTTGGGGGGATGTTGGGGGGTGTTTGGGGGGGTGGTGTTGGGGGTGAGGGTGTTGGGAGGGTGGTGTTGGGGGGCGTGGTGTTGGGGGGGGTGTTGAGGGGGGTGTTGGGGGTGAGGGTGACGTTGGGAGGGTGGTGTTGGGGGGGTGTTGGGGGGGTGTTGGGGGGTGGGGGCGAGGGTTATGTTGGGGGGGGCTTTTGGTGGGGATAGTGTTGGGGGTCTGTTGAGGGGGTGGGGGTGAGGGTCGTGTTGGGGGTGTGTGGGGGTGAGGGTGGTGATGGGGGGGTAGGGGTGTGTGTGGTGTTGGGGTGAGGGTGGTGTGGGGGCGAGGGTGGTGTGGGGGTGAGGGTGGTGTTGGGGGGATGTTGGGGGGCGTTTGGGGGTGGTGTTGGGGGTGAGGGTGGTGTGGAGGTCAGGGTGGTGTTGGGGGGTGAGGGTGGTGTTTGGGGTGAGGGTGGTGTGGGGGGGGTGTTGGTGGGGTGTTGAGGGGGGTGTTGGGGATGTTGGGGGTGTTGGGGGGGTGGGGGTGAGGGTGGTGTTGGGGGTGAGGGTGGTGTTGGGAGTGGGGGTCAGGGTGGTGTTGGGGGGTGAGGGTGGTGTTTGGGGTGAGGGTGGTGTGGGGGTGGTGGTGTTGGGGGGGTGTTGGTGTGGTGGTGTGGGGTTGAGGGTGGTGTGGGGGTGAAGGTGGCGTTGGGGGGGTGGTGTTGGGGGGGTGAGAATGGTGTTGGGGGGTGTGGGGGTGAGGGGGGAATGTTGGGGGGGTGTTGTTGGGGGTGGGGTGAGCGTGGTGTTGGGGGGGTCTGGGGGTGAGGGTGGTGTTGGGGGTGAGGGTGGTGTGGGGACGAGGGTGGTGTTGGGGGATATGTTGTGGGGGTGTTGGGGTGGTGGTGTTGGGGGTGAGGGTGTTGGGGGGGTGGTGTTGGGGGGCGTGGTGTTGGGGGAGCGTGGTGTTGGGGGGCGTGGTGTTGGGGGGATGTTGTGGTGGGTGTTGGGGGGGTGGTGTTGGGGGTGAGGGTGGTGTGGGGGCGAGGGTGTTGGGGGGTGGTGTTGGGGGGGGGGGTTAGTGACACACATGCTGCAGGGAACCACAACTCTGTGGGGTCTCACCTCCTCGCCCGAGTCCGATCTCCACCAGGCGACTGCCCTTTCCTCGGGCCTGCCAACCACATCCAGGGCCCGCTGCTCTGCCGCGGTGAAGGGCCGCAGGTCCGGCAGCAGGGGATGGGTAGTGGTGGCTTCAGTGGCCAGGGCACCCAGCCATGGCGGCCAGTACGGGTGCCGGCATGTGGTGCAGGGTGGGGGTTCGGCTGCCCTCTGGGTGGGGATGGGTGGGTCGGGTTAGAGGTGCGTGCGACAGGGGTTGGTTCCAGGGGCACATTGTTGCCTGATCACCCTGGCCACGCTGAGGAGGTCATGCAGTTACAGCACTGCTGGCCGGTCCGGATGGTATGCTCGTGGTGCTTACTGCCTCTGACACCTGCGCCCAGGCATGGCGAATGGCAGCGGCTGGCAGCCTCCTTCCCAGGCCGGAGTACAGGGTGGCCCGCCTCTCCTCCATGGTGTACAGGAGGGTCACAAGCTCGGCGTCCGTGAATCTCGGGACGGCTGTCCTTGCTGGCTGGGATGATGTGTGTGGGGAGTGAATCTCGGGGCCGCTCTCCATGTTCGCTGGGATGATGTGTGTGGGGAGTGAATCTCGGGGCCGCTGTCCCTGGTGGCTGGGATGATGTGTGTGGGGAGTGAATCTCGGGGCCGCTGTCCCTGGTGGCTGGGATGATGTGTGTTGGGAGTGCATCCTGGGGCCACTGTCCTTGTTGTCTGGGGTGATGTGTGTGGGGAGTGAATCTCGGGGCCGCTGTCCCTGGTGGCTGGGATGATGTGTGTGGGGAGTGAATCTCGGGGCCGCTGTCCCTGGTGGCTGGGATGATGTGTGTGGGGAGTGAATCTCGGGCCGCTCTCCATGTTCGCTGGGATGATGTGTGTGGGGAGTGAATCTCGGGGCCGCTCTCCATGTTCGCTGGGATGATGTGTGTGGGGAGTGAATCTCGGGGCCGCTGTCCCTGGTGGCTGGGATGATGTGTGTGGGGAGTGAATCTCGGGGCCGCTGCCCCTGGTGGCTGGGATGATGTGTGTGGGGAGTGAATCTCGGGGCCGCTGTCCCTGGTGGCTGGGATGATGTGTGTAGGGAGTGAATCTCGGGGCCGCTGTCCCTGGTGGCTGGGATGATGTGTGTGGGGAGTGAATCTCGGGGCCGCTGTCCCTGGTGGCTGGGATGATGTGTGTGGGGAGTGAATCTCGGGGCCGCTGTCCCTGGTGGCTGAGATGATGTGTGTGGGGAGTTAATCTCGGGGCCGCTCTCCATGTTCGCTGGGATGATGTGTGTGGGGAGTGAACCTTGGGGCCACTGTCCCTGGTGGCTGGATGATGTGTGTGGGGAGTGAATCTTGGGGCCACTGTCCCTGGTGGCTGGGATGATGTGTGTCGGGAGTGAATCTCGGGGCCACTGTCCTTGTTGTCTGGGATGATGTGTGTGGGGAGTGAATCTCGGGGCCGCTGTCCCTGGTGGCTGGATGATGTGTGTGGGGAGTGAATCTCGGGGCCGCTGTCCCTGGTGGCTGGGATGATGTGTGTGGGGAGTGAATCTCGGGGCCGCTCTCCATGTTCGCTGGGATGATGTGTGTGGGGAGTGAATCTCGGGGCCACTGTCCTTGTTGGCTGGATGATGTGTGTGGGGAGTGAATCTTGGGGCCGCTGTCCCTGGTGGCTGGGATGATGTGTGTGGGGAGTGATTCTCGGGGCCGCTGTCCCTGGTGGCTGGGATGATGTGTGTTGGGAGTGAATCTCGGGGCCGGTGTCCCTGGTGGCTGGGATGATGTGTGTGGGGAGTGAATCTCGGGGCCGCTGTCCCTGCTGGCTGGGATGATGTGTGTGGGGACTGAATCTCGGGGCCACTGTCCTTGTTGGCTGGGATGATGTGTGTGGGGAGTGAATCTCGGGGCCGCTGTCCTTGTTGGCTGGGATGATGTGTGTGGGGACTGAATGTCGGGGCCACTGTCCTTGTTGGCTGGGATGATGTGTGTGGGGAGCGAATCTCGGGGCCGCTGTCCCTGGTGGCTGGGATGATGTGTGTGGGGAGTGAATCTCGGGGCCGCTGTCCCTGGTGGCTGGGATGATGTGTGTGGGGAGTGAATCTCGGGGCCACTGTCCCTGGTGGCTGGGATGATGTGTGTGGGGAGTGAATCTCGGGGCCGCTGTCCCTGGTGGCTGGGATGGTGTGCGTAGGGAGTGAATCTCGGGGCCGCTGTCCCTGGTGGCTGGGATGATGTGTGTGGGGAGTGAATCTCGGGGCCGCTGTCCCTGGTGGCTGGGATGATGTGTGTGGGGAGTGAATCTCGGGGCCGCTGTCCCTGGTGGCTGGGATGATGTGTGTGGGGAGTGAATCTCGGGGCCACTGTCCTTGTTGTCTGGGATGATGTGTGTGGGGAGTGAATCTCGGGGCCGCTGTCCCTGGTGGCTGGGATGATGTGTGTGGGGAGTGAATCTCGGGGCCACTGTCCTTGTTGGCTGGATGATGTGTGTGGGGAGTGAATCTTGGGGCCGCTGTCCCTGGTGGCTGGGATGATGTGTGTTGGGAGTGAATCTCGGGCCGCTGTCCTTGCTGGATGGGATGATGTGTGTGGGGAGTGAATCTCGGGGCCGCTGTCCCTGGTGGCTGGGATGATGTGTGTGGGGAGTGAATCTCGGGGCCGCTGTCCCTGGTGGCTGGGATGATGTGTGTGGGGAGTGAATCTCGGGCCGCTGTCCTTGCTGGCTGGGATGATGTGTGTGGGGAGTGAATCTCGGGGCCACTGTCCTTGTGGGCTGGGATGATGTGTGTGGGGAGTGAATCTCGGGGCCGCTGTCCCTGGTGGCTGGGATGATGTGTGTGGGGACTGAATGTCGGGGCCACTGTCCTTGTGGGCTGGGATGATGTGTGTGGGGAGTGAATCTCGGGGCCGCTGTCCCTGGTGGCTGGGATGATGTGTGTGGGGAGTGAATCTCGGGGCCACTGTCCTTGTTGTCTGGGATGATGTGTGTGGGGAGTGAATCTCGGGGCCGCTGTCCCTGCTGGCTGGGATGATGTGTGTGGGGAGTGAATCTCGGGGCCGCTGTCCCTGGTGGCTGGGATGATGTGTGTGGGGACTGAATTTCGGGGCCACTGTCCTTGTGGGCTGGGATGATGTGTGTGGGGAGTGCATCTCGGGGCCGCTGTCCCTGGTGGCTGGGATGATGTGTGTGGGGAGTGAATCTCGGGGCCGCTGTCCCTGGTGGCTGGGATGATGTGTGTGGGAGTGAATCTCGGGACCGCTGTCCCTGGTGGCTGGGATGGTGTGTGTGGGGACGTGAATCTCGGGGCCGCTGTCCTTGTGTCTGGGTTGATGTGTGTGGGGAGTGAATCTCGGGGCCGCTGTCCCTGGTGGCTGGGATGATGTGTGTTGGGAGTGAATCTCGGGGTCGCTGTCCCTGGTGGCTGGGATGATGTGTGTGGGGAGTGAATCTCGGGGCCGCTGTCCCTGGTGGCTGGGATGATGTGTGTGGGGAGTGAATCTCGGGGCCGCTGTCCCTGGTGGCTGGGATGATGTGTGTGGGGAGTGAATCTCGGGGCCGCTGTCCCTGGTGTCTGGGATGATGTGTGTGGGGAGTGAATCTCGGGGCCGCTGTCCCTGGTGGCTGGGATGATGTGTGTGGGGAGTGAATCTTGGGGCCGCTGTCCTTGTTGTCTGGGATGATGTGTGTGGGGAGTGAATCTCGGGGCCGCTGTCCCTGGTGGCTGGGATGATGTGTGTGGGGAGTGAATCTCGGGGCCGCTGTCCCTGGTGGCTGGGATGAAGTGTGTGGGGAGTGAATCTCGGGGCCGCTGTCCCTGGTGTCTGGGATGATGTGTGTGGGGAGTGAATCTCGGGGCCGCTGTCCCTGGTGGCTGGGATGATGTGTGTTGGGAGTGAATCTTGGGGCCGCTGTCCCTGGTGGCTGGGATGATGTGTGTGGGGAGTAAATCTCGGGGCCGTTGTCCCTGGTGGCTGGGATGATGTGTGTTGGGAGTGAATCTCGGGGCCGCTGTCCCTGGTGGCTGGGATGATGTGTGTGGGGAGTGAATCTCGGGGCCGCTGCCCCTGGTGTCTGGGATGATGTGTGTAGGGAGTGAATCTCGGGGCCGCTGTCCCTGGTGGCTGGGATGATGTGTGTGGGGAGTGAATCTCGGGGCCGCTGTCCCTGGTGGCTGGGATGATGTGTGTCGGGAGTGAATCTCGGGGCCGCTGCCCCTGGTGGCTGGGATGATGTGTGTGGGGAGTGAATCTCGGGGCCGCTGCCCCTGGTGGCTGGGATGATGTGTGTGGGGAGTGAATCTCGGGGCCGCTGCCCCTGGTGGCTGGGATGATGTGTGTGGGGAGTGAATCTCGGGGCCGCTGTCCCTGGTGGCTGGGATGATGTGTGTGGGGAGTGAATCTCGGGGCCGTTGTCCCTGGTGGCTGGGATGATGTGTGTGGGGAGTGAATCTCGGGGCCGCTGTCCCTGGTGGCTGGGATGATGTGTGTCGGGAGTGAATCTCGGGGCCGCTGCCCCTGGTGGCTGGGATGATGTGTGTGGGGAGTGAATCTCGGGGCCGCTGTCCCTGGTGGCTGGGATGATGTGTGTGGGGAGTGAATCTCGGGGCCGCTGTCCCTGGTGGCTGGGATGATGTGTGTGGGGAGTGAATCTCGGGGCCGCTGCCCCTGGTGGCTGGGATGATGTGTGTGGGGAGTGAATCTCGGGGCCGCTGTCCCTGGTGGCTGGGATGATGTGTGTGGGGAGTGAATCTCGGGGCCGCTGCCCCTGGTGGCTGGGATGATGTGTGTGGGGAGTGAATCTCGGGGCCGCTGCCCCTGGTGGCTGGGATGATGTGTGTGGGGAGTGAATCTCGGGGCCGCTGTCCCTGGTGGCTGGATGATGTGTGTGGGGAGTGAATCTCGGGGCCGCTGTCCCTGCTGGCTGGGATGATGTGTGTGGGGAGTGAATCTCGGGGCCGCTGCCCCTGGTGGCTGGGATGATGTGTGTGGGGAGTGAATCTCGGGGCCGCTGCCCCTGGTGGCTGGGATGATGTGTGTGGGGAGTGAATCTCGGGGCCGCTGCCCCTGGTGGCTGGATGATGTGTGTGGGGAGTGAATCTCGGGGCCGCTGCCCCTGGTGGCTGGGATGATGTGTGTGGGGAGTGAATCTCGGGGCCGCTGCCCCTGATGGCTGGGATGATGTGTGTGGGGAGTGAATCTCGGGGCCGCTGCCCCTGGTGGCTGGGATGATGTGTGTGGGGAGTGAATCTCGGGGCCGCTGCCCCTGGTGTCTGGGATGATGTGTGTGGGGAGTGAATCTCGGGGCCGCTGCCCCTGGTGGCTGGGATGATGTGTTTGGGGAGTGAATCTCGGGGCCGCTGTCCCTGGTGGCTGGGATGGTGTGTGTGGGGAGTGAATCTCGGGGCCGCTGCCCCTGGTGGCTGGGATGATGTGTGTGGGGTTGCAGCTTGTCAGCTTCCTTTTATAAAAAAATATATTTACTCAAATTTTTCAACAGATTTTCAACAAACCCCCCACCCCCGCAACAAAACGAAAGAAACAAGAACACAACAATCAAAAATTATACAAAAATTATACATTGGATTTCCCCCATATACCATAACCCCCCATATGACATTTAAAAGCACCAATAGGGAAGCCCCCCCCACCCACCCAAACGCCCCCCCCCAAAAGAACCCCCCCTCCCCCCCCCCCCCCCCCCCCCCATCCCCCCCCCGCCCCTGGGCTGCTGCTGCTGACCTTCTCTTAACGCTCCGCGGGATAGCCTAGGAATGGTTGCCACCGCCTGGAGAACCCTTGCACAGACCCTCGCAAGGCAAACTTCATCCTCTGCAGCTTGATGAACCCTGCCATGTCATTGATCCAAGCTTCCACACTAGGGGGCTTCGCATCTTTCCATAGTCGCAAAATCCTCCGCTGGGCTACCAGGGACGCAAAGGCCAGAATACCGGCCTCTTTCTCCTCCTGCACTCCCGGCTTGTCCGTTACCCCAAATAATGCCAACCCCCAGCTCGGCTTGACCCGGGCTTTCCCCACCTTGGACATAGCCCTCGCTAAACCCCTCCAAAACCCATCCAGTGCCGGGCACAACCAGAACATATGGACGTGATTTGCCGGGCTTCCCGAGCATCTCCCACATCTGTCCTACTCCCAAAAGAACCTACTCAACCTCGTCCCTGTCATATGCGCTCTGTGAGTAACTTTGAACTGTATTAGGCTAAGCCTGGCGCAAGAGGAGGAAGAATTAACCCTACTCAGGGCATCAGCCCACAGATCCTCATCCATCTCCTCCCCCAGTTCCAGCTTGTCAGTTTCCTGATAGTCAGTCATGAGTCCGGCGAATCCGGCACCGTTTCTCATTGGAATCTCATTGAGTTCTCGTGGCACCGGTGCTAGCCTCTCAACGTTGCTGAACCAGTCCAGGTGCGATGCCAGTTTTGCTGTCGTGGATGTCCACAAATTCTGCCCCGGCGCCAACACTTAGTTCCAGGACTGGAGATCTCCGCCGATTGTATTTTGCAAATTCATGAAGTTGTTGCTTTTATATCTTTTTGCAACTTTTGTAACAGGCAACAAAGGGAATCCACACCGAGTTGTAGTGAAAAACAGAACTTACTTCATTTAACACGTTAACTACTATGTTCAGCTCCCGTAGTTCCCTACTGTGTCTTCACAGCCAGGTTTTCCTGCGCACTGCACCCCCGGCAGCAGCAGGATTCTCCGTTCCTGCAGCCGGCCAATGGAGTTTCCCATTGTGTGCACTTCCGGCGGACCGAAGGACCCTGCAGACGGAGAATTCCGCT
The DNA here is from genome assembly GCF_047496885.1 of Scyliorhinus torazame. Taxonomy (NCBI): domain Eukaryota; kingdom Metazoa; phylum Chordata; class Chondrichthyes; order Carcharhiniformes; family Scyliorhinidae; genus Scyliorhinus; species Scyliorhinus torazame. The sequence goes on along the minus strand of NC_092716.1, from coordinate 199,717,252 downwards.
GATGGTATTACCTGTGAATATTAGAAAATCGGGACCTAGGTTTCAGTCACGGTGAGTGGGATTTTCCAGCTCTGACACAGCAGATTCCCTCGTGGCAAGCCAGCCAAATGTCCACTGACTGAAAGACCCTCCTGGTGGGCGGAACCAGATAATTCTGAACAATGTTTCTGTTGCTGCCATTTTAATGTAGTATTAGTAGAGCGTGGTATTGTTGGAGGGACCATATTTTGAATGGGACATTAATCCAAATCTCCATTTAACTGTTCCCATTGTTCATTTAAAAAAAAAAATTTTTTATTGAGGCATTTATATTATAAATTTTAACACAATGGACAACAACACACCCTCAAACCAGCCAACATGGCTTTACATAACCAACACCTCCAGTAAATATTCCCCACCAACCTGCCCCCACCTTGTCCGACTCCCCTGCCTCCCCTTTTTATAACACCCCCTCCCCGCTGACAGCTTAATATTTCCCAGAGAAGTCGATAAACGGCTGCCACCTCGGAGCAAACACTTCCACCGAGCCCCTCAGGGATAACTTAATTTTCTCAAGCCTGAGAAACCCCGCCAGGTCACTCACCCACACCCCCGACTTCAGGGGTTACGAGCGCCTCCATGCTAGCAAGTTCCGTCTCCGGGCTACCAGGAAGGCAAAGGCCAAGACATCGACCTCTCTCACCCCCTGGATTCCCGGGTCTTCTGATACACCAAACATCGTCACCTCTGGACTCAGGACCACCTTACTTTCAGAAACTCTGACATGACGTCAGCAAATCCCTGGCAGATTCCCCTAGCTTCGGACAAGCCCAAAACATGGACGTGATTCGCGGGCCCAACCAACCTATCCTCCACCCCTTCAAAAAACCTGCACATCTGGGCCACAGTCATATGAGCCCTGTGGACCACCTTAAATTGTATAAGGCTGAGCCTGGCGCACGACGAGGATGCATTAATTCTCCTCAGGGCATCCTCCCACAACCCAGCCACCAGCTCCCTACCGAACTCTTCCTCCCACTTTCGTTTCACCTCCTCTATCAGGGCTCCATCCCAGTCCATATAAGTTTCCGATACCTTACCTCCCTACTCCCGTTTTCCACACCACCTTATCCTGCAGCCCCAGGGGCGGCAGGTGCGGAAAGGTCGAGACCTGCCTCCGCACAAAGTCCCCCACCTGAAAATGGCGGAACCCATTTCCACCGGTTAGCTCAAATTCCTCCTCCAACTCCTCTAAGCTCGGAAAGCCACCGTTGACAAACAAATCCCCAAACCGCTCATTCCCCGCCTGCTGCCACCCGCGAAACCCCCCTCCAGCCCCCCCTGGAACAAACCGGTGATTGCCAGATATAGGTGCCATAACCGAAGCCCCCTCCAACATCATGTGCTGTCACCACGACCCCCACACCTGTCATGATATCCACATTAACATATCATGGTGCAATCACACACACACACTGATGGACAGGTAGTTGGACCAACCAATACACACACAACATCACAGCCAATCACCAGTGAGAGCACCCGCACTATAAAACAGGGAACACCACAGTTCCCGCTCATTCTAGCAGGAGATAGCTCAGAGCACAGAGCTCACAGCGTGCCACTCAGACATACACCATGTGCTGAGTGCCTCACTAAGATAGTGCTAGGGCTGGGTCCACAGGCTAGCTGGTAAAGTACAAACCACAGCCAGACGTTAATAGTTATTATTGTACAGAATAATAAAACAGAGTTGTACCATCTACAACCGTGTTGGTTCGTTTGTGTATCGGAACACTCAACACGACATGATACCAGGACTGAAAACTCGCCAGCGACTGTGAGACCTACCTGCACCTCTTCAGAAACCCGCAATCCTGCGCCATGGAAACCATCAGCCCGCCACAGCCGCTCCAAATCGCTGGAAATCTCGGCGTCAACTGGAAGCTGTTTAAACAGCGCTTCCAGCTCTTCCTAGAAGCCACGGACAGGGAGAATGTATCGGACACCAGGAAGATCGCCCTCCTCCTCTCCACGGTGGGGCAACACGCCATCCACATCTATAACTCCCTGGTATTCGCGGAAGGCGAGGACAAGACGAAGTACAAGACGGTCCTTCTAAGATTTGAGGAACACTTCAGCGTGGAAGTTAATGAGAGCTTCGAGAGGTACCTCTTCCAGCAGCGCCTGCAGGGTAAGGATGAGCCTTTTCAATCTTATCTAACGCACCTCCGTATCCTCCGCAGTCCTGCGGCTATGAGGCCACCTCCGACTCAATGATTCGGGATCAGATAGTTTTTCGGGTCACCTCGGACACCCTATGCCAGCTGCTCCTCAAAATAAAGCGCCTCACCCTAGCCACCGCCATCGAAACCTGCGTCCTCCACGAAAACGCGACCAGCCGGTACTCACAATTCCAGGCGGCCGAATCAGCACGGCAGGGGTCCTACGAGGCCGAGCGGGTCCAGTCGATTGAGTTCCTCCCGGCCCGCGGCACGGACGAGGGCGTCCATTTTGCGCGCTTTCCGAGGCCTCCGGCGCTTGTACGCGCCAGAAGAGGGGACGTCGACGCAGAGGGACGTGATGCGCAGGTGCGCTCTACTCAGGACCGCACCGCACATGCGCGGTGGCGCAACGAACGTCATGATGTCAGGACGGGCGGCAACTGTGGATCTGCACACTTAAAGCGGCAATGTCCAGCCAAAACGCGACAGTGCCTCCGCTGTGGCAGGATGGGCCACTACGCTGCCTGCTGTCGAGCAGCTCAGCCTGCCAACTCTCCGCAATTCCGCCAGCCTCGCAGGGACGTGCGGGCCATTCAGCCCCCATACACCGAGTCATACCCTGACGACGTGCAGACCAGTGATACCGACGACCGGGAACCCTTCCGTGTTGCGGTAACAGACAGGAACCGGATGTCCCCAAGTAGGACCCACCAGCCGATGCCAGTGCACAGCATTAATCCGGGCGATGAATGGTGTGCCACCCTAACGGTCAACCGATCACCAATCACATTCCGCTTAGACACTGGTGCTTCCACCAATCTCATTGCATGGTCAGCCTTTCACACCTTGAAGTTTAAACCACCGATCCGGCCATCCCACTGTCAGCTGGTTGATTACAACGGGAACGTTATCCCGGCCATGGGGCCCTGCCAGCTCGAGGTTGCACACAATTCACATACAGCCACACTGTCCTTTGAAATAGTTGGATCCTCGAAGGACTCTCTGTTAGGCACACAGACGTGCAAGATCCTCCACCTCGTTCAGCGGGTACACACTCTGTCTCCAGAAGGCACGTCCGATTTCCCGGATGCGGACTTTAGGGCGCAGCTCAACTCGCTCCTCGCCCACAACCAGGAGGTTTTCGAGGGCATGGGCACACTGCCCTACACTTACAGAATACGGCTCAAACCGGACACCACCCCGGTCATTTAGGCACCTCGTAGAGTCCCAGCACCACTCAAGGACCACCTCAAGCAGCAGCTGCAGGATCTCCAGGACCAAGGAGTGCTTTCCCGGGTCACGGAGCCAACGCCATGGGTCAGCTCCATGGTGTGCGTAAAAAAGCCCTCCGGCGAGCTCCAGATCTGCATCGACCCGAAAGACCTGAACAATAACATCATGAGGGAACACTACCCCATACCCAAATGGGAAGAAATCACGAGCGAAATGGCCCGAGCTAAAATTTTCACCAAGCTTGATGCCTCAAAGGGTTTTTGGCAGATTCAACTGGATCAGTCCAGCAGGAAGCAGTGTACTTTTAACACTCCCTTTGGCAGATACTGCTACAATAGGATGCCGTTTGGTATCATCTCGGCATCCGAGGTGTTTCATCGCATCATGGAACAGATGATGGAGGGCATCGAAGGGGTACGAGTATATGTTGATGATGTCATCATCTGGCCCACCACACCACAGGAGCACATCAGTCGTCTCCAGCGTGTCTTTGCACGGATACGGGATCACGGCCTGCGCCTCAACCGAGCCAAGTGCGCTTTTGGCCAAACTGAGCTAAAGTTTCTGGGGGACCACATGTCCCGGTCAGGGGTGCGTCCAGATGCCGACAAAGTGGCAGCTATCGCAGCCATGCCGCAGCCGGCAGACAAGAAGGCAGTGCTACGCTTTCTCGGGATGGTTAATTTCCTGGGGAAGTTTATTCCCAACCTTGCCTCGCACACAACGGCTCTTCGCCACCTGGTCAAGAAGACAACGGAATTCCAGTGGTTGCCCGCACACCAGAAGGAATGGGAGGAGCTCAAGATCAAGCTCACCACCGCCCCGGTATTGGCGTTCTTTGACACTACTCGGGACACAAAGATCTCGACTGATGCCAGCCAGTCCGGCATTGGGCCGGTACTCTTGCAACGGGACGACACTGCATCATGGGCCCCGGTCGCCTATGCCTCGCGGGCCATGACCCCCACAGAACAGAGCTATGCGCAGATTGAAAAGGTGTGCCGGGGTTTGTTAACTGGCATCGACAAATTCCATAACTATGTGTATGGTCTTCCGCAGTTTACTGTGGAGACTGACCATTGCCCCCTGGTTGGCATCATCGAGAAGGACCTCAACGAGATAACCCCACGCCTCCAGCGCATTCTGCTCAAGCTCTGGAAGTACGACTTCCAACTTGTCTGAAACGTACAGCAACAAACCGTCCGCAAAAAGCGAGACCCTATGCTCCATCCCCCCATACTATCCCCTGCCAGTCCCTTGACGCTCTCAACACCATCGGCAATGGCTCTATAGCCAAGGCATAGAGCAGTGGGGAGAGTGGGCATCCCTGCCTCGTCCCCCGATGCAGCCTGAAATAATCTGAGCTCACCCGGTTTGTCCGGACCCTCGCACTTGATACAGCAGTCGGACCCAATCCACAAATCCCTGCCCAAACCCAAACCGCCCCAGCAGCTCCCACAAATATTCCCATTCTACCCAATCGAAGGCCTTCTCCACATTCATGGCGACCACCCCATCTACACCCATCCCTCGGGGGCATCATCATCACATTTAATAATCTCCTGATGATGCCTCCCCTTCACAAACCTCGTTTGGTCCTCCCCTATCACCCCTGGCACACAGTCCTCAATTCTTGAGGCCAAGATCTTGGCCAATAACTTGGGGTCCACGTTCAACAATGAGATCGGCCTATAGGACCCACACTGCCCCGGATCCTTATCCTGTTTTAGAATCAAGGAGATTGAGGGCCGTGATAAAATCAGGGGGAGCACCCCCCGCTCCCTCACCCCGTTAAACAGCCTCACCCTCAAGGGCGCCAGGACTCCCGAAAACATTTTATAAAACTCCACTGGGCTTTTATCCATCCGGGCTTGAGGTCTTGCCGAACTGCATCACCTCAAGCCCCTCCACCACCTCCACCAGCCCAATGGAGGCTCCCAGACCCTTTACCATGTCCCAGTTCCCGTAGTTCAGGTTGGATTGAAGAGCCAATGACACAATTTAAAAGGAAACAAGTAGTTCTTGCTGATGCTGGTCAACATTCTCCTATGAATGCCACCCAGAATAAAACAAATTGATTGTGTGACCTTGGTAGCACAGAATTTGCTAGTTATTGTATTTGCCAACATGAGAGTTCCTGTCACTGATAAAAAAAGAGACATGCTATCAAAGCTTGTTGTCTTGCATTCATCGGGACAGATGCAAGAATACCATATTTCAAAGGGAGCAGCAATTTATACTGCATGAGAAAAGGGTGCTGATTGGTTGCCAAGTCAGCTCCAAGGAGTCAAGGAGTTGGTATAAAAATGCACCAGGAAGCTATTGTTTCCCCAAGCTTTTTTTAATTGAAAAATGGCTCAATGCCTGGATAAATTCCTTTTGCCTGCAGAGGACCGCACCCTGCATGTGAACATAAATCGCTTCTAGCAATTTTAAGTGAGCTACATTATGACATTGTGCTGCAGAGTTTCACCTTCTTTATCTCAGATATGTTGACAGAGATATCAAGCATGGTATTAGGTACCTGTCTATTGGCAGCTTTTAAAGAGTTTTGACTAGCAGCAGTTTTATCCCTATATGTAATTAACACTTCCTACTGGAGTAGGTAAATGCCATGCCTCTTAATGAGGTGAGGTGGGAAGAGGGCGATTCAGAGAAATGATAGATACTGGGCACGATTTAACCACCGTGTTGCGCCAAGCAGGGATCTTGGCATAGTGGTTATATTTCGAGTAAGGTTAAAATTGAGATATGCGCCAGGCTCAAATCAGTTTGCCATAACTGGCCCACTCCCGATGGCAAGTTCTGGAATTTGCCCAAAAATGGTGCGCGTATCATTAACCCCAATTAGCACCAATTTCCATCTCATTAGCAAGGTTGTAGTCGAATGGGATGGAGGGGCTTTTCATCCATGAGGCCTTAAATCCATCTTTAAATATTGTGGATACCCATAACAGGGGCAACTACAGCTGCTGCCTGTCTGTCCTACCAAACACTTCCAGGCAGAGCCCTGCTCTTGGTTATTTGCTGACAGTCACTTTAACTCCCTTTGACTGTGAGCATCCTCTAGCTTCACAGGAATTGTTGCTAAAAAGGAATTGCATTATTTGTTATGAGGGCAGAGGGCAGTTCAGAGCTGTAGGTTGTGTTTGCTGCTTGTGTCTGCAAATGCCTGGAGGCTGTTGTTGTCGTTTCCTTTTCTGTAGTCAGAAAAAATAAATTTGTTTTTGAAGATACCCGAGTCCTCGAATACCAGGCGCAGGAAAGCATTACGTCAATATACAAGGCAGGAGGGTGATGATAACCCACTGTGTGGAAGATCCTGGTGCTCCTCAATTAATACTAACAGGAGTCTGACTCCTGTATTTCTACTGACATGCGCTCACTCCCATCCTCTGAACGGGGTCTGCATTGGGGGGCGTTTGATTTTGGACCACTGTGCTCGTGGGGCAGCATTGCAGGCAAGGCCATTGCGAAGATTAACGTGACAGAGGCTTCAAATGTATCAGGTGTAACATGATTGAATCGTGCACATTTGTCATTTCCATAGCTGCAGGCAGTACCTCCCCCGCACCAAGTACTCCCTGGTGCCCTCTTAGTGATCCTCAATCCTTTTTGTCTCATGTTGTCTACTGCTACATCTAGTTGTGTTCCCAGGATGCACTTCAGAGGTGGGGGCAGCCTGCTACTTTTCACGCCCTGTGGCCTTTGATGCCCTTGGTGGATGTCATCTGGAGGGCCTGAGGTTCGAGGGCCCCAGCTGATTTACTGGTGTTCCTGGCGTGCCACCCTGTTCTGCCTGCTGGCCCTGAGATGTGCTGGTGTCAGGAGAAGGCTATTCGGAAGAACTGGAGACCGCTGTTGTCTCCTTGGTGGCACACCCTGGTTGGCCTCTAGGGATTCCTATTCCCTGACGGTGGTCGTGGGTCTTTGGTGGTCTCCATGGAATGCAGCCAGAGTGAGCTCCAGAGGCACCTGCGTTATCCGGCTCCGCCAGTCCTGATGCCTCTCCATTGTCCGCACCATGGTGGTGAAGCCAACAGTTCCAAAGGTCCTCTGTGACTCGGCTACACTCTGCAGTGTCTTGGCAATATCCACCTTTGAGTATGTCCCTCATCGACTGGGACATGAAGTCAATGCCCTCAGCCATCGTCGTCACAGACTGAACCATGCCTTGGACACCACCACTCAAGATGCTGATCTTGAGCTGCAGGCTTTCCCCTGCGATTTCCACCCTAGAAACGTTGGCCTCAGTCCCATGCATTGCTGGCATCAGCTCCTGCGCCTGTAGCATTTGGGACTCCACCAATAGGCTATGCACTCACTGGAATGTCGCTGACATCCCCTCCTGAATCTCAGGGCTGTGTCCTAGCAACTGTATCAGCTCTGAGATAACCTTGTCCAGAGGCGACTGCGAGGTGTCAGCCTGTAATTTGTAGATGGCAGGGGGAACTGACATCAGAAGAGAGGTGGTAACTTACCCTTGCAGCTGGTGAACGTCGTTGATCTTCTTCAGACATTGCATGGCAGCTCCTCATGCTAGCAGTGAGACGCCGAGGCACGAGTCCAGCGGATCATACAGCGAGACAGCCAATATTGGCGAGAAGCTCGTGGAGGCTCATTTCCGGCACTAAGTGATGTTAGAAACGGACAGTGTTGTTGCTGGTGCGACAGTCGGGGAACACCCCACCTATTGCGTCCAAAATGACACTTCGGACATTTTCGGTTAAATCGCACCCAAAATCTGGTATTTTGATTTATGGCAATTCAATTACTTGTCAGGGCATGCTGTTCAAAAATATTTCAAGACAAGGGAGCAACTTGTGTTTCCTGTGCACCACTTATAAATGTAGGCGGCTGGTATTTCACAGTTTACATTAGTAACAGCTGTGCAAAACCAGTTATTGTACAAACCGCCTGGATAAATTGGTCTGGAATCAATAAAGTATTTCAGTAGACGTTGCACTGGATAGAGTCTGACTATAGGTTCTGGTGAAGCGTTAACTGATTTGATTTATTATTATAGTCACATGTATTAGTATACAGTGAAAAGTGTTGTTTCTTGCATGCTATACAGACAATGCATACTGTACATAGGGAAGGAAGGAGAGACTACAGAACATTGTTAGAGAGTTTAAAACAGTTCGAATGAAGTTTTAGAAGCATAGAACAAGAGTAAAAGATAGAATTAGAGGGTATGCTGGGCACAGCTTGCAAGAAGTCGCCTCGCACCGGCGCCATCTTGGATTTTGGCTCAAGCCTCTGTTTCTCTCTCCGTATATGCCGCCTGCCATACTGGCTATTTCCAGCAGTTTTATTTTTATTGCAGATTTTAGGAGGCTTGAGTCGAGTTATAACATTCACAACTCTAAGGCAGAATGAGTTGGGTTATGCCAACTCTAAGTCTTGAAAAGCTGTAATTGTGACACTGAGGGTGTGCAGCATCATCAAAGGTGGTGTCCTTAGGATCAGGTGTTCAACCAGCTTTCCGTTTGCTTCTTCCGGTGAATTTTAAATGTACCATGATTCTATTTAACAAACAGCTTTTGAGTTCTCCAATTTGCCCAAATATTTCTCCCTCAATCTGATCACTGCTCATTGATTTCTGGTAAAAATACATTGGTGTGGATCTTGGATGAGGATAGGAACAGGATCAGGCTCAGTTGTGAGGTGACCTGTCTGATCACCACTCACTCCAGCCAACACACAAGCATGGCAGGGTGCAGACCTGCTCCTCGCTTTGGGAATGCTGACCTGGCCTGCCTTCTCGACCATGTAAAAATGAGACAAAACATCCTGGTTCCCCGAAGGGGTCGGAGGACCAGCAGCAGGGTCACCAATATGGTCTGGGAGGCAGTGGTTGTCAGTGCGGGCAGCATGACAAGGAGGACCGCCGTACAATGTAGGGCAAAGATCAACAACCTCAACAGAGCTGCAAGAGTAAGTTACCACCTCTCTCTTGGAATCAGTTCCACCTACCACCCCTCAAATCCCACCCCCCCCCCAAATTACTGGCTAACACCTCGTTCCCTTTCCACATCTGGTCTTTGTGCTTGTTCCTCAGAACCCACCAGTACAACAGCTTCATGTGCAGATGCGCTGCCCACACATGCCATCTGTTATAGACACCCCCAGACTCATCAAATGTGCGGCTCACAAAGCCCTCTCTTTGCTCCCGCGGGAGAGGATAGACTATAATAAGCGGGAAAAGGCCAAGACTCGGGGGGTGGGGGAATCAGAGATTTGCATCCTCACCCCCTATTAAGAACGGATCCTGGAAGTTGTCTGAGGAGAGAGATGTCACCGACAGCGAGGTTGGCGTCCGCCGCAGAAGTGAGGATCCACTGCCTCATCACCCTTGATGACCTGTCTCAACTGGTGTCATGTCAAACAATATGATCCTTCCCTCTCACTGACCACAAGGCCATTGTCTCGCAGGATCTCCATCTGATGGGGAGGGACCACCTGGAGTCATTTTGCCCCCCCCCCCCCCCCAACCTGGAGTCATTTTGCCCCCACCCCCACCCCCGCCAACCACCCAAGCGGCCACCTCGGAGAACACCGTGGAGACCACCATCGAGGCGTCACAGCTATCATCCCACCTTCCACAAACACAGAGACTTACACCTCGGTGGGTGACATTAGTGGCAGGCTTCTGGGGCACAATCTTGTGAGCACCACAGACTTTCTGGTGCACATCAGGTGGAGGCAGGAAGAATCTAAGAGAGTCAGCAATCGGAGGTCTGCTGGATCTCAGGACTCTGGACAGAGCTGATGCAGATGATAAGACACAGCCGTGACATTCAGGTGGGGATGTCAGCGACATTCCAGCGAGTGCATAACCGATTGGATGAACCTCAAAGGCTATGGGCACAGGAGATGATGCCGACAATACATGGCACCAAGGCCAAGATTGCTCGGGTGACGACTGCAGTGGAAATTCTGAAGCACAACATCAACGTCTTGAGTGGTAGTGCCCAAAGCATAGCTCAGTATATGACATAGCTGTGGGCCTCAACATCATGATGCAGCCGATGAGGGACTTGTCCCAGACGCAGGTAGGCATTGCCGAGACATTGCAGAGCATGGCCCAGTCACTGAGGAACATCGCTGAGGGTGCCGACACCATTGTGCTAACAATGGGAAGCCGCCAGGACTGGCAGAGCCAAATGATGCACTCCAGCTACCTCTCTGACCCATGGACACCCCAGGCCCCCTGGGAACCATCAGTGGCGCTGGAGGCCAACCCAGGGCCTTCCACCAAAGAGATGATGGCATATTTCAGTTCTTTGGAATCCCCCCCTCCTGACACCGGTATATCTGAAGGGCAGTGGGCAGAACAGGGTGGCACAGCGACACCAGTGACACTGGTAAGTCGGCTGGGGCCCTCCGGCTCCAGGCCCTCCAGGGGACATCCACCAGGGGCATCAAAGGCCACAGGACACGGAAAGAAGCAGGCTGCCGCCATCTCCAATGTGCATCCTTGGAACACACCTAGATGTAGCAGTAGACCACGAAAGTTCAAGCAGATTGAGGATCACTGATTGGGCATGGGGGATGGTGGGGGTGGGAGTGGGGGGTGGGAGTGGTTGGAGAGCAAGGGGTGGGGGGCACTATCTGTAGATAGGGGAGATGGAAATGTCAAATGTTCACAATTAAATCATGTTACACACAATACATGTGAAGCCTCTATCATGTTAATCTTCATTACCAGCGCAGACGCGATGGGCTGAAGGGCGTTTTCTATGCTGTATGATTCTATGACAGTGGGCCTGCCTGCACCGCAGGCCCTGTTGCCCTCGCTCCCTCCCGTACCAGCCTCCCCGAACAGGCGGCGGAATGTGGCGACTAGGGGCTTTTCACAGTAACTTCATTTGAAGCCTACTTGTGACAATAAGCGATTTTCATTTCATTTCCAGCACGGTTATCTAAGATCAATCACCCTGATGCAGACCATGTTCACAGGATGGGTGTGAGCACTCTGTGAGCAGAAAGACAGTGTCAGACTTTGGCATAAACTGTATAGCACCAGAGCTAACTTCACAGTGAGTTATCATCACTCTCCTGCCTTGTATATTGACCCACTGACAGTGCCGACACAGCCTCTGCTTCGGTATCCAGCCTCCACAGACTGGCATCATCATGGGTGGCACGGCGCACAGTAATGAACACTGTTGCGCCAGAATCCAGGTTCGATTCCCGCTTGGGTCACTGTCTGTGCGGAGTCTGCACATTCTCCCCGTGTCTGCATGGGTTTCCTCCGGGAGCTCCGGTTTCCTCCCACAAGTCCCAAAAGACGTGCTTGTTAGGTGAATTTGACATTCTGAATTCTCCCTCAGTGTACCCGAACAGGCGACGGAGTGTGTCGACTAGGGGATTTTCACAGTAACTTCAGTGTAAATGTACGCCTACTTGTGACAATAATAAAGATTACTATTAATAAAGATTATTATCAGGCAGGACCTCAGTGGACCTTATGCCATCATCCTGGTGTGATCCTCAGAGATGCCGAGGATCTCTGAGTGTCCCAGGATGTAGCTGTCATGCATGCTCCTTGGGAAGCATGTATACTCGTGCATGCTCTGGAGGCGGTCATCGCACACGAGTTGAACATTCAGGGAGTGGAACCCCTTCCTGTTAATGAAGGGCACTCCCTAATGCTCCAATGTGCGCAAGGTGACATGCGTACCATCTATTGCCCCCTGGATCTCGGGCATCCCGGTGATGGCAGAGAATCCTCCAGCGTGGGTATCGTAGTTGGCCTGGTCCAGCTCGAAGTTGGTATAGTCTGATGCCCAGGCATACAAGGCATCTGTGACCTCACGGATGCACCTGTGGACTGTAGCTTGGAAAATGCCGCGCAGTCCCCACTCGAGTCCTGGAATGAACGGTTACGTAGAAGATCAGGGCTGCGGTGACCTTAACGATCATCGGCAACAGGTGGCCTCTTCCTCCACGGGGTGCCACCTTTTTACACTGTCTCTTTGTTGACACGGCAATCTAAAAGCCACGTGCCGCTCAAATCGAACCATGATTCGGCCGGTAGATGCCGGGAGAGGCCTCTTCCGGGATTTACCCGCCTTACCATGCCTCGTGAGTTCTAATGGGATCTCACGAGGTGTCGCGATCTGGATTCCGCCCATTGTGGATCAGCATTTGGCAAATCTACATATTAGAGCGAGTAGCTAATCTCACTCTGATATGCACTTGCTTCGTCTACCCAAGGCTTTGGGATCTAACGCCTTCGTCTTGGAGACCTTAGGCAAGTCCCATTCAATATTGGTCCCCACAAATGGGGATGAGGTGGAACGGCACTTGGGGGGGGGGAGTCCCCCAGCGGATTGGAGGCCCCTGGGTGGTTGGCTTCTGGGCAGGGTGGCACCCTGGCACTGCTGGTGCCACCTGGCCTCCCTGGCAGTGCCAACCTGGCACTGGCACCAGGGCAGTGCCAAGGTCACAGGCTGTCACTTTACCTGTGCTGGGGATTGGGCCCTGGGGTGCTACAAATGCCCAGAACAAACTCTATTTCCGTTGTTTAGATCGTGCCTGGAATTCCCTGCGGCACATGCTGTCTGTCATCTCCTCGAAAGACCAACGACAGCTGGACATCTTGGGCAGTCGCTGGCAGCCCCTCTCTGGGTTCCTTCTCAGCCTGATAGGTGGCCGGATCTTTTTTTTAAAAAAAATATATTTTATTGAAAATTTTTTCCAAACAACAATTTTTTCCCTCTTACAAAGCAAACGTAACAGTAAAGAAATTTTTAACAATACACAAATAACTAAACCCCATAATCTTTTGACATAAACTAAACTAAACCCCCACCCCCCCCCCCCCACCCCCCCCCCTCCACCACCCCCCCCCTCCCCCCCTCCCCTCTGGGTTGCTGCTGCTGGTCATCTGTCTTCCCTCTAACGTTCCTCTAGGTAGTCGAGAAATGGCTGCCACCGCCTGGTGAACTCTTGAGCCAATCCTCTCAGGGCAAACTTTATCTGCTCCAATTTAATGAACCCCGCCATATCATTTACCCAGGTCTCCAGTCCGGGGGGTTTCGCCTCCTTCCACATGAGTAGGATCCTGCGCCGGGCTACTAGGGACGCAAAGGCCACAACGTCGGCCTCTTTCGCCTCCTGCACTCCCGGCTCATCCGCAACTCCAAATAGAGCTAGCCCCCAGCCTGGTTTGACCCGGGCCTTCACCACCTTCGAAATCACTCCCACCACTCCCTTCCAATACCCTTCCAGTGCCGGGCACGCCCAAAACATATGTGCGTGGTTTGCCGGGCTCCCGCCACACCTCCCACATTTGTCCTCTACTCCAAAGAACCTGCTCAATCTTGCTCCCATTATGTGTGCTCTATGTAGCACCTTAAATTGAATCAGGCTAAGCCTGGCGCATGAGGAAGAGGAATTTACCCTGCTTAGGGCATCAGCCCACATACCCTCCTCTATCTCCACCCCTAGTTCTTCTTCCCACTTTCCTTTTAGTTCGCCCACCGACTCCTCCCCCTCTTCCCTCATCTCTCGGTATATCTCTGACACCTTGCCCTCTCCGACCCACACCCCTGAAAGCACTCTGTCCTCAATCCCCTGTGTCGGGAGCAACGGAAATTCCCTCACCTGTTGTCTAGTAAACGCCCTCACCTGCATATATCTCTAGAAATTTCCCCGGGGCAACTTATACTTTTCCTCCAATGCTCCCAAGCTCGCAAAAGTCCCATCTATAAATAAATCTCCCACCCTCCTAATTCCCAACTGGTGCCAGCTCTGAAATCCTCCATCCATTCTTCCTGGGGCGAACCTATGGTTGTTCCTAATTGGGGACCCCACCAGGGCACCCCGCACCCCTCTCTGTCGCCTCCATTGTCCCCAGATATTCAATGTTGCCGCCACCACCGGGTTCGTGGTAAACTTTTTTGGCGAGAACGGTAGCGGCGCCGTCACCAGCGCCTCTAAACTCGTCCCTTTACAGGACTTTCTCTCCAGTCTTTTCCACGCCGCTCCTTCACCCTCCATCATCCATTTACGTATCATTGCCACATTGGCGGCCCAATAGTAATCGCCCAAGTTCGGTAGTGCCAATCCTCCTCTGTCCCTACTACACTGAAGGAACCCCCTCCTTACTCTCGGAACTTTCCCTGCCCACACGAAGCTCGTGATGCTCCTGTCTATTTTATTGAAAAAGGTCTTAGTGATTAGCATAGGGAGACATTGAAATACAAATAAGAACCTCGGGAGGACCATCATCTTAATTGCTTGCACCCTGCCCGCCAGCGACAGAGGCTGCATGCCCCACCTCTTGAAGTCCTCCTCCATTTGTTCTACCAGCCGTGACAGATTAAGTCTGTGCAAGGTTCCCCAGCTCCTAGTGATCTGAATCCCCAGGTATCGGAAGTTTCTTTCCACTTTCCTTAGAGGCAGGCCTTCTATCTCTCTACTCTGGTCCCCTGGATGTATCACAAATAATTCACTCTTCCCCATGTTTAGCCTATACCCCGAAAAATCTCCGAACTTCCTCAACATTCGCATAACCTCTATCATCCCCCCCGCTGGGTCCGACACGTATAACAATAGGTCATCTGCGTATAACGAGACTCGGTGTTCTTCTCCCCCTCTAATCATCCCTCTCCATTTCCTGGAGTCTCTCAACGCCATGGCCAGAGGTTCAATTGCCAACGCGAACAACAATGGAGACAGCGGGCATCCCTGTCTTGTTCCCCTATATAGTCGGAAATACTCCGATCTTTGTCGACCCGTAACTACACTTGCCGTTGGAGCCCCATAAAGAAGTTTAACCCAGCTAATAAACCCGTTCCCGAACCCAAACCTCCTTAACACTTCCCATAAATACTCCCACTCCACCCTATCAAATGCCTTCTCTGCATCCATTGCCGCCACTATCTCTGCCTCCCCCTCCACTGGGGGCATCATTATCACCCCTAATATTCGTCGCACGTTAACATTCAGTTGTCTCCCTTTTACGAACCCTATCTGGTCTTCGTGCACCACCCCCAGGACACAGTCCTCTATCCTCGATGCCAGTACCTTTGCCAACAATTTGGCGTCCACGTTCAATAATGAAATAGGTCTATAGGACCCGCACTGCAACGGATCTTTATCCCTCTTCAATATTAGCGATATCGTCGCCTCCGACATCGTCGGGGGTAAAGTCCCTCCTTCCCTGGCCTCATTGAATGTCCTCACCATCAACGGGGCCAACAAGTCCACACATTTTCTGTAATATTCCACCGGGAACCCGTCTGGTCCCGGAGCCTTCCCTGCTTCCCAGTCCCTTAATAACCTCGTCCACCCCAATCGGTGCCCCCAGGCCTACCACCTCCTGCTCCTCCACTTTCGGGAACCTCAATTGGTCCAGGAACTGCCGCATCCCCTCCTCTCCCTCTGGGAGTTGAGACCTATACAGTCCCTCATAGAAGGTCTTGAACACCTCATTTATCTTTCCTGCTCTTCGCACCGTGTCTCCCTTTTCATCTCTAATTCCTCCTATCTCCCTCGCTGCTGTCCTCTTTCGCAATTGATGAGCCAACAGGCGACTAGCCTTTTCCCCAAATCATACCTCCTCCCCTGTGCCTTCCTCCACAGTACCTCCGCCTTTCTGGTGGTCAGAAAGTCAAACTCCGTCTGGAGTCGTCTCTCCTATTTCTTCTGACTCCATGCACAAGTTCCCACTACTGTCCTTGAGCGGCCCTAACCTCACCCTGGTCATTCTTTTATTTCTCACATAAGAGTAAAAAGCCTCGGGGTTTTCCTTGATCCGACCCGCCAAGGACTTCTCATGCCCCCTCCTAGCTCTCCTAAGCCCTTTTTTTTAGCTCATTCCTTGCTACCATGTAACCCTCAACCAACCCAACTGAACCTTGTTTTCTCATCCTTACATACGCTTCCTTTTTCCTCTTGACAAGACATTCAACCTCTTTTGTGAACCATGGTTCCCTCACACGACCATTTCCTCCCTGCCTGACAGGGACATACCTATCAAGGACATGCAGCTCTCTGCTAATTCCCTATCCACCCTTAAAATCTCCCCCAGTAATCTTTCCCTTTCCTTGGCCTCTGTTTTCCTTTTGTGGGCCCCAATGGAGATCAGCTCTCCTCTGACCACCGCTTTTAGTGCTTCCCATACCACTCCCACAGGGACCTCGCCGTCGTCATTGACCTCCAGGTATCTCTCAATACACCCCCGCACTCTTGCACACACTCCCTCATCCGCCATCAATCCCACATCTAATCGCCAGAGTGCTCTCTGCTCCCTTTCCTCTCCTAATTCCAGGTCCACCCAATGTGGGGCATGGTCCGAAACTGCTATGGCTGAATACTCAGCTTCTTCCACCCTAGAGATCAATGACCTTCCCAAAACAAAAAAATCTATCCGGGAGTACACTTTATGGACATGGGAGAAGAAGGAGAACTCCCTAGCCCTAGGTCTAAGAAATCGCCATGGATCCACTCCCCCCATTTGGTCCATAAACCCCTTAAGTACCTTGGCCGCTGCCGGCCTTCTTCCGGTCCTTGAGCTGGATCTATCTAGCCCCGGGTCCAGCACAGTATTAAAGTCCCCTCCTAAAATCAAGTTTCCTACCTCCAGGTCCGGTTATACGCCCCAGCATCCGTCTCATAAATCCCGCATCGTCCCAGTTTGGGCATACACATTAACCAACATGACCTCCATTCCCTCCAGCCTGCCACTCACCATTACATGTCTACCTCCGCTATCTGTTACGATGTTCTTTGCTTCAAATGCTACCCTTTTCCCCACCAAAATGGCCACCCCTCTGTTCTTTGCGTCTAGTCCTGAGTGGAACACCTGTCCCACCCATCCTTTCCTTAACCTAACTTGGTTCGCCACCTTTAGGTGCGTCTCTTGGAGCATAACCACGTCTGCCCTTATTCCTTTCAAATGCGCGAGCACTCGGGCCCTTTTTAGCGGTCCGTTCAGGCCTCTCACGTTCCACGTGATCAGCCTCACTAGGGGGCTACCTGCCCCCCTCCCGTGTCGACTAGCCATTACCTTCTCTAGGTCAGTCCCATATCCCGCCTCCGCGCTCCCACTCGCTCCCCCAGCGTCGCATACCATCCCCGTCCACCCACTCTTTAGCCATTTCCTTTTGGATTTCCGCAGCAGCAACCCAGTTGTCCCCCCCCCCTCCCCGCTAGATCTCTTTCTAGCGTGATTGCTCCCCCCGCATTACTTCCGTAAGTCAGCTGACTTCAACTGACCCCGGCTACTCCTGCTCACTCCTCGACCCCCCCTGTGTGGGGAACTCCCATCCGCCTTGCGCCTGTCTTCCCGCCATATTCTTTCTGGCGCGGGAACATCCCTTTACCTGACCCGCCTCTTATGGCACAGCTCCCTTTCCCCTCCCCCTCCCCTTCCCCATTCTCCAACTATGTCCCGTCTTTCCCCCCTCACCGGCGCCCACATTTCCCAATGTCTCCCCCCTTCCCAATTTACTTCTCAATTAACTTCAACCATAACATAAACAATAACATTTCCTGCAGCATCAGTCCCTCAGTTCCGATCCAATTTCTCCTCTTTGATAAAGGTCCATGCTTCCTCCGCCGTCTCGAAATAATGGTGTCTCTCCCGATACGTGACCCATAGTCTTGCCGGCTGCAGCATCCCGAACTTCACCTTCCTTTTATGCAACACCTCCTTGGCTCGGTTAAAGCTCGCCCTCCTTCTCGCCACCTCCGCACTCCAATCCTGGTACACCCGTACCACTGCATTCTCCCATCTGCTACTCCGCACCTTTTTAGCCCATCTCAGGACCTCTTCTCTATCCTTAAGGCGGTGAAATCGCACGATTATCGCCCTGGGTGGTTCTCCCGCTTTTGGTCTTCTCGCCGGGATCCGATGTGCCCACTCCACCTCCAAGGGGCCCGTAGGGGCCTCAGCACCCATCAGTGAGCTCAGCATCGTACTTGCATAAGCTCCACAGTCCACTCCTTCCACACCCTCAGGGAGACCCAGTATCCGAAGGTTCTTCCTTCGCGCTCCGTTTTCAAGGGCCTCGATCCTTTCAGTACACTTTTTATGAAGTGCCTCGTGCGTCTGTGTCTTAACCGCCAGGCCCAGGATCTCGTCCTCATTATCTGTCACCTCCTGCTCCACCACGCGGAGCTCTGTCTCCTGGGTCTTTTGTGTCTCCTTGAGCCCCTCAATTGCCTGTAGCATTGGGGTCAGCACCTCCCTCTTCAGCAGCTCCACGCACCGTCTCAAAAATTCATCCTGCTCAGGCCCCCATGTCGCCTGCGCTTTCTCCGCCGCCATCTTGTGCTTCTCCCTTTCTGACCCTTTGGTCGACGATTCCTCGCGCTGCAGCCGCCGCCGCCGGTTTTTTCCTCCTTCGTTGGGGGGCGACTCCCTTCTCACTCACCCCACACCGGGTTGCGTCGCCAAAAGATTTCCCGTTGGGGCTCTTAAAAGAGCCCGAAGGTCCGGCGGAGCTGGAGCCGCCGAAACGTGCGGCTAGCAAGGCATCACCGCAACCGGAAGTGTTAGGTGGCCGGATCTTAAGGGAGTGCAGCGGCCCTCTGCACATGGGGTGCCGTCTCCAGCCTGCTTCGACGCTGCTGCCGCCTTCTCTGGCATCGGTCCGCCTGGACTGCCAGGGCACAGGACTGACATAACCAGCCATATTTTTGTATATTTGTAAGGAATTGGAGAAGGGGAGAGATCGACAATCAGTTAAGGTTTCCACCCAGAGACCCTCAAATCCCCCAAGTCTCCACCCCCCCCACCCTTACATGTCCCGCCTTCTCTCAGAGTGCCATCCAGCGAGCCAATTGTGTTGGACACTCGCTCTGCACACTCGCAGCCACAGCAGGAACCCTTAGACCCCAGACCCCTGCCGGGAACATTCTGGAATCTGTGCTCAAGTGTCCTCCCTTGATCCACACATTTATCCTATGGTCGCAAGGCAATCCCCAGTGCTGAAGCCCATCTCTTGAGTATTTGATTGTTGGCTGCTGCCTCTATGGTGCTGACGGTTTCTAGAGTTCAGGCAAAGTGTTCAGGCTTCAAGGTTTGATTGAAATGTGATGCAATATTCATCATCTGAGACATGGCACGTGTACCCACGAGAATCCATTTGAGCTTCTTTTGACATTCTCTCACAACTAACAAAGCCAATTCCTTATTAACAATAGCTTGCAGCTATGAAGCTGGAGGTTGCTCACAGTCAAAGGGAGTTAAGGTGACCGTCAGCATGGAATCAAAAGCAAGGCTCTCTCTCCTGGATGTGTATGGTAGGACAGACAGGGAGAAACTGCAGTTGCCCCTGTTATGGGTATCCACAATATTTAAAGATGGCTTGACGGCCTCACAGACAAAGCCCCTCACGCCAACCCGGCCCAGGGGTGACCTCCAACCTGAAACGCTTCAGCCACCCAACCAAGTTCAATGCCCCGGAGGGGTCCCCTACCCACCAGAGAACTGGGGCAGCCGATCCAGTTCCTTGAGCTGCATGCTGGAAAATGGAAATGGCTACTCACCTCCTCAGTTCCCCTCAGCAGCCATTGCGTTAGCTTCATGTTTTTAAAAAGGAGTACTATTCTTCGCCTGTATGATTTCTGGCTGGGAATCCGGTTAATTCCCGGGAGGCAGTTGCATTCGCTAATGAGATGGAAATTAATGCAAATGAGGGTTAATGAAGTCACAAAGAGATATCGTAGAAAAGGTGACCAAAAGCTCACTCAAAGAGCAAGATAGATTTTAAGGAGCTTCTTAATGCAGTGTAGAGAAGCAGAGAGGTTGAGGGAGAGAATTCATGAATTTAGGAATGAAAGTATGGCGGCCAATGACAGGGTGAAGGAAATTAACAATGTGTAGTAGTTCAAAATTGAAGGTGTGCAGAAATCTCAGAGCTAGAGGACGTTACAGAGATAGAGATGAACAAATGGAAACAAAAAACAAAAATGTTGCAGATGCTTGGAATCTGAAAAAGGAAAAAAACAGCACATCAGCAATATCTATAGAGGAAAAATCAGTCAGTGCACATTCCAACATTCGACTCCCATCCTGAGGAAGGATCCTCATCCCAAAACATTTTGCCACAGGCACTGCCTGACCTGCTGAGGATTTCTAACTTTTTCCCTGGTTTTTGTTACCAGAAACTAATGGCCCTGGTTTTAGGGACCAACAATAACTCCTTTGTGTATTGTAGGTTATGCCACTGGTTTAATGTTCCAATGACAAAAGAGTTTGACAAATAGGATCCAAAAGCACTGATAAAAATCACAAAACGGGTGCAAGACAGCGGAAACAAAAACAAAACCTGCTGGAAATACTCAGCAGCTTTATGGCAGTCCAGTATCTGTGGAGAAAAATAGTTAACATTTCAAGCCTGTAATTTTTCACATCCCATACTCTCATGCAATATAATTGAATTTGATATATTTTGTTATAACAGGCCACTACATTTGCCAATCAGCTATTTTATTTCTGTATTTCACTTTTATGTGTGTGTGTCTGCATGACACATGTACTTAAAGTGCACATTGATGCAGCAGTGAGAACATAGGTTTCAGAGCATGGTCAAGGTTTTTTTAAAATATGGGATATGCAGGCCACTGTGCACTAGAACTTTATTTGAGAAAAAAATATGCAAATTACTAATTAAATGATTGCTAATTGCTAATTAGCAGCTTAAAGGAATAGAATTGTGTTAATTCTAATTAGGAAGGTATGGAGAGTTAAAAATACCCACTGTGTGTTTTAGCACCTGTGTTTAAGGGACAGTAACATCACTTGTTTGACTTCTCAGCCAGCAATGTAATTATTCTGTTTCCTTCAAGGATTGGAAATTGAGTATTTTTTCATTTTTGTAAAAAGAAAATTCCAAGTGTTTGAATTCTTCCAGATGGACTAAAAACAGGCAATATGCTAAAGACCGCCGTGTCAAGTCTGAAACTGGAGAGGGCTATAACATGTAGACAATTTAAACTTGCTCTAAACTGAATTTAGGTGGCAGTAAGATCCATTTTCCTGTTAATATAAAAGAGTCGCTGCAACTAATGTCCATTAACTGCTGTACCTGTAACAAATATTGAGCCAGTAACTATCAGTGACAGCCAGATATTGCTGCTACGATTCAGCTTTACTTGATTTATCTGTAAATGGGTGCATGCACACAGCACATTGGTAACAGCTTACAAATGACTAATAGCTGCCATATTCGAGGCGAAGCATTTAAAATGCTTATTAATCTGTTAGAAAATGTCCCAGTAATAGAGAGGAGTCAAGTTCATCTTTCATTAGCTCTGATTTGGGGTTATACAACCGTAATTGGTTTGGCACTTAACAGCCACATCTCTCTATCTTGGGGATAGGACAAGCATGCTAAAACGAAGAGACGAGACTGCAAGTGTTCGATGTGCAATTTTAAAGGATTGAAACTGATCACTTTTTGGAACGTAGCACAAGTTTGAAAGTAATACCTTTTATTTTGGTGTCTGGTGAGCACCTCAACTGTGTGCCAGTATATTACCAACAGGTCAACTGATTGGTGATATTAAACAAGTGTCTAATTTCTGCTCAATTAGTTAACACTAAATGAATGAATGATTTCCCTTCCTGCATGACTGCCAATTTTAATCTGAGGCATTTTTTTATTTAACGGATGAAGTGCAAATTTTAAAAAGGTCGCTTACCAATTCCAAATTTTTTGTTGTTGTATTGTGTCAATTTTTAATCAATCGCAAGATTAGATATTTTGGGGCAGCACGGTGGCGCAGTGGTTAGCATTGCTGCCTCACGGCGCCGAGGTCCCAGGTTCAATCCCGGCTTTGGGTCACTGTCTGTGTGGAGTTTGCACATTCTCCCCGTGTTTGTGTGGGTTCCGCCCCCACAACCCAAAAAGATGTGCAGGGTAGGTGGATTGGCTACGTTAAATTGCCCCTTAATTGGAAAAAATGAATTGGGTATTTTAAATTTTAAAAAACGATTGGATATTTTGGCAAAGTTTTCTTGTAACATTTCAATTTAGAAAATTATATTTAACTATCATTATACAAAAAATTTAAACTGTTTTATGTAGCTGTATGGGAATCTCTGATTAACCCAAACAAAATTGTAAAAATATAGATTGGTTAAGTGGTAAATGATTTTTGAGGACCGCTTCTGTTGAGGATAACAAAAGTGCACATGGGGCTGGATTCTCCACTGTCGGGATTGTCTCACCGGCAGCCAGGGGATTTCCTGACGGCGTGGGGCTGCCCACAATGGGAAACCCCATTGGCCGGTTGGCAAGGAGGAGAATCCCGGGGGCCCACTGCCTTAGATGTCTGGTGCGGTGGGACGGAGAATCCCGCCCATGATTCTTAATCGGTCAGGGAATCAAGAGTTATGCGGATAAGGCGGGAAAACAGAGTTGACGATTATATCAGATCAGTCATGATCTCATTGGATGGCGGCGCAGGCTCAATGGCCCAAATTACC
This sequence comes from Scyliorhinus torazame, assembly GCF_047496885.1. Taxonomy (NCBI): domain Eukaryota; kingdom Metazoa; phylum Chordata; class Chondrichthyes; order Carcharhiniformes; family Scyliorhinidae; genus Scyliorhinus; species Scyliorhinus torazame. Next base: position 199,694,356 of record NC_092716.1, on the reverse strand, counting down.
TACTTCTGCTCTTATGCCTCATGGTTTTATGTTCTAGGGTTTCATGCAGAATATCTGGGTTTGAGTTGGCTGAAGAAAACTGACACAATCACGAGAGTGTGAGAGAAATCTTTCAGTTATTAAGAATATATTCTGAATTTGTAGAGACCATTTTCTTGATTAATTAGTGTTGAGATTTATAATGGGGAGCGGCTGAATTTTATGTGCCCCTGCTGGGTGTGTTTTTGGAAGAGGCACATTAATAAGGGCAGGTGCCCACTGTACCACCTACCTGCCACTCCTGAGCTCACCCCCCATAATGGTAGGGTGTCAAAATTGGCAGCCCACTCACCATATTTAAATAAATAATCAAGAGTTACCCTTTCAATATGGCGGCATGATCCTCAAGAGGTCACTTGATCCTCCGAGGCACTCTTGGCGGCAGTGAAAATGATGACTTCCAGCATGACCCGTGTCATTGATCAGAGGCTTGGTTTGATGACTCAAAATTTATGTGTCCATGAGGTCAAGTTGCAGAATACTAATAAAAGGCTTGATGATATGGAGGAAAGAATCCTGAACTTTGAGTATGTTGCTTCCTCGTCGAAAGCTCAAATTCAATCCTTGGAAAACCAGCTACGTGTTATTTCAGAAATCCTGGAAGATTTGGAGAACAGAGGTCGGAGAAAGAAAATCTGAGTCATTGGTTTGCCTGAGGGAGAGGGGTGTAAGGCTCCTATTAAGTTCATTGAGAACTGACTACCATATTTTCTGGATGTGAATGTGGATGTGGATGTTGGATGTGAAGGCTGGGCATTTCAAATTGGAAAGGACGTACTGTATCCTGGCATTAAGGCCAAGGGACAATCTTTGTCCCAGATCTACACTCATTTGCTTCCACAATTTTAAAGATCACCAGATGGTCCTGGAGGTGGCAGGGCATGGTGGGAGCGAGGATTTACTCCTTCCAGGACTTTTCGGCAGTGACGCAGATAAAGTGTCGAGGCTTTGATGAAGATTGAAAACACTTCAAGGTGGCTGGACTGCAACACTTAATGTGTCGACTCTGCTAAGTCTTTTGATAATCTGACTGTTGCTTTGTCATTCATCAAGACCATGGAAGACAATGATTTGGACTATGGTCCTCAACTCGGACAATCTCAAAGCTTTAATCTGGACTTTCCCTATCATGGTATTGCTGGTCTGAAATTATTGTCTCTTATCCTGTTTAAAGGGTTTTGCTAATATTTGAGCACCATAGTGAATGTCTTCTTCATCTTCTCTTTGAGTGTTTCAGGGACTATTATTAGTTTAGTCATGGTGGATATGCCCTGTGCTTTTTACCTGTCATCTTATTATCCGTATCTTAGTCATGGCAGGATCGAGTGACGCCATTGCCAGAGGGTGGGTGGTGCATACAGGTCTTCATGCATGGGCTTAAAATGTGGGAGGGGCATTTGGTTCTCATTCCCTGGTTGGCTTTTTTTCTCCCTTCCTTGCTGAGGAGGTTGTATCCTGGTGGTAATGACACTATGGCCGGGGGTTAATCCTACAGGTCCTCAATCTTATTGAGGATTGTCCCCTGAGAACTTGTGGTCGTGATTCTTTTGCATTTTTATTATTATAATGGGGTCACTATGTTGTTGGCGTTATCCTGCATTGGTACAGACAGGTCTTTTATCCATGTAAGGAACATATTGAGGAAGTTTTGGTGCCTCTGGTGTAAAATGAGTTGGAGAGGTGTGTTATGGTGCATGCTCGATTTTGACGTGAAAATCGGTCCTATTCTTCTTCTGTGGCTTATGTAATAGCAGCGGTTAATCTTAACATTTCTCATGGAATCTCCGGAGTATTCTTCACCCTACCAAAAGGAAAAAGATTCTTCCCTTTATGGAGAAGGAGAAAGTAGACATAGCCTTGTTTCAAGAAATTTGTTTGGATGATAGGAAGCACTTAAACTTGAAACGGGACTGGATGGGCAGGTTTTGTTTCGCCTCTTTATCAACGAATAGTGGGAGTGTCGCAATCCTGATCCACAAGTACTTCCCTTGAACGTAGCGACTTGTGCTAAGGACGAGGGTGATAGATATGTGATGATTCGAGGTTTGGTGCATGGAGACATTGTCCCAATAATGAATGTATATGGACCTCCGAATTAGTCTCTGGAGTTAATCACTGAGGCCTTTTGAACTTCGCAGAATTGGCTTCGACTAACTCTTTCCTGGCTGGAGACTTTAACTGCCACCCGAACCCTTTGGTAGACCAGCTCCCAGTTACTAGGAATCCTCCCACAATGCAAGCTGAGGTGTTGGCCTCAGTGTATGAGGAGGTGGGATATGTGCATGCTTGGAGCACTCTACACCCTAGAGATAGGTGGTGGGTCTCTCCGTTGGCTGATGCCGAAATCGCGAAACACAATTGGGCGGAAAACAGATTCCGACTCCAAAATCGCGGCGGGCACCGATCTGACGCCAAATCGCAATTCTCCATTACCTCGACAGCGGCGTCAATGCAGTCCGGAACGCACGTACAGGAAACACCATTTGCATGTCATTAGCGGGCCTGACCCGGTATTCTCCGGGGTCTCCGTGATTTTCCATTTCCGATGGGCCGAGTTCTCGACAGCGCGGTTCACTTGTGCTTTTAAAAGTCGTGAAACTTGAGTCGTGGCTGATGAGAGAGAGAGAGAGGAGGTAGGACACAGAGAGGCGCAACCACGGGCTGCTGGGCCGGACACTGGCCGGGTTGGCTGTGGTGGGAGAGGCCCTGCCAGGGCTGGGGGAGGGGGGAGTTGACTGGGAAATGGGCCATGTTGCCGGGGTGAGCCCCCACGGGACTGGGGCGGTGTCCAGGCACGGACCGCAATTACTGCGCACCCCATTGACCACCCACCTTGGCCCCTGGTTCTGCAGTGTGACACCAGCCATATGGGTGCCCCCCCTTCCCCACACCCCACCCTCTGCCATACCCCCCACCACCCAATCGGCCGCCACCCGCTGGCAGGGTATCAGACGGCCTTCTCAACGGCCTACTCAACGGAAACGCCCACCGTAGCCACGACAGTGCGACAGGTGGGGGCCGTGGAGCATACCACAGCCAAGGGCAGTGCCAGCTGACAGTACCCATGGCATCAGGATGCCAGGGCCAGCGGCCCCCACGGTACGGGCACCAAAGGCCCATGGGTGTGGAGATGGGAGGGGAGGACATGCGGGGGCGGAGCCCGCAGTGCAAACTGGCCAACATGTAGCCTGGTGGACCTGGTTGGGCACAGGGTTGGGCACGGTTGCCCTGAACTTTTACACGACGGGGACCTTCCAGACGGCGAGTGGGAACCTGCCCAGGATCTCACACATGTCAGTGCCAAGGTGCATCTGTGCCGTCACAGAGGCCCTATATGCCCAGGCGGTTCAATACATCCACTCCAATGTGGGCCAAGCCCACCAGGATGCCTGGGCAGTGTGTCTCACCGCCATCAACTGGATGCCCCGGGTCCAGGGGGTGATTGATGCGATCATGTCGCCTTATGATGCCAGTCTACTATACACAAAAAAAAAGTGCTCCACCCGATGAATGTGCAGCTGATATTTGACTATCAGCTGCGCATCACATCTGCGCCTGATACCCGGGCAGTGTGCATGACGTCTTCATCCTAGCACACTCGATGATTCCTGACATGTTTGCGATAACCCCCCGACTGGGTAGTTGGCATCTGGGTGACAGGGGTTATCCACTGCCATCGTTGCTGATGATGCTTATCCGGAGGCCACAGATTGACGCGGAGACCCGTTACAATGATGCCCCTCCAGCAGCCAGCAGTATGATTGAGCATGTAATGTTCTTGATGGATGACCTGATTTATATTACAAGAATACTTGTAGCTACAGCTATAAATCATTTTTGAAAATTAACAAATATATATACAAAACAACAGATGAATAACAGTATGAACATGCATAAACCACGATCTCTCTCTCTCAGCTCCCTAGTCAGTCTAAGATCACCTGAATCTATCATTCACTTATAGACTGATGAGACTCCAACTGGTCAGTTGGGGAATTACAACACAACCATGATATCACAACAGAATGGTGCTCCGGCCTCCTGAAGATGAAGTTCAAGTGCCAGTATGATGCTGAGAAGGTCGCCCGCATCGTCGCGGCCTGCTACGCCCTCACAGAATTGTGCAGCAGCGGGGCGACGTGCTGGAGGAGGAGGAGGAATGTCAGTCCTCGTCCGACGAGAAGGATACGGGGAGGGGGAGGATGGGCAGGACTTGGAGCCCAGGTGGGCAAGGGACGCCACACGACGTGTGCGCCAGGGCCAACACATGGGCTGCTTTAATAGCCTCCAGGTTCACTAACTAGGGTGACTGGCTAGGGTCATGGACACTGGGATGGTGAAGGATGTTGGAGACAGCTGTGATGGGAATTCAATGTCATCCTCGGAAATGAGCTCTGGGGTGTCCTGCATCTCGGGTGGAGGGCTGGCGTTCAAGCTGCTCTCATTATCGTTGCACAGTTCACTGGGGGGCTCCGGCTCTGGCATTGGCTGGGGGCGGGGGACACGAGACGGGCCCACCCCATCCCCGGCAGATCTTACGAGACAAAAGAGAAGATGCATGATTAGATCGCAGGCCGGGGGAGTGGGGGTGGTGGGGTTGAGCGTGTGGGTGAGGGGTTGGTGAGGGTGGGGATGGTGTAGGGTGAGGTGGGAGTGGGATGGTTGGGGATGAAGGTGGGGCTGAGGGTGAGGATGGTGTAAGGGTGAGGGTGGTGTGGGGTTGAGGGTGGTGTGAGGGTGGTTTTGGAGGCGGGGGGGTTGACACACGTGTCACGGAGAGCCGCCACACAAAGGGTTGACAAGTCTCACTTCCTTGCCCCCAACCAAACTCCACCCCGGCGACCTCCCTTTCCTCTGGGCCGCCAACCACATCCAGGGCCCTCTGCTCTGCCATGGTGAGGGGCCGCAACTCTGGCGGTTCCCCTCCAGTCTTCTCTTGCTCCTGGCGATTATGGGTGGACTTCTCCTGGAGGGGGGGGCAGATGGAAAACGACAATGTTAGACATTCCGATGCATGCAGCCCAGGGGGTGGTTAGCTGGTGGCATCAGGGGCCAGGGAACCCACCATGGAGGCTGGTATGGGTGCGGGCATGTGGTGCAGGGTTGGTGTTCGGCCGCCCTCCGGGGTGGGAGGAGGGTAGGTTTGCCGGTGTATGAGGATAAGGGTTGGTGCCAGGGACACAGTGCTGCCTACTCACCCTGGTTGCCCTGAGGAGGTTGTGTAGTTTCTTCTGGCACTGCTGGCTGGTCTGCACGGTGTTACCCACGGTGCTCACCACCTCTGCCACCTGTGCCCATGCACTGCGAACGGCAGCAGCTGACAGCCTCATTCCCTGGCTGGGGTACAGGATCGTCTGCCTCTCCTCCAAGAGGGTCTCCAGCTTGGCGTCGGTGAAGCGTGGAGCTGCTCTCCTTGCTGTCATCTTGTTGGCTGGGATGGCGTGTGTGGGGAGTGAAGAGTATAACTTGTCAGCCGTTTTTTTTTTGGAAAGAATGTGAAAGTTTATTTCCTGTGGTCAGTGGCACATATACAAACTGAAATGCATCTCACAATAATATAATGATGGCCCTGTCAAGGTAAATATGTCTTAAAGAACATTTACAAATCCAGGCAGATTAGTGTCTGTAGCATTTCAGTTTTTTTTAAAAAATATGTTTTATTGAAATTTTTTTCCCAAACAACAATTTTTCCCCTCTTACAAAGCAAACGCAACAATAACAATACAGAAATTTTTAACAATACACAAGTAACAAAACCCCTTTATCTTTGACCTAAACTAAACTAAACCCCCCCCCCCCCCCCCTCCTCCCCCCTCCCCCCCTTCCCCCTGGGTTGCTGCTGCTGGTCATCTGTCTTCCCTCTAACGTTCCCCTAGGTAGTCGAGAAATGGCTGCCACCGCCTGGTGAACCCTTGAGCTGATCCTCTCAGGGCAAACTTTATCCGCTCCAGTTTAATGAACCCCGCCATATCATTTACCCAGGCCTCCAGTCCGGGGGGGGTTTCGCCTTCTTCCACATGAGTAGGATCCTGCGCCGGGCTACTAGGGACGCAAAGGCCACAACGTCGGCCTCTTTCGCCTCCTGCACTCCCGGCTCTTCTGCAACTCCAAATAGAGCTAACCCCCAGCCTGGTTTGACCCGGGCCTTCACCACCCGTGAAATCACTCCCGTCACTCCCTTCCAATACCCTTCCAGTGCCGGGCACGCCCAAAACATATGTGCGTGGTTTGCCGGGCTCCCGCCACACCTCCCACATTTGTCCTCCACTCCAAAGAACCTGCTCAATCTTGCTCCCGTTATGTGTGCTCTATGTAGCACCTTAAATTGAATCAGGCTAAGCCTGGCGCATGAGGAAGAGGAATTTACCCTGCTTAGGGCATCAGCCCACATACCCTCCTCTATCTCCTCCCCTAGTTCTTCTTCCCACTTTCCTTTTAGTTCGCCCACCGACTCCTCCCCCTCTTCCCTCATCTCTCGGTAAATCTCTGACACCTTGCCCTCTCCGACCCACACCCCTGAAAGCACCCTGTCCTGTATCCCCTGTGTCGGGAGCAACGGAAATTCCCTCACCTGTTGTCTAGTAAACATGCTTGTCAGCCTTTTGAGTGTCAATCTCGGAGCCTGCGAATTCTGCACCGTTTCTCATTGGAATCGATTGTGTTCCATGTGGCGCCAGTGCTAGCCCCTCAACAGTAGCTAAATCCATCCAGGTGCAGCACCAGTTTTGCTGTCGTGGAACTCCACATATTCTGCGCCAGCGTCAACACTTAGGGCAGGATTCTCCGTTTGCCGAAGCCGAAATCGCGAAATGCGATTGGGCGGAGAATAGGTTCCGACGCCAAAATTGCGGCAGACGCCGATTTGACGCCTAATCGCGATTCTCCATCACTTCAACTGCAGCGTCAATGCGGTCCGGAACGCACATACAGTAAACACCATGTGAATATCATTAGCGGGCCTGACCCGGTATTCTCCGGGGCCTCCGCGATTCGCCGCCTCCGATGGGCCGAGTTCCCGACAACGCGGTTCACTTGTGCTTTTAAAGATCGTGAAATCGAGAAAGTGGCTGCTGAGGGAGAGAGAGGGGGTACGGAAAGTGTCTCACATCACCATAGTTTGCTGACAGTTGTGAGGGTGGTGTGAGGGTGGTTTTGGAGGCGGGGGGGGTTGACACACCCCAGGGTGTGCCAGGGCCGGGGGAGTTGCGGGGAGTGGCCAGGAGGTGGACTGTGATGTCAGGGTGGATGGAAATGGAACACCATTGCCGCAGCTGGCAAGGCAGCCATGCAGCTGCACATGCCGCTGACAGCTCACTGTGAACTTAGGATCACGGGTCATACAGGTGTCCCACCACTCCGGGGGTGCCCTCTGGCCCCAGCCAACCCATCAGCTGTATGGGCGCGCTCCAGCAGATCCAGTGCCATCTTGTTAGCTGGGATGAGTGCGTCTGGGGATTATAGGGTGAAATTCTCCGGAAACGGCGCGATGTCCGCCGACTGGCGCCCAAAACGGCGCAAATCAGTCGGGCATCACGCCGTCCCAAAGGTGCGGAATGCTCCGCATCTTTGGGGGCCGAGCCGCAACCTTAAGGGGCTAGGCCGGCGGCGGGCGAATTTCCGCCCCGCCAGCTGGCGGGAAAGGCCTTTGGTGCCCCGGCAGCTGGCGCGGAAATGACATCTCCGGGCGGCGCATGCACGGGAGCATCAGCGGCCGCTGACGGCATTCCCGCTCATGCGCAGTGGAGGGAGTCTCTTCCGCCTCCACCATGGTGGAGACCGTGGTGAAGGCGGAAGGGAAAGAGTGCCCCCACGGCACAGGCCCGCCCGTCGACCGATGGGCCCCGACCGCGGGCCAGGCCACCATGGGGGCACCCCCCCAGGACCCCGGAGCCCGCCCGTGCCGCCTTGTCCCGCCGGTAAGGTAGGTGGTTTAATCTACGCTGGTGGGACAGGCATTTTAGCGGCAGGATGGGCCGGAGAATCGCGGGGGGAGCCCGCCAACCGGCGCGGCACGATTCCCGCCCCTGCCGAATATCCGGTGGTGGAGAATTCGGCAACTGGCGGGGCCGGGATTCACGCCAGCCCCCGGCGATTCTCCGACCCGGCGGGGGGGGGGGGGGGGGGGTTGGAGAATCTCGCCCCCCATGTGTCTATGTCTATATATACGGCTGCAGCTTGTCTGCCTCCCGAGTGTCAATCACGGACCCAGTGAAGCCCGCACCATTTTCCATTAGAATCGATTGTGTTCCACATGGCGCCAGTGCTAGCCCCTTAACAGTAGCGGAATCGATGCAGTTCTGCTGTCGTGAAAGTCCAAGAATCCTGCGATGGTGTCAACGCTCGTCTCAGAAACAGAGAATCCAGCCCCAGAGACTTTATATGCTTCTCAGCTCCTCATCAGTGTCACACTAGAATTGATTACTTTTTTGTGCCGAGGGCAATCCTACCCCTGCAATTTTCCTGGTCCTTAGGTGGTACTGTAACCTCGGACCATGCTTCCTGGAACTTTTGCTCGAGGGCTAACCTTCCCCGACTGGAGCATGGCGATCTGATGCCTCTCTGCTAATATATATTTCATTTACTACTTAATTCAAGAAAGATTTTGATTTTTTTCTTTCAGTCAACTCGACCCCTGATATTTTCCCTTCCACTTCATTGGAGAAGTGTAAGGCCTATGCTACAGAGCTGATTATTTCTTATAAACTAATAAAAGACATAAGATATAGGAGAAACAGTGCCGGGTGAAAGTGTGTTTGGCTGAAGCAGAAGAGGACACCTAACAGACAATTATTGAAGGAGGTGAACACTGCAAGGGTGGCTCTTGACTCCTTATTGACTCAGCAGGCTGACAGAAGCTTAAAGTTTCCAAAGCTGTATGAGTTTGGGAATAAGCTGTAAATATTTGGCCTGCTTAACTATGAAGAAGGCTGATACAAGGGCTATCCCTTCTGTGTGTTGTTTGGGGTGGTGGAAGGGTTAGGAGGACAAAGGAGATTAATGAGGCTTTTAAGGATTTTTACGAGGAACTATATAAGTCAGATCAATCAATTGATGTGATGGCAGGTATAGGACTGTTTTTTTCTCTTCCGTTTGGTTTCCAGGGGTTTCAGAGAGCCAACACCTAGTTCTCAATGCTCCTATCTCTAAAGATGAGGCGACTGCGGTCATGAGGGGCATGGATAGAGTGGATGGGCAGGCACTCTTTCCCAGGATGGAGGAGTCAGTCACCAGGGGGCATAGGTTTAAGGTCTGTGGGGCAACGTTTAGAGAAGATGTGCGAGGCAGGTTTTTTTATGCAGAGGGTGGTGAGTGCCTGGAACGCATTGCCAGGGGAGGTTGTGGAAGCAGATACATTAATGGCGCTCAAAAGACATCTTGACAAATACATGGATAGGATGGGTATAGAGGATACAGCACAATGAAGTGCCGAGGGTTTTGGCAAAGGTTGGTATCATGACAGGTACAGGCTTGGAGGGCCGAAGGGCCTGTTCCTGTGCTTTGTTCTATGGTACTTTAAATTCTAGAACCTGCATTAGCACGTTGTGTGCCTTGGGAAAAGGACTTGGCAATCAATATTGTTGAGGAGACATGGGGTAATATATGGGACTGTGCCGGTAAAATTTTAGTTTGCAATAAAATGAATGAAAACCAGTTCAAGATACTTCACCATCTACATATAATGCCTAGTCTTAGACATAAGACATTAGAGAGGAGAGACAGCCGGGAGAGTGAAAACAGTGCGAGAGGAGAGACCGGGACATTGAAAAGCGGGAGAGGAGCCGGTGATTTGAAAGTGTGGGACAGGAGCCGGAGATTTAAAAGCGGGAGAGGAGCCAGAGAGTTCAAAGCACGTTAGAGGAGCCGGAGTTTTGAAAGCGGGAGAGGAGCCGGAGATTTAAAAGCGGGAGAGGAGCCCGAGATTTAAAAGCGGGAGCGGAGCCAGAGAGTTAAAAGCACGGGAGAGGAGCTGGAGATTTAAAAGCAGGAGAGGAGCCAGAGAGTTAAAAGAGCGGGAGAGGAGCCAGAGATTTCAAAGCGGGAGAGGAGCGGGAGATTTAAAAGCGGAAGAGGAGCAGGAGATTTAAAAGCGGGAGAGGAGCCGGAGATTTAAAAGTGGGAGAGGAGCGGGAGATTTAAAAGCGGAAGAGGAGCAGGAGATTTAAAAGCGGGAGAGGAGCCGGAGATTTAAAAGTGGGAGAGGAGCTGGAGATTGAAAAGCGGGAGAGGAACCGGAGATTTAAAAGCAGGAGAGGAGCCGGAAATTTAAAAGCGCGGGAGAGGAGCCGGAGATTTAAAAGCGCGGGAGAGGAGCCACCTCCTCTAACCTAAGGGGTTGAGTGAATATCAAGTAAGCTCTTTCTTTCTTCTTCTTGTTTTATCCGCAAGTTATCTTGAGGGGATGGCAGGGAAGGCAGTGCAATGTTCCTCCTGCAGAATGTTTGAGGTGAGGGACACTGTCAGTGTCCCTGCTGATTTCACCTGTGGGAAGTGCACCCATCACCAGCTCCTCAAAAACCTCGTTAGGGAACTGGAGCTGGAGTTGGATGAACTTTGGATCATTCGGGAGGCAGAGGTGGTCATATATAGAAGCTTCAGGGATGTAGTTACTCCGAAGAATGAAGATAGATGGGTGACAGTGAGAGGGGCTGGGAGGAAGCAGTCAGTACAGGGATCCCCTGTGGTCATTCCTCTCAGTAACAAGTATACCGCTTTGGATACTGGTGGGGGGGGACGCAGGTCTCTGGCACAGAGTCTGTCCCTGATGCTCAGAAGGGAAGGGGGGAGAGGAGTAGAGCATTAGTCATTGGGGACTCCGTAGTTAGGGGGACAGATAGGAGATTCTGTGGGAACGAGAGAGACTCGCGGTTGGTGTGTTACCTCCCAGATGCCAGGGTCCGTGATGTCTCGGATCGTGTTTTTGGGATCCTTAAGGGGGAGGTGTAGAAGCCCCAAGTCGTGGTCCACATACGCACCAACGACATAGGGAGGAAAAGGGATGGGGATGTAAGGCAGGTATTCAGGGAGCTAGGGTGGAATCTTAGAGCTAGAACAAAGAGTTATTATCTCTGGGTTGTTACCCGTGCCACGTGCTAGCGAGACGAGGATTAGGGAGAGAGAACAGTTGAACACGTGGCTACAGGGATGGTGCAGGAGGGAGGGATTCAGATACCTGGATAATTGGGGCTCATTCTGGGGTAGGTGGGACCTCTTCAAATGGGATGGTCTACACCTGAACCAGAGGGTTACCAATATCCTGGGAGGGAAATTTGCTAATGCTCTTCGGGAGGATTTAAACTAATTCAGCAGGTGGATGGTAACCTGAATTGTAGCTCCAGTGTACTGGAGGTTGAGAGTAGTGAGGTCATGAACAAGGTTTCAAGGTCGCAGGAGTGTACCAGCAGGCAGGAAGGTGGTTTGAAGTGTGTCTACTTCAACGCCAGGAGCAATACGGTGGGTGAACTTGCAGCATGGGCTGGTACCTGGGACTTCGATGTTGTGGCCATTTCGGAGACATGGATAGAGCAGGGACAAGAATGACTGTTGCAGGTTCCGGGATTTAGATGTTTCAATAAGCTCAGGGAAGGTGGTAAAAGAGGGGGAGGTGTGGCATTGTTAGTCAAGGACAGTATTACGGTGGCAGAAAGGATGTTTGATGAGGACTCGTCTACTGAGGTAGTATAGGCTGAGGTTAGAAACAAGAAAGGAGAGGTCACCCTGTTGGGAGTTTTCTATAGGCCTCCGAAAAGTTCCAGAGATGTAGAGGAAAGGATTGCAAAGATGATTCTGGAAAGGAGCGAAAGTAACAGGGTAGTTGTTATGGAGGACTTTAACTTTCCAAATATTGAGTGGAAACGCTATAGTTCGAGTACTTTAGATGGGTCAGTTTTTGTCCAATGTGTGCAGGAGGGTTTCCTGACACAGTATGTAGATAGGCGAGGATTTGGTACTGGGTAATGAACCAGGCCAGGTGTTAGATTTGGAGGTAGGTGAGCACTTTGGTGACAGTGACCACAATTCGGTTACGTTTACTTTAGCGATGGAAAGGGATAGGTATATACCGCAGGGCAAGAGTTATAGCTGGGGGAAAGGCAATTATGATGCGATTAGGCAAGACTTAGGATGCATAGGATGGGGAAGGAAACTGCAGGGGATGGGCACAATTGAAATGTGGAGCTTGTTCAAGGAACAGCTACTGCGTGTCCTTGATAAGTATGTACCTGTCTGGCAGGGAGGAAGTGGTTCGGCGAGGGAACCGTGGTTTACTAAAGTAGTTGAATCACTTGTCAAGAGGAAGAAGGAGGCTTATGTAAAGTTGAGACGTGAAGGTTCAGTTAGGGTGCTTGAGTGTTACAAGTTAGCTAGGAAGGACCTAAAGAGAGAGCTAAGAAGAGCCAGGAGGGGACATGAGAAGTCCTTGGCAGGTAGAATCAAGGAAAACCCTAAAGCTTTGAATAGGTATGTAATGAATAAAAGAATGACTCGGGTAAGAGTAGAGCCAGTCAAGGACAGTAGTGGGAAGTTGTGCGTGGAGTCTGAGGAGATAGGAGAGGCGCTAAATGAATATTTTTTGTCAGTATTCACACAGGAAAAAGACAATGTAGGCTACTAGACTAGATGGGATTGAGGTTCATAAGGAGGAGCTGTAGCAATTCTGGAAAGTGTGAAAATAGGTAAGTCCCCTGGGCCGGATGGGATTTATCCTAGGATTCTCTGGGAAGCTAGCGAGGAGATTGCAGAGCCTTTGGCTTTGATCTTTATGTTGTCATTGTCTACAGGAATAGTGCCAGAAGACTGGAGGATAGCAAATGTTGTCCCCTTGCTCAAGAAGGGGAGTAGAGACAACCCTGGTAACTATAGACCAGTGAGCCTTACTTCTGTTGTGGGCAAAGTCTTGGAAAGGATTCTAAGAGATAGGATTTATAATCATCTAGAAAGGAATAATTTGATTAGAGATAGTCAACACGGTTTTGTGAAGGGTAGGTCGTGCCTCACAAACCTTATTGAGTTCTTTGAGAAGGTGACCAAACAGGTGGATGAGGGTAAAGCAGTTGATGTGGTGTATATGGATTTCAGTAAAGCATTTGATAAGGTTCCCCACGGTAGGCTATTGCAGAAAATACGGAGGCATGGGATTGAGGGTGATTTAGCGGTTTGGATCAGAAATTGGCTAGCTGTAAGAAGACAGAGGGTGGTGGTTGATGGGAAATGTTCAGCCTGGAGTTCAGTTACTAGTGGTGTACCACAAGGATCTGTTTTGGGGCCACTGCTGTTTGTCATTTTTATAACTGACCTGGAGGAGGGCGTAGAAGGATGGGTGAGTAAATTTGCGGATTACACTAAAGTCGGTGGAGTTGAGGGCCATGCGGAAGGATGTTGCAGGTTGCAGAGGGACATAGATAAGCTGCAGAGCTGGGCTGAGAAGTGGGAAAAGGAGTTTAATGCAGAAAAGTGTGAGGTGATTCATTTTGGAAGGAGTAACAGGAATACAGAGTACTGGGTTAATGGTAAGATTCTTGGTAGTGTGGATGAGCAGAGAGATCTCGGTGTCCATGTACATGGATCCCTGAAAGTTGCCACCCAGGTTGATAGGGTTGTTAAGAAGGCGTACGGTGTGTTAGCTTTTATTGGTAGAGGGATTGAGTTTCGGAGCCATGAGGTCATGTTGCAGCTGTACAAAACTCTGGTGCGGCTGCATTTGGAGTATTGCGTGCAATTCTGGTCGCCGCATTATAGGAAGGATGTGGAAGCATTGGAAAGGGTGCAGAGGAGATTTACCAGGATGTTGCCTGGTATGGAGGGAAGATCTTTTGAGGAAGGTCTGAGGGACTTGAGGCTGTTTTCGTTAGAGAAAAGAAGGTTAAGAGGTGACATAATAGAGGCATGCAAGATGATCAGAGGATTATATAGAGTGGACAGTGCGAGCCTTTTTCCTCGGATGGTGATGTCTTGCACGAGGGGACATAGCTTTAAATTGAGGGGAGATAGACATAGGTCAGATGTCAGAGATAGGTTCTTTACTCAGGGAGTAGTAAGTGCGTGGAATGCCCTGCCTGCAACAGTAGTGCACTCGCCAACATTAAGGGCATTTAAAAGTGTAGATGGGCTTAAGATTGGTTTCACAGGTCGGCGCAACATCGAGGGCCGAAGGGCCTGTCCTGCGATGTAATGTTCTGTCGGTTTGATCCTGCTATATTCACAATGCGCCTAAAGTGCCTGGTAGTCGAGGGTGATTATATGGACTGTTTATGGACCTGTGTTAAGATTCAATCCTATTGGTCTGGTGTCAGGAAGCTGCAAAATTCCTTCAGCAAATAATAATTAAATTCTCATTAACTTGAGACTTAAAGCACTGCCTATGATTGGAATTTGACCTCAAAGGACACAGCTTTATCTTAGCAGCAGAATTATGCATTACACAAATTCAGACCAGTTAATTAACAACCTGTGCTCAATCATTAACAAAGTTGTAGAAGGAGTCACCAACATTGCTTTCAAGTGACACTTTTTCACCAAGAACCTGTTCACTGATGCTCAGTTTGGGTTCCACCAACGCCATTCAGCTCCAGGCCTTACTGCAGCTTTGATATCAACATGGACACATGGTAATTTCCTGAGGTGAAGTAAGAATGACTTCCTGCGGTCTAGGTCACTGAACTGGTAAAACTGCTCTGTGGTTCCCTCTTCAAATCGCACCAGGTAGATGGTAAAAATTATCCAGTGACAGGCACGGTAGCACAGTGGTTAGCACAATTGCTTCACAGCTCCAGGGTCCCAGGTTCGATTCCCGGCTTGGGTCACTGTCTGTCTGGAGTCTGCACGTTCTCCCCATGTGTGCGTGGGTTTCCTCCGGGTGCTCCGGTTTCTTCCCACAGTCCAAAGATGTGCAGGTTAGGTGGATTGGCCATGCTAAATTGCCCTTAGTGTTGGGTGGGGTTACGGGGTTATGGGGATAGGGTGGAGGTGTGGGCTTGGGTAGGGTGCTCTTTCCAAGAGCCGGTGCAGACTCGATGGGCCAAATGGCCTCCTTCTGCACTGTAAATTCTATGAATGAAAGCATGGGTGAGGTAAGAATGACTGCCCTTGACACCAAGGCAGGCTTCAATTGAAAAGAACAATAAAAAGCCCTAGTAAAACTGAAGTTAATGTAAATCCAGACAAAACTGGAGTCATAGTGAGTACAAAGGTAGATGGTTGTAGTTATTTGAGTTTAATTATCTCCATCTTGGCACATCACTGCTGGAATTCTGCAAGGAAGGGCGGCACGGTGGCACAGTGGTTAGCACTGCTGCCTCATGGCGCCGAGGACCCGGGTTTAATCCTGGCCCCAGGTCACTGTCCGTGTGGAGTGTGCACATTCTCCCCATGTCTGCGTGCATCTCACCCCCACAACCAAAGATGTGCAAGGTAGGTGGGTTGGCCATGCTAAATTGCCACTTAATTGGAAAAAGAAAAATTGGGTACTCTAAATTAAAAAAAAAGGAATTCTGCAAAGTAGTGCCCTAGGCTGAACCATCTTTACCTGTTTCACCCATTACTTTCCCTCCATCATAAGGGCAGATGTGAGGGGCAGCACGGTGGCACAGTGGGTTAGCCCTGTTGCCTCACGGCACCGAGGCCCCAGGTTCGATCCCGGCTCTGGGTCACTGTCTGTGTGGAGTTTGCACATTCTCCCCGTGTTTTCGTGGACTTCACCCCCACAACCCAAAGATGTGCAAGCTAGGTGGATTGGCCATGCTAAATTGCCTCTTAATTGGAAAAAGTGAATTTTGTACTCTAAAAAATAAGGGCAGATGTGGGACTGTTCACTAACAATTGAGTGTTCAGCTCCATTTTCAATTCCTCAGATAATGAAGTAGTCCATGCCCGCGCACACAAGACTATACTTAAGCTATGTGTAATGTACATGGTACATGTAGTTAAATGTCAGGTAATGAGCATCTCCATCTAGAAAGCCTAACCACCTCAGTGGTGTTTGCCATCACCTCATTATTACCATCACTGAGACCCTCACCATCAATATCCTGGAAGCCACCATTAACCAGAAACGCAAACTGACCATATACATGCTGCAACTGCTTGAACAGGTCAGAGGCTAGATATTTTACAGTGAGAGGCTCACATCCAAATTCCTCAAAGATCTGTACCACTTACAAGGATGAAGCCATGAGTGTGATGGAATAATTTTCATTTGACCGGATGGGTGTAGCTGCAACACTCATGAGATTTGACAACACCCAAGACAAAACAGTTCATCCCACTAACCTGAATCTCTAGAAAAACATAATTGCCACACTGCTGCAGTGTATACTATCCACTGCATTAAGTATCCAGGTTTCTTCAACAGCCTCGCCCGAACCTGTACCCTGCACCAGCTAAAAGAGTCAACAGGTGAATGGGAACACTGTCTCCAAATCCAATACCAGCCTGACTTCAGTTTTCTCATCATCACTGGGTTAAAGGTGCTCCTTACCTAGCAATACTGTGGGCGCAAACGGCCGAATCGGCCGATGTCGAGAAAGGCCATGCCCCTGCCGTTCTTGATAGCTGCGTACTTTTGCGCTAATTTCCAGGAAAACCATGCTAAGGCGGGTGCGAAGTCTCCAGACAATTAGGTGTTCCGCGGGAGCTACCCCAGTCGCCGTATGTGGGGTGGTCCTATGCGAAAACAAAACATTAGCCAGTCTAGTGTCCATGGACCCGGAAGACTGTTTCTTTAGGCCCCGTTTGAACGTCTGCACTGTGCGCTCTGCCAACCCATTGGTGGCCAGGTGGTATGGAGCAATGCGGATATTGTTCTGTGCTGTTATGTTCTATAGGGAGTGGGATAGCTTGAACTTGTTTTGGACAATGCTCGGCACAACATCGAGGGCCGAAGGGCCTGTTCTGTGCTGTAATGTTCTATGTTCTACCTTAGCTGCATGGACTGGAATGGTTCAAGAAGGAGGCTCACCACCGCCTTCTCAAGAGAAATGTCGGATGAGCAATAAATACTAACCGTGTCAGTATTGGCTATATTCGAAGAATTAATTATTTTAAAAATACATTTTGGGAGTATCTGTACTGCATGAACTGCAGCGGTTCAAGAAGGTGGCTCACCACCACCTTCTCAAGGACAATTTGTGATGGGCAATAAATACTGGCTTTACCAGCGATGTCCACATCGCAGGAATGAATAATGAAGAAAAGCTAGTTAAGATTTAAAATAACTGAAAATGTGGAAACATTGGCATGAAATTCTAAACATAAAAACAGGTCTTGCAGGATTTGAAATGGTGGGTATTAGATATTCTAAATTCGCAACATATTCCCCACATTTTCTGCTTAAACACAAATGGCTGCCAGTTTTTCTTCAAACTCTATTGAATCAGGCTCCGAGTTAATTATTGAAACAAAGGCTTGTTAAATTATCCCATAATGAATATGAATGAAGGTGGCAAATCACAGGATTCGTATTTAGTCTCACTGTTGTGTGTTTTTGTTTTTATCACTTCGAGCAATGTCTTTGGAGTATATCAACTCTTCTTCATTACTTCTAGATACGAGATGGGTAAAAGTCAGAGGCCAAAGAGTGCAAGCACATCTAGTAGCAAGACATCTGCGACCACAGCCAGAGGCAGCGTGCCATATACCGAGTCTCTGAGATCGCAATGCAGCAGTCTAGAAGATGCGTTAGTGCAAGAATATATTAAAGAGATCAGCAAATTTCCCTCTTCACAGCGTTTGCCAAGGTAATAATTTAGTGCAATGAACTAATATTCAACTGTTTTTTGGGGGAGGGTGGGTTTCTTGATCAGATTTATTAAAAACTTGAAAAAAGTGCCTGGGGGAAATAGTGCAAGCATAAAAACTTCTTAGTAAATTCAATAAATAAATGACAAATTATGACTATGACAACACCTGTAACTTTATTTTCAGTGGTGGCTGTGAGAACGATAAGTGCAGAGATAACCAGTTGGAATGCTGGATGGATTTTTGTTACTTGGCCAGAGAGGAGAGTTGCAGACAAGTAGGGGAAGCAATAAACCACAATAAAATAGATAGATTTCCTTACATTGCATCACTAGCTAATAAATGTCAACCTGAATGTGCTTTTGCATTCAGTGGGAGCCTGCAGTGCATGCACAGCTATGACACGGTGAAGGAAAAAAGACTTATTTTTATAGAACACTTTTCATCATCACTGGGCATCTCAAAGTGGCTTACAGCTAATGAAGTACTATTTTGCAGTGTGCTCACTGTTGTGCATTTGCGTACAGCATACTTCCAAAAACAGCAATGTGACCATGATCTGTTTTTGTGATGTTGACTGCGAGATAAACATTGACCAGGGCACCAGGGATACCTCCCCTGATTATCTTCGAAACAGTGCCACGCGAGCTGAGTAGGGAAATGGGACCTTGATTAAATGTCTCATCTGAAGTGCAGCAACTCCGACAGTTGAGGACTCCCTCAGTACTGCACTGGAGTGTCAGTATGAACATTTGTGCTCAAGTCCTGGAGTGGGATTTGAACCCTTAACCATGTGACTAAGAGGCAATAGTGCCAGCATCACAGGTGACACCGGGAGCAGACCTTTAGTAACACTGCTACATACACACATGTCCAGCATTACCCATTTTTGCAACATATAGTGAGGTCAGATCGGGTTGCCTGGAGTGGAAGTATCAGCCAGATTTACAAGACAAAGTTTTTTGCTGGTAACTTAAGCAATAAGTGGTGAGAGGGATGAGGTGAGAGAAAGTGTGAAGGACCAAAGGAATAAAGAAGAGACAGGCATGAGAGAAGGAAATAGGAAGTGAATGTACAAGGAAAGGGGGAATGCGGGAATGCTACCCTTAACAGCCTATTGAGTTGGATGATCAGCCATGATCACAGCGAATGGAGGAGCAGGCTCGAAGGGCCGAATGGCCTACTCCTCCTCCTATTTTCTATGTTTCTATGAAAAAGGAATTGAGATAATAAAAGGGAGGAAAGCAAAATTGATTCAAGGAATGAAAACGAAGAAGGAAAAGAGGAAAAGGGAGAATGAATGGCACCATAGAGCCAATAAGTGGGACAGAGAAGTAAGAGGAGAGAAAGGAAAATTAACGAGATGAGATATATGAGAAAGGACTGGATGATAATGATGGGTGGGGAACTGGAAATGTAGGATTGCATGTCAAAGGGAGGAAAGATAGAAATATCTCGGGAAAGAAAGGTAATGAGGGCAAAAGACTTGTAAGGGAGGGAATAGAAACATCTAATCAGATGACAAACAAATAACTGGAAACAAAAACATGCCAAAAGTCACATTGAAGGGCTATGTTTCAACTTTTCTGAATTATATGATTGCATTTTAAGTGAGGATATTGTTCTTTGCCCCTTTTTACTTTTCTGTTATTGGCCTTTTTCCGCTTTTTTAGTTGTAATTGATAACTGGAAATTTTGTTGCCTAATTTTAGATTTAGCGCAAGGTCACATTTATTGCCCAACTCTAACTGACGAGAACTACTCAATGGCTTGTTAGGCCATGTCTGATAGGCCATTAATAGTTACTCAGACAGTGTGAACTAGCAAGACAAGTAGGCTGGTCTGGGTCCAATTGTCAGCACCCCCTCCCCACCCCCCAACTCCCCCATCTGTCACTTGTTTAATCTTGCTTGTTTTTCAGTGTTATAGCACTTACCTTTGTTCACCTATCAACGCATTGCGCTGTCTTACCTTTATGCCACTATTAGCACTTATTTAGTCCTTAATGCTACCCTTAACAGTCCCTTTATCTTGTGTCCATGACATCTTGTCAATCTGTCTTTAGGTCCTACCTATCCCTGACTTTGTATTCTGCCCCACCTCGTCCACCCCCCTCTCCAACTAGATAATCCATTACATTTCTATCCCTCTTCAGTTAACGTCTTTCTCTCTCCACAGATGCTGCCAGACCTGCTGAGTTTATCCAACATTTTCTGTTTTTAGCCCAACTGAACATAAGATCTAGGAGCCGAAGTAGGCAATTCAGCCACTCAAGCCTGCTCTGCCATTCAATAGGAAGGATGTGCTGGCCTTGGAAAGGGTCTAGAGGAGGTTCACAAGAATGATCCCTGGAATGAAGAGCTTGCCATATGAGGAGCGGTTGAGGAGTCTGGGTCTGTACTCATTGGAGTTTAGAAGGATGAGGGAGGATACAGCAAGGCCTGGATAGAGTGGGTGTGGAGACGCTGTTTCCACTAGTAGGAAAATTAGAACCCGAGGCCACAGCCTCAGATTAAAGGGACGATCCTTTAAAACTGCGATGAAGAGGAATTTCATCAGCCAGAGGTTGGTGAATCTGTGGAACTCTTTGCCGCGGAAGGCTGTGGAAGCCAAATCACTGAGTGTCTTCAAGGCAGAAATAGATAGGTTCTTGATTAATAAGCTGATCAGGGGTTATGGGGAGAAGGCAGAAGAATGGGGATGAGAAACGTGTCAACCATGATTGAATTGCAGAGCAGACATGATGGGCCAAATGGCCTAATTCTACTCCTATGTCTTATGGTCTTATGTCTTACCATTGCTCATCTCATCTCATCTCGGCCTTAACCGCACTTTCCTGTCCATTCTCCATAACCCTTCAACTCATTACTAATTAAAAATCTGTCCATCCTCTCCTTAAATTTACTCACTGTCCCGGCATCCACCGCACTCTGGGATAGTGAATTCCACAGATTCATGCCCCTTTGAGAGAAGTAATTTCTCCTCATCTCTGATTTAAATATGCTACCCTTTATCCTAAAACTATGACCTCTTGTTCTTGATTGTCAAGAGGAAGCACCCACTCTACGCCTACTTTGACAATTCCTTTTATCACCTCATGTACGCCAATTAGATATCCTCTCATTCTTCTAAACTCATAATTATACGCCTAAACTGCCCAATCTCTCTTCATAAGATAAATCCCTCATCTCTGGAATCAATTTAGTGAGCCTCCTCTGAACTGCCTCGAATGCAACTACATCCCTCTTCAAATATGGGGACCAAAACTGTACGCAGTACTCAAGGTGCGGTCTCACCAATGCCTTGTACAGTTGCAGCAACACTTCCTGACTGTTATACTCTATTCCTTCAGCTATAAATGCCAAAATTCTATTTGCTGTCCTTATTTCCCGCTGCGCCTGCATATTAGCTTTCTGTGATACATGTACAAGGACATCAAGATCCCTCTGCACGGAAGCACTCTGAAGTTTCTCTCCATTTAGATAATCAATTGCCTTTCCATTTTTCCGACTGAAATGGATAACCTCACACTTAGCCATGTTAAATTCCATCTGCCAAATGTTGTCCCACTTACCTAACCTATCTTTATCTATTTGTAGATTTTTTATTTCCACATTGCAACTTACTATTCGCCTTATTTTAGTGTCATCTGCAAAGTTGGCTATAGTACCTTCTATCACTGCATCCAAGTCATTAATATATATTGTAAATAGTTGGGGCACAAGGACCCAAACGTGTGGCACCCCACTAGTTACATCTTGACAACCAGAAAAATACCAATTTATCCTGACTCTCTGCCTTCTGTTGGTTAGCCAATCCTCTATCCAAGCTAATAAATTACCCCTAGCCCCATGTGATTTTTCTTAGGTATGAACCTATTGTGCGGCATCTTATCACATGCCTTTTGGAATCCGGATATACAACAAGACAGAATCCCCATTATCCACTTGGCATCTTCAAAGAACTCTAGTAAATGAGTTAAACACAATTTACTCTTCATAAAACCATGCTGACTCTGATGGATTGAGTTTGACTTTCCAAATTACCTCTTATTACTTTCTTAATAATGTATTCTAACAATTTCCCAATGATAGATCTTAAACGACCTGGTCTTCAGTTTCCTACTTACTGCCTCCCTTCCTTTTTGAATAAGGGCATTACATTCGGATTTTTCCAATCCACTGGAACCTGGTTAGGGGCTGGTTTAGCACACTGGGCTAAATCGCTGGCTTTTAAAGCAGACCAAGGCAGGCCAGCAGCACGGTTCAATTCCCGTACCAGCCTCCCCGAACAGGTGCCGGAATGTGGCGACTAGGGGCTTTTCACAGTAACTTCATTTGAAGCCTACTTGTGACAAGCGATTTTCATTTTCATTTTTCATTTCAACCTTTCCCGCATCCAGAGAATTTTAAAATATTATAACCAATGGATCCATTATCTCTACTGCCACTTCCTTTATGACCCTAGGATGTAGGCCATCAGGCCTTGGGGACTTGTCTGCCTTCAATCCCAATAGTTTGTTCAGCACCATTTTCCTATTAATGATGATTGTTCTAAGTTCTTCCTTTCTATCACCTCTGCATTACCTCTGACCATTGGGATGGTACTAATGTATTCCATTGTGAAAACTGAGGATTTAGCATTTCCAATATTTCTGCGTTGCCCACTATTATCTCCTCGGCCTGATCCTCCAACTGACTAACATTCACTTTAGCTAGCCTCTTCCCTTTTATATACTTATAAATGTATATTTACCGGGGGCTCAGTTGGCGAGACAGCTGGGTCTTGATGCTGAGCGAGGCCAGCAGCACAGGTTCAATTCCCATTCCGGCTGAGGTTATTCATGAAGGCCCGCCTTCTCAACCTTGTCTCCTTGCCTGAGGTGTGGTTATCCTCAGGTTAAACCACCACCACTCAGCCCTCCCCCTCAAAGGGGAAAGCAGCCTATGGTCATCTGGGACTATGGCGGCGACTTTACCTGCTGATAGAAGCTTTTGCTATCCTTTTTTGTATTTTGTGCTAGTTTTCTTTCATAATTTACCGTTGCTCTTTTTATAACTTTTTGGCCCGGTTGCACACCGACTTTGTTGGTCCGTTTCAGGGGTCCATGTCCCTTTTGGTGATTGACGCCCATTCGAAGTGGCTCGAAGTGCACAAGGTGGCAGGAATCATGTCCCGGGCGACTATTATTGCTTTTATCATTTTGCACGCATGGCCTCCCTGAAGTACTTGTTACTGATAACAGCACTCCTTTCACAAGTGAGGATTTCTCCGAGTTTTGAAGGCAAATGGGGTGCGACATTCATACTGTCCTATACCACCCAGCTTCTAATGGCCTAGTGGAGCGAGCGGTGCAAACATTTAAACATGGCCTCAAGAAACGGTCTTCAGGATCAATGGACACTAGGCTGGCTTGCTTTTTGTTTTACTACAGGACCACACCATACACAGTGACTGGAGTAGCCCCCCGGAACTGCTGATGGACTGAAGACATCGTACCCACCTTCGCATGATTTTTCCAGACATAGGTGCAAATGCACGCCACAACCGGGAGCAGCAAGGAAGTTGTCCCACTCGACGTTGACCTTCCAGAAACTTTGTACCAGGTGACTCGGTGTTTGTTCGAAACTTCGCCGATGGTGCCCAGTGGATCTCTGGTGTTTTCCTTCACCAGACAGGGCCGGTTTCTTACCAGGTGCAAGCGCAGGGTCGTACTACGCGAAAGTGCCTTGACCATATTTGTTCCAGACGACCGCTTCTTCGTAAAATTCCTTGTCCTCGGGAACCTCTTCTAAAACTGCATCTGCTGCCTGATCAGGTCACTGTGGAACCCCAAGCTGGTCAAGATGCTGAGGTGACTGAGGTTGTCGACTTGGACTCAGGGATGGAGACGCAGGATATCTCCGACGGGGAACACTCGGATCCACAGCCTTGGGAATTGCAGCCGCTACGTCGTTTGTGTCTGACGCGGCATTCACCTTCGAGATACACGCTGCCCGATCCAACACCTTGGGTGCATGGTGCTCAGCCTGATGCCAGAGGGGTCTGGTGCCCTCCTTCGCCATGGTCTTTGAAGGATTCTTCGGACTATGGCGAGGGGAAGGATGATATAACCAGCACGGGTCTTGCGGGTGGGGAT
Organism: Scyliorhinus torazame; assembly: GCF_047496885.1. Lineage (NCBI taxonomy): Eukaryota > Metazoa > Chordata > Chondrichthyes > Carcharhiniformes > Scyliorhinidae > Scyliorhinus > Scyliorhinus torazame. The sequence continues at coordinate 199,670,448 of NC_092716.1, read as the reverse complement.
GATTAACTGCACCGTGGATCTTGAAGAATACAAGCGCCCCGATAAGGGGGCGGACACCCTTAGCAATACTTGGCTTGTATAAATACAGTCGGCCAGTAAGGTACCGACTAGAGAAGACCCAGTAGGGAACTACTGGAGCTGTAAATAATACTTATTGTAAAATAAAGTAAGTTTTTGTTTCGACCTTCTCAGTGTGGGCTTTTCGTTGCCCTTACAAAACTATTCTTCCTCACGTCTGCTCTGCCATTTAATGAGATCATGACTGGTCTGTATTTTAATTCCATCGACTCACCTTTGTTTATAACCGTTAAAACACTTACTAAAATAAAAGCTATCAGTTTCAGTTTGGAAATCCCCAGTTTTAACAGTTGTTTGTGGGATGGAGTTCAATATTTCCACCATCCCACTAGAATGGCACGGGGTTGGGAATCTAAGCAGAGTGACAAGGCCAAGAGAAACAAGGATAGTGATAAAAGAAAGAACAGTAAAATGCAAAATCGCCAGACAGGGTAATCAATCAGGGAGGAAAATCGGGCCACAGTATAAGGAAAAGTTAGGATAACTAAAAGTGGCAAAAGTGGCTTTGTATCTTAATGCACAAAATATTTGGAATCAGGTGTTCCGAAGATCGGCCGGCGTGGGTCCCGTACGTCTGCCAGTTGACAAAAGTGGGCTCCCGGATAAAAGTTTGAAAACGCTGCTATAAGATATACTTTGTAACCTGTGTTTTCCTTACAAGTCTGTGTACATCTGTGAAGATGTAGGTGGGGTGAGTAAGTATTGTATTATAGTCAATCTTTTCATCTTTAATAAATATTTTATTCTTTTTTTTTAAATTAATTGGCAGTCCTATGACTCTGTTTTAGTTAGCTGCAAAGAGAAAACGGAAAACGTACAGAGATACCACACTCTGAATTCTTTCAAATCCGATGAGAGGTTTCATCAGAGGTGTTCATACAATCTAAGATGGTGAACTGCAAAGCCCGCGCAAACATTCTGCTGAGGTCACTACACATCATGTGATGCTTCACCAGCAGGGATGTATTCCTAGATACATATCAAATCCCCCTTTATTTCATTAGTGCAACAACAACGATTTAACATTATACAACTGATTCACTTATGCATTATATTTATACACATAAATGCAATTCAATAAGACAATCTCTCAGGTGGGGGTCCATTCCGTTGGGTTGAGCTCAGCCTTCTGGAACCTGGCTACTCGTGACCTTGGAAGTGTCTTCATTTCCTTCAGTAGATGGTACTTCCTGGGAAGTTACTCCAATGTCTGTCACTATAGGTATGTGAAAGTCCTCAGAACCGAATCTGAACTTATGTCTGTATTTAGCCATTGTCCCGAAGTATCACTGTCTGGAATTTCCAACGGGAGAGCTTCTGAAGAAGTCTCGGTAATTTCATTTCGTGAAGCTAGCAGCTGATCAGCATGACGTCGCCAAGCTCATTTGTCATCCATTTGTATGGTGTATGAAATTGGGCCTGTCTTTGCTAGGATCATAGCAGGTACCCATTTCACGGTGCCTAGCACTTGTTCTCCCTGGTTGAATACTCGCTTTTTAGAGCATTGCTCCCTCCTAGCAATTTGCACTTGTTGCTGTCATTTGACAATCCCTGAAGTACCATGTGGAGTTAACAAATCAAACTGTGTTCATAGTTTCCTTTTGAACAACAGCATTGTTGGTGAACTCTGTGTTGTTGCATGTGCAGTGTTCCGATAAGACATTAGGATTGAGTTTGTTCTTCTTGCCAATGTCCCCTGGTCAATCAAAGCTTTGAGAGAATGTTTCAAAGGTTGAACAAAACCCGTGGTCAATCCATTTGTTGCAGAATGAAAAGGAGTTGACTTGATATGGTGTATACCTTTGTTGCTCTGTTTACGTGCTATAAATATGGCGGTTAATAAGGTCACCTTTCTTAATCCTAATTATGAGTATACTTTCAGAGTCGCCAGTATCTCTCAATACCGCCACAAGGTTCAACCCGAATACCGATCAAAGAGCCAATACACCAGTTAGTTAGTTCAAAGTCAATGGTATTTATTTACACACAGTATGATTTACTCATGCACAATAATACTACAAGCTAAACTACCTCTATCGCTAACACATATACTTAACTTCGGGTGCCCACTTAGGTCAGAGGAACAATGGCCGTTGTTCGGATCTGAGGCTGTCGGGTTCGAAGAGGTAACAGGAGTACAGCTAAGGTCCGTCTGGTAGCGAGCGTTGACCTTGAACTTACTTGCTTCTGATGATGCTGGTGGAAGGGTCTCTCCGCTTGAGAGCCGAATCCAAGAGGCTGAACCTTTGGCGGGGGTTCCTTCTTATACTTGGAGGGGCTTTGCATGCTTTTAGGCGGGCCTTAAACTTGGTCCCAATTAATTGGGCAGCTTCTTGATCATTGTCATCGATCTGAGCCAATAAAGGGGCGAATGCCTTGATGGCTGGGCGTGTCCTAGGTGGCCGTTGGCCTTGCTTTGTTTGTGTCGTTTGGTAGGGGTAGTGGCGCCGGAATGTCTGAGACAGTATTGGCTACCTGAGCATTAGTCCTTTGTTCCTCGGAGATGGGCCATCAATATGTAAATTGACCCAGAGTTTCGATTCCGTCTGCAAACTGCCTTCCAAATATACATTCAGGCTCTGTGCCTGCTTGTTGCTTTGCATTGTCCATATTTCCCTATAGGCTCTGCGAGTGTCCATTTTCTACACTGAAAGTGGCCATCCAAGATGGCTACACCTTGCCACTCAAGTAGTCCTCAAACTCCTATAAATTGAGTACCATTATCACTTACAATCTGCTCTAGTGTTCCAAAGGTTGTGAATATTTTGTCTAATTTCTCAATGGTCTGCTCAGTCTTCATTGACTTCATGTTCACGACATCGAGCCACTTAGACTGTGCACCTACAATCACTGAGAACGTATGACACTCCACTGGACAGTCTATGTGTATTCTCTGCCATGGCTGTGTCGGCCATTCCCACGGATGTAATGGTTGCAATTGCAGAGTGATCCTTAGTTTTGCATAGGATTGACATTGCCTTACTTTCTCTTGAATTTGAACATCTAACCCTGGCCACCAAAAATAACTGCTTGTCAGTTCCTTCAACCTCACTACACCAGGATGTCCTTCATGTAGTTGGTCAAGGACTTTACTGCGCAAGCACGGAAGAATAATCACAAGGATTCCCCATGATTAGACTCCACTCTGCATTGTCAACTCAAGTAGTCCTGTGATGTAAGGATTGAAGTCTGGATTTTTCCTATGCATGTCTGACAGCATTCCTTTTTGGACAAGTCCATCACCTTTCCATCACTGGATCAGTTCTTGTGCACCTCTGAACTTGAGATGAAGTTACAGGTACATTATCCATGCATGATTTGGATTTGGATTTGTTTATTGTTACATGTACCGAGGTACAGTGAAAAGTATTTTTCTACGAGCAGCTCAAACAGATCATTTTGTCCATGAAAAGAAAAGAAAATACATAATAGGGCAACACAAGGTCCACACTGTAAATACATAGACACCGAGTGTAGTATTAATCAGGTCAATCAATAAGAAGGTCGTTTAGGAGTCTGGTAACAGTGGGGAAGAAGCTGTTTTTGAATCTGTTTGTGCATGTACTCAGACTTTTGTATCTCCTGCCCGATGGAAGAAGTTGGAAATGTGAGTAAGCTGGGTGGGAGGGGTCTTTGATTATGCTTCCTGCTTTCCAAAGGTAGCAGGAGGTGTAGATAGAGTCAATGGGTGGGAGGCGGGTTCGTGTGATGGACTGGGCTGTGTTCACGACTCTCTGACGTTTCTTGTGGTCTTGGGCCAAGCAGTTGCCATACCAGGCTTGATACAGCCAGATAGGATGCTTTCTGTGGTACATCTGTAAAAGTTGGTAAGAGTCAGTGTGGACATGCCACATATCCTTAGTTTCCTGAGGAAGTAAAGGCGTTGTTGTGCTTTCTTGGTGGTATGGTCGGTGTGGGTGGACCAGGACAGATTTTTGATGATGTGCACACCTAGGAATTTGAAACTGCTAACCATCTCCACCTCAGCCCCGTTGATGCTGACAGGGGTGTGTACAGTACTTTGCTTCCTGAAGTCGATGACCAGCTCTTTAGTTTTGCTGGCATTGAGGGAGAGATTGTTCTCTATAGTGAGAAATACAGGATGCAATGTTCTTCAGATGCATACTTGATTTGCAGTGGCATTCTAGACAAAGCATCAGCTTTTGCATGTTGCTCTGCATTGCGATATTTGATATTGTATGTGTGTGCCAACAATGTGAAAGACCATCTTTGTAATCTACTTTCGGTCAGAGAAGGAATACCTTTATATGGCCCAAAGATTATCGTCAATGGTTAATGATCCATCAAAAGAGTAAAATGACATCCATAAAGGTAGTGGTGGAACCTTCTTACCCTGAAAATAGTGCTCAAAGACACTTTTTATAGCTGAGCATAATTCGTTTATGCTAGTAAGAGTTTGTGAAGCAAATGCTATCAGTTGTTGCTCTCGTGAAGGCATTATGTGCAAGACAACTGCTCCAACCACATAGGGTGATGCATTGCAAACAAGTTGTAACCTCAGCTTGGGATTATAATGAACCAACAGCTCTGACTTCTGTAAGGCATCTTGTACTTCATGCACTTTTACATTCTTCTGACCAGTGCCATGCCTATTTGGCACATAGAAAAGTGTGCAAAGGCTTCAATCGTGTAGCTAAGTTTGGCATGAATTTACCATAATAATTGATCAATCCAAAAAATGACCTTGAATGTGTCAAATTTTGAGGATGTGGTGCTTCTAAGATTGCTACCATCTTCTTTGGTTCCTCGTGTAAACCATCTTTATTGATGATATGACCCAGGTAATTTATGGATGACTTGAAAAAGTCACACTTTCCTTTTTTGCTATAAGGTTGTGGCTCTGTAAACACTTCAGAGTCACTTTCAAATTCTTTAAGTGTTCCTGTTCATTTGAACCAGTGATGAATATGCCATCTAAATAACATTGTACCACATTCAGCCCACTTAGAATTTGATCAATGGATCTCTGAAAAAGAGCAGGTGCAGATGATATTCCAAAAGAAAGTCTTCTGCAACAAAATAAACCTTTGTGCATCACAACGGCGAATAGCGGCTGTGATCCTGCAGCCAAATTCATCTGCAGATATGCCGGTAAAAGATCAAGTTTACTGAATTTCAGCCCTCCAGAAAGTTCAGTAAACAAGTCTTCAATCAGCAGCAGTAGATAATGATCTGTCCACAATAATGGATTAATAGTTTTTAAATCTCCACATTTTCTCACTGAGCAATCACGTTTCAATACAGGATCCATTGGTGTTGCCCAATCACTTGTAACAACTGGTTCAATGACTCCTGTTTAACCAGGTCTTTCTAGTTCTTCACCTTTTGGCCTAATAGCATATGGCAAGGTTCTAGCTTTGAGACATTTTGTTATATTGTTTGCCTTGATTTTTAAGTGCACTTCAACTCCAGTAACAGAGCCTAGTGAATCTTTGAATACCTTCTCATACTTCTCAAGAGGTTGTTGCAAGTTGCTCTTTGAGTCTACTTTTTCCCAGTTGAATCTAATCTTTGCTAACCATGCTCTACCAAATAAAGCAGGAAAGTTTCCATGGACAACGTGAAGAGGCAACTTCACCATCTGTCCTTTTGCTTCTACTTTTACCACAATGCTTCCTTTTAATGGCATGACCTCTTCAGTGTACTTCCTTAGGATTACATTTGACAGTTTTAAAGGCAAATGCTTCAGTTTTTGATCATAAATAGTTTCAGGTATTAATAATACTGCTGTGCTCATATCCACTTACATTTTGATTTCATGACTTTTGAGCTTTAAATGTTATTGATCGCCCCACACTGACAAAATACCTTGCTTCAGCTCCTATGGTACATTGTCTTCTGAGTGATCTTGAACTTTGTCTACTAATTTATAGACATGACTAGTCTGTTTAGATGTGTTTTTTTCTTGCACATTCTTGGAGTTGGAGATGTTTTCAGAGCCCAAAAAGCCTTGGTAATATGACCTTATTTTCAAAGTTCCTGCATTTATTTCTTCTACTCCAGCATTCCGTCACAGTGTCCAACCTGTGTACACTGGTGACATGGTTGCACCTTGCAGTCTTGTTCCTTGTGGTATCCATTTTGTGGATCTTTGCTCCAGCCCCTACCTATGAAGCTTCTCTCATTGCTGACTCCATAGATGGGGCAACTTCCAGAGCAGCTTTTAGAGTTAAATCACTTCCCGTGAGTAGCTTCCTCTGAGTAGCTTCACTGCGGAGTCAACAAACCAGCCTTTCACGTAAAGTATCACCAAGTAGTCGATAGAAAATATGTGATTGTGACAGGGGCGCTGGAGGGGAGGTTAGAGGTGCTGTTAAGTGTATACAGTCCCAATTGGGATGATGTGGGATTCGCAAAGAAGTTGTTTGGGGCCATCCCCGACGTGGACACACACAAACTGATAGTGGGGGGGGGACTGGAACTTGGTGCAGGAGCCAAGGTTGGACAGGTCACGGTCGCGCTTGCTGGTCCCATCAGGGGGGGAGCGAAGGCGTTGGTTGGGCTAATGGGGGAAATGGGAGGGGTGGACCCTTGGAGGTTTCTGCACCCGAGGGAATGGGAGTACTCGTTTTTCTCAGCAGTCCATAAGGTATACTCACGGATCGACTTTATCGTGGTGGGGAAGGCTTTGCTGGCTGGGGTTAAGGGGTTGGAATACTCAGCAATTGTAGTGTCAGATCATGCTCCGCATTGGGTGGATATGGTACTGGAGAAGGGGTAGCGCAGAGGCCAGGGTGGAAATTAGATGTGGGACTTTTGGGGGACAAAATTGAAAAGATAATTAAAGAATATGTAGGTTTCAACTGTACTGATGAAGTTGTCTGGGAGGCTCTAAAGGTGGTGGTGAGGGGTGAGGTGATTTTGTTTAAGGCCAGGGTGGAAAAAGAGGAGAGGTTGGAGTGCCAGAGGGTAATAGATGAGATGTTGGAGGTAGATAGGAATTATGAAGAAGGTGGGGACCCAGCAAAGCTGGAAAAGAGGAAGGAACTACAGGCGAGCTTCGACCGACTGTCTACCAGGAAGGCGGTGCGCCAACTGAGACGAGCAAGGGGTGCAGTTTATGAACATGGAGATAATATGTATGTTAGCAGGTCAGCGCCGGAGGGAAGCAGCAGCAAGGGAAATTGTTCAGGTGAGGGACTGGGCAGGGAAGTTGGTGGTGGCTCCGGATCTGATTAACAAGGTTTTTGAGGAATTTCATGAGAGGTTGTACAGGTCAGAGCCACCTGGGGGAGACCGTGAGATGCAGGAATTTCTAGATGGGTTGGAGTACCCGAGGTTAGGGGAGGGGGACAGGGCTACATTAGAAGCAGCGATAGTGGAGCAGGAGATAAAGGATGCGATTGGGAGGATTCAGTCGGGGAAGGTGGCAGGGTCGGATGGGTTTCCGGTGGAATATTATAAAAAATTCAAGGATAAGCTGGCACCCCTGATAGTGGGGATGTTTTAAGAGGCGATAGGGAAGGGGGTGTTGCCACAAACTTTGGGGCAGGCATCGATTTCCCTGTTGCTAAAAAAAGATAAGGATCCAACGGAGTGCGGGTCATATAGGCCCATATCGCTTCTGAATGTGGACGCAAAAGTATTGGCGAAGGTGCTGGCGGGTAGGCTGGAGGAGTGCCTCCTGAAGGTGATAGGTGAAGAACAGATGGGGTTCATGAGAGGGAGGCAGCTGTTTTCAAACGTTAGAAGGGTGTTGAACGTGGTTATGGCACCGGCAGAGGGGAAGGAAACCGAGGTGGTTGTGGCACTGGACCGGGTAGAATGGAGGTACTTGATGGCAGTTCTGGAGTGGTTTGGGATTGGACCAAGATTTGTGGACTGGGTAAAGTTACTATATAAGGAGCCAAGGGCGAGTGTCCGCACAAATAACATCAGCTCGAGATACTTTTCTCTCCACCGAGGGACTAGGCAGGGATGTCCTATGTCCCCCCTGCTGTTTGCACTCGCGATTGAGCCGTTGGCCATCACATTAAGACGTTCGGGGGTATGGAAAGGAATAGTGCGGGGGGGCGGATAGAGCAAAGGGTGTCCTTATATGCCAATGATTTGCTGTTATATGTGTCGGAACCGAGTGTGTCAATAAGGGGAATATTGGAGCTGCTTCGTGTGTTTGGGTCTTTCTCGGGGTACAAACCAAATCTAGACAAGAGTGAGTATTTTGTGGTGTCATGGCCGGGGGCGGGGGTAGGGTTGGGGGGCTGCCATTCCGTAGGGCAGGGATTCACTTTAGATACCTGGGGGTGCAGGTTGCCCGGGAGTGGGAGGAGCTCCGCAGGTACACCATTTCTAGTTTGGTGGGGGGAATGAAAGCTGATCTGGCAAGGTCGGATGGTCTGTCACTGGCGGGTCGGGTACAGGCGGTTAAAATGAACGTGTTGCCGCGATTTCTGTTTATTTTTCAATGCCTGCTGATTTTCCTGCCAAAGGCTTTTTTCAGAGAGATTGAGAGAAGGATTACTTCGTTCATATGGGGAGGGAAGGTGGCCCGAGTTAGAAAGGTGCTGCTACAGAGGGGAAGGCAGGCAGGGGTTTGGGTCTTCCGAACTTTATGTATTATTACTGGGCGGCGAATGTGGAGAAGGTGCGGAGCTGGGTCAGAGGGGTTGATTCCCAGTGGGTCAGAATGGAGGACAGTTTGTGCAGGGGGTCGGGATTGAAAGCACTAGCAACAGCGCCGCTCCCGATAGCCCTGGGGAAGTACTCAGCGAGTCCGGTAAAATAGGTTCATTGAGAATTTGGAGGCAGTTTCGCCAACAATTCGGGCTGGGGGCAGGGTCAAGGGAAATGCCGATTCGGGGGAACCACAGATTTGAGCCAGGGAGGTGGGATGGAAATTTTCCGAAATGGGAGGAGAAGGGAATTAAGACACTAAAAGGTTTGTTTCTTCGGGGTCGGTTTGCAGGGCAAAAGGAGCTGGAAGCTGGAGCAGGGGAAAATGTTCAGATACATGCAGGTTCGAGATTTTGCCAGAAAGGAGATACAGAGCTTTCCAGTGGAGCCGGCCTCCACATTGCTGGAGGAGGTGCTGACGACAGAGGGACTGGAGAAGGGGGTCGTGTCAGCGGTTTACGGAGCTATTTTGGAAGAGGAGAAGACACTACTGGAAGGGATCAAAGCAAAGTGGGAGGGAGAGTTGGGAGAGGATATGGAGGAGGGGTTCTAGTGTGAGGTGCTCCGGAGAGTGAATGCCTCCACCTTGTGCGCGAGGTTGGGTCTGATACAGCTGAAGGTGGTATACAGAGCACACCCCACGAGGGCGAGGATGAGCCGATTCTTTGAAGGAGTAGAAGATGGACTTGTTGGAATTCTTGACTCTTGAGAAGGTTAAGTTTGAACTGAGGGGAAGGATGGAGGGGTTCTACAATTCATGGGCATTGTTCATCATGCACTTTCAAGAACTGGATAACATCGAACATTAATTGGGGACAGGGGGGGTGGGTGGGAGGTTTGGGGGGGAGGGGGGCGGTGTGTGTCGATGGTGACTATGGGTGATTCCTGACTCCTTTTTGTCATTTGTTTATGTGAGCATGCGGGCTAATGTTTGGGGTTTGGTGGGAGGATGGGATCGTTGTTATTGATATGGGGATTGACATATTTGTTACTGATTATTGTTTGTTGTTGGTGGGTGTAAATTTGGGAGAAAATGTGAAAAAGGAGGAGAATAAAAAATATTTTTTTTAAAAAAGTAGTCGATAGAAAGTACTCTGAGGCCCCAACCATAGAGCTGCTGGCTGAGAAGAAAACGCTGCAAATGGACTTTAACCTGCTATCCACTAGGAAAGCAGTGTACCAACTCGGCCAGACACGAGGGACCTTCTACGAACACAGAGACAAGGCTGGCCGCCTATTGGCTCACCAGCTGAGAAAGCAGGCAGCTACGAGGGAAATAGCGCAGGTTAAGGATAGCAAAGGCAGACTGGTAACAGAGCCAAAGGAGGTCAATCGGGCATTCGAGACCTTCTACTGGAGACTGTACACCTCCGAGCTCCCCGACGGGGATGCGGGAATGAAACAGTTCCTAGACGGACTGGAACTACCAGTGGTGGTGGAAGACAGACGGGGGGAGCTGGAAGCACCAATAGACCTGGGAGAAATCATGGAGAGCATCAGCTCCATGCAGACGGGGAAGGCACCGGGACCCGACGGGTTCCCGGCGGACTTCTACAAAAGATTTGCACCATTCCTGGCCCCACACCTAAGGGACATGTTCGCAGACTTACTGGCAGGGGACACCCTGCCCCCAACGCTAGCGCAGACCACAATCTCACTAATACCCAAAAAAGATAAAGACCTGACGGAATGTGGATCATGCAGACCCATTTCACTGCTAAACATGGATGCGAAAATACTCGCAAAGGTCCTGGCCAAAAGGCTGGAGGGCTGCGTACCGGAGGTGGTCGCAGAGGACCAAACAGGCTTTGTCAAGAGTAGGCAGCTCACAGCGAACATCAGGCGGCTGCTGAATGTGATAATGACTCCCCCCGGGGAGAGAACACCAGAGGTGATCATCTCCCTGGATGCAGAAAAGGCCTTTGACAGAGTTGAATGGAGCTACCTCCTCGAGGTACTGGAACGGTTTGTGCTAGGAGCGGGATTCACCCCCTGGGTGAGGCTCCTGTACAAAGCTCCCAAAGCGAGTGTCCGAACTAACACCACCAGCTCGGAATACTTCCAGCTGCAGAGAGGAACAAGACAGGGCTGCCCCCTGTCCCCACTCTTGTTCACGCTAGCGATCGAATCCCTGGCGATAGCCCTGAAGGACAGAAAAAGCTGGAAGGGAATACGGAGAGGTGACAGAGAGCACAGAGTCTCACTCTATGCAGATGACCTGCTCCTCAATGTCTCAAAGCCACCGGAGGGACTGAAGGCAATACTGCAAATACTGAAAGAGTTTGGAACCTTCTCGGGCTACAAACCTAACCTCAGCAAAAGCGAGACATTCCCAGTGACAGAGCTGAAGGGGCTCCCATTCAAAACAGCCCAGAACAGATTCCGTTACCTGGGAATACAAATAGCCAGAGACTGGACACAGATCCACAAGTAGAACCTGACCAGCCTGGTGGAGGAAGTTAGAAAAGACCTTCAACAGTGGGGCTCACTCCCATTCTCCCTGGCGGGAAGAGTGCAGACGATCAAGATGAACGTACTGCCAAGGTTCCTTTTCCTGTTTAGATCCATCCCAATCTTCATCCCCAAGGCCCTTTTTCCAAAACATAGACAGGCTAATCATGTCATTTGTGTGGGGGGCAAGAACCCGAGAATTCCCAAGCCGACACTGCAAAGAGGGAAAGTCAGAGGGGGCCTGGCTCTACCGAACCTACAATACTACCACTGGGCAGCAACGGCAGAAAAAGTGAGGGGATGGGTACAAGAACCCGACACAGATTGGGTAAAAATGGAAGAGGCATCCTGTAAAGGAACAACCCTCCGGGCCCTGGCCGGAGCAGCACTCCCATCCTCCTCAACAAGGTACACAACGAGCCCAGTGGTAGCGGCCACGCTGAGAACGTGGACCCAGTTGAGACAGCGCTTCGGGATAACCAAAATGTCCCTTATGGCCCCCATCTGCGGCGATCACAGATTCCCCCCAGCCATGCTAGATACCACCTTCAAAAGATGGAGGCGGGACGGGGGCACCCTGACGGTCGGGGGGACTTCTACGTAGGGCGCAAACTGGCGACACTGGACGAACTGACGAGGAAGTGGAAACTAGCAAGAGGACTGGAATTGAAACACCTTCAAATAAAGCACTTCCTCCGCAAAGAGACAGTAGGGTACCCCGGGGCCCCAGAAAGCACACTACTAGAGGACCTGATAGGCACAATCAGCGAGAAGGGGGGTGCTATGTGGGAAGATATACGGACAGCTACTGGACAGAGCCCAAACACCACTGGATGAGACCAGACAAAAATGGGAGAATGAACTGGGGACAGAGGTAGGATGGGGAGCTGGATCGAAGCACTGAGCAGTGTGAGCTCCACCTCCTCCTGCACAAGGCTAAGCCCAATGCAGCTCAAAGTGGTGCACAGAGCGCACCCTGACCAGAACCCGAATGAACAGGTTCTTCCCGGAGGTGGAGGACAAATGTGAACGGTGCCAGAGGGGCCTGGCCAACCACACCCGGGGAGGGGGGGGGGGGCAAAATGTACGTACAGTTAGTCAAATGAAGGACAAAACAAACCTTTCTGTAAAATAAAGCAAATTACCGCGGGCAAGCAAAATGTAATGTATATAGGTAACAACTGTTTATAAGTATGAGAAAAGCCAGTAAAATGATTTTCAAAATAAAAAAAAAGTATCACCAAGTACTGCTAAATTTCTTAAAGTCGCTACAACTTTATGTACTGGCGGCATGGTGGCACAGTGGTTAGCACTGCTGCTTTGCCGGTTCAGGGATCCGGGTTCAATTCCAGCCTGTGTGGAGTTTGCACTTTCTCCCCGTGTCTGCGTGGGTTTCCTTCGGGTGCTCTGGTTTCCTCCCACAGCCCAAAGACGTGCAGATTAGGTGGATTTGCCATGCAAAATTGCCGCTTAGAGTTCAAAAGGTTAGGTAGGGTTACTAGGTTACGCGGATAGGGTGGAGGTGTGGGCTTCAGTAGGGTGCTCTTTCAGAGGGCCGGTGCAGACTCAATGGGCCGAATGGCCTCCTTCTGCATTGTAGGGATTCTATGATTCTATAACTGTAAAATGCTTGCACTTTCCTCCTGCCTTCAGTGGTGGAACTGAAACCTTACTGCAACCAATAAGCAGTCTGGGAGAGAAACGATCCTCTAAAACTTTCATTAGCTCGATGTAGAACTTTTTCCCCCGGTTTTGTTCCCGGTTAACTAAATTTTGTAGCAGCATAAACGTTTTATGCTAAAATGAGAAAAGTTGCGACCATTAGGTTCTCTAGTGTTTGATTCCCGATGAGATATAATTGGAATCTTTCCTCATATGAGTTCTTAGTCTCATAGTCTTGATCAAATTCATCCATGGCACCCGCTTTTCCTGCCATTTTGGATCCCAGCTATATTTCAACCAACTTCCTCCGTTCCAATTTTTTCGAAGGCATGGCACAAACGATCCCCTTTTATCCACCCGGCAACTAGAATTTTCTTTCTTAGCGTGACTGTGGTTCGACCTTTTCCCCGAATAATGGCCTGTACAAAATCGCAAGACTTCTGAATCTCCATTACCTGCAGCTTGGTTAGCTTCGCCATGTGCGTGGTCCTGTAGCTCAGATTCTACTCACTTCAACGACAAGCAGGCTTCTTGAATTGTCATCCTTCTTTACTCATGGTTGCAGTGGAAAGTTTTTTTAACCCTCAACGTTGGTGGCTGAACTTCGCAAGTGTTTTGCTCCCAATGCTGTATCCATTATTTTGTGTTACTAATTTTTTTGTTGCTGCGATTTTCTTCAGCCTCAATCTTCGTCGTCAGTTTTCTCTTTTACTTTGTTAGAAAAGGGACGGAGGTGTAACACTCTCGATTCTTTCAAAACACAGTTTAATAAGAGGTGTTGCTCATACAATGGAACTGCAAAGTTCTTGCACACACTCTGCTGACATCACTACACATCACATGACTCTTTACAACCAGGGATATATTTTTGGATACATAACACTGTTTAGGCATATTTCCAAACAAAAAATAAAAGTTATGCTGTGGGATTTTCCGTCGGAGGGATCATCCACACCGCCGGCAGTGCACCCATGCCCGTGCGTTTCCTGATGGCGTGGGGTGGCCCACAATGGGAAACCCCATTGGCTGGCTGCGGAAACGGACAATGCCACTGCCGGCGAGGGTGCGCCACGCATGAAAACCGGGCTGGTGGAACGGAGAATCCCTCAGGGTTTCATTCTGGGACCTGACCGTCCAGTAGTAACATCAGTTGCGATTGTAACAAAAGTAATGTTTTAGCTTATATCCCTGAATGTTTTGGTTGCCAGGCAGCCGGACAGAAAAAGCTTTCTAATTTAAGATATCAAACACCTTGACAACTGGAGATGTACTGGAGGATTCAAAATACTTCTGAACCCTTCTACAATAACTCTAATTTGTTTTAGAGAAACCAATACTTTTATACCCTTCAAAACTGGATTACGTCATCTTTGACAACTATGGGTGCTGCCTCTGATTAAACTCCTTGATTAATCCTTATAATGTACGTTTTTTTAATAATTAAAGACGTTATTTTTTAATCTATCCTGTGAGTCAATAGCTGGATAATGTGTGCTTACAATATTCTGGTACAGAAGGTGAAGTCAAACGGGTTCAGGGGTGAGCTGGCAAATTGGATACAGAACTCACTCGGTCATAGAAGACCGAGGGTAGCAGTGGAAGGGTGCTTTTCTGAATTGAGGGCTGTGACTAGTGGTGTTCCACAGGGCTCAGTGCTGGGACCGTTGATGTTTGTAGCCTATATAAATGATTTGGAGGAAAATTAAATTGGTCTGATTAATAAGTATGAGGGCGACCCTAAGGTTGGTGAAATTGCGGATAGCGATGAGGACTGTCAGAGGATACAGCAGGATATAGATCGGTTTGAGACTTGGGTGGAGAGATGGCAGGTGGAGTTTATTCTGGACAAATGTGAGATAATGCATTTTGAAAGGTCTTAAACAGGTGGGAAATATACTGTAAATGGCAGAACGCTTAAGTGTATTGACAGGCAGAGGGATCTGGGTGTACAGGTCCACAGGTCACTGAAAGTGGCAACGCAGATGGAGAAGGTAGTCAAGAAGGCATACAGCATGCTTGGCTTCATCGGCCGGAGCTTTGAGTATAAAAATTGGCAAAAATCATGCTGCAGCTGTATAGAACCTTAGTTAGGCCACACTTGGAAAAAATGTTCAGTTCTGGTCACCACACTGCCAGGAAGATGTGGAGGGTTTGGAGAGGGTACAGAAGAGGTGTACCAGGATGTTTCCTGGTATGGAGGGCATTAGATATGAGGAGAGGTTGGATAAACTCAGTTTGTTCTCATTGGAACGATGGAGGTTGAGGGGCGAACTGATGGAAGTCTACAAAATTAAGAGGGCATGCGCATAGTGGATAGTCAGATGCTTTCCCGGGGTGCAAGAGTCAATTACTAAGGGACATAGGTTTAAGGTGCAAGGGGTAAAGTTTGGAGGAGCTGTGTGAGGGAAGTTTTTTACACAGAGGGTAGTGGGTGTCTGGAACTCGCTGCCGGAGGAGGTGGTGGAAACAGGTATGACAGTGATGTTTAAGGGCGTCTTGACAAATACATGAATAGGATGGGAAGAGAGGCATACAGACCCCGGAAGGGTAGAAGGTTCTAGGTTAGATGGGCAGCATGGTCAGTGCAGGCTTGGAGGGCTGAAGGGCCTGTTCCTGTACTGTACTTTTCTTTGTTCTTTGTTCTAATATTAATTCTGATTTCTTGCTTCGTTGCTAGACAGCTGGTTTATGATGCAGAGTGAGACAAGCAGCACAGGTTCAATTCCCATACTGGCTGGGGTTATTCATCAAGGCCCCATCCTTTTAACCTTGCCCATCGCCTGAGGTGTGGTGAACCTCAGGTTAAATCGCCACCAGCCAGCTCTCCCCTCAAAGGGGAAAGCAGCCTATGGTCATCAGGGACAATAGAACATAGAACATAGAAAATACAGCACAGAACAGGCCCTTCGGCCCACGATGTTGTGCCGAACCTTTGTCATAGATTATCATTGAATTTACAGTGCAGAAGGAGGCCATTCGTCCCTTTGAGTCTGCACCGGCTTCTGGAAAGAGCACCCTACCCAAGGTCAACACCTCCACCCAACACCAAGGGCAATTTTGGACATTAAGGGCAATTTATCATTGGCCAATTCACCTAACCTGCACATCTTTGGACTGTGGGAGGAAACCGGAGCACCCGGAGGAAACCCACACAGACACGGGGAGGACGTGCAGACTCCGCACAGACAGTGACCCAAGCCGGAATCGAACCTGGGACCCTGGAGCTGTGAAGCATTGTGCTATCCACAATGCTACCGTGCTGCCCTTAAGAACAAATAAATCTACACTATATCATTTTACCGTAATCCATGTACCTATCCAATAGCTGCTTGAAGGTCCCTAATGTTTCCGACTCAACTACTTCCACAGGCAGTGCATTCCATGCCCCCACTACTCTCTGGGTAAAGAACCTACCTCTGATATCCCTCCTATATCTTCCACCTTTCACCTTAAATTTATGTCCCCTTGTAATGGTTTGTTCCACCCAGGGAAAAAGTCTCTGACTGTCTACTCTATCTATTCCCCTGATCATCTTATAAACCTCTATCAAGTCGCCCCTCATCCTCCCGTTCTAATGAGAAAAGGCCTAGCACCCTCAACCTTTCCTCGTAAGACCTACTCTCCATTCCAGGCAACATCCTGGTAAATCTTCTTTGCACCTTTTCCAAAGCTTCCACATCCTTCCTAAAATGAGGCGACCAGAACTGTACACAGTACTCCAAATGTGGCCTTACCAAAGTTTAGTACAGCTGCATCATCACCTCACGGCTCTTAAATTCAATCCCTCTGTTAATGAACGCGAGCACACCATAGGCCTTCTTCACAGCTCTATCCACTTGAGTGGCAACTTTCAAAGATGTATGAACATAGACCCCAAGATCTCTCTGCTCCTCCACATTGCCAAGAACTCTACCGTTAACCCTGTATTCCGCATTCATATTTGTCCTTCCAAAATGGACAACCTCACACTTTTCAGGGTTAAACTCCATCTGCCACTTCTCAGCCCAGCTCTGCATCCTATCTATGTCTCTTTGCAGCCGACAACAGCCCTCCTCACTATCCACAACTCCACCAATCTTCGTATCGTCTGCAAATTTACTGACCCACCCTTCAACTCCCTCATCCAAGTCATTAATGAAAATCACAAACAGCAGAGGACCCAGAACTGATCCCTGCGGTACGCCACTGGTAACTGGGATCCAGGCTGAATATTTACCATCCACCACCACTCTCTGACTTCTATCGGTTAGCCAGTTCGTTATCCAACTGGCCAAATTTCCCACTATCCCATGCCTCCTTACTTTCTGCATAAGCCTACCATGGGGAACCTTATCAAATGCCTTACTAAAATCCATGTACACTACATCCACTGCTTTACCTTCATCCACGTGCTTGGTCACCTCCTCAAAGAATTCAATAAGACTTGTAAGGCAAGACCTACCCCTCACAAATCCGTGCTGACTATCCCTAATCAAGCAGTGTCTTTCCAGATGCTCAGAAATCCTATCCTTCAGTACCCTTTCCATTACTTTGCCTACCACCGAAGTAAGACTAACTGGCCTGTAATTCCCAGGGTTATCCCTAGTCCCTTTTTTGAACAGGGGCACGACATTCGCCACTCTCCAATCCCCTGGTACCACCCCTGTTGACAGTGAGGACGAAAAGATCATTGCCAACGGCTCTGCAATTTCATCTCTTGCTTCCCATAGAATCCTTGGATATATCCCGTCAGGCCCGGGGGACTTGTCTATCCTCAAGTTTCTCAAAATGCCCAACACATCTTCCTTCCTAACAAGTATTTCCTCGAGCTTACCAATCTGTTTCACACTGTCCTCTCCAACAATATCGCCCCTCTCATTTGTAAATACAGAAGAAAAGTCCTCGTTCAAGACCTCTCCTATCTCTTCAGACTCAATACACAATCTCCCGCTACTGTCCTTGATCGGACCTACCCTCGCTCTAGTCATTCTCATATTTCTCACATATGTGTAAAAGGCCTTGGGGTTTTCCTTGATCCTACCCGCCAAACATTGTTCATGCCCTCTCTTAGCTCTCCTAATCCCTTTCTTCAGTTCCCTCCTGGCTATCTTGTATCCCTCCAATTCCCTGTCTGAACCTTGTTTCCTCAGCCTTACATAAGTCTCCTTTTTCCTCTTAACAAGACATTCAACCTCTCTTGTCAACCATGGTTCCCTCACTCGACCATCTCTTCCCTGCCTGACAGGGACATACATATCAAGGACACGTAGCACCTGTTCCTTGAACAAGTTCCACATTTCACATGTGTCCTTCCCTGACAGCCTATGTTCCCAACTTATGCACTTCAATTCTTGTCTGACAACATCGTATTTACCCTTCCCCCAATTGTAAACCTTGCCCTGTTGCACGTACCTATCCCTCTCCATTACTAAAGTGAAAGTCACAGAATTGTGGTCACTATCTCCAAAATGCTCCCCCACTAACAAATCTATCACTTGCCCTGGTTCATTACCCAGTACTAAATCCAATATTGCCCCTCCTCTGGTCGGACAATCTACATACTGTGTTAGAAAAGCTTCCTGGACACACTGCACAAACACCACCCCATCCAAACTATTTGATCTAAAGTGTTTCCACTCAATATTTGGGAAGTTAAAGTCGCCCATGACTACTACCCTATGACTTCTGCACCTTTCCAAAATCTGTTTCCCAATCTGTTCCTCCACATCTCTGCTACTATTGGGGGGCCTATAGAAAACTCCGAACAAGGTGACTGCTCCTTTCCTATTTCTGACTTCAACCCATACTACCTCAATAGCGTGATACTCCTCGAACTGCCTTTCTGCAGCTGTTATACTATCTCTAATTAATAATGCCACCCCCCCACCTCTTTTACCACCCTCCCTAATCTTATTGAAACATCTATAACCAGGGACCTCCAACAACCATTTCTGCCCCTCTTCTATCCAAGTTTCCGTGATGGCCACCACATCGTAGTCCCAAGTACCGATCCATGCCTTAAGTTCACCCACCTTATTCCTGATGCTTCTTGCGTTGAAGTATACACACTTCAACCCATCTCCGTGCCTGCAAGTACTCTCCTTTGTCAGTGTTCCCTTCCCCACTGCCTCACTACATGCTTTGGCGTCCTGAATATCGGCTACCTTAGTTGCTGGACTACAAATCCGGTTCCCATTCCCCTGCCAAATTAGTTTAAACCCTCCCGAAGAGTACTAGAAAACCTCCCTCCCAGGATATTGGTGCCCCTCTGGTTCAGATGCAACCCGTCCTGCTTGTACAGGTCCCACCTTCCCCAGAATGCGCTCCAATTATCCAAATACCTGAAGCCCTCCCTCCTACACCATTCCTGCAGCCACGTGTTCAACTGCACTCTCTCCCTATTCCTAGCCTCGCTATCACGTGGCACCGGCAACAAACCAGAGATGACAACTCTGTCTGTCCTGGCTTTTAACTTCCAGCCTAACTCCCTAAACTTGTTCATTACCTCCACACCCCTTTTCCTACCTATGTCGTTGGTACAAATGTGCACCACGACTTCTGGCTGCTCGCCCTCCCCCTAAAGGATCCTGAAGACACGATCCGAGACATCCCTGGCCCTGGCACCCGGGAGGCAACTTACCTTCCGGGAGTCTCGCTCGCGACCACAGAATCTCCTATCTATTCCCCTAACCATGGAATCTCCTACAACTATTGCTTTTCTGTTCTCCCCCCTTCCCTTCTGAGCCCCAGAGCCAGACTCAGTGCCAGAGACCTGGCCGCTAGGGCCTTCCCACGGTAGGTCATCCCCCCCAACAGCATCCAAAACGGTATACTTGTTTTGAAGGGGAACGGCCACGAGGGATCCCTGCACTGTCTGCCTGGCAATGGCGACTTTACTTTAATTTACATAAGTGTTTTAAAACTTTTAATAGAAAAATAGAGATATTTAAAAGCGTCTTTCTTCTCCAGCTTAGACAGAATTGCATTCCTATAATCTTGTCCAATCTTGATTCACTGAGCTATGTTCTAGGGATGTCTTCCAAATAGGAAGTAGCTTACTGTAACACTCAATAACAGAAGACTTCTGGGTGAAAATGGCTAAAAATAGCTATCTGTTAGCATCCATTTTCTCAATTTGGAAGTATAATACTCGAAATATATATATGGGGGTGGAATCTCCATTGCAGACACCGATATTAGGATTCCCGATTGGGCAGAGAATGGAGCGTCGAGGAAAAAAATTGTTTGACACCTGTTGCGATGCTTTGGCCCCTGGTGGCAGCCTCAGAGCACTACCTGCCCCGTGCTGGTGGGAGGAAGAAAATCGGTGATTTACATTCATTTCCACTTGATTAATGGGCAGGTAACCCGAGTCACCAACTCCCCCCTGTGTTACGCACCAACCCCCACAGCAGGAAATCTTCTGGGTTGGCTTTCGTTCAGGTTTTCCCAAGTGTGGCTTTAATGTGGTAGACCCCATGGTGGGTCAAGGGGAGCAGTGCATAACTGAGCTGCTCCGCAATATCCTTTGGGAGGCCCCTTTAACAACTACAATGCAAATCGTGCTCCCCCAGGAGCATCCTCATCACCAATCACAGGAATAACAAGTCACTCCTCCACAGCACACATGTATCAGAGTGACTCTCCCCATTAGGCCACCCCATCAGAGACCCCCATCAGACCCCACATCAGGACTCCCATCAGTCACCTCTACTGAAAGCTGAAGCCCAGGCACTAGAGTGAAAAACCAATGCATTTTCACTTTCCCTTCCCTAACATCTGCTGCCTCAGAGAAAAGTGTTTAAAATGACAGCTGCTACAAGTGTCAGAGGCTTCATTGAAAGCCAAGCACTTCAAGAGGCTCCAAATCCTTTGACAGCCTTTGAAATGCAAATCTTCCATTCAATTTCATACAGCAATACATTGCATTGGCCAGTTATTAACAATTTTATTACTTCAGAGACAGGTGCTTGATGGATTGTTTATCTATGTTTCCTTTCACTCTTGAACGCATCTCAAGTACACTGCTTTGATGCTAACCACAATGTTTATAAATATTCTTTCTATGATTGACAGTTCCTCATCACATCAAAAGCAGAACCATTCACAGCAGAAAGCACTTAGCTGCATGCGTGCTCTGTGTGTGTGTGTGGCGGGGGGGAGGTTGACTTGTTATTCTCGTGGGGGGGGGAGGATGCCCCTACTTGTCAGCATGAGGGGCAGGATTTGTCTTGTTGAGGGGAAGGGGGCCCACTGCTGGACCTCGGTATTGGGCCGTCTGCTCAAAATGGTGGCCTGATACCTGGATTCCAATAGAATTAGGTGAGCTCTCCCGCATGCATAAATTAGCATGGTGAAGGAGAGAAACTCACACCTGGATGCCGCTCCGAGCGCCAGTGGATACCAGTATCGATTCTCCGCTGGCGGGTGTGTGGTGAATGTATAATTACTGATAATTAACCAGTGCACTGTGTTATGTTATTAACCCTGTGGGCTCTACCTATGGGCCATTGTGTGGCTTCACCCACAGGGGATATGTTGGGGCTCCGCCCACGGCTCCACCCCCTTTACAAGAAGTATAAGAGCTGCCGACCTGCGGGGCCGCCTTCAGTGTTGTACCGGTCACAGGCAGGCTCAGTTCAAAGCTGATTAAAACCACGGTTTACTTCTCCACGTGTCTTCAAGTGAATTGATGGTTGCATCAATTTAATCAGCTTAAAATACTACTATGGAATCAGCCCTCAAACCTGACAGACTGGAACTCGATCCACAGGCCGCGGAGGCGAAAGAAATTTTTTCACATTGGCTTCGATGCTTCAAGGCCTACCTCGCCGCGTCGTCTTTGCCATCCGTCACTGACGAACAGAAGCTGAGCCTCCTCCACGCACGGGTGAGCCATCGCATTTCTGTCCAGCTCGACGAAGCCACTCCCTATACAGAGGCCCTCGCACTACTCGAACGCCTCTATGTGCGGCCTGTGAACGAGGTATACGCGTGACACGTCTTCACCACTTGCCGCCAGCACCCCGGGAAGTCGCTAGATGATTACCTACGCGACCTCAAAGCCCTCGCGCGCACCTGTAACTACCAGGCCGTTACGGCCACTCAGCACATGGAGCTCGCCGTCTGAGACGTTACGTGGCGGGGGTCCGATCGAACTATGTGAGACAGCGCCTGCTCGAAAAAAGTGCCCAGGACCTGGATGACACGGTAAAACTGGCTACCTCTCTGGAGGCCGCTTTTCAGAGCCTTACTGCGTTCCCGGCCGATCACGCGACCCCCCTCGTGGGCCCCCGACCAGAGACTACCCAAGGCCTGTGCCGCGCGGCCGCCCGCCCATCATGGGGGGCTACCCTGCTACTTTAGCGGCCAGTCCCAACACCCTCGACTGCACTGCCCGGCCCGCAATGCGAACTGCAGCAGCTGCGGGCGAAAAGTACACTTCGCCAAGGTCAACCTGGCCAGGTCTAAGAACTCGAACTCACAGACACGATCCTCAGACTCACAGGTCCGCTGACCCCGCAAGGTGGCAGCGTGTCTGCCGACTCCGCCTCCGCATAACATGTGCGACTCATGGGGGCCGCCATCTTGGCCATCCTCCCCCACGCGGCCGGCCATGTGCGATCCATGGGGGCCGCCATCTTGAACGCCATCTTCCTCACCGCCCGCCACGCTCGACCAACGGGGGCCGCCATCTTGGCCGCCAACTGCTACGCCGCTCGACGCGTATGACCTACACGGACAGCCAACGCGGGGCCGCCCCAGCACCTCCGATCACGCCGCCAGCTACCCACACCTCAGCGTGGTCACCCTGGACCAGTCGCGACCTAAGCACCTCCAGAGCTCCATGATGGCTGTCCGGGTTAACGGGTACGAGACACCTTGCCTTTTCGACTCCGGGAGCACAGAGAGCTTCATTCACCCGGACATGGTAAGACGCTGCTCGCTCCCAATATTCCCGACGCAACAAACCATATCCTTCACCTCTGGGTCGCACTGGGTGCAAATCCAAGAGTGCACTACTGCAACCCTAGCGATACAGGGCGCTGAGTACTCTAATTTTCAACTATATGTGCTCCCAGATCTCTGCGCTCCTCTCCTTGTGGGACTCGACTTCCAGTGCAACCTCAGGAGCCTAACTCTTAAGTTCTGGGGGCCCCTGCCCCCGCTCACCATATGCAGCCTCGCGACCCTAAAAATCAACCTCCCCCACTCTTCGCAAACCTCACTGCCGATTGCAAGCCAGTAGCCACCAGAAGCAGGCGGTGTAGCATGCAGGACAGGACATTCATTAGGTCCGAGGTCCAGCGTCTCTTGCGGGAGGGGGTCATAGAGGCCAGCAATAGCCCCTGGAGAGCTCAGGTGGTGGTCGTCAAGACCGGGGAAAAGTTCCGGATGGTGGTTGATTACAGCCAGACCATTAACCGGTTTATGCAACTCGATGCGTACCCCCTTCCCCGGATTTCAGACATGGTAAATCAGATCGCGCACTACTGCGTGTTCTCCACGGTGGATCTGAAGTCTGCATCCACCAGCTCCCAATCCGCCTGGAGGACCGCCACTACACGGCGTTTGAGGCAGAAGGCCGCCTTTTCCATTTCCTCCGGGTCCCCTTTGGCGTCACGAATGGGGTTTTGGTGTTCCAACGAGTGATGGACCGAATGGTGGACCAGTACGGGCTGCAGGCCACGTTTCCGTACATGGACAATGGCACCATCTGCGGCCATGATCAGCAGGACCACGACGCCAACCTCCACCGATTTCTCCAAACCGCCCAAAAACTCAACCTCACCTTCAACAAGGCGAAATGCGTTTTCCGCACAACCAGGCTAGCCATCCTCGGCTACGTCATGGAAAACGGGGTCCTAGGATACGAACCTGACCGTATGTGCCTCCTTCTATAACTCCCTCTCCATCACTGTCCCAAGGCCCTGAAGAGGTGCCTTGGATTTTTCTCCTACTACGCCCAGTGGGTCCCCCAGTATGCGGACAAAGCCCGCCCACTATTTAAGGCCACCCTCTTTCCACCGGCAGCCGAGGCCCGCCAGGCCTTCAACTGAATCAAGGCGGACATCGCCAAAGCTGCGATGCGCGCGGCGGACGAGTCCGTCCCCTTCCAGGTGGAGAGCGACGCCGTTGCCAGCGCCCCCAGACTCGTACCCACACAAGACGCCGTCTCCAGCCTCTTCCATGCAGCCCCCTCCCCCTCCATCACCCACTTGCGCACCATCGTCGCATTGGCGGCCCAGTAGTACCCACAGAGGTTGGGAAGCGCCAGTCCCCCCCTATCTCTACTCCGCTCCAGGAACACCCTTCTCACTCTCGGAGTCCCTTGCGCCCACACAAACCCCATTATACTCCTGTTAACCCGCCTAAAAAAAGCCTTTGGGGAGGCACTGGAACAGGAACAAAAACCTTGGGAGCACCGTCATTTTGATTGACTGCACCCTACCCGTCAAGGACAGCGGCAACGCGTCCCACCTCTTGAACGCCTCCTCCATTTGCTTCACCAGCCTTGTAAAATTAAGCCTATGCAGGGCCCCCCAGCTCCTGGCCACCTGGACCCTAAAATACCTGAAGCTCCTCTCCGCCCTTTTTAATGGGAGCTCGCCAATCCCCCTCTCCTGGTCCCCTGGGTGAACCACAAACAGCTCGCTCTTCCCCATATTGAGCTTGTACCCCGAAAAGTCCCCGAATTCCCTAAGAATCCTCATTACCTCCGGCATTCCCCCCACCGGGTCCGCCACATATAGCAGCAGGTCGTCCACATAGAGCGACACCCTATGCTCCTCCCCACCCCGCACCAACCCCCTCCAGTTCCTTGACTCCCTCAGTGCCATAGCCAGGGGTTCAATCGCAAGTGCGAAGAGCAGTGGGGACAGGGGACACCCCTGCCTCGTCCCTCGGTGCAACCAAAAGTACTCGGACCTCCTCCTGTTTGTGGCCACACTCGCCATCGGGACCTCATACAACAGCCTAACCCACCTGACAAACCCCTCCCCAAACCCGAACCTCTTCAGCACCTCCCACAGGTACCCCCACTCTATCCTATCGAAGGCTTTCTCAGCGTCCATCGCCACCACTATCTCCGCCTCCCTCGCCGGCATCATGATAATGTTCAATAGCCTCCGCACATTTGCGTTCAACTGCCTCCCCTTCACAAACCCCGTCTGGTCTTCATGGATGATCTGTGGCACACAATCCTCAATCCTCGTGGCTAAGACCTTCGCCAGCACCTTGGCATCTACATTTAGCAACAAAATTGGTCTGTAAGACCCACACTGCAGGAGATCCTTGTCCCGCTTCAGGATCAAGGAGATCAGTGCCCGGGACATCGTCAGGGGCAAAGCCCCCCCCTCCCTTGCCTCATTGAAGGTCCTGACTAGCAACAGGCCCAACAGGTCCATATATTTTTTGTAGAATTCGACCGGGAAACCGTCCGGCCCCGGTGCCTTCCCCGCCTGCATGCTTCCTATCCCTTTGATCAGCTCCTCCAGCCCAATCGGGGCCCCCAATCCCGCCACCAGTCCCTCTTCCACCTTTGGAAACCTTAATTGGTCCAGGAAGCGGCCCATCCCTCCCTCCTCCCGTGGGGGCTCGGATCGGTACAATTCCTTGTAAAGGTCCCTGAAGACCCCATTGATGCCAACCCCACTCCGCACCACACTCCCTCCCCTGTCCTTAACTCCCCCGATCTCCCTAGCTGCGTCCCGCTTCCGAAGCTGATGCGCCAGCATCCGACTTGCCTTTTCCCCATACTCGTAACTCGCCCCCTGGGCCTTCCTTCACGACACCTCCGCCTTCCTGGTGGTCACCAGGTCGAATTCGGCCTGGAGGCTGCGTCTCTTCCTCAACAATCCTTCTTCGGGCACCTCCGTATACCTCCTGTCTACCCTCACCATCTCCCCCAACAACCTCTCCCCCCGCTCCCTCCGCTCCTTATGGGCCCTAATGGAGATCAGCTCTCCCCTCACCACCGCCTTCAGCGCCTCCCATACCATCCCCACTCGGACCTCCCCATTGCCGTTGGTCTCCAAGTACCTCTCTATACTTGCTCGGACCCGCTCGCTCACCTCCTCGTCCGCCAACAGCCCCACCTCCAAGCGCCACAACGGGCGCTGGTCCCTCTCCTCCCCCATCTCCAAGTCCACCCAATGCGGGGCGTGGTCCGAAATGGCTATTGCCGAATACTCGGTATCCTCTACTCTCGCTATCAGCGCCCTACTCAAAATGAAAAAGTTGATTCAGGAATAAGCTTTATGGACATGTGAGAAGAATGAAAATTCCCTAGCCCCCGGCCTTGCAAATCTCCAAGTATCCACCCCACCCATCTGGTCCATAAACCGCCTCAGCACTCTAGCCACCGCCGGCTTCCTACCCGTCCTGGACCTGGAGCGATCCAGTGCCGGATCCAGCACCGTGTTAAAGTCTCCCCCCATTATCAGGGCCCCACTTCCAAGTCTGGGATCCGACCCAACATACGCCGCATAAAACCCGCATCGTCCCAGTTCGGGGCATACACATTGACGTACCTACCGCCATTTCTGCCACAATGCTCGACGCCTCGAATGACACCTTCTTTCCCACCAAGATTGCCACCACTCGATTTTTGGCATCCAGCCCCGAGTGAAACACCTGACCTACCCACCCTTTCCTCAGTCTTACCTGGTCTACCACCTTCAGGTATGTCTCCTGGAGCATAAAATGACCACATCCGCCTTCAGCCCCTTCAGGTGCACAAACACCCGGGCCCGCTTAACCGGCCCATTCAGTCCCCTTACATTCCAGATTATCAGCCGGATCAGGGGGCTACCCGCCCCCCTCCTCGCCGACTAGCCATAACCCCCTCCTCAGCCAGCCATGCGCCCGCACCCCACACCCGGCCCGTTCCCCACGGCGGCATACCCCCGTCTCGACCCCAACCCCCCCACTCGCTCCAGCTCCCCCTTGACCATAGCAGCAGCAACTCGATTCCCCCCCCCCCCCGGCTAGGACCCATCCTAGCTGATTTACTCCCCCCATTGCACTTCCGCAAGTCAGCTGACTCCTGCTGACCCGGCCACTCCCGCCTCTCCTTCGACTCCTCCCATTGTGTGGCACACCCTCCTCTCCCGTTCCCTGTCCAAAGGCTCGCCCCCTTCCCCTTCCATTCTAAGCGCGGGAAACAACCCTCGCTTCCCCGCCTCTGCCCCGCCCCCTTCAGTCTTCAGCGTGGGAAAAAGCCCGCGCTTTCCACCTACCCGGCCCCGCCACCTCTGACGCAGCTCCTTTTACAGGCCCAGTCCACTCACCCCTGACTCGGGCCTCCCCCTCCCCCGCGGGGCCCCATCTCACCGCCGGCCACCACCCCTGTTCCGTTTACTTACCCCCCTCCAAGAACCCCCCCGACCAACCCAACCAAAACAGTGCCCAACCCGCCCCAACCACCCTCACCAACCCGTAAGAGAAAAACACAGAGAAAAAGAAACCAGGAGCAAAGCAAAGGCCCCCCCCCCTTCAAAAAAAAAAATGAACATATCAACCGCAGTCCCCAAACGCCCATCCTGACCCTCAATCTGTGTCCAACTTCTCGGCCTTACCAAAGGCCCACACTTCCTCCGCAGACTCAAAATAATGGTGCCGGCCCTTGTAGGTGACCCACAGTCGCGCCGGCTGCAACATGCCAAACTTCACCCCCTTCCTGTGCAGCACCGCCTTCGCTCAATTGTACCCGGCCCTCTTCTTCGCCACTTCCGCACTCCAGTCCTGGTATATTCGAACCTCCGTGTTCTCCCACCTGCTGCTCCTCTCCTTCTTGGCCCACCTGAGCACACACTCCCAATCAACGAACCGATGGAACCTCACCAACACCGCCCACGGCGGCTGGTTAGCCTTGGGCCTCCTCGCGAACACCCTATGGGCCCCTTCCAGCTCCAGGGGCCCCTGGAAGGACCCCGCTCCCATCAGCGAGTTCAACATGGTGACCACATAGGCCCCCACGTCCGGCCCCTCCAGCCCCTCCGGGAGGCCCAGAATCCGCAGATTCTTCCGCCTTGACCGATTCTCCATCTCCTCGAACCGCTCCTGCCATTTCTTGTGGAGCGCCTCGTGCGCCTCCACCTTTACCGCCAGGCCTAAGATCTCGTCCTCGTTGTCGGAGATTTTTTGTCGAGCCTCGCAGATTGCCACCCCCTGGGCCGTCTGTGTCTCCAGCAGCTTATCAATAGAAGCCTTCTAGCAGGTCTGCTTTAATCTCTGCTCCTCCGCCCACTGCATCCACGCTGCCTGGTCTCCGCCCGCCGCCATTTTGTTCTTCTTCCCTCGCACCTTCTTCGGGTCCACCACCACCTTTGTAGTCGCCCTGCTTCTTGTAAAAGCCATATACTATCGGGGAGCTGTTATAATCTCCTTCCCACACCGGGAAACGTCGAAAAAGTGCCGTTGAGGGCCCTGAAAAGAGCCCAAAAGTCAGTTTTTGCTGGAGCCACCGAATGTGCGACGTAGCTCCTCATAGCCGCAACCGGAAGTCCCGGTGTTTGATTAATTTTGATTGCAGGAAATCAGCATACATACCCTGCACATTGATATACCCAGTTCTCATGTCCTGGTGGCAGTTCTATAGACCACTTCAGTAAGTAATTTGAATCTAGTGATGTAAACCTGCGGAGCCCCCACCTGTACACAGTTCACTTCCGATCCCCCCTAAACTAACATCAAATATAAAGCACCTTTTGTTTTCCTACCTGTGTGGAGGAATTTCTAAATCTTTGCCATTGTTGGCAGGCTGTTGATGCTAAATCAGTGGGGATTGGAGCGAGAAGAAAGGGGTGCGTGCAGTTCAAAGGTTCGAATGTCTCTCATTTTAGGACCATGTCACTGTTCACAGTTCTAGATGTCAGCCCTGAAGTTGCCTGCAATTTAAAATTACGTTGTTTCGGATTAAGAAAAAACAATTGCCTATGGTTTTAGAACATTACCAAACCAATATTAGTCATTCATGGACACCTCTCTCTGTATCGGTGTTTATAATAAAACTTATTGGATTTCCAGAAATTGAATCCAATCCTTTCTGCTGCAGTAAATTATTTTACTCAAAGGATGTGTGGAAAGTTATTTAGACATGAAATCTAAGACTCCAAAATAAGCAGCCAGACAGAGATCCTTTAAAGTTCCTATTGTATTTTCTCTGACTTCAATGGAAGGCATACATAGCAACCTGTTACCTGGGCCAATTCCACTGTGACTTGCCTAATTCAATTGGACATTGATGACTGGCATATGCCTGAAAAGCCGCCCGCAGGGATCCCAGCAAGGTCACAAGGACTGTGAGTGGGTGCTGCAGTCAGACACACTGGTGTCAGCAATGCTGTGCGCTCTTCAAGGCTACATGAAATGCATGAAAATTCTTAATCAAAGTTCGACCTTTCGAGCCTGAGGCAGTGACACTTCATGCTGGTTATTAAGGGCAAGAATAGTAAATTATGACTGTATGTATACACAAAATGTGATTGTGTTTTACGATTTGTAACTTTTTAATTTTGAACCTTTCCGCCACTGTGAAAC
Organism: Scyliorhinus torazame; assembly: GCF_047496885.1. NCBI lineage: Eukaryota > Metazoa > Chordata > Chondrichthyes > Carcharhiniformes > Scyliorhinidae > Scyliorhinus > Scyliorhinus torazame. The sequence goes on along the minus strand of NC_092716.1, from coordinate 199,641,102 downwards.
TCCCCCCACCCCCACTTCACTTCTGGGCACCAGTGTTAATATCAAATGCTCCCAGGTCAGATGTAACATTAAAAGCAAAACACTGCGGGTTCTGGAAATCTGAAATAGAAGGTGTAATATTGTTAGCAGCAAGGCAGCGTTCCAGATTCAACTGTGTGAATTTCTTATTCCCAATAAACCAACCTTATTGTTTCTGTAAGTGAGATTGACAGATTGGTGCACTATGTGCCAAATTACAGACACTTTTGTGTCATGAATGAAGGGCCACTGGTAACTGGGTTTGAAACCGTTCCGACTCATATCCCACAGCAGCCTTAGGGCAAGTACCAAGATAAAACTTGAATCCATCAGCCTGAACAGGCTTCGAACTTAGGATCCAGGGGTGAAAGAACATTTCACTAACTTGTTTAACACTCATAAACACAGCCAATCTCTTCTTAGATTTTCTTTCTTAGTATGATAATACTAAAAATAAGTAAGCTAATTCAAAATAGAACTGTGCAAAGAAAGATCTGCAGAAACATTTACAAGTTTTAACCATATATTTCCCTGAATTTTCCTAAGCTTGACAAATTAATTTATATGTATTTATTGCAATGTTGAAAGACCACACAAACACGGTAGCACAGTGGTTAGCATTGTTGCTTCACAGCGCCATGGACCTGGCTTGGGTCACTGCTGTGCGGAGTCTGCATGTTCCCCCCGTGGGTTTATGTGGGTTTCCTCTGGGTGCTCCAGTTTCCCCCCGCAGTCCAAAAATGTGCAGGTTAGGTGGATTGGTCATGCTAAATTGTCAAAAGTGTCAAAAAGGTTAGGTGGGGTTACCGGGTTACGGGGATAGGGTGGTGTGGGCTTAAGCAGAGTGCTCTTTCCAAGGGCCAGTGCAGGCTCGATGGGCCGAGTGGCCTCATTCTGCACTGTGATTCTATGATTTAAAATCAGATGCTTGTTAGAAATAAATTAACAAATTGGATCATTCGTAAATATTTCTAAAACATGATGGGCGGTATGGCGACACAGTGGTTAGCATTGGTGCCTCACAGAACCAGAGACCTGGGTTTGATTTTGGCCTGGCGTGAGTGTCTGTGTGGAGTATGCACATTCTCCCTGTGTTTGCATGGGTTTCCTCAAGGTCTGCTGGTTTCCTCCCACAGTTCAAAGATGTGCAGTTTATGTGGATTGGCCATGCTAAATTGCACCTTAGTGTCCAAAGATGTGACGGTTAAGTGGGATTACAGGGTTAGGGCGAGAGAGTGAGCTGAGATGGGTACTCTTTGAGAGGGTCAGTGCAAACGCGATGGGCCGAATGGCCTCCGTCTGCACTGTAGGGATTCTATGGATTCTATGATGGTAGTTTTAGTAAAGGCAACAGAGTCAGCCGAGTAAAAATAAAGTACTGGTTTATTCACAACAGAAATGTATATACACACAGGACCTGGTTAGGCTTCACCGATCCTTTCTCTCTGGAGGCCTGTTGTATATGAGGTCTAGCTAGGCTGACCTCATATACAACAGTCCCTGCTCTATAGCTAAAGGGAGGGTGTACACTCATCGATGCACTATCATCAAACCTGTCCCATATAGTTTGTGCGGGATATTACAGTACTGCAGTTTACAATATTTCAATAGTGGAATTAAATTGGATCTATTGTTTATTTATTAGAAATGGAGGCATAACTGTGAGCATATCCTCGGCCATCCCTGCGTTAACAAGAAGCGTAGTTAGGAGAAAATAAAAGCGCTGCAGTAAACCAGCTTGGATTTCAAGAACTTTTAGTTGACTTCACCTTACACTCCAGAATTCACTTCTTGAATTCCTTTGCCTTGACACTTCTCTTCCTCCTTTTTACCAGCTTTGTAATGTCTCTTGCTCAATGTTTTTGTTTATCGCTCCTAACTCTCCTACTCCTTCTTGGTTTTGGTCTCTCATTTATGAAACATATGCGGATATTTACTACATAAATGATGCTAAGTTTTCAAAAAACGTTCCCAAGCACTTCACAGAAGAAATCTACGCTGCACAGAGGGCGAAACGAGGAGGGCTGGTCAAAAGCTTCATCGGTGGTGGGTTTTACGGGAGGAAGGGTTTAGAGAGAAAACTCTGCAATGTGAACATGTGGGGGTGGAGGAGGAGATGTCAAGGAAGACCTGCCAATGTCAAAGTTAAAGGAGCAGCACGTGCCCAAGAAGCCAGAGAGGTGATAGGCTACCCTGATTCGTGAGTGGGTGCATGAAAGGCCCTCCTTCATCTCAGTGGCCGCAAGATGTAAATCGGGCTTGTTCACTAACCGTGACCCTATCAACAAGATTAAATACATTTAATACACCCCAAATATTTCATAACGAGTTACAGAAAATGCTTAATCATTCATATATTAACAGAACTAACATCAACTTCAAATGGTAAAAGCAAAATAAATATTTACACTTTGGATGCAGAGAGAGGGCACAGCTCTCACAGTCAATGTTGTATGCAATCAGCATGCACCTCACTTTACTTGCCCTTGCTGTTCGTGTGTATCACTTCAGTCATACTGGTGGGGAAAAAAAAACTGCGTGGATGGAAATCAGTGTTACGTGGCAAACTTGCGCATGGGCAAAATATCAAAAAAATGTTCGAACCCAGATGGGCCACATGTGCAGGTGCCCACCACTGAGCTAGAAAACTCCTTTTCTGATCATGAGCTTCAATCCCTTATGATACTGGCATGGTGGCAGTGGAAACGCTGATCTGGCATGGCTCTGGAGGAGGTCTTCCCATCCCTCCACAGGTCTCCCAGCAACAAAGAAAGGCAGTATGATGGTTCAAGTCATTCTGCCACTGTCCCTTCTCCCAGCTGGGTAGTTGGATTTAGAGTAAATTGTTGTGAAGTCTATATCACTGCAAGGGCTGCCAGCCTTGGACTGCTACCCATTCAGGACTCACTCCAGTTACCACTTCAAATGGTGCGTTTGATGTTGGATCCTTTCAACTCGATTATATTTTAAATTGCCACACTTGTCCGCAGAGAATGTTTTAGATACAACTGTCTACAGAATCTATGGACTCTACACTTTGAAACTTGCTTTCATTGACATTTTTCTATTTACCATTTTTGTTCCATTTTTTAACACAGTGCAACTGGCTGTTAGTTGTGTGGGTTGACAACATACTTAATGTATCTGTGTGATTATCTGACTGTAAACATATGGATACATACACATTGCACAATGCTGGTAAGTTAAGGGCATTGTGCAATGTGACATTTCTACAACGTAGATTAAATAGAGAAGGCAAGGTAAACCTAGAAGTTAAATGGGATTTAACTGAATTGCACAACAGCATTGTGTCAGTTAGAAAGTCAAGAATACTAACACATGGCAATGGATTAGAAGGTTTTTTGTCTGCAGTTGGTGGATTGTATATTTAAGTAATGCCTGCCCATGCGAATTCTCACAAATAGTTGTAGTGTTGGAAGAAAAAAAGAGTATTTGACATGCATGTAATACTTTGGCATCAAGCCGCAGCAAGTCTAAAACCCTGCCAACTGTCATTATCCTTCTGGTAAATTCAGTTCTTATAAACTGTGTGATAGCACAGGACTGCATAGTTCCCATTGAACCAGAGCCTGTCTGAGTAGCAGCATTTTCCACTCTTGAATGGGACTGTTGGCCTCATGGGGATTTGTGTCTTAGAATGTGGTAAGTGATTAGATTGGCCCAGATTTTAAAATGCTCCACTGTTCTACTGCTGCTGAAAGACATTTCCTATTCTTCCCAGCCAGCTTTGTCAAAGCAGTGGATTATCTCTGTGGTCTTCTTTGTGATGCGTAGTCTAACCTAATGCCAGTTTACTAAAGGCTGGTGTTACGTAAGAAAATGCTCTCTTTCTCTACATTTCTATGACTTGATAATCACATTGGTAAGTTTGGATAAAAATAATAATCTTTATTACTTTTGTCCTTGCTGAATGAATATAGTTTGGCAAAATTATATTTATAATCTAATCTGTGAATTTATCAGATTTTTAAAATATACTGATATAAAATAACAGAAACAGCATTCTCATGGGGATCAGATAGCATCACAAACCACATCAAAAAGGTCCAGTATAGTTAGCCCATGTTCACCCTTGGAATTAAGAGGATATAATACAACTCCAAACTTAATGCTAATTATTGCCTCAAAATTACTGCTGGCAATATTAGCAAAAGCACACTGACAATGTACAAAAGCTGTTCCCCTGCCTTCTATTGCAGTGGGGCCATTAACCTGATTATTTCAAATGGCATGAGGCCTCTGTTAAAATCGCAAATAAATGAATGTAATAAGAATCACACTATGGTTTGTCTGTGGATCCTAAAATCGGAGAATGTCGTAGCACAGAAATGGGTTATTTGTCCGATCAAGTTGGCCCCCACATGTCACCTTGTTAAATTCCACTCTCTTGTGCTGTCTCAGTATCATTTAAAATCACACCCTAGTTAAATTTCACAGTCCTGTTCTGTCCCTCTCTTCAACAATATTTCTTTTTTTTCAAATAACTATCTCATTGGTTTTAAAATAATGAGAGGGCAGGATTTTCCGTTTCTGAGACTAAGGGTTGGATTCTCTGATTTTGAGCCTATGTGCGGAGGATTTGTGGGCTTTTACGTGAAAAAATTCAGCGCCGCCCCCTCACCGATCCTGGGATCGGCGAGGGGCTAGCAGCTGCGCCGCGTAAAACTCCCGGTTCCCACGATATAAACGGCCGGGTCCGTGGCCGCGCATGCACACGGCGACGACCTGCAGCGATTGCGCCGTAAAACATGGCGGCGGACGGGCACGGATTCAACGTGCTAGATAGTGCCCCCCTAACCACACCGTGGCCACCCCCCACCAGTCCCCCCAGCCCTTGTGGAACCCACCCGGCCAGCAGCACGGCTCCTGTCCGACTGGCGGTGCTGGACACATTCTGCAGGCGCCACGCCGGGTTTCCGACCGCTGAGACCACACGTCAACCGCGCAGTCGGGAACTCGACCCATCAGGGGCGGGGCATTGGGGCAGAGCCTTCAAGTGACACGCAAAGGCCGTCCCAACGGCGGGCGACACGATGACGCCATTTTAGAGGGGGCGTCAAAAGGTATTCTCCGCCCGATTACGAAATCGGCGTCGGGGAACGGTGAATCACGCCCTAAGTGTTGATGCCAACGCAGAATTTGTGCACTTTCATGACAGAAAAACAGGCGCCACACCTGGACCGATTCCCCTACTGTTAAGGGGCTAGCACCGGTGCCACGTGGAACACAATCGATTCCAATGAGAAACGGTGCCGGATGCACTGGTTCCGCGATTCACACTCAAAGGCTGACAAGTTGCAGCTGCATATACACACTTTACTCCCCACACACACCATTCCAGCCAACAAGATGGCAGTGACGAGAGCAGCCCTGAGATTTATCGATGCTGAGCTGGAGACCCTCTTGGACACGGTGGAGGAGCGGAGGATGAACTTGTACCCCGGCACGGGAAGGAGGCTGCCAGCTGTCGTCATTCGCTGTGCCTGGGTGCAGGTGGTACAGGCGGTCAGCGCCGTGGACAACGTCGTCCGGACGGGCTAGCAGTGCCAGAAAAAACTGCACGACCTCCTCAGGACGGCCAGGATGAGTAGGCAGCACTGTTCCCCTGGCAGTAACCCACGTACCACACACCCGTAACCCAATCCCATCCCACCCACAGAATGGCCGAATCCCCACCCTGCCCCACATGCCAGTACCCATACCGGCCGCCATGGCCGAGTGCCATGGCCACTGAGGCCACCAGCTACCCACCCTCTGGGCTGCATTCGTCGGACTGTCTAACGCTGTCGTTTTCTGTCCCCCCCCCCCAGGAGGAGGCCGTGCAAAACTGCCGGGAGTGGGGGAACACAAGAGGTGGACCGCCAGACCTGCGGCCCCTCACTGTGGCCGGGCAGAGGGCCCTGGACATGGTTGGCGGCCGAGAGGAATGAGAGGTCGCTGAGGTGGCACTCTGCCATGGGCGAAGAAGTGAGAACCCGCTTAGTTGCGGTTTCCCATGACGTGTGCCAACCCCCCACCACCCTCACTCCCATACCACCCTCACCCGCACACCACCCTCACGTGAATACCAGCAACCCCCACCTCTACCCAGACGCCGGCCCCTATTCCCTCCCGTCCTGCAGTCTAATCATGCGTCTTGTCTTGTGTCTTGCAGGATCTCTTATTGATGGGGCGGGTCCATCGGATGTCCACTGCCCGCAGCCAGTGCCGCAGCCGGGACCCTCCCCGTGAGCCGAGCACTGACAAGGAGAGCAGCTCGGACACCAGCCCTCCGCCCGAGACTCAGGAGACCCCGGAGCTCGGGTCGGAGGATGACACAGATTTCCCATCACAACTATCTTCAACAGCTTCCACCATCCCAGAGACACTCACATCGGTTGGGCACTTTAGTGAAGAGGCTCCTGGGACACTATCTGGTGTCCCTGCACAGCAGGTGGAGATAGGAGCATCCGAAGGGGCGGACAGTCTGGGGGAAGGCTGATCCCAGGGACTAGTTGCCATCCAAACGGGTCTCGGGTTTCTGGAACAAACAGTCCCATTGATTGTGGAGATGCAGTCGCAGAGTCAGGGACTACATGAGGGGTTGTCGGCGAACATCCAGCGCCTGCAGGTGCATTTGGAGGAGTCCACCCTGTTTCATGACCAGGAGGTGGTGCAGTCAATGCTTGCCACCCAGGCAACACTGAACGGGTGGCGTCCGTGGTGGAGGCATTGGGGGATTGAGGGTGATAGTTTCTCCTATGGATGAGCATGTCCAAGGCGCTGGCCGAGGCCCAGGACAGGATTGTCACCTCACAGGCGACCATGTCCCAGAGCCACCTGGAAATGAGCATGGCTGGAAACGTTGGTGCATTGGCCAGGCGCTGGCAAACGTGATGCAGACACAGAGGGAGGTGGCCTATTCTCAGAGGGAGATGGCGCAGTCACTGACTGACGTGACATAAACTCAGGTGTGGCGCAGACCGAGACGGAGATGGTTCACTCCCTGTGCCCTGAGCACCACAGCGACTCAGACCCGCCCCCCCCCCCCCCCCCCCCCCCCCCTCCTGTCTCTGGTGCATCTGGTGAGCAGTGGGCAGGATGGGGTGGTTCCACACAGCCGGGTCCATCCAGGCCCAGTCGCCCCAGAAAACGCCCGCCAATGGGAACCCAGGTCGCAGGGTGGGAATCACAGCAGACAGCCTCCACTCCTGCTGTACTGTCTGGGGACCCACCTAGACGTAGCATTAGGGCTCATAAGGCCAGGAAGTTAGACACAAGTTAAGTTGGCATGGGTGCAGGGAACAGTTCAGTTATAGGGGCCAGGGCACAAATCTGTATGTATAGTGCACATGTCGTTGCCACCGTGGGTGTGAGGGGTGGGTTATTCTGGGCTAGCAGAGGGGGGGGGGGGGTTGATATGGGTGGACGTGGCAGGGGGGGGGGGGGGTGGGAGAGAATGGGTGGATCATGTGGGTGGCCTGGGCCCCCCCCTCCCCCGGACTACCCTCACCCCCATACCACCCTCACACCAACACCAGCACCCACCACTGCTACACCAGCGATCCGATGGGACCATGTGATGGAATGGCCAGCTCACATGCAGGGCTCATCCAGGTGGAAAGTGCTACCGTGGACAGGAGTCAGACATTGTCATACGATGCTGAGCAGCAGAGCTCATCACAAAGTGGGTTGTCATCATCCTCCATCCCATGGACCAGACCTGGTGTTACTGCAAACCCAGGGCCCCCACCCCGTGGTGCAACAGGTATGTAACATGAAGGGAGTTGCAGGTGGAGGGAGGGGTGGAGTGAGGGAGTGTGGGGTTGGGATGCGGTGTCCGTGCCCCTGGTCAGTTCTCACCTTCCACCCCCCCACCGAATCGGTGAACCTGGAGGCGATGAGAGCTTCCCGTGTCGGCCCTGATGCACACGTCGTGCGGCCTCCCGTGCCTGCCTGGGATCCATGTCCTGCCCGCCCACCTCCTCCCCCGCATCCTCCTTATCGGAGGAGGCCTGGCGTTCGTCCTCCTCCGCCAGCACATCGCCCCTCTGCTGTGCGATGTCGTGGAGGACGCAGCAGGCCGCAATGTGAGCGACCCTCCCAGCATCATTCTGGAGGGGCCTCCAGTGCGGTCCAGGCACCTGAACCGCATCTTCAGGAGGCCGAAGCACCGCTCGATCACGCCCCTGGTTGCTGCATGGGCTTCGTTGTAGTGGGTCTCCGCGTCGGTCTGTGGTCTCCGGATAAGAGGGTCATCAGCCATGACCGCAGTGGATAATCCCTATCAACGAGGAGCCAACCCCCCAACTGGGGTGGTGGGTCTCGAACATGTCAGGAATCGTTGAGTGTGCCAGGATGAGGACGTCGTGCACCAGGCACCAGGGTACCAGGCACAGATGTGTATGATGCGCAGCTGATGGTCACATATCAGCTGCGTATTCTGTTATCTGCATGTGCCCGTAGTGGGACATGCATCCCGTCGGTCACCCCCTGGACCCAGGGCATCCGTTCATGGCGGCAAACCCTGATGCTACGGCATCCTGGTGGGCTCACTCCACATTGAAGTGGATGTATTGTGCCGCTTGGGCATATAGGGCCTCCGTGACGGCGCGGATGCACCTATGCACTGAGGTCTGTGAGATCTCGGACAGCTCCCCACTCTGCACCTGGAAGGACCCCGTTGCGTAAATGTTCAGGGTGACCGTTACCTTGACAGCCACTGGAAGCGGGTTTCCTTCCCCATTACACCGTGGTGCCAGGTGTGCCATCATCTGGCAAATATGTCGCACTGTCTCTTTGCTCAGCCGGAGTCTTCGATGGCCTGCCCGTCCGGCAGGTCCTCGAATGACAGGCGGTGCCGGTATACACGAGGCCTTATGGGGCGCTTTCTTGGCACCTCCTCCACTTCGGCCTGTTGGGCAGCCGGCTGTCCAACCTGGGTAGCTGCCACTTGCCCCTCTGCTGCCCACTCCGCTATTGCAGCTTCTTCTTCCTCCTTGAGCAGCTCCAACTTGTACAGCCGCAGTGCATCCCCCAGGGCTGCGGCGACTAGCAGCAAGGCCACCATTGCTGGTTGAATTCCAATATCCATTGTCTGCAGGGAGTGAAAGGGGCTGGTTTAGCACACTAGGCCAAGGCAGGCCAGCAGCACGGTTCGATTCCCGTACCAGCCTCCCCGAACAGGTGCCGGAATGTGGCGACTAGGGGCTTTTCACAGTAACTTCATTTGAAGCCTACTTGTGACAATAAGCGATTTTCATTTCATTTCATTTTCAAAGGCCAACATGTTAGCATGATGCTTACCCCCGTGCCCAACCAGGTCCATCGGGCTACATGGTGGCCCCGGTTGGCACTGTGGGCTCCGTCCCTGCATGTCCCTCACCCCGCACTTCTGGCCCCGTCGGTGGCCTGCACCATGGGGGCCTCTGGCCCTGGTGCCCATCCCTGATGCCAGGGGTACCGTTGGCTGACACTGCCCTCACCAGGGTATGCACTGTGGCCCCCGTAGGTGTTACTGCGGGTGTTGCTTTGGGTGGGTTGCCGGCAGACGTTCTAATTTTAGACACAAATGTTTAGTATCCAAGACTTTCAAAATCAGTTATGGCACCATCAGCTGCCAAGAACCATCAACTGCCAAGAACCATCAACTGCCAAGAACCATCAACTCTAGCCGAACAATATGGATTGGACTTTGGCTACTGAGCCAGGTAGCTCAAGTTGGCAAATTTCCCGACTTGGCAGACATACCTTGATTTAAAAGATCCTGAATTGCACAATTTTGTCTCCAGGTGTGGGATGGAGTTAGGCCCACTAATCCCGGAAGCAGATCATAGGCAGCCATGAGGTGGGTGAGTATAAAACTGATGTTCCTAACTCTATATAAGTGTTAATCAGACAGACCAATAAAGTATCAATAACACCTCACACCTCTTTTTCTGGTCCAAATAAAGCATTGAGGCATTGACTGAAAAAGAGCACAGAAAGAACACATTATTATAAACTCTTAAAAATGTCAATCAAACAAATTCAGCATTCACTTCACTTGTCAAAACAGCCTCCCTGTTGAACTCATGCTTTTATTGATAAATGCAAATTACTGCAGATGCTGGAAACAAAAACAGAAAATGCTGGAAAAACTCAGCAGGTCTGACAACATCTGTGGAGGGAGAACAGAGCTAATGATTTGAGTCTGGATGACTCTTTGTCAAAGCTTTTATTGCTTTGGACTCTCAGCCCAGAGTGTATAATGAGGACAGGTTGTCCAACTTGCACTCCTTTCAGGGACATCTTCCACTCTGGGGATTGTGAAATTAACGTCATGGTTATTAGAATAGCTGCAACCGTTAAACCATTCACTGAATCTAGCTAAATAAAGTAGAAATTTGAATTTTCTATTTGATTTAGAGTTAAAAAGCCTTATTGTCTCTCTTTATATTTAGAAAGTGCAGGTCACCATACAAAATGACAATCCACATTCGTACGCAAAGGTCAAAACCTCCTTTGCGGTCTCCAGTTGGATCTCTTCCTTGTTCACAGACCAGAAGATCAAGATTCCAAAATTCAAGTGAAAGCTGTGGTGTAGTTTCAGATTGCGAGAGCAACAATTCAAGTCGTAAAAAGAAATGCAGCCTTCGGTTTCCAAGGATCAAAAGATGCTTGAGTGCACCGCCTGGATCAGTTAGGTAATTACATCGAGGCATTCAATGTTACTGAAAATTAATGTTTTAAAGTTCGACATTCATAGAATCATAGAATGTACAGTACAGAAGGAGGCCATTCGGCCCATCGAGTCTGCACCAGCCTTGGAAGGAGCATCCTAGTTAAGCCAATGCCCATCCCCATAACCCAGGAACCCCACCTAACCTTTTGGACACTAAGGGGCTGTGGTAGGCTATATTAGGGGTATCGCGGTACCTAGGTGGGATGTACCTTATACTGTGGTATGAGTGGTGGAACCTGCCTGCTGGTTCTGCCCAGCAGGTGGAGCATAAGACTGTGTTTCACCCACAGCAGTCAATCTGTACCGGAGCTGCTGGGGTAACTACTTGTTCGTTAAAGCCTTCAATTGGACTACAATCTCGCTTCAGTAGTGATTGATCGTGCATCAATTTAAGGAACAAAATTGAAGAATGGCTGCTCTCCGCATCAAGTCAGAGAGTCTACAAATCAACCCCCACACAGCAAATGCAGCAGCAACTTTTAAACATTGGCTGGCATGTTTCAACGGGTACATCAGGACGGCCCCGACTGCCCCCATGGAGGAACAGAAAATGCACGTCCTCCACTCAAGGGTGAGCCCAGAAATCTACACGCTTATCGAAGACACGGACGGTTTCGAGGACGCAATGACTTTGTTAAAAGAGCATTACGTCCGCACTGTGAATCAGGTATACGCTCGGCATCTTTTAGCTACCAGTCGGCAGATCCCAGGGAAATCACTGGACGATTTTTACCGCGCATTGTTAGTGTTAGGTAGAAACTGTAACTGTCCACAAGTCTCAGCCAATGACCACACCAAACTCTTAATACGGGATTCTTTTGTTGCGGGCATGCTATCCTCTAAAATCCGCCAGCGACTGCTGAAAAATGACACGCTAGGGCTTAAAGAGGCACGGAAACGCACTCCCTAGATGTAGCCTCCCCAACGCCCAGGCCTCTGTGGTGGTATGTATTAGGGGTAGTATGGTACCTGTGAAGCCGAGAGGCTACTGGCTGACAGGTCCCGGGTCCTGGTTGGATCTGCCGCCTGCTGGCTCCGCCCTGAAGGCGGCGTATAAGAGCTCGAGTGCTCCCAGCAGCCACATTCTGTAACTGAGCTGCTGGGGAACAAGTCTTGCTTAATAAAGCCTCGATTGATTTCATCTCTTCTCGACTTGAGTGAGTAATTGTTGCGCTACAATTTATTAAGCAAGCTTAAAAGACTGGAGCTCCAGATCGCCCCGGAGTGTCTGCGAATCAGCCCCTATGCAGCAAACTCGGCGGCCGTGTTTAAACACTGGCTAGCATGCTTCGAAGGTTACCTTCGAACGGCCCCCGGCCAGACCACGGAAGATCAGAAAATGCAGGTCCTGCATTCCAGGGTGAGCCCGGGGATCTACACGCTCATCGAAGACGCGGAGGATTTGCCGACGGCGCTCGCCATGCTGAAAGGGGTCTACATTCGGCCCATAAACCAGGTCTACGCACGCCACCAACTCGCGACGAGACGGCAAATCCCTGGAGAATCGCTCGACGAGTTCTACAGCGCGCTTTTGATTCTGGGAAGGAACTGCAACTGCCCGTCGGTAAGCGCAAATGAGCACACGGAGCTCCTAATCAGGGATGCTTTCGTGGCAGGTATGACTTCTTCTCAAATTCGCCAAAGATTGTTAGAAAGAGACTCGTTAGGACTCACAGAGGCACGGGCCCTAGCGGCCTCCCTCGACATGGCCTCACAAAATGCCCGCGCCTACGGCCCCGACCGCACGGCAGCCCCTTGGGCTCCGTGGACCCCCGTTGCGACCGACTCCCCACCCCCCCCCCGCAAGGCTGCGCGGCTAGAGCACCAGACCATCCCGGTGGGCCCAGGTGCTAGTTTTGCGGGCAGGCGAAACACCCCCGGCAGCGCTGCCTGGCCCGCGCAGCTATTTGTAAAAGCTACGGCAAAAAGGGGCATTACGCAGCGGTGTGCCAGTCCCGGGGGGTCGCCTCAATCTCCGGGGGAGAGCGGGGACAGCAGACTCAACCCCCCCAGCGCTCCATGTGCGGCCCGCGGGCGCCGCCATTTTGGGCCCCGGACACCACGATGGAAGGATGGGCCACGTACGATCCATGGGGGCGGCCATTTTGTCCACCACTGACCGCGTGCGATCCATGGACGCCGCCATCTTGGCTGATAGCCAAGGACCCCAGCATAGACGGCTCCACGGGGCCGGACGAAAACGCCACGGTGCAGCAACCTAGACTGGCTTTGGTGACCCTGGACCAATCGCGGCCCCGGACGCTCCAAACGGCAATGACAGCGGTGCTGGTCAATGGGTACGAGACGCCATGCCTAATCGACTCTGGGAGCACGGAAAGTTTTATCCACCCGGACACGGTAAGATGCTGTTTTCTCTCTATTCGTCCGAGTACCCAAAAGATTTTCCTGGCTGCGGGGTCCCATTCAGTAGAGATCAAAGGGTTCTGCATCGCGAACCTAACGGTGCAAGGAAGGGAGTTTAAGAACTATAGGCTGTATGTCCTTCCCCAACTCTGCGCTCCCACTCTCTTGGGGTTAGATTTCCAGTGTAACCTCCAGAGCCTTACGTTCCAATTCGGCGGCCCAATACCCCCACTCACTATCTGCAGCCTCGCGACCCTCAAGGTTGAACCGCCTTCCTTGTTTGCGAACCTCACCCCGGATTGCAAACCTGTCGCCACTAGGAGCAGACGGTACAGCGCCCAGAACCGAACATTTACCCGGTCTGAAGTCCAGCGGCTGCTGAAGGAAGGCATAATCCAGGCCAGCAATAGTCCCTGGAGAGCCCAGGTGGTAGTTGTGAAGACCGGGGAGAAGCAGAGGATGGTCATAGATTATAGTCAGACCATCAATAGGTACACGCAGCTCGATGCGTACCCTCTCCCCCGCATATCCGACATGGTCAATCGGATTGCACAGTACAAGGTCTTTTCCACCGTGGACCTCAGGTCCGCATACCACCAGCTCCCCATCCGCCCGAGTGACCACAAGTACACGGCCTTCGAGGCAGACGGGCGGCTCTACCACTTCTTAAGGGTCCCATTCGGTGTCACAAACGGGGTCTCGGTCTTCCAACGGGAGATGGACCGAATGGTTGATCAGCACGGGTTGCGGGCCACGTTCCCGTATCTCGACAATGTAACCATCTGCGGCCATGACCAGCAGGACCACGACGCCAACCTCCACAAATTCCTCCAGACCGCTAACGCCCTGAACCTCACCTATAATGAGGAAAAATGCGTTTTTAGCACCAACCGTCTGGCCATCCTGGGATACGTAGTGCACAATGGAGTTATAGGCCCCGACCCCGAGCGCATGCACCCCCTTATGGAATTTCCCCTCCCCCACTGCTCCAAAGCCCTGAAACGCTGCTTGGGCTTCTTTTCGTATTACGCCCAGTGGGTTCCCCAGTACGCAGACAAGGCCCGCCCGTTAATTCAGTCCACTACCTTCCCCCTGTCGACAGAGGCCCGCCAGGCCTTCAGCCGCATCAAAGCGGATATCACAAAGGCCACGATGCGCGCCATCGACGAGTCCCTCCCCTTCCAGTTCGAGAGCGACGCATCCAATGTAGCTCTGGCGGCCACTCTCAACCAAGCAGGCAGACCCGTGGTCTTTTTCTCCCGGACCCTCCACGCCTCAGAAATCGGCCACTCCTCAGTGGAAAAGGAAGCCCAAGCCATAGTGGAAGCTGTGCGACATTGGAGGCATTACCTGGCCTGCAGGAGATTCACTCTTCTCACTGACCAACGGTCGGTAGCCTTTATGTTCGATAATGCACAGCGGGGCAAAATCAAGAATGACAAGATCTTGAGGTGGAGGATTGAGCTCTCCACCTATAACTATGAGATCTTGTACTGTCCCGGAAAGCTGAACGAGCCGTCCGAAGCCCTATCCCGCGGCACATGTGCCAACGCACAAGTAGACCGCCTCCAAGCCCTCCACGAGGACCTCTGCCACACGGGGGTCACTCGATTCTACCATTTCATGAAGTCCCGCAACCTCCCCTACTCGGTCGAAGAGGTCCGTACAGCCACCAGGAACTGCCAAATCTGCGCAGAGTGCAAACCGCACTTTTTCAGGCCAGATAGAGCGCACCTGATAAAGGCTTTCCGTGCCCGAGCCAGCACCTGCACCACCACCGGGGCTGAGGCGATCGACAAGAACGACCAGGGCACCTGCTCGACTCGTGGAATCCGCATGACACAACAAGAAAAGGAAAACAAACTTGTAAATAATTCTGACAACCTGTACATAATTAACTGTTGGGCTAAATGTATAGCCACTGTGGGAAATCAGTTCCAGGACCAGCCTTGTAAACCCCTACCACCATGCGAACCACCACCCCGCCGGGTTCTTTTTTAACAAGGGGTGAATGTGGTGGTATGTATTAGGGGTAGTATGGTACCTGTGAAGCCGAGAGGCTATTGGCTGACAGGCCCCGGGTCCTGGTTGGATCTGCCGCCTGCTGGCTCCGCCCTGAAGGCAGAGTATAAGAGCTTGAGTTCTCCCAGCAGCCGCATTCTGTAACTGAGCTGCTGGGGAACAAGTCTTGCTTAATAAAGCCTCGATTGATTTAATCTCTTCTCGACTTGAGTGAGTAATTGTTGCGCTACACCTACGTTCCCGACCGGGCAGTACCCGCATGGACAGGGTGGACCCCACCCGCGGCCGATTCCAAAGACCCCTAAATTCCCCACAAGCTTGCGCAGTGCGGCAGCCAGGAAACCCCGGGGGGGGGAGGGGGCCCGATGCAATTTTTGAGGGCAAAACAAACACCCCCGGGAACGCTGCCCGGCCCGATCCGCAATCTGCAAGGGCTGCGGGAAAAAGGGCACCTCGTGGCAGTATGCCAGACCCGGTCGGCCGCAGCTGTCTCCACAGGCGAACCGGGCCCGCTGCTATTCCTCTCCTCAGAGGCCATGTGCGATTCATGGGGCCAGCCATCTTGGATGACGTCTTAGGACCCCGACTTGGCTAGCCATGTATCGCCTGATGAGATCCCCCAGCCGGTCATGTGCGATTCATGGGGGCAGCCATCTTGGATGACGTCTCAGGACCCCGACTTGGGTGGCCGTGTATCGCCCGACAAGATCTCTCAGCTTCTGCACAACTTGCCTCAGTGACACTGGACCAGTCTCGGCCCCGAACGCTTTCAACTGCTACGACGTGGGTACTCATCAACGGGCACAAGATGTCCTGCTTGATCAACTCTGGGAGCACGGAGAGCTTCATCCATCCCAATACGGTAAGACACTGCTCCCTTGCTGTACACCCGATTGAACAAAAGATCTCCCTGGCCTCTGGGTCTCACTCTGTGGAGATCCGGGGGTACTGCATAGCCAACCTCACGGTCCAGGGCGTGGAGTTCAATAACTTCATACTCTATGTCCTCCCCCATCTCTGCGCTGCCACACTCCTGGGACTGGACTTCCAGTGTAACCTGCAAAGTTTAACGTTCAAATTCGGCGTCCCCATATCCCCCCTGACTGTCTGCGGCCTCGCGACCCTCACGGTCGACCCGCCTTCCCTGTTTGCAAACCTTACTCCCGATTGCAAACCCGTCACCCCCAGGAGCAGACGGTACAGTGCCCAGGACCGGACCTTCATTAGGTCGAAAGTCCAACGGTTACTAAAGGAAGGCATTATCGAGGACAGCAACAGGCCCTGGAGAGCTCAAGTGGTTGTTGTAAAGACCGGGGAGAAACATAGGATGGTCATAGACTACAGTCAGACCATCAACAGGTATACGCAGCTCGATGCGTACCCTCTCCTCCGCATATCTGAAATGGTCAACCAGCTAGCGCAATACAAGGTTTCCTCCACAGTAGACCTTAAATCAGCCTACCACCAGCTCCCCATTTGCCTGGACGACCGCAAGTACACTGCATTCGAAGCAGATGGGCGGCTCTACCACTTTCTAAGGGTTCCCTTTGGTGTCACAAATGGGGTCTCGGTCTTCCAACGGGAGATGGACCGAATAGTTGACCGGTAGGGTCTGCGGGCCACGTTCCCGTACCTCGACAATGTCACCATCTGCGGCCACAACCAGCAGGACCATGACACCAACCTCCGCAAATTTTTCCATACCGCAAAAATCCTTAATTAACCTACAACAAGGACAATTGCGTGTTTAGCACCGATCGCCTAGCCATCCTCGGCTACATAGTGCATGATGGAGTCATAGGCCCAGATTCCGAACGCATGCGCCCCCTCATAAAGTTTCGCTTCCCCCACTGCCCCAAAGCCCTGAAACGTTGCCTGGGCTTCTTTTCTTATTACGCCCAGTGGGTCCCCAATTATACGGACAAGGCCCGCCTACTAATCCAGTCCACGGTTTTTCACCTATCGGCAGAGGCCCGCCAGGCTTTCAGTCGCAGCAAAGCAGTCATCGCCAGGGCAACGATGCACGCAATCGATGAACCCCTCTCCTTCCAGGCCGAGAGCGACGCATCAGACGTAGCTCTGGCTGCCACCCTCAATCAGGCGGGCAGACCTGTGGCCTTCTTTTCACGCACCCTCCACACCTCAGAAATCCGCCATTCCTCCATCGAGAAGAGGCCCAAACCATCGTCGAAGCTGTGTGGCATTGGAGGCATTACCTGGCCGGCAGGAGATTCACTCTCCTCACTGACCAACGGTCGGTAGCCTTCACGTTTGACAATGCACAGCGGGGCAAAATTAAGAATGATAAGATCTTACGGTGGAGGATCGAGCTCTCCACCTATAATTACGAGATCTTGTATCGTCCCGGGAAGCTCAACGAGCCTCCTGATGCCCTGTCCCGCGGCACATGTGCCAGTGTACAAGTGGACCGACTCCGGACCCTCCATGACAACCTCTGCCACCCGGAGGTCATCCGGTTCTTCCACTTTGTTAAAACCCGCAATCTGCCCTCCTCCATCGAGGAGGCCAGGGCCGTAACCAGAAACTGCCAAATCTGCGCGGAGTGCAAGCCGCACTTGTACAGGCCAGAGAAAGCGCACCTGGTGAAGGCTTCCCGCCCCTTTGAACGCCTCAGCGTGGATTTCAAAGGGCCCCTTCCCTCCATCGATCGCAACACATATTTCTTGAACATGATTGATGAGTACTCCCGGTTCCCTTTCGCCATCCCCTGTCCCGACATGACGGCTGCCACCGTCATTAAAGCCCTCCACAGCATCTTTACCCTATTCGGTTTCCCCGCCTATATCCATAGCGATAGGGGGTCCTCCTTTATGAGTGACGAGCTGCGTCAATTCCTGCTCAGCAAGGGCATTGCCTCCAGCAGAACAACCAGTTACAACCCCCGGGGAAACGGGCAGGTAGAGTGGGAGAACAGGACGGTCTGGAAGGCCGTCCTACTGGCCCTACGGTCCAAGAATCTCCCAGTGTCCCGATGGCAGGAGGTCCTCCCCGATGCACTTCACTCCTTCCGATCACTACTGTGCACTACTACCAATGAAACTACTCATGAACGTCTCCTTGCCTTCCCTAGGAAGTCCTCCTCGGGGACCTCGTTCCCAACATGGCTGGCAGCCCCATGACCCGTCCTACTCTGCAAACACGTACGGGCCCACAAGTCGGACCCACTGGTCGAGAGGGTACATCTCCTCCATGCTCACCCCCAGTATGCCTATGTGGCGCACCCCGACGGCCGACAAGACACTGTCTCCCTCCGGGAACTGGCCCCCGCTGGATCCCCACCCTCACCCCCCCCCCCACCAATCCCAACCATTTTTTCACCGCCGCACACCACCACAGCCCCCTTCCCAGGAGGATCTGTCCCCCCACTGGCCCCATCCGGATGCGATGAAGCTGAAGACGACACGCTCCCCGAGCCACAGATGCCCGAGCCGACGCCAGCATCACCGCCGGGACTGCGATGATCGCAGAGGACGACCAGGGCCCCCAACCGGCTGATAGTTTCATTGTAAAATGAACTTGTAAATAATTGTCTGTAAATATGTGTATTGCATGTAAAGGCACCGAAGGGTACTGCTATAACCTCTACCACTGTAAAAGCAAGGCCACCACCCCCGCCGGACTCTTTTTAAACAGGGGTGAATGTGGTAGGCTATATTAGGGGTATCGCGGTACCTAGGTGGGATGTACCTTATACTGTAGAGTGTACCTTATACTGTAAACCCAGTGGTAGAACCTGCCTGCTGGTTCCGCCCAGCAGGCGGAGCATAACAGTCTGTGTTTCACCCACAGCAGTCATTCTGTACTGGAGCTGCTGAGGTAACTACTTGTTCATTAAAGCCTTCAATTGGACTACAATCTCGCTTCAGTAGTGATTGATCGTGCATCAAGGGCAATTTAGCATGGCCAAAAGGCAGCATGGTGGCGCAGTGGGTTAGCCCTGCAGCCTCACGGCGCCAAGGTCCCAGGTTCGATCCCGGCTCTGGGTCACTGTCTTTGTGGAGTTTGCACATTCTCCCCGTGTTTGCGTGGGTTCCACCCCCACAACTCAAAGATGTGCAGGGTAGGTGGATTGGCCACGCTAAATTGCCCCTTAATTGGAAAAAATGAATTGGGTACTCTAAATTTTTTTAAAAAGAAAGAAAAAAAAATTTAGCATGGCCAATTCACCAAACCTGCACACCTTTGGACAGTGGGAGGAAACTGGAGCATCCGGAGGAAACCCACGCAGACACAGGGAGAAAGTGCAAACTCCACACAGTCACCGAGGCTGGAATGATGACGAAGGATTTGCATTTATGTAGCGCTTTTATCATATTGCATAGAAGTGACCTGATCAGTTTCACATGTAATGAGTTATCTTTGAAGCACGGCTGTCATGACAAAGGACTTCAAAGGTGGGGGGGGGGGGGTAACAATTTTACAAGAAATAGCAAAGTCCCGAAAACAGCCATAAGGTGAATGGCCAATGAAACAATGTTGGTGGTACTGACTGAGGAAAGAATGTTGATTGATGAAAGTAAATGCTTATTGCTCAAATATATCTGGAGCAGAATCACACTTCCCTGTACCTTTTCTCCACCTTCCCCCTCATAGGACTATTAGATATAGGAGCAGAATTAGTCCATTTGGTCCATCGAGTCTGCTCCGCCATTCAATCATGGCTGATATTTTTCTCATCCTCATTCCCCTGCCTTCTCCCCGTAACCCCTGACCCCCTTATTAATCAGGAACCTATCTATCTCTGTCTTAAAGACACTCAGTGACTTGGCCTTCACAGCCTTCTGCGGCAAAGAGTTCCACAGATTCACCACCCTCTGGCTGAAGAAATTCCGCGTTACCTCAGTTTTAAAGGATTGTCCCTTCAGTCTGAGGCTGTGCCCTCGTGATCTCATCTCCTCCTAGTGGAAATCATCTTCTCCACATTCACTCTATGTAGGCCTCTCTATTCTGTAAATTTCAATGAGATCCCCCCATATCCTTCTAAACTCCATCGAATATAGACTCAGAGTCCTCAACTGCTTCTCGTACGACAAGCTCTTCATTCCCATGATCATTCCTGTGAACTTCCTCCGGAGCCTCTCCTTGGCACATCCTTCCTTAGAGAAGGGGCCCAAAACTGCTCACAATATTCCAAATGGGTGTCTGAACATAGCCTTATGCAGCCTCAGCAGTACATCCCTGCTCTTGTATTCTAGCCCTCTCAACATGAATGTTAACATTGCATCTGTCTCCCTAACTGCCAACTGAACCTGCATGTTAACCTTAAGAGAATCCTGAACGAGGATTCTTAAGTCCCTTTGTGCTTCAGATTTCCGAAGCCTTTTCCCATTTAGAAAATAGCCTATGCCTCTATTCTTCCTACCGGAATGCACAACCTTGCACTTTCATAGAATCCACACAGTGCAGAAGGAGGCCATTCGGTCATCGAGTCTGCACCAATCCCGAAAGAGCTCCCTACCTTCGCCCAAACCCATTCCTATCCCCGTAACCCCACCTAGGGGCAATTTTGCATCGCCAATCTACGTCACCTGCTTATCTTTGGACTGTGGGGAAAAACGGAGCACCCGGAGGAAACCCGCACAGACACGGGATGAATGTACAAACTCCACACAGTCACCCGAAGTCAGAATCGAGCCCGCGTCCCTGGTGCTGTGAGGTAGCAGTGCTAACCACTGTGCCACATACCACTTTTTCACATTGTATTTCATCTGCCTTCTTTGCCCAGTCGCCTAGC
Organism: Scyliorhinus torazame; assembly: GCF_047496885.1. Classification (NCBI taxonomy): domain Eukaryota; kingdom Metazoa; phylum Chordata; class Chondrichthyes; order Carcharhiniformes; family Scyliorhinidae; genus Scyliorhinus; species Scyliorhinus torazame. The sequence goes on along the minus strand of NC_092716.1, from coordinate 199,620,220 downwards.
CTGTCCTAGTCCTTCTGCAGTGTTATAACCTTAACAGGTCTCACGGAGTAGGGATGATCCAGTATCCCGTGGAGCTTGTGGAATACCAGCTCCCTGATAAGGGGGCGGGGGATCCTGAACACAGTTCATATGTCTTTGCACAAATAGAGTCGGCCAGGTGTGCCTCGACTAGAGAATACCCAATCGGGAACTACTGGAACTGTGCCTAATAGTTAACGTGTTAAATAAAATACGTTTTGTTTCTCTCTGCAACTCGTTGTGGACTCCTTTTGTTGCCCCTTACAAAATGCAGCCTCCCTACTTCCTCAACACTACCTGTCCCTCTACATAACTTTGCATCAGCTGCAAACTTAGCAACAATGCCCTTAGTTCCTTCTTCCTTCTTCTCATGGTTCAGCTGTTCTTCCCTGCTATCCAAGAGAAGGATAATATTTTGCTGTGCATCAGTGAGATGCTGAATGATGAAGATGAGGCCTTCTCCCAACCTATGTAAAATGGCAGACTGAGTGCAGGCCATTGACGAGAGCCAGTGCTTACTCGGTTGTCTGCCACATCTGATGGTCACTCTTTCCATGGAGCTGGATAACACTGACAAGGCCTGAGACACCACTGGCAAATGCTGCAGATAGATTCCTCCAGTCTCTCTCCAATTTCATGCTATATCTCTGAAAATGCTGTGTTCACCTGAGCAAAGCTTGGATTTTCTTGAGACCTTCGATGGAGCCTCTCCATCGCTGTCCCACCTCCAACACCTCCTGATGTCCACTTGTGATTTGTGGCTTACAATGCAACAATTGTGTATGTCCCACCTGATCTGGTGGAGGGTGGAGGAGTCACGGGATGTTGCTTCTTCAATGTGCGCTCTGGGATCCTCAGCCCCACTCCACTGCAGCTCCTGCATCACGTTTGATGGACTTTTGCAGATGGAAGACATGAATTAAAACTGACAAGATAGAAGGGTTTAAAGTCCTCATTATACAGATGTTTATATTTCAGTGACTGGTGATATTGAGTCAACGTGAGTGATTGTTGTGTGCCGTGTGCCTATGTGATACCTAATTCTGTCACCAGATATTTCGAAGACGCCCCCCCCGCGCACCCCCCCCCCCCCCCCCCCCCCCCCCGTCCATCTCTCCATTAACAATGCCCAGGCACTCTGCCACTTTACCAATCTCCATGTCCAGAGGGGAAAACCACTAAAGCTATACGTAGCACTAGACCATGCAAGATCAAGAGAGAGGATCAGTGATTGGGTATGGGGGGGGGGGGGGGGGGGGGGCTCGGTGGGGAGGGTGGTGTTGCAGGGGGTTGTCACAATCTGTAGTCGGGGGAACGGAAATGTCAAATGTTCACAATTCAGACATGTTAAACCTGATGCATGTGAAGGCTCTGTCACGTTAATTTTCACAACAGACCTGCCTGCACCCCACCCCCTGTTGCCGTCCGCTCACACCATCCCCCCACCTTCCCCAGGAACAGTGATCCAAGATCAAACATCCCTGATGCAGACCCTGTTCAGAGGATGGGTGTGAGTGCGCTGCAGTAGAAAGACAGGAGTCAGACTTTGGCATAAACTGAGGAGCAACAGAGCTAACAACACAGCGAGTTATCATCACTCTCTTGCAGTGTATATTGACCCGCTGACAATGCCGACACAGGCCCACCACCCGGGGGTGATGTTACACAGACCCTTGAATGGTGAAACAGTGTAGTCAGGGAGGCGGGTGGTGTGGGAGGGTTGGGGAATGGAGGCTGGGGGAGAAATGAGGGAAATCTGTGGGAAGGAGGGGGTTGTGGGGGAAGGGGGATAAGTGGAGGGGGATGAGCTGACAGACTAAGCCTCACCCTATGTGAATCGGGTGAGGATGATGGCTTCTCTGGTCCTCTGGGCATATGAACCCTTGCCGCCTTCGCTTGTCCTCGATCCTCCGGCTCCTCCTCCGGGTTCTCCTGATCCGCCTCCTCCTCCTCCTTAGATAGGAATCACATGTCCCTCCTCCTCCTCCTCCAGCATGTCGCCCTGCTACTGTGCCAGGTTGTGGAGGGCACAGCAGACTATCATAAAACAGGAGACCCTCTGGGGCTGTACTTCAGTGCACCACCAGAGTGGTCCAGGCATTGGAACTGCATTTTGAGCAGTCCGATGCACTGCTCAATGACAGTATGGGTGGCAGTATGGGTCTCGCTGTCTCGTTCTCCACCTCGGTCTGCGGCCTCCGCACTGGCATCATCAGCCAGGACCTCAACGGCTACTCCTTATCCCCCAAAGCCAACCCGTCATTCTGGTGCGGTCCTCGAAGACGCCAGGGATCTCCAAGCGTCCCAGGATGTAGCTGTCATGCACACCCGCTGGGAAGTGGGCACACAAGTACATGATCTGGAGGTGATGGTTGCACACGAGTTGAACATTCAGGGAGTGGAACCCCTTATTGATAATGAATCCCTGATACCCTTGCATCAAGGTGACATGCATGCCATCAATTACCCCTTGCACCTGGGGCAACCTGGCGATAGCGGAGAATCCTGCAGCCTGGGCATCTTGCAGGGATCAAGTCTGATGCCCCTGGCATACAGGGCATCCGTGACCTCAAAGATGCACCTGTGGGCTGTACATTGGGAAATGCTGCACAAGTGTCTGCTCGAGCCGTTTTGAACTTGTTGCACAGATGTTCAGGGCTGCGGTAATCACTGGGAGCGCATGTCCTCCTCCTCAAGGGGTGCCAAGCTGTCTCTTTGTTAAGATGGAGTCTCCAGCAGTACATGCTGTCCCTCATTTCCACGAAAGACCACAACGTCTGTCCACCTTGGACTGTCAATCAGTTAGGGGTTTCCAGTCTGAGACCCTCAAATCCCCCAAGCCTCACCACCCTTACGTGTCCGCCTTTCTTCATTGTGCCATCCACCGAGCCAGTTGTGCTGGAAAACATCGCTGTGCAGACTCACACCCAGCCACAGCAGGAGCTCCTAGACCCCAGACCCCTGCCAGGAACCTTAGCCTTCTCATTATCCATATAGTTCCCTTGGTCGGGATTCTCCCCTACCTGGCGGGGCGGGCCGTACCGGCGCCGAGGAGTGGAGTGGTTAGGCCGGCGCCGGCGGGGTTGGCGGCCAGCCGGCACAGAAGGGCTTGGCGCCACGCCAAAGGGCCTCCGCCGGCCGGCGCGAGTTGGCACATGCGCGGGAGCGCCAGTGTATGCTGGCGTCATCCCAGTGCATGCGCAGGGGGGTTCTTCTCCGCGCCGGCCATGGCGGAGGTTGACAGCAGCCGGCGCGGAGGGAAAGAGTACCCCCACGGCACAGGCCCCGCCCGATCGCGGGCCAGGCCACCGTGGGGGCACCCCACGGGGCCAGATCCCCCCCGCGCCCCCCCGAGGACTCTGCAGGCCGCCCGCAGAGCCAGGTCCCGCCGGTACGGACCTGGTTTGATTTATGCCGGCGGGACCGGCCGAAAACGGGCGGCCGCTCGGCCCATTGTGGGGTGGAGAATCTCCTGGGGGGGCTGCTGCCAGTGGCCGCCGACCTGCGCGGCGCGTTTCCCGCCCCCAACAAAACCCCGGCGCCAGAGAATTCGGCAGCCGGTATCGGGGCAGCGGGGCGGGACTCATGCCGTCCCCCGGCGATTCTCCGACCCGGCGGGTGGTCGGAGAATTCTGCCCCATATGTCTGCAAGCATATCCCCAGTGCTGAAGGCCAGCTGCTGAATTTGGTTGTTGGCTGCTGTCTCTGTGGTGCTGATGCTTTTAGAATCAGAGAGTCCCTACAGTGCAGAAGGAGGCCATTTGGCCCATCGAGTCTGCACCGACCACCAGAAAGAGCACCCTCCTTAGAGCCACTGCCCCAACCTATCCCTATAACGCTGTAACCCCACCTAACCATTTTGGACACTAAAGAGGCAATTTAGCATGGCCAATCCATGGCCAATCCACCTAACCTGCACATCTTTGGACTGTGGGAGGAAACTGGGGCACCCGGAGGAAACCCACGCAGACACAGGGAGAATGTGCAAACTCCACACAGATAGTCACCCGAGATCGGAATTGAACCCGGGTCTCTGACGCTGTGAGGCACCAGTGCTAACCACTGTCCAGCTGTGCCGCCCTAGAGTTCAGACAAACTGTTCAGGCTTCAAAGTTCGACTGAACTGCGATGCAATAATCATTGTCTGAGACTTGGCACGTGTACCCATGAGAACCCACGTGGGTTGGGGGCATTTAATGAAGCACTGGAGAAGGGGGAGTTGCCAGAGACGATGACGCAGGCAGTAATCACACTAATTCCGAAAAAGAGGAAGGACCCGGTGGAATGTGGGTTGTATAGGCCTCTATCACTTTTGAACACGGATGTGAAAGTATTGGCTAAGTTGTTGGCGGGGAGGACAGTGGTTAGCACTGCTGCCTTACAGCACCAGGGACCCGGGTTCAATTCTGATCTTGGGTAAGTGTCTGTGTGGCTTTGCACTTTCCCCCCATGTCTGCCTGGATTTTCTCCAGTTTCCTCCCATATTCCAGGTTAAGTGGATTGGCCATGTTAAAATTGCCCCTTAGTGTGCAAGAATATGCATACAAAATGGGATTACAGGGTCAGGGCAAGATAGTGGGCCCAGGTACGGTGCTCTTTCAGAGAATCAGTGTAGGCACGATGGGCAGACTAGCCTCCTTCTGCACTGTACAGATTATATAAGATTATTTGGTTTTAACCTGTCCAATCGCCTTCGATGTTAACTAATAACTTACTGAAGCCATCTGTTCATAATGATTCACTTTGTTCAAAGTATGTTAAGAATGGATGCGACTGCATTATTGTTTGTTTCACACCCTGGACCTATTTACTTTATACAGGAAGGCACACTCATCATTATCTTCAAGGCTCCTGTCAGGTCACAGAGATAGCAAAGAAAAACCACTCTTTAAACGCCAGCAGTGGATTATAAAAGTGACGGCCTACAAAAATGGGACCAGTGATGTCTCTGCAAAAGTAACAGCACCAAGCATCAAAATGGTAATGGCTAATGTCTGAGTTTCTTTATGGCACTGGATACAATTAATCATTTCTAGCTCCACTTGGTTCTCATAGGCGGTTGAACACATTTTATCTTAAATCCATTAACTGTTTCACCTTTTCAGGCCATTAAAATGATAGGCACGATCCGAAAGGTCAAACAGCCCTCCATTATTATTAATTGAGGCTCCCAAGAAGTAGTATCACTGGGTAGAAATTGCACCTCATTGCACCTATCTTAGGGTTATGGAATGGACACAATGAAATCCAATTTTGCGGGTTAACATCTTGTGCTCTAAAGATGCCTGAAAACTACCTGTTCCAAAATTGGCCGAAAGGTGGCATCCGATCTTTTTTGAAAGCAAATCTAATGCCTGTTTTAGGACATCTCATTGAAGTTGCGCAGTAATGCGTGGGGTAGACAGTGGGAGAGACTCTGCTTTTTTTTTGGCCTTGGCGAGGCATGCCGCTCCGAGGTCAAACTTACCTCCGCTCGTCAGTACAGGAAGATTGGATTGGACTGGATTGGATTTGTTTATTGTCACGTGTACCGAGGTACAGTGAAAAATATTTTTCTGCGAGCAGCTCAACAGATCATTAAGTACATGGGAAGAAAAGGGAATAAAAGAAAATACATAATAGGGCAACACAACATATATAATGTAATTACATAAGCACTGGCATCGGATGAAGCATACAGGGTGTAGGGTTAATGAGGTCAGTCCATAAGAGGGTCATTTAGGAGTCTGGTGACTGTGGGGAAGAAGCTCTTTTTGAGTCTGTTCGTGCGTGTTCTCAGACTTCTGTATCTCCTGCCCGATGGAAGAAGTTGAAAGAGTGAGTAAGCCGGGTGGGAGGGATCTTTGATTATGCTGCCCGCTTTCCCCAGGCAGTGGGAGGTGTAGATGGAGTCAATGGATGGGAGGCAGGTTCGTGTGATGGACTGGGCGGTGTTCACGACTCTCTGAAGTTTCTTGCGGTCCTGGGCCGAGAAGTTGCCATACCAGGCTGTGATGCAGCCCGATAGGATGCTTTCCATGGTGCATCTGTAAAAGTTGGTAAGGGTTAATGTGGACATGCCGAATTTCCTTAGTTTCCTGAGGAAGTATAGGCGCTGTTGTGCTTTCTTGGTGGTAGCGTCAATGTGGGTGGACCAGGACAGATTTTTTGGAGATGTGCACCCCTAGGAATTTGAAACTGCTAATCATCTCCACCTCGGCCCCGTTGATGCTGACAGGGGTGTGTACAGTACTTTGCTTCCTGAAGTCAATGACCAGCTCTTTAGTTTTGCTGGCATTGAGGGAGAGATTGTTGTCGCTACATCACTCCACTAGGTTCTCTATCTCCCGCCTGTATTCGGACTCGTCGTTATTCGAGATCTGGCCCACTATGGTCGTCTCGTCAGCAAATTTGTAGATGGAGTTGGAACCAAGTTTTGCCACGCAGTCGTGTGTGTACAGGGAGTAGAGTAGGGGGCTAAGTACGCAGCCTTGCGGGGCCCCGGTGTTGAGGACTATTGTGGAGGAGGTGTTGTTGTTCATTCTTACTGATTGTGGTCTGTTGGTCAGAAAAGCGATGATCCAGTTGCAGAGTGGGGAGCCAAGTCCTAGGTTTTGGAGCTTTGATATGAGCTTGGCTGGGATTATGGTGTTGAAGGCGGAGCTGTAGTCAATAAATAGGAGTCTGATGTAGGAGTCCTTGTTTTCGAGATGCTCTAGGGATGAGTGTAGGGCCAGGGAAATGGTGTCTGATGTGGACCGGTTGCAGCGGTATGCGAATTGCAGTGGATCAAGGCATTCTGGGAGTATGGAGGTGATGCACTTCATGATCAACCTCTCGAAGCACTTCATTACGACTGACGTCAGGGCCACTGGACGGTAGTCATTGAGGCACGTTGCCTGGTTCTTCTTTGGTACCGGTATGATGGTGGTCTTCTTGAAGCAGGTGGGGTCCTCGGAGTGGAGTAGGGACAGGTTAAAGATGTCCGCGAATACCTCTGCCAGCTGGTCCGCGCAGGCTCTGAGTGCCCGACCAGGGATCCCGTCCGGACCCGTCGCCTTCCGAGGGTTCACTTTCAGGAAGGCCAATCTGACTTCGGAAGCTGTGATGGTGAGTATGGGTGAATTATGGGCTGCTGGGGCACTAGACAGCGGATTGTTGGTTACCTGCTCGAACCGAGCATAGAATGCATTGAGTTCATCGGGGAGGGGTGCGCTGCTGCCAGAGATACTGCTCGGCTTCGCTTTGTAGCCCGTTATGTTGTTTAGTCCTTGCCACAACCGCCGAGAGTCTGTCTGTGATTCTAGCTTGGTTTGATATTCTCTCTTGGCATCTCGGATGGCTTTGCGGAGGTTGTACCTGGATTTCTTGTATAGGTCAGGGTCGTCTGTCTTGAACGCCTCAGATCTGTCTTTCAGTAGGGAGTCAATCTCGCGATTGAGCCATGGTTTCCGGTTGGGGAACGTACGTACTGCTTTCTTTGGCATGCAGTCTTCCACACATTTGCTGATGAAGTCTGTGGCATACTCATTTTTTAAAAAAAATTATTTTAAAAAATGTTTTTATTCTCCATTTTCACATTTACCTTCAAAATTTACACCCCACCCACAAACAGTAAACGGTAACAAATACAAAATGAATCCCCTTAACAATACCAACGATCCCATCCTCCCACCACCCCAAACAACAGCCAACCTGTCAATATATGCATCCAATAAAAATTCCTCCCACGGTGGAAACAAAAAACAAAGGAGAAAAAGAAAAAGGAGTCCGGGACCGCCGATGGTCACCATTGACCTATAGAGTCACCTAGACCTAATGCGATCTAAGTGCTTTCGCATTACACAACCCTGGACGTGCACTTGATTGGAAGCCGGTCCTGTCTGGTAGATGACAGTCCTGGAGAACCACTGGGCATGATCTGCAAAGTTTTGGCCATGCACTGGGTCACCTGGTACAAAGTGCCCGGGCGGTCGACGTCGAATGGGCAATGCCCTTGCAGGTCCTGGTTGTGGTGCACCTTCCCGCTGATGTCGAAGAAGACTCGTGTCCATCTACCCCGAAGACTGTTCCCGCAACCCGCATTTGAATGTCTGGACCGCCTTTTCCACGAGCCCATTCGAAGCCAGGTGGTGCGGGCAGTTCGGATTGTCGTATCCCTTAGCCTTCAGAAACCCAGCGAACTCTTCGCTCGTAAAAGGTGTGCCATTGTCCGTGACTAACATGTTGGGTATGCCATGGGTACAAAAAGACAAAAATAGCTTCCTAATCTTTGCCCTGGAGGCGGTTGCCCCCATCTTGGGGACCTCCAGCCATCTGGAATGGGCATTGATTGCGAGAAGGAACATCAAACCCTGAAACAGGTTGGCAGAATCAGCACGCAACCGCACCCATGGCCGTCCTGTCCATTCCCAAGAGTGGAGGGGCGCGGCTGTCAGGAGCTTCTGGTGCTCCTAACAGACGGTACATTGTTGGGCCAATTGTCAGCATCCAGGCCCGGCCACCAAACGTAGCTACGTGCTAACATTTTCATTTTTAATACTCTTGGGTGTTCATTGTGGAGATCTTGCAAGATCAAACCCTGGCTCTTTTCCCGGATGACGACACACGTACCCCAAAGCAGGATCCTGTCCTCCACACTACATTCGGACATCTTAGATGAGAATGCCCGCAATTCACCTGGAAGCTGTCGCTGCTGCCCACCATACAACATGAGATGTCGAACTTTGGAAAGAAGTTTGGGTCCACTCCTGGATCCAAGATGCAGTGACCAGCAATGAATCCATAAAGATAAGGGTGGTGGGCAGCACGGTGGGGCAGTGGGTTAGCCCTGCTGCCTCACGGCGCCGAGGTCCCTGGTTCGATCCCGGCTCTGGGTCACTGTCCATGTGGAGTTTGCACATTCTCCCCGTGTCTGCGTGGGTTTTGCCCCCACAACCCAAAGAGGTGCAGGTTAGGTGGATTGGCCACGCTAAATTGCCCCTTAATTGGATAAAATGAATTGGGTACTCTAAATTTAAAATTAAATTTAAAAATAAAATTTAAAAAAAGGTAAGGGTGGTGACAACTTCTTCCACCCTGGGAGGAGATGGAGGCCTAGTCAGCAAGGGCAGTCAGCTCAACGCATCGGTGTGCTCAATCTGACTGCCCGACCAATGTTCAAACGAGTACTTGTAACTCAACTTGTACGCAACTACTACTTGCGGACGTGATAGGCGGAATGGCCCTGTCCTCTTTTAACAGACCGAGTAACGGTTTGTGGTCAGCGATGAAGGTGCAATGGCGACAGTACATGTATTGGTGAAATTCTTTTACTGTGAAAACCACCGCCAGGACCTCCTTTTCTACATGCGCGTACTTGCGTTCAGCCACTGCCAGCATCTGGGAGATGAATGCGAAAGACCGATCCCTACCATCTGCCATCCTGTGAGAGAGAACAACCCCACTGTTGCACGGTGATGTGTTGCATGTGATGGTGAGACGCTTGGCGTGATCATAGTGAGTCAACAACCCGGAAGACAAAGTTGTGTCTTCACTTATCTGAAAGCCGTTTCCTGCGCCCTCCTCCACGCCCATTCTTGGTTTCTCTTCAAAAGTAGATGCAGGGGGGGGGGGGCAGCATCATTGCAAGATTCAGGATGAACTTGCCGTAATAGTTCACAAACGTTAAAAACGATCGAAGATGCATGGTGCTCGTAGGGGCAGGCGCCTGCTGAATGGTGTAAGCCCTCGTGGTCCTCCCGATAGCCCACCTGTTTCATGTGAAAAACACACTTGGCTCCCCGCAGGCAGATGGCCAGACTCCGAAAAACGCCAAAGAACCTCTGCCAGGTTGTCCAAATGCTCCTGCTTGGTCGCTCCAGTGAACAGCATGTCATCTAAATATAACGCTACATGCGGTAACCCGCGCAGAGTGTTCTCCATCACCCGCTGGAATATGGCACAGGTCAACGACATGCCGAAGGGCAACCTGGTGTACTTATACAGGCCACAGTGCATGTTGATCGGGAGGTCGAGTCCAATTCGAGTTGCAAATATGCACGACTCAAGTTTAGTAAATGAGAGCCCACCTGCTAATTTAGAGTGTAGTGATTTCAGCTTTGCATGGACACTAACCAAGCAGCTGAAGTCAGGAGTTGAGATCTGACCTGACCCTTGAACAATGCAGAGAAGGGAACCATGAAAATGCAATCTGCTGTATATTTATAAGGTACATTTTCAAAACCTCTATTCTGTTTCATATGTGAGTGAAGAGTCTTTGGGGGATAGCCCCTCAAAATGGTTATGGGTATTGTGATGTGTGATTAGTCCATGCCCATTGATTGCATAACAGGCAACATGCCAACTTGCGCTTTATGCTCATTCAAGTGATCTTTACATCCAGCCAGCCCCACCTACATTGTTCATTGACTGGATGCATCAGCAGGGGGTCAATATTATGAGTAGCTTACCACTTAAGGTTAGCCTGCGCTGGCGCTGCTTAAAGATAACCTGTGCCTCGCCACGGTGAGATGCATTATAGCTGATGGTAGTGCTAGGATTCTATAAAGAGGATCTGACCAGCCAAAGCCTGTAGAATGGCACAACTGCGCAGAGAGTGGCTACAAGGTTCTCGCACGCTGCACTCGAGGTCCAAATGAAAGGTGAAAGGATGTTTTTTATCTGCAAGGGGAGAAGGAGGCCTTCCATCACAAAGTCAAAAGGCAATGGCAGTGATGATCAAAGTTTTTTTTTCAAGCGCCTTTTATTCAAACTTGTATCAAAGTAGGTTACAGCAAATAAACACCCCTGGAAACATTCTTCCCAACAATCAACTATACAGTTTGTACAGATTTTTCTCCTTTGTCACCCCCCCCCCTTCCCCATCACCCACCCCCACCCCCCTGCAATGAACAGCTCCTCAAACACGGCCACAAACATCCCCCACCTTTTCTCAAACTCCCCTGCTGAGCCCCTTAACTCATACTTTATCTTCTCTAACCGCAGGAAGTCATACAGGTCACCCAACCATGCTGCTACCCCCGGTGGCGATGCCGACCGCCACTCCAGCAAAATTCGTCGCCGTGCAATCAGAGAGGCGAAGGCCAAGACATCGGCCTTCCTCCTCTCCACGAGCTCCGGCTTCTCTGAAACCCCAGATATCGCCACCAAAGGGTCCGGGTCCACTCCCTTCTCCACTATCCTGGCTAAGACCGCGAACACTCCCGCCCAGAATCTTCCCAATTTTTCACAACCCCAAAACATGTGCGCATGATTCGCTGGCCCCCACCCACACCTCTCACACTCATCTGCTACCCCCTGAAAGAACCCACTCATTCTCGCCCGAGTCATATGCACCCTGTGCACCACCTTAAACTGTATCAGGCTCATCCTTGCACAAGAGTAGGTCCCGTTTACCCTTCGCAGTGTCTCACCCAATACTCCCCAATTGATCTCCATTCCCAACTCCGCTTCCCATTTCTCCTTGATCTTCACCACCCGCCTGCCTCCCTGCTCCCCAGCCACTTATATATATCCCCAATTCTTCCCTCCCCTTCCACATCCGGAAGCAGCAGTCGCTCCAGCAGGGTGTATCCCGGCAATCTAGGGAACCCCTTCCAGGCCTTTCATGCAAAGTCCCGAACCTGTAGATACCTGAACTCACTCCCCCTCAGCAGCTCTACCCTCCCTCTTAGCTCCTCCAGACTGGCGAACCCTTCCTCCAAATACAAATCCCTCACCTTGACCAGCCCCACTTCCCTCCACCTCCTGTATACACTATCCATCCCCCCCGGCTCAAATCCATGATTCTCGCACAGCGGCGTTAGCACCGACATCCCTTCCACCCTAAAATGCCTCCTCAGCTGATTCCATATCTTCACCATGGACTGCACCACTGGGCTCCCTGAATACCTACTCGGAGCCATTGGCAATGCTGCCGTCACCATAGCCCTCAAACTAGACCCCTTACAAGATTCCTCCTCCATCCTAACCCACTCTACCCCTTCTCCTTCCCACCACCGCCGCACCTTGTCCACATTTGCCGCCCAATAATAATGAAGCACGTTTGGCAACGCCAGCCCCATCCTGCTGCCTCTGCCTCTGTAGCAGGGTCCTCCCCACCCTCGGCACCTTCCCCGCCCATACAAAGTCAGAGATGATTGTGTCCACTTTCCGAAAAAAGGCCTTTGGTATAAAGATCGGGAGAGCCTGAAAGATAAACAAGAACCTTGGCAGAATATTCATTTTCACCACTTGGACCCTCCCCGCCAACGTTAAGTGCAGTGTATCCCACCTCTTAAGATCCTCCCTGGCCTCCTCCACCAGCTTCATTACGTTCCACTTATGGAGCCCCGTCCATTCCCTCGCTACCTGAATCCCCAAGTACCTAAACCTATCCCACGCTCCCGTAAATGGCATCCTCCCTAAATTAGCCCGCTGTGCCAGCTCATACACCGGGAATACCTCGCTTTTCCCGACATTCAGCTTGTATCCCGAGAACCCTCCAAATCTCCCCAACAGGCCCATAATCCTTCCCATACTCTCCAACAGATCCGAAACATACAGCAAGAGGTCATCGGCATAGAGCGACATCCGATGCTCCCTCTGTCCCCTCATTGTCCCCTGCCACTCTGCCGACCCCCTGAGAGCCTTTGCCAATGGCTCTATGGCCAGCGCAAATAGCAGCGGCGACAGCGGGCACCCCTGTGTAAGTCAAAGCTTCGTGAGCTCATATCATTCGTCCTCACCTTCGCTCTTGGCGCCACATACAGCAACCGCACCCATGTCACAAATCTCGGCCCAAACCCAAACCTTTGAATAAGTACCGCCACTCCACCCGATCAAATGCTTTCTCCACGTCCATGGACACCACCACCTCCGGTACCAGAGCTCTCAACGGATTCATCACCACATTCAACAGCCGTCTTATATCACTCGCGAGCTGCCTGCCCTTCACGAAGCCTGTTTGATCTTCTGCAACCACCCCCGGGACACAATCCTCCATCCTCCCCGCCAACAACTTAGCCAATACTTTCACATCCATGTTCAATAGTGATATGGATCTATAAAACCCACATTCTACCAGATCCTTCCCTTTTCTGGGAGATGAGTGTGATTACTGCCTGCTTCGCTGTCTCCGGCAATGCCCCCTTCTCCAGTGCTTCATTAAACGCCCCCAACAGATCTGGTGCCAGGTCCGTCGCAAATTCCTCATAAAATTCTGCTGGGTACCTATCCGGCCCAGGGGCCTTCCCTGACTTCATACCCCTGATACTATCCAGCACCTCCCTCAGCCCCAGGGGCTTCTCAAATGCCTGCCTCTTTGCTTCCTCCACCTGGGGAAATTCCAGCTCGTCCAGAAACCACCCCATGTCCCCCTCCTCTCCTCCTGGGTCTGCCTCATAAAGTCCCTGGTAATATTCTCTAAATGCCTCATTTATCTTCCCTGGCTCTGACACCACATCCCCAGCCCCAGTCCGGATCTTCAATATTTCCCTGGACGCAGCCAGCCTCCGCAGCTGGTGCGCCAGCATGCGGCTCGCCTTCTCCCCATACTCGTATTGCACCCCTCTTGCCCTACGCAGTTGCCCTACCGCCCTCCCCGTTGTCAGCCTGTCAAATTGCCCCAGCAACTTTTTCCTCCTCACCAATCCCTCCACGGTGGGTACCCTCGAATATTCCCTGTCCACCTCCACTATCTCGCTCACTAGACGGTCATGTTCCGCCCTCCTTTCCTTATTCGCACAAACCGTAAATGAGATAATTTCTCCCCGGACCACTGCCCAGTGCTTCTGAAAAAATGCTCGCCGACACCTCCCCATTCTGATTGAACTCCACATAATCCCTAATCGGCAACCGCACCTTATCACAAAAACCTCCATCCGCCAACAACCCCGAGTCAAACCTCCACCCCGGCCACTGCTCCCGTCCCGTACTGAACCGAATATCCAGCCAGTGGGGTGCATGGTCCGAGATAACTATCCCCGCAGACTCTGCCCCCTTCACCCCAACCAAAATCTCCCGACTCACTACAAAGTAATCAATCCTCGAATACACCTTATAGCCGTGTGAAAAGAAGGACTACTCCCTTCACCGTGGGTTCTGAAAGTGCCATGGATCCACCATATCCATCCTCTCCATAAACCCCCCCCCCCCAGCTCCCTTGCCATTCGTACCCTACCCATCGACCTGGGCTCGATCTATTCACCCTCGGCTCCAGGACACAGTTAAAATTTCCTCCCATGATCAACTGATACGTGGCTAAATCCGGGATTGCTGCCAGCAACCCCCTCATAAAACCCACATCATCCCAATTTGGGGCATACACATTTACCAACACTACCGGTACCCCTTCCAATACCCCACTCACAATCACATATCTCCCACCTGGATCCCTCACCTCCTTCGCACTCACGAATCCCATTTTTTTGCTCATTGAAATCGCCACACCCCTCGATTTCAAATCAAACCCCGAGTAAAAAACCTGCCCGACCCACCCCTTCCTTAACCTAACCTGGTCCTTCACACGGAGGTGTGTCTCCTGCAAAAAGACAACCCCCGCTTTCAAGCTCCTGAGGTGCGCGAACACCCACGACCTTTTAACCGGCCCATTCAGTCCCCGGCCGTTCCACGTTACCAACCAACCGGAGGCTTGTGCCTCCAATCCCCTCTACAGTCCGTCACCTTCCCCACTTAACTCCTGCCCCTTTAATTCCACTCTGTACCTAGCCCATCCCTGATGGCCCCTTTCTTCGCCCTTGACCATGTCATCTCTCAGCCCCTGCCGTGTCGCAGAAACCCCCCCGCGCTTTTCCCCTTCCCCTTCTTCCCCCCCCATATCCTCTTTCCCCCCTCCCCCCCCCCCCCGGCCACCCCTCTTGAGCTTTTCCCCACCACCTCACTTCCGTTAACCTGCTAGTGCGGCTGCCCCTGCCCAAAGGCACATCCTAATGACCTCCCCCCCCGCACCCCCCGCCCCACTCCCCGCTCCTCAGCTCCAAGAAGAAGGCCTCCTGCTGGCCTTACCCTCCCCCATCCAAACAAGGACTTCTCCTGAACTCCAGGTAGCCTTCTCCAAAAGCAAACAAACAGATGTTAAACACAAACAGTCCCATAAAACAGGAGGGAGGATGGGAACATCCATCCCCACACAAACGTTTCACCCCTACAACTCCTTACAATCTCAACATTGAACAGAAACCAGCCCCCACAGAAAAAGCGCGAAAATCCCGCAATCCCTATACCCACTTCAAACATGCTCCCGACCATTACATAGTACCAGCACCCCGGTTCCCAAGTATTGTCCACTCAGTTCTCCCCCAGTTTATGCTCCTTAATGAAATCTTCGGCCACTTCTGGGGTCTCAAAATAATACTCCCGGCCTCCGAACGTCACCCATAATTTTGCCGGGTAGAGCACCCCAAACCTGATCTGCCGCCGGTACAGCACCGCCTTGGCCTTGTTGAAACCTGCCCGCCGTTTTGCCAACTCGGCTCCGATGTCCTGATAAATCCGAACGTTATTTCCCTCCCAGTCGCAGCTACGCTTCTCCCTGGCCCACCGTAGAATTGTCTCTTTCTCCACAAATTTATAGAGTCTCACGATCACCCCCCGCAGCTGCTCCCCAGCTCTGGGCTTTTGCCTCAGAGACCTATGTGCTCGGTCCACTTCAGGTGCCTTATCTAGCACCCCTTCTGCCACCAGTCCCGCCAGCACCCTTGAGACATACCTTGTGGCACTCACACCTTCCACTCCTTCAGGCAGGCCCACTATTCACAGGTTCTGCCTTCTCGAGGCATTCTCCTGCTCCTCCACCTTTGCCCTCAATATTTTACTGAGGTCTCCTAGAGGCCCCAACTCTGCCTCCAGAGCCACCACACGATCGCTGTGGTCCGAGATCACTCCTTCAATCTCCCAAATCTGTGACCCCTGCAGCTCCAAACACTCTTCAGGGGTGCCACAGCTTCTGCAATGGCCTTTGCATGATTCTCATGCATTTCTTTCCTCTGTTTACGGAATTCCTCCTTGATAAAAGTCATCGGTTCCTGTATCTGGGGCCTTACAGCTTGCCCCTCCCCCACCTGCATGCTGGAAGAGACTGTTGCTGCAGCACCAGACTGTTTCAACTTTCCAGCCAAACCTCTCACTGTTTTCTGCAGGGTCCGGTGATCAGAAGACATACCATTCCAGGGGTAAGCTACTCCTCTAACATTCACCTATGCCTGTTCATCAAAATTCCATCCGGATCTGGGTAAAAAGAGCCCTTTTCTGTGACTTTGAACAGGAATAGCCCTTTATGTGACCAGTCACTCCATGGTCACAAGCGGCAGTCGTGATGATCAAAGCTGGGAGTCAATGCCATGAGCCAGGTACTGAGGGAGTGCACAAGGGTGGTTAACTTTGTATGCAATACAGCATGATTTGGTTGACATCTATGCTTTGCAATGTTTATTTTGCGCATTGTGGTTAAATCAGCATTGTAGGCTGATTGACACACCATCTGCCAACACTATACATTTCAAGTCGATGCTCACTGCATGCATGTCAACACCTCCTGCAATATGGGGCTGACTTTTCAATCACCCACAGGAGTGAGTTCAAGTGGACCTGGAAAATCGTTCACTTGGAAGGCATCACTCATTCCGTTGCCTCAGTGATGTGTTTAGATTTCAAAGGGAGATTAGGAAAAGAGATCTTGCACCCCACACTGCCTCCAATTAACTGTTTGTTGAGCTCAAGGTAGAACTCGTTAGGAGTATGGGGAGCAACAGTTAGCAATTGTCAAATAGTCAGCAAGGGCAATGCAGAGGTTCTTGGACACATTTGAGTATAGCTGTTGGGAACACAGCGGGGGACCCTTAGCGCTCATGAGTGCTGTGTGAAAATATAATACAAGAGGGCGGGCTTGAAAGTAGTTGCTCATGCAGCGGCACAGAGTTGACCTCATTTAAACTGAGAGCCTTTACTTTGTGAGAAGAGACTTTGGATTTCTGAGAGGAACATAAGGCTGCTGGCAACCATGAACACTTCTCGCCCATGCCTGTTCTGGCTTGGTCTGGCTCACTGGAGCTCTTCTTCAAGATGAAGAGAAGAGTGCAGCTCCTCTGTTCATCCCAGCCTCAATCAGGGCTTCAAGTGGGGCATCAGAAAAATGTGGACCCACCTGGGGACAGCTGGCCGTCTGTTGTCCCTGCTCACACATTTCCAAAGGCAACGGCAAGCCATGTTTAGCTCCAGCCTTTTGCCTGTGCCTGACACGTCTAATTGGACTCTGAGCTCATCTCGTCAATTAGTGGCTGCCATTTTGAAAGTTACATTGTCTCACTATTCCTGACACGGTGAGGGGTCAGAACCTGGAAATGTTCCAGGCGGCAATTTTCTGACCCCGGAATGAAAGTTTGCCCCATACAAGTGTGCATGCACACCACACGTATGGTTTTGTGCTACAGAAAATCATGCTAATAAGCCTCTGAACTTTAAACAGCATTGACCTTTATCCACCCCATAGTTCTCTCTGTTGAAATAGCATATCACAGCCATGCTGTATTTTTGCAATTTGAAGAATGGCGATTCAAGAATCAAACAGGGAAAGAAAAAGTTTAGAAGAGACAAAGTAATATTCAAGAGTTAACTTCCCAACTTCCCTCTACAGTAAATGCATTCTCTGAAGAATTGAACAGATGGTGTAAAGGTAGGAAGGAGAGTCATCATCAGCATCCATATTGCTGATGACACTGTACTTACAGTAATAAATGAGGAAGACTTGCAAAAATTAATCCATACAGTTTTAAGGGAAAGTGGTAGATATAGGCTTACACTCGGCTGCAAGAAAACATACGTACTGGAAATGACAAAATAAAATGACATACCATTATGCAACATCACAGTAAATGGAAGTAAGTTAGAACACGTCAATCAGTTCAACTATCTAGGAAGCACAGTAACATCTGCTGTTAAAGTCAGTACCATAATCTGAAAGAGGACTAGACAAGCCAAAAGTGTTTTTACAAAATTAAGCAACATTCTGAGAAAAATATCAGCTTGAATTTTGAAATGAATATCCATATACGAAAATGTTCTGTTTGGTTAGTAATGAACGATGGAGGTGAAGCTTGGAGCATTGAGAAAGAAGAAGAAATGAAAATGAACAGCTTTGAAATGTGGTGCTTAAGGAGGATCCTAAGGGTAAGGCTGGGTGAAGAAAAGAACTAACAAAGTATTGAATGATCCTTGAACAAGACAACTCCTAAATAATATCAAAAGAAGACAATTGGAGGTCTTCGAACATGTTATCCATGCAGAAGGGTTGGATGCTTAATTACCACCGGAAGGATTAACAGATGAAGAGCAAGAGGCTGACAATAAAGGAAGTAATTAGACTACATGAAAGACTGTCGTAACCAGAACTCAGACAAAAAGTCATCCGTTGTTGCTACGATCGGAAACTTTGGAAGATCAGGATCGCCTACGCCACTTAGAAGACAACAAACATCACAAGAGTGACAATGTTAGTTACTGTCACCTTTTTTCCTTAAAGGGGTAGCAAATGATGCATTTAAGTACATCAATTGTCTTATTTCAAAAGTAATAGAAGATGATTTCATCTGTATACCATTTACAGAAAAACTAGAAACCCTTTATAGTCTTTTAATGAATTGACTTTGAAATCAAATCTGATATTTTGGTGTATTATCCCGAAGTGCCTATCTTGCTGCATTACCTATGCTGCAAAATTACTTTGAATTATTCGGAACAAAATAGGTTTGCATAGTACTGGTTTGAGCCACAAATGTTAAAATGCAACTTAACCCACAATAAAATGTTTAATAATCATGTCTAATTGTCTCCTGATTTAAAAATATTTGAAGGATTGGTTTAGTGTTTTATTGATAGTGGGATATTATTTCCATTCTCAGTTGCTGGAGGCCTGCACGATAAGGCTCGACCTGAACTTGGCTGCACGGAGGGTATTTCTGGCAAGTGGTCGAGAAGCATTTGAGCCAAAGGACATTCCTCATAATGCTGATGTTTACATTTCAACTGGAGAGCCATTTATGGATCCGTCCAAAAAGATAAAAGGTACAAAACTAAAGAAACAAAATGCTGGAAATACAGAGCAGGCTAGTTAGCATCGAGCTAGCATTTCAGCTGAAAACCTTTGTGTCTTTTATCTTAACAAGCACCGGTGGGTGTCCTGGTTTTATTTCAGTGTTTTTCCTGTTGTTGTTTTAGATTTTTAATATTGACTTTTATGTATTTAAAATGTACAGATGATTGCATTTATACTATGATGGCAACTTTTAGTCTGCACACTGTGGGGGCAACTTTGCTGACATTCTTAAAATGACCGCTTACACAAGTGAGACTCATTATTTTGGCCCCAAAATTAAAAAATCAAAACCTATACTAAGTTGCACATATGTGGACAATTTTATGTGAATTTAAATAGTTCAAAGTGATAGTCAACATGGATTTGTAAAGGAAGGTTATGCTTGACAAATGTAATCAATTTTTTTGAGGAGGAAACTAGGAGTATTGATGAAGGTAACACATTTGATGTGGTCGATATGGACTTTAGCAAGGCTTTTGTCAAGAAAGTAAGGGCCCAATGGATCCAAGGCAAAGTGGCACATTGAATCCAAAATTGGCTGAGAGGCAAGAAGCAGAGGGAGATGATAGTGGGTTGTTCTGTGCCTGGAAGTCTGATTCCAGTGGGGTTACGCAGGACTAAGTGCTGGAGCCCTTGCATTTTGTGGTATATGTTAAGATTTGGACTTAAGAGGAGGATAACCATAGATTACACAACAATACCAATATACTGGTCAGGTGGGCAGAGCGGTGAAAATGGATTACATTTGGAAAAATGTAAGGTAATGCACTTGGGAGGACGAACAAGGCAAAGGATTAGACTGAATGGTAGGACCCTGGAAAGTACTGAAGATCCGAGGGACCATGGAGTGCGTATCCACAGACCCCTGAAGGTGGTAGGACAGGTAGATAAGGTGGTTAAGAAGGCATATAGGCCTTCACAAGTTTCATGGGCAGGGTTAAGGTGGATTTGCTGATGTGGGTTAGCTTTCTCCTATAGTTGGCAGGCTGGGTACAGGCGGTTAAGATAAACATTTTGCCGTGGTTTTCATTCTTGCTTCAGTGCTTGCCAGTCTTTTTGCTGAAAATGATTTTTGTGGGGGTGGAGAGGCTGATTTTGTCATTTGTGAAGGCAGGTAAGGTAAACAGGATTAGGAGGACAGTGCTCCAGAGAGGGCTTGACCCATCCAAACTTGTTATACTATTATTGGGCGGCAAATGCTGAGAAGGTGCGGGGCTGGAATAGGAAGACGGCGGCTCTGTGGGTAAAGATGGGAGCAGGATTTTGTAAGGGGCCGGGGTTGTGGGCATTGGCAACGGCAACGCTTCCATTTGCCCCAGGGAGGTATTCAGGGAGTCAGTTCGTAGTGGCTATGCTGAAAATATGGAGGCAGTTTTGGCAGCAGTTTAAGTTGGGGACAGGGTCAAAGTTGATGCCGATTCGGGGGAACCATGGGTTTGAGCCTGGGAGAATGGAGGCAAATCTGGAGGGGTTGGGGGTGAAGTTTGGGGTCCCACGAGGGGATGGTTACAGGTACATGCAAGTGCGGGATTTTGTGAAAAAGGTCTGTCCGACCTATCAGGTGGCACTGCCCTCCTCATTGCTGGAGGGGGTGCTGTCGGTGGTGGGGCTGGGGGGCGGGGGTTGTCTCTGCGATTTATGGGAGAATTTTGGAGGAGGATAGGACATCTCTGGAGGGGGATTAAGGCCAAGTGGGAAGAGGTGCTGGGGATGGAGTTGATAACCTCATGTGTGAGGATGGGGTTGATACAGCTAAAGGCACAGAGCGCATCTGATGAAGTCGAGGATGAGCCAGTTGTTTGAGGGGGTGGAGTATATTTGTGAGCAGAGTGGGAGGGGCTCAAGCAAATCGCATACACATGTTCTGGTCCTGCTTGAAGTTGGAGAGGTTTTGGGAGTCATTTTTCTGCACCATGTCAGCAATTTTATATGTGGTCTTAGAGCCCAGTCCCCTGGGGGCCATATTCAGTGTTGAACTTGCTGGAGTTGCAGACAGATGCGGGGAAGATGTTTTAGCCTTTGCCTCGCTGATCGCTCGCAGGTGGGTCCTGTTGGGGTGGAGGTCAGCTTCTCTACCCTGTGCCTCAGTATGCCTGGGGGATCGAGTGGAATTCTTGCATTTGGAGAAGGTGAAATTTGCTCTGAGGGGGCAAGTGAGGGGTTCCACAAGAGATGAGGTTTGTTTGTATTGCATTTTGGGGAGCTGGTTGCCAACTGCTAGGGGGAGGGGAGGGGAGAAGGTGGGAGGGGTTGGTTGGGGAGGGAGTTGGGAGGGGGTGCTGGGTGTTTGTTTTATTTTGGGTTGGTATTATTTTGTAAATGCTATGTGATTTATATGCTTAATTGTTAAAATGTTAAAATTTGAAAATTTGAATTAAAATACTTTTCCAAAAAAAGAAGGCAAATGGGGGGATTCTGACGGGGGCATGTGAGGGGAGGTCTCTCACTAGGTAGCTTTGATCAGGATCTGCCTTTAAAGCCTTTTTGCCCAATTCTTCAGGAGACTTTTGCAGGAAAACATTCTGTGTCGGACATACAGTGTTCCTGCACCGAACACATACCAAAAAGGAAAGGAAGCAAAAAGCCCACAGAAGGTAATTCTTCGGCGGACTCGGAGGCTTTGTTCCAGCAGAGAAAATGGTGGCGGCAGCGTTGGAGACGACGGCCACCCCAATAACAGTGGACATGCTTTTGCGGGTGCTTGCAAAGGAGTTTGACAAACACTTCGACAAGCAGTGGAAGCTTGCGTTGGAGACTCTACGAAAAGGGATTGAGGAAGCGCTGGGCCCCGTCAGGGTGTAACTTGATATGATTGAAGAGCAGTAAAGAAGCATGGCAAGGTGCTAGAGGGTGTGGCGAAGGCGCTGACGATGCAAGGTGAGCAGCTCGAATCGCTGGAAGCCCAGATGGCGGTGATGGCCAACGGGAATAAGAGATTGAGTGCTCAAGTGGATGATCTCGACAATCGGTCAAGGAGGCAGAGAACCTCAGAGGCGAGGGGTTGCCGGAGGAGCTGGAGGGTCCGAATCCCACGGAATATATATTGCGGATGTTTGGGCAGATGATGGTGAGGATGGTCTTGTGTCTCTTCCAGAGCTGAACAGGGCCCATTGGATACTTTGGCAGAAGCCTCGGCCGAACAAGTCACCTCGAGCGATCATTATGGCATGGACAAGATGGGCCAAATGGCCTCCTTCTGTACTGTAATTTTTCGATGATTCTATGATTATTTGATTCCACAGCTTTAGGGAGAAGGAGAGGGTCCTGAAGTGGGCCACAGAACACCACCATGACTCGAAATGGGAAGATAACTTTGTGAGGATTTACCAAGACTTTGCTGGCAAAGGAGCAGGCGATGTTTAATAAAGTTAAGGCCATTCTGTACAAGAAAGAAGTTTGGTTCGGGGAGGTGTGCCCGACATGTTGCGGGTCACATATGGGTCGAAGGACTACTACTATGAGGAACTGGAGGAAGCAGACACCTTCATTAAAAAACATGGACTTGGGTCTAGTTGAATGTGCTGTAGAAGATCTTTGATGTATGTGGGTTGGGAAGGGTGTTGGGATATCCTGTATATAGTTGTTGATATTTGTTGAACAAATTTGGTTTTCTGTTTATGGGTTGAGGGGGGGCTTTTATAATGGGGACTGTACTATGAGGATTGTTTTACTCCCGAGGTGGGCAATATCGTTGTCTTTTTCTTTGTCCTGGGGGTGGGGATGGGGGGAACTGCCCTGCAAGCAATAAACAATACGAAGTCTTCCAACACCAGGTTAAAGTCCAACAGGTTTGTTTCGATGTCACTAGCTTTCGGAGCGCTGCTCCTTCCTCAGGTGAATGAAGAGGTATGAAGAGGCAATAAACAAGGCTAGCGAACAGGAGTGAGACGAGGAGGAGCTGCAGCCATTGAACTGGTTTGGTCAGGTTTGGCAGGCCTAGCCTCTAGGTTGGGGCTTGGGGCAAGGGGGTTTGGATCTTGGGTTTCGTTTCCGTTTGTGTATTTGGGTGGGGTATTAGGTGGGAGTGGGGGGGGGGGGGGGGGGGCGGAGAAGAATGGTTAGTTTGCTAATGGTGATGGTAGGACTTTCTTTGTTTTATTCTGGGGGTGGATTTGTCAGCCATCTTGGGAGGACCTATGGCCTTTACTATTTGAGTATTTACCCAGTAGCCCCTGACGGTAGGAATGGCTGATTCCGGGATGAGGGGGAGGTGGAAGACCCCCAATTTGGTTGGTCTCCTGGAATGTGAGGGTGTTGGGTGTCGCAGTGAAGAGGTCGAGAGTTTTTGCTCACCGAAGGAATCTAAATGCTGATGTGCTGTCTTTGCAGGAGACTTACCTGCGGGTAATGTAGTGATCTCTGTATGTGTTAATACATGTTCAAGTAATGTAAAGTCAGTACAGATAGATGATCACTAGATGGCAACACTAACAGGACCTATAAAAGAGATTCCCGCTCTTTTCTTAGTTAATGTGTGTGTGTGGAGAACAGCTAGAGTGAAGATGTGATCAGGTCAGAGTATTATTAAAAGTGTTAATTAAATATAAACTTACTTTTTTGTTTTACTAGTTTAATATTGAAGTGAAAGAACTCACTAGTTTCTTATATATTACTCAGTAAACATTTTGTCATCATCTGGAAGACTTCCGACTATTTCTCATCAGAACTCAACACAACTCGGCAAGACAAAAAGAGTAATAATTATATTACAAAATAGTAATATAACGGGTAACAGATCAGACCTGGCTGTGGAGTGGGTGGGTGGGACATGTGTTTCACTCGGTCTTTGATGGAAGGGCCCGAGGTGTGGCATTTTTGGTTACTAAGCGGGTCATCTTATTGGTCACCAGGATCATGGCGTATCCTAATGGTAAGCACATGGTGGTCAGTGGGTCTCCGGCGTGAACATTGGTGTCTATGCCCCCAACTGGGATGATTTAGCTTCAATTAAGAATCTGTTCGTTTCCATTCCCGATCTAGATACGTACCAGGTGGTCCTGGGAAGGGACTTTAATTGTGTACTGGATCCTAAAGTTGACCAATCCAAGCCTAAATTGTTGACTCTATCATGAGTGGCGAAGGCGCTGCCCTTTATAGAGCAATTGGTGGGGGGGAAACTGGCAGACCTGTGGAGATTTCTGCACCTAAGCAATAAGGAGTTTTTGTTCTTTTCCATTGTGCATAAGGTCTGTTCTAGGATTGAATTCTTTCTACTGAGTAGATCTCTGCTCCCATGGGTTAAAAGGGTGTAATATTCAGCAATAGTAATCTCTCACCATGCTCCACACCTGGTGCTGGAGATGGATCCCAGTCAGCAATCACCATGGAGGTTTGATGTGGCACTGTTAGCGGAAAAGGGTTTTTTTGAGCAGGTGGCTGCGACCATTAGGTTTAACAGGAATGATTCAGCCTCTCCCTCCACACTTTGGGAGACCCTTAAGCCAGTTATGAAAGGGAGGTAATCTCCTATAAGGTGCATTTAGATAGCACAGTGAGGGCAGAACAGCTGTGACTGGTGGGTGTGATTTTGGAGACTTTTCACCACTATTTGGAGGAGCCTACTCTGGAGTTGCTGGCAACTAGGAGCTAGCTGCAAATGCAGTTCGATCTGGTGTCCACATGGAAGGCGGTGGGCCCACTGTGGCACTCGAAGGGAGTGAAGAAGCAGGCCGCCTATTGGCTCACTAGCTGAGGTGACAGGCGGCTTCCCGGGAGATCGTACAGATCAGGCACTCAGGCGGCAGCCTGGGCTCCCCGAGGGAGGTCAATGTGGCATTTGAGGTTATTTTGCAGGGCTCTCTGTAGGTCAGAGCCTATGGGTTGTCCTTCCCGTTGGTGGAGAGAGAGAGAAGGGAGGAGCTGGAGGCTCCGTTAAGCCCTCAGATATACTGATGCGTATTGGGCTGAAGCAAACAGGTAAGGCCCCTGGTCCGGATAGGTATCCTGTCGAATTTTGTAAGACATTTACAGGCCAGTTGGGGCCACTGACAGTATGTTTATTGAATGATTATTTGGAGCGGGTATCATTGCCCGACACATTTTCGCAGACTGCTATCTATCTCATCTTGAAAAAGGATAAGGAATGTGGATCATATAGGCCCACCTCTCTTTTGAACGTGGATGCCGAACTACTGGCCAAGGTGCTGGCACTGCGATTGGAGGCCTGTGTCCCAGAAGTAATTGCAGAAGACCAGACAGGCTTTGTTAAGGGACAGCAGCTACTGGCTAATGTACTGCGTCTGCTGATTGTTGTCCTCTCCCCCTCTCCAGCCTCTGAACCAGAGATGATTATATCTATGGATGCTGAGAAAGTGTTCGACAGGGTGGAGTGGGGGTACCTTTTTGAGATGCTTGGGAGATTTGGATTTGGGCAGAATTGCATTTCATGGGTTTGGTTATTGTATCGGGCCCCTAAGACCAGTGTTTGCACTAATGCGACAAGTTTGGGGTATTTTCTATTAAGTAGGGGCACGAGGCAGGCATGCCCATTGTCGCTGCTCCTGTTTGTACTAGCGATAGAACCTTTGGCCATAGCGTTGAAGTCTTAGGATGAATGGAAGGGGATAAGGCCCAGGGGGAAGGGAGCATAGGGTATCTCTATATGCTGATGGCCTCCTCCTGTATGTTGTGGATCCAGCCTCCTCTGTGGTAAAACTACTGAGGAGCTTTGCTTCCTTTTTGGGTATAAATTGAACTTGGAGAAGAGTGAATATTTTCCGTTCAATCCCCCGGGCAGGGGAGCCAATCTACGGGTATTGCTGTTTCATCTTGCTGGAAGTAGCTTCTGGTATCTGAGTATCCAAGTGATCCATGATTGGCCTATGTTTCATGGGTTAAACTATACATGTTTGATGAGTCGGGTGAGGTCCGACTTACAGAAGTGGGATAACGTTCCGCTGTCCTTGGCGGGCAGAGTCCAGACTGTTAAGATGAACATTCTCCAAGGTTCTTATTTCTGTTTCAATATCTTCCTGTTTACCTTTCTTTGCCACGGCTAACAAGTTAGTCACCTTTTTCTTTTGGGTGGGTAAGTCACCGAGAATTCATAGGGTATTCCTTTAGGGGGATCAGCATTTGGGGGGCCTGGTGTTACCCAGTTTGCTTGCTTATCACTGGGCAGCCAATATTGAAAAGGTGCTGGGGTGGTCGGGGGAGTCAGATTCTATACGGCGGGGGCGGGGGAGGGGTTGAAGCGAGTCATGTAGGGGCTCGGGTTTATGGGCTTTGGTAATGGTTTAACTTCAGTTCTCTCCAGCAAGGTATTCCTCGATACCAGTGGTGATATCTAATTTAAGGCTATGGAAATAGTTTAGGCAGCATTACAAGCTGAATGTCATGTCATTGTTGGCCCCTATCTGCGGCAACCATTTGTTTGTGCCGTCAGGTCTGTATGTGACCTTTAATTTGTGGGAATTAAGAGAGCTTGAGTATTTTGGGGATCTGTTCATGGAGGGGCGGTTTGGTAGTTTGGAGGATCTCTCGGCGAAATTTCAATTGTCAGGGGCACACTTGTTCCGCTACTTCCAGTTACGTGATTTTGTGTGGAAGGCCTGTCCTACATTTCGCTCAGCGCTGCAACCCTCCCTGCTGTGGAGAATCCTGTTGCTGGCGGGGTCTGGGGGGGGGGGGGCGGGGGAGTATTTCAAATATTTATGGGCAGATCATGTGAATGGAAGCTGTCTTGCTGGACCAGGTGAGAGCGAAGTTCACGGGAGTTGAGGACAGGTGTGAGCGTTGCTCTCATGGAGCCGCTAACCACCCCACATGTTCTGGTCGTGCCCAAGGATGGTAAGCCTTTGGGTCTCCTGTTTTTCTTTTCTTTTGTTCAATATTGTACTCTTTGATAATCATTATTTGGGCTGTTTGATGTTAATGTTGTGTTTGTTATCAATGAAAAATTTTCAAAAAAAAATATTTTTAAAAAGGCATATGCGATACGTGCTTTTATTAGCTGAGGAAGATCATGCTGGAACTGTATAAATGCTAATTAGGCCACAACTGCAGTACTGCATGCAGTTCTGGCCACCACATCATAGGAAGGATGTGATTGCACTGGAGAGGGTGCAGAGAGGATTTACCAGGTTGCTGCCTGGGCTGGAGGGTCTGAGCAATGGGGCAAGATTGAATAGGCTGTGGCTGTTTTCCTTGGCGCAGCGAAGGTTGGGAAGGGACCTGATAGAGGTGTATATGATTAGAAGGGGACTAAATAGGATGGATAGGAAGATCATTTTTCCATTACTAGAGGGGGGAGGTCAATAAACAGGGGCCATGGTTTTGAGATAAGAGGTAGAATGTTGAGAGGGAAGTTGAGGAGAAACTGTTTCACTCAGAGAGCGGTGGGAGTCTGGAATTCATTGCTTGAAAGGGTGATTCAGTCATAAACTCTCATAACATTTGAGAACTATTTATATATTAACTTGTGCTGCCATAACCTCCAGGGCTATGGGCCAAGTGCTGGAGAATTAGGTTAGTGTAGTCAGATCTTTGTTGATCGGCGTGGACACGATGGGCCGAATGGCCTCCTTTTGTACTGTAAACCTCGATGAGTCTATGAAAAAAGGTACACTGAATGTCAGCCGATAAAAATACAGCAGGGGGCTTTCAAATTTTGAATCCCCATTTGCGACCGAATTGGGGCCGGCCCCTTTTCTGGATGCTCCACCCCGTTCAAATTGGCGTCAGTGAGGCGCGCATCGCACGCCGTTGCGATGTGTCAGTGTGTCACTTTGAGGTCGTCCCCCGATGCTCCGCCCCGATGGGCCGAGTTCCCGACCGTGCGGGTCCCGCGTGATCTGCGTTTCCGTAAACCTGGCGTGGCGGCTGCGGAATGTGCCCAGTGCCACCACAGTCAGGCGGGAGCCATGCTGCTGGCAGGGGGGGCGTCAACGAGGGCTGGGGGGACTGGTGGGGGCTGTCTAGGGGTGGCGAGGTGGTGTTCATGGGGACACTATTTGACTGTCCGGGTCACCGCGTGGCCGGCGCCATGTTTTACTGCGCAATCGCTGCAGGTTGTCGCTGTGTGCATGCGCTACCACGGACCGGACAATTCTCCGACTGTTTATGTCGGGAATAGCAGAAGTTTTATGTGGTGCGGCTGCTAGCCCTCCCACAGGGTGGAGCATCGATGTGGGGGCGCCGTCGACATTTTCCTTGTAAAACTAGACACTTCCTCTGGACATAGCCTCAAAATCGGAGAATCCAGGCTCTGTGTTCTCTTGCCAGTGCTTATGCATGGCGAGGAATGCAAGGGATTCCTGAGGGTGATCCCAAGGCTGCCATCTTCCCCCCACCCCATCACAATTCAGCATTCTCCCACTGCAGCATATTTCAGCTCCCTACCCCTAGATTTTCTGGGTACTCCCTCCCCTCAAGGAGGGGGTTACCTGACCCACCCCTTCAAGACCCCCTAAATGAAGAGACCCACCAGAGGCCCCATAATTAAAGAGACCCCCACAGACCCCTAAATAAAGAGACGCTCCCAGAGACTCATAAATAAGGTGCCCTCCCCCGACACCTTCTAAATAAAGAGACCCCCAGGGACCCGTAAACCAAGAGACCGCTCACCAGAGATCCTCTAAATAATGAGACCCCTGAGAGACCCACTGAAGAGAAACCTCTATCAGGAAGCCCCCCCAGAAAATGGACCCCTCTTAAGGAAGCCCCCAGAAGAGCGGCCCTGTCAGGAAGACAGAGAACAGTCCAGCAGAGGCAGTGAAAAAAATATTGCTTTGACACTCACCTGGGCAAACACCTACTGGCTCAGACACAGGAAGCACCACCTGTCAATTCCTGCAAAAGAGAAAAACAGTCAGCTGGGTTTAAATCCCCTCAGATCTTTCATTTGCAAGCTATTCATTAATTTCACTTTGATATTGAAAATACTAGGCTGTAATTGACAACTTTCACAATCCCCAGCTGTCAGCATTGTTGCATTCATTGTCTGAGTAACTCTGAAGTGCTCTAACTGCAATGTTTATAAACATCAAGCTTTGATTGGTAGCTTGTGGACCATTTCAAACAGAATTAAGTGCTTTCCAATCACCTCCATTCAAGGTTGAGTGATTTTGAAGTGGTCAGCTAGAAATTGACAGCACTGGGAGGCCTCTTTATTTAAAGAGTCTCTGGTGGAGGCCCGGTTGGTGTTCTGTGGGGGTGGGGTGGGCAGATCTTGCATTTTGCAGGGGGAGGAATGGAATTTGGGGGCCACTCCCTTAAAGAGTTTCCCCTTTGACCCATCATGTCAGGCCACATTTGTGAGGACCAGTAGTCTCGCCCACATGATTCCTGGCCCAGAAGACTGGAGAATTACACAGGCCCGGCGAATATGGTGCCCAGCCTGCAAAGAGGATGCAAATGGGTCTTATTGCAACTCCGAGACCTTTTTCTTCACACACTGGATTCTCCACCTCATCGGCAATGCCAATGGTGCGAGGTGGAGAATTTCACCCATTGAGCTTATTGGGTTAAACGTCTCATTACTCAAAGCAGTTGTGCGAACCGTACACATATGCTTTCAGGCGGTGAAAAGGTAGCAAGCTGTATGAATACGACGTGTACCAACTGTGGTGAAGAGCATTTACTTGCGCCTCTAACATTCTAATCACAGATTCATACTGTTAAAAATATTCTGCAAAGGGTTGATTGAAAGGTGCAAACTCTCTGTTTAGCATTAGAAGGCACAATATGCTGGTGTTCCTTTACATTCCACTATATTATGAGATATGATCAAAATTATAAATGTGGTTATTTTAAACTTTGAAACACTGCTGCGTGAATTAATTCACTGTCTGACAGACACAGTGGAAGTCTCTCAGGGAGCCAATAGGGTGCATTTTAATGGGATATGCTTGCGGCTTATGGAAACACACCCACTCAGGTTTGTTTTTGAAAATGATTAATATCCATTTACCTTGTGATCCTTAACTGGGGAATAGATTCTAAAATACACTGACAGCATCCTTTGCCTCACACATATAATCCAGTGCTGACATAATGGGTTGACTGGCTTCTTTCTGTGTTGCAAACTCTTATAGTTTTACAATCCTAAGTAGTTTATGATTTACTATCATAAAGCATTTCTTCTCCTCAAGGATTAATTTTACTTTGCAAATGACACTCTGTCGCCTCCTTACATGTTATAATATAAATGTATGTTAAATTAGATCCACTCATCTAATTGTGATATGTTGGCTGAAATACAATTTGTTACCATAGAGTTTCGAGGATGAATGCTGAAGAGAAAGTCTAGGCTTAATAATCCTTGTATTGCGACAGCTACTGCAAGTGTTCCAGCTGCACTTTCTCTTTTAGTAGGCTAAACTGGGAGGACAGACTTTATGCTTTGTTTGTGTTTCTTTTGGCTGTATTTCATGGCGACATGCACTGCTGTTCTTTCAGCACCAAAATGTTGGCACGCAATGCTGAAATTTCATACCAACTCTTGCTGGATCAGCAAGCTTAACCCACAGAAATCTGGTGCTCTGTTATTGCTTTTGACTGATAATCAATCTTGGTGCTGCTCGACAGTTGTCGCTGGGACACAGACTAGAGCAGGTGGCAGATGGGCTTGTCACCAGAGAACAGAGATAGTAGGTATACTAAGGCGTAACATAATGTGCAGTGTTCCCACAACTTTAGGAGGGCACGTTGAGAAGGGAGTTGCAAACATGATATAAAGGAACACTGTAAACAATGTGACTTGTATGAATTTAATCGATAGTCTAAAATGCCAAATGGAAAATACGTGAATACCTGTTTAATGACAGGCTTACCTGCGATAAAAAGAGAGTGAAATATTTCTAATCAATATGCAAAACTACAGAAAATGATTTACAACAAGGGAATCATCCCTTTACATATGTAAAATGTACAATGTAAGTGATACAAGAAAGGAATGCAAAGAATGGATTATATGCTTACCTTGCTTCATTTTGCTGGAAAGTGCTGTCATGACCATATCTGCGACTTAAATTATTTTAACAGATATTTCTGACTATTGTAACATATTGTAATACCACTTTATAGAGATGCTTAATAAAGGGCAGTGTGTGATGGTCTTCCCAAATGAGATGCTACGGGAGTATAGTTCATTGACTTAGACCCATGGTGCTGACATTGCAGGTAGCTAACATTAGCCAGGACAGTCGCTAAAAGTACTTCTTGCACTTAACTACTTGATTCAGTTTTATGTACAGTATGAAGTCTTACAACACCAGGTTAAAGTCCAACAGGGTTGTTTTGAATCACTAGCTTTCGGGTACTATTCCTTCTTCAGTCTTATGTAAGCACCAGTGATATTCCGCTCCCCATCCTGTGACCCTAATGTACTTTTCCTCAAAATATTAATTTGTATAATTAAGTCTAACATGTTGGAAACATCGTAATAAATTCTCTAGCCCCATAAACAGATGTCTTACTTCTGATGGAGTCCTCAGAGTGTTGACCCCTAGGAACCAATTTTCTGCAACTTGCACCGCTGTTGGAGAGCTTCTTCCACTGAGAAATCAGAAAATGGGGGTATGTTTCCCAAAATTCTCCACCCATTAAAATGATCTGTGCTCTTGGCAAGTGAGGCTCTCTCTGGGGTGCGCACATTTACAACATTGGACCAATAGTGCATAATCATCATTTCTGCATCTGCAGTCATTGTTATTGATACAGTGGTTTCTGTTTGCTGGGAATTTAGGGAAAAGTATGCCACTATCGGTCTTGCATTCACCAGCAACCTCATTACAGCATGAAACAGATCAAAGCTCATAACAGTTTAGGCCAAACTGAAGCTGCCTGCGTGTTTTATTCACTGTAAAATGTACAAGAAGAGTTTCAAAACTCTGAATATTAGAATAATTAGATTCACAAGCTGTAAATGATAATGGATGCAATCGACCCGAATGGGGAGAGAGTCCCGTAGCAAGCAAGATTAGCTAGGTGTTTCCTGGCCCTCAGATCGCCGGGAAATGCCCCGCTATCTAACGCCCACCCGAATAGATTAAGGGCCTCAGCAGGAAACTCCCCGACGAGGCCGCACTTAGCCCTGTTTTCTGCATTGAGGAGTTCCGCTCATCAGAATTCCTCAATGCAGCGAGAGAGCAAATGGCATCCCAATCTCTCAAGGCCCGACACCACCTCCAAACCCACTATAAGAACCCCAGGCCCCACAACAACACCTCCCATGCAAGGTATCCCCTGACTGATCACCACCACCCAGAAAATACTAACTTGACAATGCCAGCCTGCCAGTGCTCCATCCCACTGAGCACCTTGGCAATGCCAGGCTAGCACCCAGTTGACACCAGCCATACCAGGGTGCCACCCTGCCCAGAGGTCAAGTACCTGGGGGCCTCCAATCTCCTGGGAGACCCCAAGAGTTCCATTCCATCTGGTCCCCATTTGTGGAGACCAGCACTGAACAGCACTCACGCAAGGTCTCCAAGATGAAGGGAGTTTGATCCCACGCCTTGGATAGATCTCGGGAATGCATATTACAGTGAGACTAGCTATCTCACTCTAATATGCAGATTTGACCGAAAGTAAACCCGCCCATTGACATCTTGCGAGATCGTGTTAGAGCTTGCAAGATGGCGATCGGGGTAGATCCTGGAAGTGGGATCTCTCGGAATCTACCGGTCATGTTGTGATGCGCCGTTTTTCGGTCGCAACGTGACCAGTAGATCCCGCCCAACATGTGAGCTGTTAAATAAGCGGAACTGCTCCCTGTTTGAAACATTGTTCTACACCTGGACCGGGATTCTCCGACCCCCCGCCCCGCCGCCCCGACGCTGGCTGCCCCATTTTCGCGCATTTTTCGGGTGACAGCGGAATTCCCGTCACGCCGGTTGGGAGCCATTACCAGCGGCCCCCCCGGTGATTCTCCGGGCCCCGATGGGCCGAGCGGCCATCCAGTTTTGGCCAGTCCCGCCAGCGTGAGTTACTCACCTCACGCACGACGGGACCTGGCAGGTGAGTGTGCGGGGGCGGTCCTCGGGGTGGCGCGGGGGGATCCGACCCCAGGGGATGCCCCCATGATGGCCTGGCCCGCGATCGGGGCCTACCGATTTGAGGGGGATTTCTTTCCTTCGCGCCGGGCACCTGTAGGGCTTTGCCATATTGCCCGGGGGCCGGCGCGGAGAAGAGAACCCCCGCGCATGTGCGGAAATACGCCAGCCGGTCCGCTCATGCGCGAACTCCCGCCGGCCCTTCAGCGCTGGGAAGAACGGCCCAACCCCTCCGGCTTCCATCTAGCCCCCGAAAGTTCGCGAATTCCTCACTTTCGGGGGCTGTTGACTTCGGAGTGGTTGGCGCCGGTTTTCCCGCCGGCGTGGGGACTTAGTCCCCAGAAGGAAGAATCCTGCCCATAATGTCTCAGTCAGTTTCCAGTTTTGATTGGGTATAAGATAACAACTCTTGGGGGACCGTGATTTTAAAATAAATTCTGCTTTAACCACTGAACAAGGAGGATTGGGAAGAATTGACCCACAATGCTCATGGACACCTCCTAGTGGTTCATTTTAGAACCACTTTGGCAGAATTCCAGGTCAGTCTTTTGACCACGAAGGATACTTGGAACAGCTTGGGACAAAAAGAGTCCCCCATTATAGATTTGTTGTAGTTTGAGAACTGGTGAAAAGGAGATTTTGGACACATACCAGAGTGTTTCTTCATGCAAAACGTGGCCAACATTTGGATGACCTTCCGGGTGGAGTGAAAAAAAATATTTTAGAGTCTAAAGATTGATGATATGATTCGGGGTAGGGGAGAAAGGAACAATCGGCGGGATTCTCTGATCCTGAAGACTATGTGTTGACACCGGGGCAGGATCCACAGATTTCCATGACAGCAAAACTTGTGCCGCACTTGGATCGATTCAGTGACCATTAAGGGGCTAGCACCGGCGCCACGTGGAACACAATCGATTCCAATGAGAAATGGAGCCGAATTCACCAGATTCGCGATTGACACTCAGGAGGCTGACAAGCTTGTACACACTTCACTCCCCATACACACTTATTCCAGCCAACAAGATGGCACTGGTTGCGCTGGAGTGCACCCATCCAGCTGACGGGCCGGCAGGGGCCAGAGGGAACCTAGGGGTGTGGCCTGGGGGCGGGATCCATATGACTCATGGCCCTAAGTTCACAGTGGGCAGTCAGCGGCGTGCGCAGCTACATGGCTGCCTTGCTGACTGCGGCAATGGTGTTACATGCCTGTCCATCCCGATCCCACAGCCCATCTCCTGGCCACCACCCGCTACTTGCCCCAGTACTGGCAGAAGCCTTCCGGCCAGCGGCATGACTGTTAGCAAATTATGGCGATGTTGGACACTTTCTGTGCCCCCTCCCTCTCCCTCAGCAGCCATGGCGCCTGTTTCATGATTTTTAAAAGCACAAGTGAACTTCGCCGCCGGGAATTCGCTCCAATGGAGGTGGAGAATTGCGGAGGCCCCGGAGAATACTGGGTCAGACCCGCTTATGATATGCAAACGGTGTTCACTGTATGTGCGGAGTGGAATGCATTGACGCCGCTGTGGAGGCACCGGAGAATTGCAATTTGGGGTGAAACCGGTGCCCGCCACGATTTCGGCGTCAAAATCGATTCTCTGCCCAATCGTGTTTCCCGATTCCGGCGTCAGCCGATGGCGTCAACCGACTAAGAATCCCACCCATTTTCTTTATTCTGAATAGATGAACTAAGATGGGCTGAATGAGCTCCCTCACTTATCCCTCTTGTGATCTTGCGGTATAATGGCAAAGAACAACACAGTATTCAAATTTATAAGTTTGTCAAGCATTTTTGGGTTGGGCACAAATTGAGCCTGTTCAGAAAGGAAGCTGTTGATCATTCACCCGATTGTTACAAACTTTCTTTCTAGAGTGGTTGATTCCATCATTCTGGCACTCACAATGGGAGGAAGCATCACGGGGAGAACATCTTGGAAACTGAAGGGCATGCCGCTTCTGTCCAATAACTTTACCAAACAAGCAATCACAGGCCCTATTATAATTATTCAAGACAGTCAAAACGTGGATAAGATATATGCCTCATGAAAATATTGTTGCCCATGAGTTTGCAACAAAGAGATTTGGCTGTTTAAGGATGGTTACTTGTTTACAAAGATCACTTAACTCAAGTGCAACTGGAGTTCAGACAGAATAGGATATGCTGGTTATCTGCTGGATTGCGTGACATGTCCGACTTAATAACTGGTTACCTGACAATTTCAAAATAATGCATTGTGCAGCGAAATGAATAGGTAGAAATGTTTCTCTTGCATTCAGAAGGTACAGCTAATGGTTGTATGAAATAGAGACTTATCTAAGACGCAACTTGATAAACCAGTTGGTGCAAACATCAAGCTCTAAGTGCCATCTGTAGGAAGTTTTAGCAGTGATCACTATGGACAATTTTTACTGATGAAAAAACAGGAAGGATCATGGAAGCCGTACAGTGCAGAAGCAGGTCATTCGGCCCGTCGAGTCTGCACCGACTCTCCAAAAGAGCACCCTGTCTAGGCCCAATAGCCCGCCCTATCCTTGTAACCCCACCTAACCTTTGGACACTAAGGGGTAATTTAGCATGGCCAATCCACCCAACTTGCACATCTTTGGACTGTGGGAGGAAACCGGAGCACCTGAAGGAAACCCACACAGACAAGGTAAGAATATGGAAACGCCACACAGTCACCTGAGATCGGAATCAAACCTGGGTCCCAGGTGCTGTGAGGCAGTAGTGCTAACCACTGTAACTCTATCCCACTACCTCTCACAGGCAAAGCGAGGATTGTTCACTGAACATTACATTTCCCAGCCATCCAAATTACCTACCTGAGGACAAAATGTTAACTTGATTGAGTTCAGAGCACTCTTAAAATTGAATCATAAGTTTGTGAGTTCAAGCACCCCCACCCTTGCCCCTCCAGGGATCAAGCACATAATCGAAGCCGGCATGTCAGTGCAACATTAGTGAGTGTTGCATAATTGTTTGGCTGAAATGTAAATCAAAGGTCTCGCCTGAGTGTTCAAGTGGATGCCAAAAGCCCCATGCCACTTTTTGAAGATCTCTCCTGTTGCAGTGACTAACATACCTCCTTCAAATACCAGCAGCAAACCAAATGATAGTCAATCATCTTGAGTTCTGTAGACAATGTGCTTTGCTGGGAATAAATTGGTTGCCCATGAAACAAGCATGACTGCGCAACAAAGTAAAGCTAATTAGCTGTGATATCCTGAAAGGGTGCTATATGAATGAAAGTTTGTTATTTTTTAATTCCTTAACAGCATCATTGTAAAATATACTTTTTGCCAGTTATCAAAAGACATCCAGTACTCAGAAGGATTTTTTTGTTTGTTTATAAATTTAGAGTAGCCAATTAATTTTCTCTGGTATGGAGGAGGGCATTAGCAATGAGGAGAGGTTGAATAAACTTGGTTTGTTCTCACTGGAACGAAGAAGGTTGAGGAGCGACCTGACAGAAGTCTACAAAATTATGAGGGGCATAGACAGAGTGGATAGTCAGAGTTTTTTTCCCAGGGTAGAGGGGTCAATTACTAGGGGGCATAGGTTTACGGTGCGAGGGGCAAGGTTTAGAGGAGATGTACGAGGCAAGTTTTTACACAGAGGGTAGTGGGTGCCTGGAACTCGCTACCGGAGGAGGTGGTGGAAGCAGGGACGATAGTGACGTTTAAGGGGCACCTTGACAAATACATGAATAGGATGGGAATAGAGAGATATAGACCCTGGAAGTGTAGAAGATTTTAGTTTAGGCGGGCATCATGGTCGGCGCAGGCTTGGAGGGCCGAAGGGCCTGTTCCTGTGCTGTACTTTTCTTTGTTCTTTTGTTCTTTGTTCTTTTCCAATTAAGGGGCAATTTAGCATGGCCAATCCACCTAACCAGCACATCTATGGGTTGTGGGGGTGAAACCCACGCAGACATGGGGAGAATGTGCAAACTCCACACGGACAATTTCACCATTAAGTGTTTGCTAATATCCCCAGTCGTAATTTCTCAGCTAATTTTCCTGCTCAGGCATTTGATACCTCCCAAAATGATGATTCTCTCAAACCATACTGATCTTCACTTGTCAGTAAGTTGAAAATGTCACATGCAGGCCATCAAACTGATTGATCTTCCACTCATCTTAGTACTTGATGTTTGTTTGTAAAATGAGTTCGTGCCACAGTGAAATTTTGACTTCAAAAATTCATTTAGGGAGTTTTTATTATTTATATCTCTACAAATTCATTCAGATCACAGATTTTAAATGATGAGGGAGTGCAGCTGCCGAGGAAAAAATAAATTCAGATTACATATTGTTTATTAATTATAAATATATTTCATCTGTAGTTTGTCCTCACCAACTGCCATTAACGCTGCATTGCCTTGTCATTTGTAATATCCTTTAAGGTAGAAGATGTTTAAAGGATATATTCGCACTAGTGAGAATGAACTTCTCAAATATTCAATTCATGCTGAGATGATCTGACGTGACACGTTCTGATTGACAGAATATGTGTGAGCTATGTATAATAGAATGCGTGATTGCTGTAGGTGTATGTGTCAGAAAAATGATGGATTCAAATCAGCTTAATTGCTGTCTAATTTGGTAATAGTAGACACCAGATACGATTTCAGGTAACAAGTTAACACATTTACCTTTAGGCATCCAGGAACCTGTATGTCCTGTCAATTTCAGTATCTCAGAACGTGCAGAAATCCATCAGTTTAATGAACCTGAACTTCTCAGTAATATCACAAATGTTCTCTAGAACATTTGCTAATTTCCATATAGCATGACTGCCAAAACAGGAGATTTAACTATACAGTGAAATTCTGTTCTGTGTAATGGGTTGGGCTCGGCATAGAAAAGTTGGGTCAAATTGAACTTGTATCTAAGAGGAATGGACATGTTGCGACTGACTTTAAGGACAGGTTTGGGCAATGGTCATTGCAAATATGTGGCCATTCTCTGATGTGCATGCTATTAGGTCTAAATATATCTTGAAACTGTGGTACAAACTTAATACTTGACTATTTATTTATTGTATGTTACAGGTGCAGATGTTGGATAAGGCCCCAATATTAATGTGGAGTAACTGTGGTGGTGTAGGCAGCAGCTTAGCAGTCAGGAAAGCCATAAGAATGGGTGTCCCACAGGTTTTGTGATCTGCCATTTTAGGAATGCAATTGTCAGCCTTAGTGAGGGAGCTTACAGGAGGGATACTGAGATTGAGGCTCGGGCGAGATTCATCATTGGGGGGTCCAGAAGGTCAGTTGTTGAAGTATGAAACTGGAGCAAATCTGTACGTAGTCTTACATTTATTTGCATCTGTAAACATTGCAACAATCAAATTAAAATGTAATTCCTGAGGGACCCACCGGTCACAAAGGCCTGCAGCACACCGCTGACAACTCTCTTTATACTTTTAAAAATAAAATGATAATCAATAAATTAAACCCTGGTGAGACATTACTAAAATAAAATGTCAAAAGGAAACTTAACTAAATCAAAATGTCATTCACGGGGTGATGATACACCCAGCCCCCACGGCACCCACTGGTTGTGGAAGGCCTGCAGTGCACCGGTGATGTCTCTCTTTATATGTACTCAAGTAAATTAATGCCCACCAGCTGTATATACTTAAAAATAGTTGCTTTACAACTAACAGGGACATCAATGGGGGATATAACGGTGTGTGAGAAGATTGCAGGCGGCCACAAATGAATTTGGAGGGGGAGTGGCCACGGGGAGGAGGTGGTGATGTCTGGAGGAATTGCAGGCATAGGGAGGAGTTTATGGGCAGTGAAGGACAACAGAAGGGCATCAGATTGCAGAAAGTGTGTCTGATTGCTGAGGAGATGAACAAGGTAGCTTGTTTAAGACAAAAGCAAACTATTGCGGGTGCTGGAATCTGAAACAAAAACAGAAAACGCTGGAAAATCTCAGCTGGACTAACAGAATCTGTGGAGAGAGAGAAAAACTCTAATGTTTCTCGTCTGGATGACTTCCTCAGAGCTTATTGAGATGTGGGTGAAGTACTCCTATTCCTCCTGACCTACAAGCAATGCTGGAAAGGAGTTATGTCAAGCAGTTCTCAACTTCCTTCATCTTCTGGGTTTCCTGAGCTTTGGAAAATCCAGCTAACCAGTATTAAAGCTGGACAAGTAGCACACAGCTTCATTAAATATTTAAATATGGGATCTGCCTTTAAACAGCCAAATGGTCACCCATCCCAGTCAAGGGCATGTTTGAGGCAGGTTGGGTTAAAGTTTGAAACTTTTAAAATTTGAGGTTCCCACTTGACCTAAACAAATCCCTTCTGGGGTTAAAGTTACCTCAAAAGCATCAGTTTAACTCAGCAGGTCATACTCTCATTTCTAAGATTGAAGGAGGTGGGTTTAAACCTCAATACAGGCTTGGGCATGTAATCACAACTTCAGTCCAAAGATGTGCAGTTAGGTGGATTGGCCATGCTAAATTGCCCTTAGTGTCCAAAAAGGTTGGGTTAGGTGGGGTTACTGGGTTACTGGGACAGGGTAGGGATGTGGGATTAGGTAGGGTGGTCTTTCCAAGGGCCGGTGCAGACTTGATGGGCCAAATGGCCTCCTTCTGCACTGTAAATTCTATGAATTCTATGAAAAGCTACCACTGCACTATTGCAGAAGCTCAGGGGTTTGGCACATTGCAAAGCTGCCTGTGCCTAATTAGGTCAGTGGCAGAATCTTGAAAGATTGGCCTTTTGACCTTACAGTAGTA
This sequence comes from Scyliorhinus torazame, assembly GCF_047496885.1. NCBI lineage: Eukaryota > Metazoa > Chordata > Chondrichthyes > Carcharhiniformes > Scyliorhinidae > Scyliorhinus > Scyliorhinus torazame. The sequence continues at coordinate 199,580,383 of NC_092716.1, read as the reverse complement.
GGGCTGAAGCATGTTTGGAATCCTTGTCCCATTTGTGATAGGCATTTGATTATTTGTTAAGGCAAACATAGATAGAGAAACAGCACCGTGCACCATGTTTCCACTTAGCAATGGCACAGCTAAAACAAATGCCACTCCCATTTTAGAATGTGTAATTTTGCTCAGAGAATATTGCACAGAAGCTGAATAATGAATGTGTAGAATAAAATGAAAATATATTGCCGTACCAAACTTTTGGAAATTTTAACTGCCTGATGTAATTTTTAATTTTACTGTGCAGTCATGATTCTGATCATTTCTGATTTTCGTGTCAATATTCCATTACTTTGAGATGACTCAGATTGTCATTCACACCAATAAGTGTCCATCCCATATTAAATATCTTACATATTTGCACTTTATTTTTGTTCAATGACTTGGGTGTGGCAAAACGTTGTGCCATGCCCAGGTATAATTTGAATCAGTTAACCTTCTGCAAAGCATCTAGCTTCACTTGGTTTGACAGCTATTAGTCCAGACAGCAGTAAAAAGCTTTACCCCACGAAGGAAATAATAATGTGTCAGGAACCTACTACCCAACAGGCATAGAGTTCAGTCAAATGTTGATGTTGAGAACTGGAGGTGAGTGAAACTCACCTTTGGCAGCGGCACAAACTGGCCAATAGTGAAATGGCAAGCCATTTGCATGCCACTCGATTTGTCACCATTGCAGCATCGAGAAACATGGTGCCAATTTAAAGCACAACAAGGCCCACAAAAGAGCAATGAGATCAAATGCCCCTGTAATTTGTTCCAGTGATGTTGGTTGAGATATATATTGCAGCCAAGGTACCTGGCAGAACTCATGCACTTCCAAATAATACTGTGGAAACATTTACATTCATCTCAGAGGGTTTCAGTTTACTTTCATCTGAAAGTTGGCACCTCCGAAGGTACAGCATTCTCACTATACTGCACTGGGAATGTTAGCCAGAATCATGTGCTCAGGTCTTAGAAGTGGGAATGTTACCATTGGGCCAAGGGTTATATCTAAACGTAGATATCAGTGTACTTTAATTGCCTTTCCAAGATGTAAGAATTCTTTAAAATTAAGGTGGGTTAAATGTTGAGGACAGATGAAACCTGCAGATAGCTGTGGCCCAACAACAGCTGATGCATGGGTCCGCAAGTCATGTGCATGAAGGATTTTTCACTTTGCCACTCTTCATTCATAATGTGTTGCAGTATGTAGCCCTCGGGCACAATCTGCCAGCTGCACCATGCCTCCGTTTGGGCGAATGGGGCACGGCCGGTAGATACCGGGAAATCCCTTTTCCATCCACCCGGCTCGCCACGTCTCGTGATATCTAATGGGATCTCACAAGATGTCACGATATGAGTCCCGCTCATTGTGAGCGGGATCAGTATTTGGTAAATCTGCATATTAAAATGAGGCAGCTAGTCTCACTCTAATATGCACTCGCCTGATCTACCGAGGCCCTGGAATCTAACCCCTTCATCTTGGCGACCTTAGGCAAGCACTGTTCAGTACTGGCTGCCACAAACAGGGACCAGACGGAACCATACTTGGGGGTTCTCCAAGGGAGCAGAGGCCCCCAGATGGTTGCCAGGGTGCCAGGCTGGTATTTTGCCTGTGTTGGGGATCGGGCTGGTGGGTGCCTTTCCTGTGTGTGGGGGGACTGATGGCCCCATTATAGGTGAGTTGGAAGGGTCCAGGGGTGGTATTGGGGGTGGTTGAGAGATTGGGATGCCTTTTGAAAATCTCCTCCTGCACTGAAGAGTTCCGGTGAGCGGAGCTCCTCTGTGCAGGAAAAGGGACTAAGCACGGCCTTGGTGGGGTGTTCTCTGCTGAGGCCCCAGATTGCAACAAAGTCCTATTAGATAGCGTGGTCTTTCTCAGCACTGAGTGTCTGGAAACACCAGGCTAAACGTGCTCAAGACGGGACTCTGTTGCAATTCAGTTAGATCGCGCCACTCATCTCAATTGAGTGAAGAAGTACCGAGGAAGAGTCTGAAATCTGTTTGCCTGCACAGCTCAAAGGATCTGTGCAGGTATCTGTACGGGAAAGGATACCAAATTAATCCATAAAGGTGTAGCCAATCACTCTGTTTGAGTACCTGACAAAGATCATCCGAGTTCTACCTATCACTCAGCCTTACCTGCCTCAGTTTGGGGGAAAATATTCAGCCTGTGTCACCTTGCTGAAAGAACCACAAAGAAGCAAAACATTCGTAATCATAATGCTCTGACTTGCAGTCAGCCAATCATAATGTTGCATTTGTAATAATCCTGGTGAATGAAAGAGGAAACATGAATGGTGAAAATTCGGCAAAGGAGGAGAGTCCAAGACAGAATTGGGAGAAAAAGTTGTATCAATACTTCTGACCATTCCATCCTCAGTATTGAATTCATCAATAGTGCTTGCTACTGATAAATACAATTCAGTATGCTATACATTGTTTGCTCTATTTTCATCACCAATTTTCTTTCCTTTCCTCCGCCTTAAGGACATTGAACCTTGATGCGATTTGTTTCTGCGAGCCTTGCACACCTTATTATGCCTCAAGGCATATGCCTGAATAATAACCATTGCGTGTGGGCAGGCTATTTCACCTGAGCAGTGACTGACAAGGCTTATGCTGTTCTCACCATAGAGTCGTACACGCACATTCAATAGGAGGCACTAGAGAGTAAACTGGAGCAGTAACCCTGGGTGATTTAACTCTTCGTAAACCAGGGCTGTTGCAGTCAAAGCAGAACTTGAGGACCAGAGGACCAGAGAGTTCTGGAGGTAATGGTGGTTGTAGGTGGGGGGAGTGTGTGAGGGGTGGGGTGGTGGGGGCAGCATAGAGATTGCACACTGCAGTAAAAAGCATTGTTTGTCTTCATTCTTTAAACCTTCAAAATTAATTGAATTGATACATAAGGGGTGAGTTTGAAATAGTTAAAAAACTCAGCTGTTCTTTGGAAGTTTAAAGATAAATTTAGTTTTCTGACCGTACTTTGCAATTTATTATCCTGACACATGCAATGAATCTTTTACTGGATAAAGTTGCCAGACTAACGTCTTAGCTGTGACTCATCTTTTAGTCCCATGATATTTAGTGACATGAGGAGCAGCAGATAATTATACCAATTGCCCCTCATGTCACAGTCAATGATATAATCTCAGCACTACAGCACATGGATGAAAATCAATTTTATTAACTAGTGAAGAGTATTGGGCAAATTTTATGTAGCTCTACTCTCAGTAAGGAGTATTTTTTTTGACAATGTTGCCCAGTGCTGCTGCTCCACTCCCAGTGGGGAGTATCGTACTTGTGTGACCTATCTACAACTTTGTCCATGTCCAATGTGGTTCCTCAGTGGGGAGTTTATGTTATGTGATCTATCTACAACCTTGCTCCTGTCCAACCAGGTTCCTCATCCAGGGGGGAGGTTATTGTTATGTGACCATCTATGACCTGTACTGTTGTCCCGTGCTGCTCTACTCCTGGTGGGGAGCATATTGTTGTGTGACCTGTCTATGACCTGTGCTCCCATCCAGTGCTACTCTGGTCTCGGTAAGGATTATAATGTTATGTGACCTGTTTACGACCTGTGTTTGTGTCCAATGAGGCATCAGGCTTTGCAAAAGTAACTCTTTGGTTTTATTATATTACGCTGAACTGTGCTGAGGAATTAAGCACCAGAATAGGGGTTTAATTTTGGTTGCACACCTTTTTTTTGTTATTTTTGTAGGATAATATTTCCCCACCTATCTTAATAACTGAAGGAGCTGATAGTTGGTTAAATGGTTTTGACACCATGGGGTGGAAATTAATGTCGGGTAATGCACAGAATTGATCGAGACGTAAGTGACATCACGTGCTGTGCATAACGGACAACAAATTTGATACTGCCCGTTTGTTCATCGGTCGAGACAAATTTCTTATCCCTCTACTTTTACCGAATCGGGTGATCTTTATCCACAATGAGCTCAGTTTAACATATCATATAGATGAAGGTAGGTTTTGACATTTCAAATAGGTTAGAGAACGTTATCACAATTTTAGTTACCTCATTAATATATGGATGCAAAATATCTATGTTCTCTGGCAAAATAAAAGCACAGTAAAAGCAATATTGTAGATCCATTACTGAATGATCCACTGATTAGTCGGGGAGACATGCTAAGGTGAATTTTAATTATGACTAAATTGTGATATTACTCTTCCATACCCTGAACATCTGTTCCCTTCAGGAACAATGATTTATGCCCACTATCAGCATGGCCAGCTTGCTACAGCTTATGTCAAGCTTAGTGGGAAGTGATAGAGATTTTAAAGGTATGTGCAGCAAAGTGGAGTCAGGCCAATATCTGTTAAAGTGATAAGGCAGACGGGGGCATTGGATTAGATGGAGCCAAATGTTAACTTTAGCTTTTCTTAACAGACCACATATTATTGACCAAGAGGGTGAGTTGGACAATGAAAGGAGTAGTGCTGCCTATTGACAAGAAACGTGGCAAGACAAAGCCCGTTCTCTCGAAGCGTCTGAAGAAGCTCACTGAAAACACCCTTGTCAGAATCCTGGTTTTTAAGAATGGTGCCGGACAGGATGGGTATGAGATCACTACATCACTAGAGGAAAAACAACAGGTAAAGGATAAGTCATTTGTTCTTTTCTCAGCAACCATCTTCTTTCTGCTTTCCTGCAGAGTGCCAGTTTCCATCCAGAAGTGCGGCTGGAAGTTCTAGTGACTGAAAAAAAACAGCAAATATTTTTTAACGGTGCAATTTATCATTTGGAATGAAAACATTTTTTCTAAATTAGAAGTAAAAAAAAAAGCAGCTATAATTATGTTAAGATGTTACTTTTTAAACTGGGTAGGCTATTTAGAATATTGGATAGCCCAGATAATTTTGCTGCTTATAATTGTTGCGGAAAAACTTTTTGTGCATGCCTGGTGGATGACAACATGAAACAATGCAATCATTTTTTGACAGGATGTTCCATGCAAATGACAATTTTGGAAATATTGCATTGTATCTCCACTTTGTTTGAATATTCTAGTGGTTTCACAGACACTATCATTACTTTTCTTGTATCTTTATTCTAACTTTATGAAAAATACTGCACCTTATTATGTATAAGGCATTAAGTAGGAACATTATTGCTAGATTTTATAGGTCCTTTAGCACTAACAAGGTGATGAATTAATGTCAGTATTTCTGAATAAGATTTTTAAATGTATGGTAATAACACCAATAAACAAACTGGAAACGGACAGAATGTGCAAAAACCCCCAGCTGGAAAGGTACCAGTGCCTCACATAAATCATGTAGTTTGTTTGGATCTTAAGACAAAATTATGTTTGGACGATTACAATCACGTAGCACAGTGGCTAGCACTGTTGCTTCACAGTGCTAGGGACCCGGGTTCGATTCCCAGCTTGGGTCATTGTCTGTGTGGAGTCTACACGCTCTCCCCATGTCTGCGTGGGTTTCCTCTGGGTGCTCCAGTTTCCTCCCACAAGTCCTGAAAAACATGCTTGTTAGGTGAATTGGACATTCTGAATTCTCCCTCAGTGTACCCGAACAGGTACTGTAGTGTGGCGGCTAGGGGATTTTCACAGTTACTTCATTGCAGTGTAAATATAAGTCTACTTGCGACACTGATAAAGATTATTATCACCAAAATTATTATAAAAATAACAGTAGTGAGATAAAGTACACAAGGACTAGGTTGAGTAATTTTTAAGAAGGTTTTGCAACCCAGAGAAATAAAAACCTGCAATAAATTCAGTCGCATGTCTAAATACGTAGGCAGGTTTAAGGAAAAAACACATGGGCCAATTTACTTAACCTAAGGCAGATTTATAGTGGAGGTTTGGAAACACTACTGGAGCAAACAAGGTGATAAGGGAAGATCCAGCAATCCAAATATGCCTCTGTGAAAATCTTCAGGTAGGTTAGCATAAGTATATTTGTGTGAAATTGTGTTACCTTTCAGCAAAAATATTGTATTCAACATGGGAACTCAGCACTTCATTGCTTCTCCCTCACCAACTCTGGTGAATGTGAGTAATAGAACATACAGTGCAGAAGGAGGCCATTCGGCCCATCGAGTCTGCACCAACCCAATTAAGCCCTCACTTCCACCCAATAACCCCTCCTAACCTTTTTGGACACTAAGGGCAATTTAGCATGTCCAATCCACCTAACCTGCACGTCTTTGGATTGTGGGAGGAAACTGGAGCATCCAGAGGAAACCCATGCAGACACGGGGAGAACCTACAGATTCCACACAGACAGTGACCCAGTGGGGAATCGAACCTGGGACCCTGGCGCCGTGAAGCCAAAGTGCTAACCACTGTGCTACCGTGCTACCCAATAGTTTGCTTATGATATTTTTCAATATTCCGATCAATTTAGTGTACTAATTTCAACAAGGAAGTGAAGAAGTGGCAGGAAAGCTTTGAGAAGTCTCATCTTTCTCACTATTTACCCTGCTTCTTAGTCACTAATCAGATTTAACACTGCTTGTACCTTAGAGGCAGTATTCAATCTCAACACTGAGGAATGTGTTTGATACAAAGACACCGAAATAAGGGTAAAAAAATAGGAAATATAAGGTGTGCAGAATTCTGGGTTTAAAGATTCAAACTCAACTTTGAATGTCTTTGTTGTGGGTATACTTCAAGGCCTAAAAGATCCTAGGTGGGATTCTCCGTTGGCTGGATCCTCCGCTTGGCCGGCAATGCACTCACGCCCGTGGATTTCCCGGCGGCGTGGGGGTGGCCACAATCGGAAACCCAATTGGATGGAGAATCCCACCACTTAGACAATTTTGTTCCTGGAATTTTTTTGCATGTAGGTTTAAGACCATAGACCGTGAGACGAAGGAGCATAAGTAGGCCACTCGGCCCATCAAGTCTGTTCCGCAATTCAATGAGATCTCTTAACATGGCAACTGACTTTAAAAGATCATGAGACCATGAAAAGGTTTTTAATGGAGGGGCTTTTATCCTTGATATTGAAACTAGCTGCCCTAATTTGAATAGTTAAAAAAAAACATCTTTATGCATAAACCAAGAAAAACTTTCAATGGACATTGGCCATGGTGATACTGTGGTAGCATGTGAATGTTTTAGTATGCATGTATAAAATCTGTTGCTGTTTTAACAGACGTGTTTATGATAACTGAGTTAAAGCCTCTTTTAACATAGCAGACAAAATAATTACTGTTAAACATACTAAGGAGATGTACACCGATATTTATATTGCCTATAATTTGAAGGACACCTTTAATGTTGTTTCTGCTTGAAAATTTGTGAAGTTTGTCGACATTTATTTATTTTCTAATCTGGACAGACACTTTCTTGTTACAGTTTGAGTTATTATTTGTACTTAGTTAACAAAATTTTTGACAATATGTGAAGCAGAAAAGCGGGATAGATTGGAGCATAAGTTTCTCTGAAGGCAGGCTAAAGAACTGGAACCGGGTGGGGTGCAGGCAGATGTGCTGCAATGTTTTTTAATATAAATTTAGAGTACCCAATTCTTTTTTTCCAAGGAAGGGAAAATTTAGCGTGGCCAATCCACCTGCACATCTTTGGGTTGGGGGGGGGGGTGAGACCCAAACAGACACAGGGAGAATGTGCAAACTTCAAACGGACAGTGACCCAAGGCCAGGATCGAACCTGGGTCCTCAGCACCGTAGGGAGCAGTGCTAACCACTGCGTCACTGTGTTGCCCCCTATTAAGGAGACATTAAGGCACGTTACTCACCCCCAGCCTCCACAGTGAAAGTTGCTGGGCTAGATACTTGGCATGGGTTCCTCTTGCAGCTGGTCACTTCAGGGCCTTAAATGGTCCATGGGACGTTGGGCCTCCCAATGGCTCTCCTGCCACTTGCAGCAGGGGCAAGACTGGACACATAGATAGTGGGCATGGCACCCATGGCATTTTACAGAATTCCAGTCTGCTAACTACCTCCTGGGGTAGGGGGTTGGGGGAGCAGAAAATCCCTTAATTTTTCCAGAACCATTCGAGTCTCTGGGGATGAATTTTATCTTGGGTGATACTACAAAATGAGCAATAGCAAATTGTCTGCCTATTTTCACCGCACCAGATTTCAGGCTGGGTGTAAAAGATGTTGCAGATTCAATATTGTCCGTTTGCTCTCTCAACGCTGACAAAGATCAATTTCACTTGCCGTCTCGATTAATGAATATGTGATTTTAGATTTCCCTCCCACTCTGCCTAATGATCCATACTTGAGCGAGAGAGCACTGATTATTTTTTTTGCCCTCCCCCAAAGAAGATCAAACCGTGTTATGAGATATCCCTGTAATGCTCAATCCTGCTTCTTAACACATTTTCAAGAAATTATTTTCCCTCTTGTTCTATCGTTGAACGAGCAATATTTAATTAACTTCCTTCGCATTTCTAATTATTTCCATTTACAGTTTCTAGATCAATGTACTCAAAAAATCAAATTAGCATCCCCAGCAAGGCGCCTGTATGACTGGCAGGGTGATCGAATTCGAGACCTAAGAACAGGTATGCCTTTACACTGGAAAGTAAGTACCAGCCTTATTGTACCAGGGATGTTGCCAAATCTTGATGTGTCCTTAAAGATATCCTGAGAGACCCCTATTTCAGAACGCATGGGTTGAATATGTATAGCATTGGGGTAATTGTGAGAGGTCCCAGCGTCAAATTGCAACATTATGAGCGTTGAATGTGGCTTGAAGAATGTGGGCTGTAGTGTCCTAACCTCACATTCAATCTGCCTCTATATTGAGTACAATTCCACACTTACAGCTGAGCCTAATGGTTTTGGCCCTTATTAGTTTACAATGGAATGGATTTAGAATGATTTCACTGATGTTTTCACTGATCTTTGAAGATAAAGCTGATATTTAAGAAGTCACATTTAAGTAAGTATTTTGAACATTAAGAACCAAAATTAATAAAATAATTTTTGAGACGTTTTAAACATAAACTAATCTTGAAGTTGTATTGTTTGGGGCTTTAGAGTGGTTTCGCAGGTCGGCGCAACATCGAGGGCCGAAGGGCCTGTACTGCGCTGTAATGTTCTATGTTCGATGTTTGTGATAGCACAATCCCAAAGTAGAGTATGCTTAGTTTCTCAACTCACCTTGATAAAAACAAATCACCAACACAATAACTCATCTTCCTCATAGATATCAGTCACATTTATCAAAGCTCATGCACCCCCCATGTTCATTGTGTAAATTTTTGTCACACATACAAGTGAAGCAACAAAAGTTTATTTGCAATCATTGAAAGAATGGGAAAATAATGATGATAAAATAATAAAATATCACTCTCTAAGTATTACTGTTTAAATAGAATTGTCAATAGATAAAGTTGTAGCAAATCCCAGCCTTCAAGGCTGGAACCAAGAAATGATTGCAGGCAATATCAGTGAATAAATATGGCATTCGTTTGGCTTCTATTTTAACAGAGACATTAAACTATTTGGAATAATTGGGTTGTGCCTGTATTGTCGTAGCAGAGGGATGTCTTTGGTATGTGTTCAATGTTCAATCCCAAATACCATAATTCCCTGAAAGTGTGAGAGTAACTGGATGAACCATAAAACAGGCTAATAGAGTTTTAGGTTTGATAAATTGGGGCACAGAGTCTAAGACGTAATGACAAATTTATCCAAACCATTGGCTAGGCCACATTAAAGCCTTAGCAAGTGCATAGTGCAGGCTCAACAAGGTGATTAATTGGATGGGAAATTCTTATAAAGAAGAATGACTTAACATATACAGGAACTACTTTCAATTTAATGGAAAAGACTAAGGATATTTAATAAAGATTTTAAGAATTTTGATAGAATTAATAAGGAAAGAGCAATTCCTCTAGTTGAAACAGTAGTGTGCAGTTACCGGTTTGAAATTATGGTTGGAAATTTCCGGCCGTTCCTGCTGGCAGGGTCTTCCGCATGCAATGGGAAACCCCATTGACAGCAGCGGGAGCAGAAATCCCACCTCCGACCAATCACAGGCCACATCCGCCGGCGTGAAACACGTGGGCACCTGGAAAATTCCGCGTTTGGAGTTATCACTCAGAGTGTCAGGAGAGAGATTAGGAGATACTTATTTATACGGATGGTTATTGGTACATAGAATGTTTTGCAAAGGGAACAATTATAATGGGCACAATTCTCTGGATAGGTTTCTAAGTGTGGTAGCGAGAGGGAACTACTGCGAGCTTCCCGGTGCTTTGCCCAGTGAAGGTTGCAATGCAATTCAACGTTAATTCTTCCACTTAATGGGGTCCCATGGGCTTGTCGCCGCAAATGAAGGCTCGCCAACCGATTCGCCATCACTGCGCTTGCCAGCCCCTTGCTAACGAGGTTGAGCAACACTTGCTCTGCCAACCCCAGCCAGCTTGCAACAATGGCCCCCAGGAGACTGGCCCCAAGATCCGGGGATGCAGATCTGGGAAGGATCCTCGACGCAGTGCATGTGCTGCCGACAAGTGCACTGGGGCCCTCTGGCCCCAGAGCCCCATGAGGAGCCTGCCAGCGGCATTGAAGGCCACAGGATGAGGTGAGCAGCTGGCTGCCTCCACCTCAGATGTGCATCCTGGGGACACACCTAGATGTAGCGGTAGGGCTAGGAAGGCAAAGCACATTGAGGATCACTGTGGGCACCGGGAGAGGGAGTGAGGGGGTAGGTAGGAGGTGAGGGGTGTTGAGGGAGGGAGGGGATGGCACCACCGGAGAGTGGGGAAATGTTAAACACAATAAACACCCAAGTGCACAACCAGTATGATGCCTCTGTCACTTTCTTCTGCTATGCGGGCCGACCTCTGAACCCTTGGCCCATCTCTTCAGGCATCCCCCTCCCCGTAACACTCACCCACCATCCGGCCCTGGACATGTCCCCGGAGTTGTGTTCATCCATTGATGTTGGCTGCTGCGCGTGTGGTATTGCCTCCTGAAATGTTCAGGCACAATGTCCAGGCATGACGGTTTGATTGGGATGCCAGGCAATAAATCCCACATGCTAAATGGCCCACCCACCCACGAGAATCTAGTTGGGTTATGTGAAGTGCTCACTTACCACGATTGCCAATTCCCTATTGGCAATAGTCTTCAGCCGCTCAGCTGGGGGTTATAGGTAGTCTGTGGGGCAGAAGGGCAGGGACAAGGTTTGCTCCCGGAACGGGTACACATGATCCAGGGGTTGACATGGTGGTGTCGTGCGCGGTTTACCACCAGTGCCCCCCCACCTCCCCCAGTGCCTCCCCCCAGCCTCCCAGCCGAGGGTCCCCTACCCCCTGCCAAACACTGGGGTGACAAGCCCAGCACCCCCGAGCTCTTTGCCTGTGAGCAAAGATGGCCACTCACCTCCTCAGCTCCCCACAGAAGCCCTTCTGCCAGGTTCACGCTTTTAAAAAGGAGTACGAATCAGCGCCAGCGTGACCACTTGCTGGGGAGGCGGCTGAATCACGGGAGGCCGTAGGATAAGGGGTGGCTCCCATAAATTGTCTGGAAATGGGGCTTAAGTGGTGATAATTGGTTTCGCCTAGAGGAACGGGCCAGTTGTATTCCAAACTGTTTGACGCCTGACACAGTTCCCATTTTCGGCCTTTCCTGCTATTCACTGGCCTCACCGAGAGAGAGCTCAACAAGGCCAGAGAATCGCGCCAATATCTTTTAAGAGTTTCAGGAAGAAATGGATAAATATTTGAAGTGGAGGAATGTTCAGGGCTACAAGCCAAGAACAGGACTGGAGCTTTGCATTGCTCCAGTAAAGATCCAGCATAGATACAATTGACAGAAGGGACTCTGCTGTAAATACATTTGGTTCTGGTTTGTTCACTAATGCAAACTAAACATTATGGTCGTGATTTGAAAGGCCTTGTTGCACCCGACTGGGTTACATGACAAGGCCGTTAAATCTCGTAAGCATCGCGGTAGTGATGCGCTATCAATTACGACGAGACGAGAGTAGAGAGTAATCGAGGCTTTATTACGCAGAGGTGTGTAGCCTCCCGCAGCTGCTGCCGAAATGGCTGCAGCTCGGTGAGCACACACATTTATACTCCGCCTACTGGGCGGAGCCAGCAAGCAGGGATCTACCCCCGTACCTGTAGTACAGGGGTCTTACCGTAATACCCCTCGTATGCGGTATATACAATACAACAGTGGTGACTACCACATTCAACCCCTGTTAAAAAAGAGTCCAGCGGGGGTGGTGGAAAGCTACTTACATTCAGGTGTTTAACATTTAAAGGAAAAGTTTACAAATTCAGACGGTCGGGCGCCTTGATCAGTCGTTGTGAGCGCCGCAGTTCTGGTGCCGATTTCGGCGTCGGTTCGGTCGTCGGTGACTCCGGTAGCGTGTCGACCTCATCTTCATCCCCGGGTGGGACCAAGGGGTGGACGGATCGTCCTGGAGCGGGGGCTGTGGTGGAGTGCGCTGGGGGGAGGGAGGGTGGCGCCGGGGCAGAGACGGGGGGGGCGTGTGGGGACCCAGCTGGTGCCTGAGGGAGACTGTGCCTTGGCGGCCATCGGGGTACACTACGTAGGCGTGTGAAGTAGCTATACCCTCTCAACCAACGGGTCCGCCTTGTGTAGCCGCACGTGCTTGCGGAGGAGGATGTGTCCTGGAGTTGCCAGCCACGTTGGGAGCGAAACCCCGGAGGTAGACTTCCTGGGGATGGCAAGGAGACGTTCATGGGGGGTTGCATTAGTCGTAGTGCAAAGGAGCGACCGAATGGAGTGAAGGGCGTTGGGGAGGATTTCCTGCCAGCGGGAGGCCGGGAGATTTCTGGACCGTAGGGTCAGCTGGACGGCCTTCCAGACCGTCCCATTCTCCTGTTTCACCTGCCCATTTCCCCTGGCGTTGTAGCTGGTCGCCCTGCTCGAGGCAATGCCCCTGTTGAGCAGGTACTGGCGCAGCTCATCGCTCATAAATGAGGATCCGCGATCGCTGTGGACCTAGGCGGGGAAACCGCCCAGAGCGAAGATGGTGTTGAGGGCTTTTGATGATGGTGGCAGACGTCATATCGGGGCATGGGACGGCGAAGGGGAATCTGGAATATTCGTCGACCACATTAAGAAAGTACGTGTTGCAGTCGGTGGAGGGAAGGGGCCCTTTGAAGTCCATGCTGAGGCGTTCAAAGGGACGGGAGGCCTTCACCAGGTGCGCTCGGTCTGGCCGGTAAAAGTGCGGTTTACACTCCGCGCAGACCTGGCAGTCTTTGGTGACCGCCCTGATTTCCTCGATGGAGTAGGGTAGATTGCGGGCCTTTGTGAAGTGATAAAAGCGGGTGACCCCTGGGTGACAGAGATCGTTGTGCAGGTCCGGAGTCGGTCCACTTGTGCGCTGGCACAAGTACCTCGGGATAGTGCATCGGGAGGCTCGTTGAGCTTACCAGGGCGATACGAAATCTCGTAATTGTAGGTGGAGAGCTCGATCCTCCACCTCAAGATCTTATCATTTTTGATCTTACTCCGCAGTGTGTTGTTGAACATGAAAGCTACCGACCATTGGTCAATGAGGAGAGTGAATCTCCTGCCGGCCAGGTAATGCCTCCAATGCCGCACAGCTTCAACGATAGCTTGGACCTGCTTTTCGACGGAGGAGTGCCGAATTTCGGAGGCATGGAGGGTGCGGGAAAAGAATGCCACGGACCTGCCTGCCTGGTTGAGGGTGGCGGCTAGAGCGACGTCTGATGCATCGCTCTCGATTTGGAAGGGGAGCGTCTCGTCGACCGTGTGCATCGCGGCCTTGGCGATGAAGGCCTTGATATGGTTGAAGGCCTGGTGAGCCTCGGCCGGGGGAAAACGGTGGAGTGAATGAGTGGGCGGGCCCAGTCCGCATAGTTAGGGACCCACTGGGCGTAGTACGAGAAGAAGTCCAGGCATCGTTTGAGGGCCTTAGGGCAGTGGGGAAGGGGGAGTTCCATGAGGGGGCACATGCGATCGGAGTCGGGCCCTAGCACTCCGTTCTGGACCACATAGCCGAGGATGGCTAATCGGTTTGTGCTGAACACGCACTTCTCCTTGCTGTAGGTTAGGTTGAGGAGTTTAGCGGTGTGGAGGAATTTGGAAAGGTTAGCGTCGTGGTCCTGCTGGTCGTGGCCGCAGATGGTGATGTTATCCAGGTACGGGAAGGTGACCTGCAGTCCGTACTGGTCAAGCATTCGGTCCATCTCCCGTTGGAAGACCGAGACCCCGTTAGTGATGCCAAAGGGAACCCAAAGGAAGTGGTAAAGGCGGCCGCGCGCTTCAAATGCGGTGTACGGGTGGTCCGCCTTGCGAATGGGGAGCTGGTGGTAGGCAGATTTCAGGTCCACTGTCGAGAAGACCCAGTACTGTGCAATCTGATTGACCATGTCAGATATGCGTGGGAGGGGGTACGCATTGAGCTGCGTGTACCGAGTGATGGTCTGACTGTAGTCAACGACCATCCTGTTTTTCTCCCCGGTTTTCACAACTACCACTTGGGCTCTCCAGGGGCTGTTGCTGGCCTCGATAATACCTTCCCGTAGCAGCTGATGGACCTCAGACCTGATGAAGGTCCTGTCCTGGGCGCTGTACCGTCTGCTCCTGGTGGCGACGGGTTTGCAAACTGGGGTGAGGTTTGCAAACAGAGAAGGCGGGTCGACCTAAAGGGTCTTGAGACCGCAGACATTAAAGGGTGGTAGGGGCCCGCCGAATTTCAGTGTTAGGCTCTGGAGGTTGCACTGGAAGTTCAGGCCGAGTAGCAAGGCAGCGCAGAGGTCGGGGAGGACGTAGAGCCGGAAGCCACTGAGCTCTACGCCCTGGATGGTGAGGGCGGCGGTGCAGTACCCCCGGATCGCCACTGAGTGGGATCCGGAGGCCAGGGAGATTTTCTGGTTAATGGGGTGTACCGCGAGGGAGCAGCGCCTTACTGTATCGGGGTGGATAAAACTCTCAGTGCTCCCTGAGTCCAGAAGGCAGGATATCTTGTGCCTGTCGGCCTTCACTGTCCGCGACCCTGTCGCGAGGTTGTGCGGTCGGGACTGGTCGATCGTGATGGAGGCGAGACGCGGCTGGTTGGCGGCGGTTGCAGGCAATGAGCGGCCCCGATGAGGTGGCCGACAAGCAGGGGTCCTGAGGCGGGGAAGGTGGCGGCGCCCACGGGCCGCACGTGTCCTGAGGCAGGCAAGATGGCGGCGCCCATGGGCCGCACGTGTTGAGAGGCGAGCAAGATGGCGGCGCCCACGGGCTGCACGTGGTGGGTGCAGGGACAAAAGCGGCGATCGAGCGGGCCTGGTACACAGCAGCGAAATGTCCTTTCTTCCCGCAGGCCTTGCAGAGCGCGCTCCGCGCCGGGCATCGCTGCCGGGGGTGTTTTGTCTGTCCGCAGAAGTAGCACTTGGGTCCCCCGGGGTTGGTTGGCTGCCGCGCTGCGCAGGCCTGGGGTTGACTGGGGGCGGTCACCGATGGAGTCCACGATGGGATGTTCGTTGGCGCGGTCCACGATGCCGAGGTGGGGTGGGCTGTGCGGTCGGGGGCATAGGCCTGTACATTGCGTGAGGTGACTGTGAGCGACATTGCTAGTTTCTTGGTCGCCATGAGGTCGAGGGTAGCCCCTTCTAAGAGACGCTGGCGGATGTAGGCTGACCCTATGCCCGTAATGAACGCGTCTCTAAATAGCAGGTCAGAATGTTCCACGGCCAAAACAGCCTGTCAATCGCAGTCTCTCACCAGGGCGTGCAGGGCACGCCAGAAATCTTCCACAGACTCACCGGGGCGTTGATGCCGCGTGGACAGGAGGTGCCTGGCGTAGATTTTGTTGGTCTGCTGAGTGTAGTTCTCCTTCAGTAGCGCCATGGCCTCAGCGTAGGTCAGCACGTCCCGGATGAGGGGAAAGATATCGGAGCTCAGCCGCGTGTAAAGGATCTGCAGCTTCTGTGCCTCTGAGGATTGTTCTGTCGCAGATCCGATGTATGCTTCAAAGCAAGCTAGCCAATGTGCGAAGGCCGACTTGGCATTGTCTGCTTGAGGGTGCAGCTGCAGGTGATCAGACTTGATGCGGAGAAGACACACAACCTCTTCACTCTCAATTTAACCCTGCATCTGATGAACCCATTACTCCAAACTTGATTTCATGGAACAAGGAGTGGATATAGTTACAAATGACATCGTTATAAATAGCTGGCTTTTAAAGCAGACCAAGGCAGGTCAGCAGCACGGTTCAATTCCTGTACCAGCCTCCCCGAACAGGCGCCAGAATGTGGCGACTAGGGGCTTTTCATAGTAACTTCATTTGAAGCCTACTTGCGACAATAAACGATTTTCATTTCATTTCATTTCATTTAAGAGACATAAGCCATAATTGCCCACCCACCTCCCACTGCTCCCACTCTAGTCTTCCCCCTGAGGCTTCGGAGGACAAACAGTGGGTGGAATTCTTTGGCCTGCCAACCGCTGGTTTCTGGACCGCGTGCCGTTCGCTAGTGGCGGGATTCTGTCTCCCTGCCGTTTGTCCATGGGATTCCCCATTGTAACCACCCCATGCCGCCGCGAAACCCACTGAGTTTCTTCAACAATGTATCATGTACCCGTGTCTGGTCCTAAAGAAGGATCCAGGCTAATTCTTACCCCGAGGACCCATAGTAGCACTTAGTGCTCACACTTTAAACATTTGTTAAGGTGTTGCTGAAAGAATTTTGTTCCAGTGGTAATGAAACCAAATGGAACAAAAATGCTGATAACCCTGAATATATTCGTCCATAACATAGCAGAGCCCTGGGCGGGATTCTCCACTCCCACGCCAAAGTGGCCGCGCCGTCGTGAACGCCGTCGAAGTTCAGGACGGCGCGGAACGGCCCCGGTCCCGAACGATTCAGGCCCTGACAATGGGCCAGTATCGGGGCCGCGTCATCTACACGCGCCAGGCCTTGTCGCCCGCGTAAAAGCGGTGCCGCATAGATGATGGGGCCGGCGCCGCATAACGGATGTCATCCGCGCATGCGCGGGTTGGCCGGCACCAACCCGCGCATGCGTGGTTGCCGTCCTCTCTAAGTCCGCCCCGCAAGAAGATGGGGGACGGATCTTGCGGGGCCGCGGAAGGAAGGAGGTCCTCCTTCAGAGAGGACGGCCCGACGATTGGCGGGCACCGATCGCGGGCCACCCCACATTCCAGGTGAAGCCCGGTGCAGGATCCCCCCTCGCCCCCCCACAGGCCGTCCCCCAGCGTTCACGCACCGCCCACGACTGCAGCGACCAGGTGTGGACGGCGCCGGGGGGAACCCGCCGTTTTGGCCTGGCCGCTCGGCCCACCCGGGCCTCAGAATAGCGGGGGTGCCGGAGAATCGCCATTTTCAGTGTCTCCGGCGATTCTCCGGCCTGCGGCCCGCGAAACTCGACCGGGCCGTTCCCGCCGCTTGGAAGAATCGCGGGAGGGCGTCGGACCGGCGTCCCCGGAAATTTTGGTGGCCCAGGCGATTCTCCCAACCGACGTGGGAGTGGAGAATCGCGCCCCCTGTTCTTGTTTCTTAATCAGCATCCCATCTACTTACTCTGGTCAAAGTGAAAGTGCATACAGTTGCCTTCCCTGCATCATTCATGTTCAGAACATGCAGCAAGCTTTTTTATTTTAATTAAAATAAGCTGCTATTAATAGATCACCAGAGATATTAATTGTCTTTGTTTTGAGCAAAACATAAATCTGTTTTCAAATTTTTCAGGCAGGTAGGCATTGAGTGGTAAGAAAGCCCCACATTCAGAAAGAAATGGAAACACTCAACATCAACGTATTATTAGCTCCATCGCCG
This sequence comes from Scyliorhinus torazame, assembly GCF_047496885.1. Lineage (NCBI taxonomy): Eukaryota > Metazoa > Chordata > Chondrichthyes > Carcharhiniformes > Scyliorhinidae > Scyliorhinus > Scyliorhinus torazame. Next base: position 199,562,596 of record NC_092716.1, on the reverse strand, counting down.
CAGTAGTCAGGTTCAAGGCAGATTAACCTGCATTTTCTGATTACGTTTTGATACACTTCTCTGTGTACGATGACCTTGTAATTTAGGTCAGTTAATACTCTAAATTGTTATGCTACACCCCAACGGTAGTTAAGAGATGAGGAAGCTGGGTGGTAGAATAAGTAAGAGAGATAAAGAATATTGTAAAAGCCCAAGCGCTCCCTATGACTAGGCCCCATTCAGAAGCAGCAAGCGTATGATGAGTGCAATGGTTTTGAATATCACCCTTCGATCCCATGCTGTTTTGAGGCAGGCCTGGAACATGGCAACTCTCTTTTACAGACACACAGCCTCTTCACTCTCAATTTAACCCTGCATCTGATGAACCCATTACTCCAAACTTGATTTCATGGAACAAGGAGTGGATATAGTTACAAATGATCAATGACAATCCTTGAACTGAAGCAGCAAGCCATGAACGATTTACACATTTTGCTCCACTTGCTCAAGCAGAAGATCTGCCAGCATATTTAATGCATAACCACTTCAACAATTTAAGAAGGGGAAAAAAATGCACAAATCAGCGAAGAATTACTTGATTGCGTGCCTACTGCCCATTTATTGGCAGACTGCAAACCTCCATCAGAGGCACAAAGCTAAAGAACCCAGGTGCTGAACAGAGACTACAGCAAGAGGCGCTTGGATTTTCTTTATGGCTGTACAAATATATTACCCGAAGTAATTTTTTTATTTTCTCGGGAATAAAGCCATGTTCCATTAGGTGCACTGAGCAACAAAAAGAAAAATCAACATCATGTTCCAAAATTGTAATGCTGCTTCCCCTGCAGGCTGGGCCTGTCAATTTAATAGGATCACTGAAAAAGCAAAGCAGCTGTGAAAGATTGCTTTAAGTACAGCAATCGTGCACTTGTCATTCCATTCAGTGGTTAATAAAAAAAAAAACAAATTCAGATAGGCATCAATATGTAAGAAAAATGACTGCTTAACCATTTCTCGTCAGCACCCGAGGGACAATAAATGTGACGGCGAACATATAAACAAAAAGTCACAGCAGCTGTTGGCTTAATTTTGTCTGAGAAAGAGTGATCAGGATGACATATACTGGTGTTTAGACAGCTATTTGAAATCTTCATGTTGGTAAATGTGGACTGTTGCAAGTTAATCTCAAGACACTTGAAAAAGGTTTGAAAGCGTGGTAAATACTGGAAATATCCAGTGGCTTAGGCAGCATCTGTGGAGAGAGAAGGGTTAACAGAGCTTCAGGTCGATGACCTTCCAAGGCCATCAGGTTAAAAAACGTTGGTCGGGATTCTCCGTTTTCCGGTCTGATAATGGTATATCAACGGCATTTACTCTACGTTCGGAGTGGAACTGCTGTCGAAGCACCGGAGCATGGCATGCTGGTGGGCGCCCGGCACCAACCACTATTTTGACCTCACGACCAATTCTCCGCCCAATCGCTTTTTCCGGTTTTGGTGTCGGCCGATGGAGAATCCCGCCCGTTAACTCTGTTTCTCTCTCCACGGATGCTGCCTGACCTGCTGAATATCGTCAGCATTTGTTTTTATTTCAGATTTCCAGCATCTGGAGTACTTTGCTTTTGAAAGAGCACAGATTAAAAAAAAAAAATATTCAATATTGCTGACAGTCACAAGTTATTGTATTTTAGTAGAAAAACAGTGAGAATTAATGTGGATTTATAGGGCAGGATTTTCTGGTCCCGTCGAAAATTGAGGGTCTTTTTTGGCTGCCTCGGCATATTTTTGCAGAAAAATCCCAGAAACAAGGGGCTGGATTATCTGGTCTCCCAGCCGCAGGTTTCTTGGCGGTGTGCTGTTCACTGGCGGTTAGATTCTATCTTCCCGTCGCTTGTCAATGGGATTTCCCATTGAAGCCACCTAACGCCACAAGGAACCCCACGGGCGGGGGTGCGCTGCCAGCGGGAAAAGAGAATCCCAACGGCCGGAGAATTCCAGCCAAGATTTTTTAATGTATTTTGTGAATTTTCAAGTTGTAAACTCAGTTTTTTAATTAAATAATTTAACACTAATGTGTGCCATGAATATAAATGTTATAACATTGGTAACTTGCAAGTTTATTACCCTCATTTTTTCAATGTTTCAAGGTAACTTCATCATAAATGCTTAAAGAATCACAAAAACAAGCTGAGGCTAATTCCTGGATGGAAACGAGAGTACAATTCAGTACACTTGCAGTTCAGTTGCATAAAGCTCCATAAAGGTCAATGGAAAATGTCTGGCATTTTGCTCGATATCTTCTATGACAATTGTAATTATTATACACATCTGCTCCCCTGGGCTGGAAATCACTTTTGAAAAAAAACAGGGCGAATGTAAGTTTCAGAACAATGCAAGTTATGTTTCAGCAAGGCTTGCTTCAACTCATCTGTGATAAATGAGAAGATAAGGCAATTGGTGCACACCATGACACTGTGTGCAGTTAGTTAGGCACACTTCAGAGCTGTTCAGGTGTACTTGGGAAGCTTCACAATTCCTACAGTTGGGGGCTCAGTACATATGTATATATATATCTTTTACACTTGGTGGTGACCACTAGTCATCTAGGAGTTGCTCTTGTCAGAGCTTCTTCAGGTCACATATAAATGATAGATACCGTGAGCTGGGCCCGGTTCTGAAAGCAGTGTAGTTCAGGCTGGTGTCTGCGGCTGTGGGTCAGAATGGATGTAAGGTCCTTGTTTTTTTTAATGCTGTTTCTCTGCAGTTCCATTGCTCGACAAGTGCCTGCAGAATTCCACCACACCTCTCCGTGGACCTGTCTGGGTCTCTAAGGGGGAAGGGTTCATCCCATCAGGAGCTAAGACATACATCCAGGGAGTCCTATGGGCCATAAACCAAAAGCTGACGCCTGCAAGGATTTACAGTAAGCAGGTGAGATATAACACTTTTAAAGAGGCTACTTTTCAGTTGTATTTGTTATAGTTATAGACAGTGATTGGCACTTATGTCATTAAATAAATGTGACATGTATTACATGTGTTCCAGTACCCAGTGGAGGCCAGAATACTTTCACTGTGATCTCTGAGCCAACAATAATGATGCTAATTGTATCTGTCTTTCAGTGTAAGATGTCATGTGCCTAATCTTTCTGCGACACACTGTGAAATGTTACAGCAATTCACACACTCGGGAATGCTGTGAATGCAAATATTTCATTCTCTAAAAATGACAGACCACCCTTCCCCTTTCCTTCATGGGCACAGTTTCTTCTAAGCTACAGAGAAGTACATGTCTTTAAAAAGGCATATTTTAAAAGCATAATTCTGTGATTTAATCAGTGCATTAACTAATAATATAGTAAGCAAAAACATTTTAAAAACAAAATATAAGTGAAACAGGATAAGTTGCTGCTTGGATTCCAGAGAAATGGTATGAAGAGTGATATTCTAATAATCAAACTAGACTATTTAAAAATGTTTTATTGTTTCTTCAGCCTTAAGATCTATAAAGACTCTATTTTGAAGCTGGTGGTGTGGGGATGAAAGATGCAAATTGATAGTAAAAACCAGTTGCTATGATTTCGCCGTGAGTCAGGCTCAGTTAAATTGTTGACTCGTCAAATGTCCGTTTAATATCTTTTAAGTCAGGAATTAAGACTTAAACCTGTGCAATCCATTCCCTAGCACTGCTAACCCCTACCCCTCCCGCTCACACACACACTTCTTTATTACTTCTGAAATGAAGTTTAGAAAACTTAACACTTTCAGCCACTCTGGGCAGTAGCATCTAATTAGCATTCCCATTACATGGTTGTTTTGGTGGCGGGGATGCTGCAGCTGGAATGCTATTGTGCTCTATTCCTCTGTTTGGGGACAAACACTGCTGGGGAAGGAACGTGTGAAAAAGCCACACCATAGCGACTGAAAGAGGGAGGCAGTGTTTTCTGTAGGCTTCAAGCTGGGTAGCTGTCATTCACTGCCTCTGCACAGCTAAACAGCTCAAAAAAGAGAAGACAGAACCACCTTTCAATTTAAAGTCTATTCCTACTTTTTTTTCTCTCTCCTTAATTTAGCATTTTATTTTTGCCTACATTCCCCAAGAATCAATCAAATAAAATTTCCGCGAGGTGAAGCATATGTTTTTTGTTCTTTGAATCCAGTTTGAAATTATGCAATTCCAATCTATTAAAATACTCTGTGAAACGTACAACTGTTACTGGTTAGTAAGTAGACACAGCACTCGATCGTGGTAGTGGGAAAGAGCCCCTTGTACACTGTAATATGCCAGTTTCTCTGCAGGAGTATAATTCAACAGGTTTTGTACATCCACAGTCCATTCAACAGTTTGAAGAGCTTAATATGTCATCTCGGAGTATGCTGGAAAGTTTTTTTTGTTTATAAAATGTCAATTAAAAGTACGTTTATTAATTTCTTGAATATTTCAGACAAGAATTCAGGAAGCAGAATGTAATTTACTAAATCTGATGATAACACGTGTCATCTTTTATTTATAATGTTCATCTCCTTCACAATTATCTATAATTTTCTTGATCTCGTTCACTCAACACATCAAGTACGTCTTGCGACAAAAGCGCGGCAATGATGTTCAGTGATTGTTAATGTTACATTTGAAGTTTTCATTCTCGGTTTGGCAATATCAACCATTCGGCAGTACAGGCTCCCTTGTTCAGTTTTGACTGTTCAAGCATGACGATGACAGGAATGTAGGGCTGCTACATTATGCTCAACATTTTCCTTAAATGGATTTTTATCTCACTACCTTAAAATATTTATTAAACAGCATCCGCTTCGTGCACTCTCTTGTCCTCTGAATGCTCCTAAGGTATAGTGGAACAAAAAGAGAAGTAGCAGCAAAACCCTACATAGAAGGCATCGCATTATAAATGAGCTCCCGCAATACAACTGTGACTTGCATAGGAAAGTGACATTTAAATATAGGAGCTGTTGTGGATAAACTAAGTGTAAAATATTATAAAGTGCCTGAGGTAGTCAGAGCTATCTTTATTAGCAAAATTGGGAAGGCTCTGATTATTTTCTGAAGACCAGTATGGCTACAAAAAGAGTTTGGTGAATTGCACTGAATTAATGTTTTCATGTTTTATCTGAAATGATTTTCATTTTAGAACAGCTAACACTAGACATAAAGTGTGACAGAATTGACACTTACTGTAATAGGACATTAATGTGACATAGAGCAGTTTAGATTGTCTGCAACAACAGAGAACAGTTTAAAGACTGGGTCCATATCCATATATAAAATGAAAATAGACTAAAGGTTTTAGCATTTGGTACATGAAAATTGCATATGAATATCAAATTGGATGATTATAATTCTTTCTAGCTATCTCAGTATATTGTATCCATGAAATAGAACCATTCCAAGTGATTCACTGCCATTTTGTGTGACTCAATCTCATTTAATATATAGTCTTATAAACTGCAACATGTATTTTATAAGGATAATGTATATATAGTTTAAATTTATAATTATGAATATGTTACTTATCTGTATTGCTTTGTTTATACGTATTTATATGTGTAACTGTTATATATTGGGTGAAGTTCATTGTGTTGTTAAACATATGTTAAACCTACTTCCACGTACAAATTTTTGATTGCGGGATTTCTTCATTAGTCGAGTCAGAATTTTAGAAGTTTTACCTGGAAGATATTTACGTTCAGTTTTATATATATTGCATTCTTTTTCCTTTAACACAGCCATCATATCGTCAAGTTAAGTTTAGTTGTGGAATAATAGAGTTGAGGCATGAGCTGTGTGGAAAGTTATAAATCCATATGGGAACTTTTTAAAAAGATCCATTTCTTTTTCTTATATTACACTGCGAGAGTAGTTTAAAGCATTAAAATTTAGCTACCATTGTTCAGAAACCGAGAAGCCTTATTATCCCTCTCCAGAGTACTGCTGCCTGCTCTGTGAATCCTTGAAGGGATATTCCAGGTTGGGCATGTAAAAATGGTACTTGTGAGTTTTATTTGATTACATGTGAATGGTTTCTGAGGAACTTATCTGTGTAATGAATTGAAATCATGGGACAGCTGTCCTGCTCTTTGGGATAGTCACAATTATTTGTCTAAGCTTTGCTTTACTTGCTGTTCCCAAGTCTTGCAGCACACAGCGACTTCAATCTCAAGTTGAATGCAGAATGCCATGCTGCCCTCACAGCAGACTAGCTGTTACACATTTTAACCTCACGAAAATATTTAATTAAGTCTCATTGTGAGCATTACCCTGGAGTATTTCTTAAATAATACTGCCACGGAATTTTAAAAAACGAAAACCATATAAAATAGCTGGGTTGGTAAATGTGTGTGGAAACCTGGGTGCATGACTGAAGGCATGCAAAGCAGGTGGGACCTAGGTTGGTTCACGGTCTAGCTTAGGTTAGCTTTTCTCAGCGTGTGGCAGAGTTAGAGCAATTCAATCACTTTCAGTGCTCCTGAGCGAGGAAGAGGAGAAATTAGTCAGTATTCACTCTTCGCTTCACTATCCAGTAATTTCTGATGGAAGGTAAGTGATTAGGTGCTCTCCAAATTCAAGTTAAGCGTAAGTGGACATTGGCTGCTGACTAAAAGTGGCTTGGGAATGACTGCATGTGATGGAATAACTTGCCAACACTCAAATCACACATGAAAAATGGCGACTGAGGTGATAAACCACAAGAATTCTGGACTGTTGTCCTGTCTGTATCTGTGGACCTAGGCAGGAAAGGAGATTGGGGAAAAGTGCTTAACATTCTAATATTTCAAATTTATTGGAAGAGTAATACCAATTTAAAAAGGTTACATGCTTTTCATGTCTGCTACTATATATGACAATATTGTTCATAGCAAGGGTGACTGAACTTTAAAGAAATTCATTGTGCTCTGGGACTCTTTTAGAGACACGATTAGGTGCTCTCCAAATTCAAGTCTTTGATTCCAGATTAATGAAAAAAGCAGAATATTAGCTTGTAACCTGAAAAGGTCTTTGAGCAAATAAGGAAACAGTATTTTCAACAGGTACATCTCAGCATGGCAATTGTAGGCTAGCTGCAGGTTGGCTAAAGTCTCCGAGGCAAAGGGGTTAGATCCCAATGCTTTGGGTAGATCAGGTGAGCTGCATATAAAAGTAAGACCGTGGTGGCACGGTGGCGCAGTGGTTAGCACTGCTGTTAGTCACGGCGCTGAGAACTGGGTTCGATCCTGGCCCTTGGTCACTGTCCATGTGGAGTTTGCACATTCTCCCCATGTCTGCATGGGCCTCAACCCAAAGCTGTGCAGGGTAGGTGGATTGGCATGCTAAATTGCCCGTTAATTGAAAGAAAATTAATTGGGTACTTTAAATTTATCCAAAAAGAATAAAGTGAGACTAGCTACTCATTCCAATATGCAGATTTGCCAAATACTGATCCCGCCCACAATGGGCAGGATCCAGATCGCGAGTCTCGCTGGATCCCATTAGATCTCGCGAGGTGTGGCGAGCTGAGGAAATCCCAGAAGTGGCCTCCCGGCATCTACCGGCTGCTTCACGCCGTTGTTCTAGTAGTATGTGGCCCGTAAATCGCACCCTTTGTATTTTGTCTGGGGAACCTTCTTTGTTTATAACTGCTGTGATTACAGCATTGAATTACCTCTTGATTGTTTAGTATAATGGCACATTCAAGTGTGTTTGAAGATTTGTACAAGAATCAGCTCTGAAGCAATCTATTCAATCAAACACTATTTGCTCACAAGTTTTATTCATGGGGATGAATTTCCACAGGTAATCTTCCAATTGTCTTCTAATTTCAGTGAGAGTGGGGCGGCAAATTGGCGCAGTGGTTAGCACTGCTGCCTCATGGCGCCGAGGATCCGGGTTCGGTCCCGTCTCTGGGTCACTGTCCGGGTGGAGTTTGCACATTCTCCCGTGTCTGCATGGGTCTCACCCCCACAACTCAAAGATGTGCAGGTTAGGTAGAGTGGCCACGCTAAATTGCCCCTTAATTGGAAAATAAACTTGTGTACCTTGAATTTTAAAAAAAATAATTTCAGTGAGAGATCAGTGGAAACCCCAGAAAAAGATGGACAGACAAACCCTTGTGGAAATACAACCTCTTATTATGTTGACTTTGCAGTTACACCTTTGGAGTTTATAAATAACTCCAAAGTTTATAAATAAACACCACAGAGACGTGACAGTTAAGATTATGGGCACGAGATCGGCACCCACAGAGGGGTGTGAACCTCATTTTAATACATTTGAATGGATTTAAATGTTACTGGCGGATGTGTATGTGACATTGGCCTAATTTCCCTGAGAAGATGGTGCTGGGGGTTTTCCTTGAACAGCTGTTGTCCCTGTGGTGCTTGGTCCTCCAAAATACAGGGCAGAATTTTCTGATATTTTTTCAAGGGAAAACTGGCATGTAGCTCTCCAGCTACATAACCCAGTTTTCTTTACAAATTGTCTAGCACTCTGTGGTTTCTGCCATCACTCTGGTGGGGTGGGATCTGATGGATCCGGAGAATCGTGGCCTGGTGTTGGAGCGGCATGGCGGGATTCGCGCGCCCCCCCTGGCAATTCTCCAACCCGGCGCGGGCTTGGAGAATCCCGCCCAGTGAGTGTTAACAATGCTGATGTGGGACTGGAGTCACACATAGACTGGACCAGGAAAGGACAAGGAGTGTTCTTCCCTCAGGGGTATTAGTGTCAGTTGGATTTTTAGACAATGGGTCACTTTTTTTTATGCCATCTTTTTTTCAAATTTCCAACTTTTATTGGAACTGAATTCAGATTCTCAAACTTCTCAAAGTCTTGCTTTGAATTCATAACCTTGGGATTACTAATCGTAACATAACCACTACACTGTCGTAGTGTAACGTCATTATATTGTGTGTAATTATACCATTGATAAAAGCCATTGATTAAACCAGCTTACCAGACAAGTTTGATGAGAAAAAAGAACATGTTCAAAGTAAGGTGGCAACAAAAGTACAAAACAACGCTTCTACCATTCCCTTACCCCTCACTCCAACCCAATCCTCCAACTTTACTTACATCCCTATTTTGTCCAATTTTCAGTTTTCGACACAGAACCTTAGGAAAGGTCTATACGCCAATGAATAATGGGTGTAACAAAGGCTCAAATCCTTGTGTGAAAGGGTGTAGAGGAGGAGCTAAAATGCAAGCCCCAAAGGAACTAATCATTCCAGTATCGATTAGTTTTCAGTTGCTTTTAGTTCAGGGTCTGGGAGACCAACATCTGTCAGCTGCCTACCAACATCCACACCCTGAAGTTTGCTGCATGTATGATAGATGCAAAATTGTAATTTGTGGATCAACAGGCCTGCCGCTCACACAAGGAGCTGGATGTCGGAGCGTAAATACTGTCAGCTCGTGAACCCAGACACCCAGCATCCGAATTAAAACAGCGTCAGCGGTGTAAAAGCAGCTTTAATCATTTCAATAAGGCTTTTTGCTCCTTCACTTTAGATGCAGCACTTCCTCACTATTCGTAGATAAAACATACATGCAGTCCACAGGGAACAAAAGACATTTTGCAAGGACGGTAAGAATTTGCCTAAAATTGAGGAAAGCTATGTGGATGATACAATTGCAGACAGATTCACAAAATGCTCTAAATTCTAGTGGAAATTCCAATCAAATTCACTCGTAAAATTGAATGGAAGTTAAATGATCATTCTAAGGTGTCATGGTAACAAGTCCACACCAGGGAGACTTTGTCAGCAAAGGATCGTAAGCCAACCCACACAGTCTCATTCTTAAAAGTTTAATAGCCAGCTACCACCTGAAAAGCACTGAAGGAGCCATTGTCAGCTGCCTGATGGACAGAGCTGAGAAATAGCACTTAAATGAAAAAAAAAGAGGTTGTTGTCGCAAGGGCAAGGGGATTCAATTGAGAAGATAGTTTAGCAACTGTGATGATGAGATGTGAAAGAATGAGTTTGCACACCTATGTTCTACCAATTAATTATATTGAAGAAATTCCCAGTGAATAGTGATTCCCTGGTACAGTTTTAGTATATGTGGGGATGGATTCTCCATTCAACGCCACTCCGATCGGGAATTCCGATGGGGCAGAGAATGGAATGTTAAAGGAAAAATGGATTTGGCATTGTTGCAATGCTTCGATCCTCCGCCAGTGGCCTCAGCGTGCTCCTGCCTTGCGCCGGCTGTAGGATGCAAATGAAACATTTAAATACATTTTAATGCCATTAATGGGCTCCATTCATCCCCCGGTTATGCTCCGAACCTCACAGCGGGAAATCCACCGGGCAGGCTTTGGTGCAAGTTTGTCCAAACATGACTTCCGGTGGCGGCTATGAGGGAGTAGGTCGCACATTTGGTGGCTCCCATTTCGGTCGGACTTTTGGACCTTTTCCCCCGACTTTTTTGCGCTTTTGAGCGCGGAACTGGAAAGCAATAGTACTCAGGCACAGGACCCATACAGTATTATATGGACCTAAGAAGCCGGAGGGACCATAAACAGCAGAAGAAGTGGTTGAGTAAGGGCACAGTGGAGGCTGTGAGAGAGACCAGCATGGCTGGTGTTCAGAGCAAGGCGCCGACAGCCCAGCCCACAATGGAGCAGCTGCTGCAGACTATGCAGGAGGGCTTTTTGGCTCTGAAGCGTGACAATTTGGAGCCGCTACAGAAGTCGATTGACCGGATGGAAAAAAGGCTGGATGATCAGGCTGAGAGGATCCAGCAGCTGGAGAAGTCAGTGGAGGAATAGGCTGACTTTCAAACGGTGGCGGATGTGGAGATTCGGAGGTTGAGGGACCAGCAAAAAGTGCTTCAGGAAAGGCTGGAGGACTTGGACAACAGATCTCGCCGACAGAACGTGAAAATCGTGGGCCTCCCGGAGGGGGCAGAGGGGCTGGACGCTGCCACGTATGGGGAGGGTATGTTTCAGAAGATGCTGGGGAACGAGGTGTTCCCGCGCCCGCCGGTGGTGGACAGGGCACACAGTGTGCAGGTGAGGCAGCCGCGATGGGGGGGTCCCCCACGAGCGATGGTGGTTCACTTTCACAGGTACCTGAACAAGGAACGGGTGCAGCAATGGGCAAAGAGCACAAGAAGCTGTACTTGGGACAATACCACTCTGCGTGTTTACCAAGATTTGAGCGCTGAGGTGGCCAGGAGGCAGGGAGGCTACAGGCAGGTGAAGGAGATACTGTATAAAAACAAGGTGAAATTTGGGCTGCTTTTTCCGGCGTGACTGTGGGTTACGTATGAGGGTCAGCACCACTATTTCGAGGAACCCGAAGAGGCGATGGACTTCGTTAAGAAACAAGGCCTGACCCTGAGCTGAGGATGTTTGGACTCATGCCAGAACTTTTAAGTATATGTGGTGTCTCTCCCATTTTGAAAATTGCCTGCATGTTTGGGTCGGTTTTTGTCGTTCTTTTTTCCGACCTTTTTAGGGTGTTGGAAGGTGGTAGGGATGTGTTTTTATTGCGTGCTTTTTGCGTGGTTTACCTGAATGTTTCCTTTTTGGGCTCTTTGATTAGTTGGAGTTTGGCTGGGGGGAAAATAATAAAGAAAACAGTTAAAAGGGTTGGGTTAAGATAAATGCTTCAGGGGAACTTTGTGCAATCTTTTTCTGTGTCTGTATGAGAAGGACTGAGAGTGCCTGTTATTTCTTATCTTTTTTTTTCTCTTGTTTAACTTGAATTGTGCTATTGTGGGGGTTGTTTATGACTTGTATAGAGTGTTTGCTTAAGTAGGGTTGATCTGGGGAAGTGGTATGGATGGGTCGGGGGGGGGGGGGGGGGGGGGGGGCTGACTGGGAACAATGGGTGGGTGACACGCTGGCGCCGAGGCTGGGAGCCCCAGGCTAGCTGAGTGGGGCTAGTCAATTGAAGCCGAGGTGGGGGGGGTGTATATAGTTAGATTAGAGCAGGGGTTAGGTGATAGGATGGTGTTGCTAGGGGGGGGGGGGGGGGGGAGTCGTTCTGCTGACGGGGATGGAAACTGGGCATGGCAACAGTGAGGAGGTCATGGGTGGAGCCGGTCAGGAGGCGGGCCAGATGAAGTGCGACACGTGGCTGGGGGGCTGGCCAAGTAAAAAGGGATGGCTGATCGGCAAAGGGGGGTGCGAAGTGCCCCCCAACCAGGCTGATCACCTGGAATGTTAGAGGGTTAAACGGGCCAATGAAGAGGGCGTGTGTGTTTGCGCATCTGTGGGTTCTGAAGGCGGACATAGTCATGCTGCAGGAGACGCACCTGAAAGTGGCAGACCAGGTTAGGTTAAGGAAGGGCTGGGTCAGTCAGGTCTTTCATTCGGGGCTTGATTCTAAGACGAGGGGGGTTGTGATCCTGATTAATAAAAGGGTACAATTTGAGGCAGAGGGCACAGTTGTGGATGGGGGTGGCAGGTTCGATATGGTTAGGGGTAAGCTCGAAGGGGTGAGAGTAGTCCTGGTTAGTGTGTATGCCCCTAATTGGGATGATGTGGATTTTATTAGGAGGATGCTGGGGAAGATCCCCGACTTGGACTCGCGTAAGCTGATCATGGGCAGTGACCCGAGCCTGGACCCGTCATGTTCAAGAACGGGCAGGTTACCAGCAATGGCAAAGGAACTGAGAGGGTTCATGGAGCAAACGGGGGGAGCAGATCCGTGGAGATTTAGCCGGCCGACGGCGAGGGAGTTCTCGTACTACTCCCACGTCCACAAGGTGTATTCCCGAATTGACTACTTTGTTGTGAGTAGGGACCTGCTGGCCGGAATGCTGGGGGCAGAATATTTGGCAATTGCCATATCGGACCATGCTCCGCACTGGGTAGACCTGCAGTTTTGTAAGGACAGCTTTCAGCGCCCACCATGGAGGCTGGAAGTTGGATTGCTCGCGGGCGAGGCGGTGTGTGAGAGGCTGAGGAAATGCATGCAGAATTACCTGCAGGTGAATGATACTGGAGAAGTCTCGGCAGCGGTGCTCTGGGAGGCACTGAAGGCAGTGGTGAGAGGGGAGATGATTTCAATCCGGGCGTACAGGGACAGGACAGACAGGGCAGAGACGGACTCACTGATTAAGGAAATTTTACGGACGGACAGGAGTTACGCGGAATCCCCGAGGCCAGAGTTACTCTGGAAACGACAGAGGCTGCAGGCCGAATTTGGGGTGCTGACTACAGGCAAAGCTGTAGAGCAGCTTAGAAAGGTAAAAGGCGCGATTTATGAGCATGGTGAGAAGGCCAGTAGAATGCTTGCACAACAACTAAGGAAAAGGGAAGCGGCTAGGGAAATAGGGAGGGGAGTGGATGGGGAGAGTAATCTAGTGGGTGACGGCAGGGCGGGACAAGGTCTTTAGGGACTTTTATAGGAAGCTGTACACTTCAGCACCCTCCGGGGGATTGGGGGGGAATGAGGCGATTCCTGGACGGACTGACCTTCCCAAGAGTGGGGAGGGGTTGGTGGACGGATTGGGGGCCCTGGTCAGGATCAAAGAGGTATTGGGGGGCCTGAAGGTCATTCAGTCGGGTAAAGCCCCGGGGCCGGACGGGTATCCGGTGGAGTTTTACAAAGAATTTGCTGGGATAGTGGGGCCGGTGCTGGTCAGGGTCTTTAACGAGGCAAGAGACAGAGGGAGTTCACCCCCGACGATGTCGCAGGCCACCATCTCGCTCATTCTGAAACGGGATAAGGACCCGAAGGCTTGTGGGTCATACAGGCTGATCTCTTTGATCAGCGACTAGAATTGAGGACTGTGTACCGGATGTAATTATGGAGGACCAAACCGGGTTTGTAAAGGGGAGGCAGCTGGTGGCCAACCTAAGAAGGTTGTTTAACGTGATTATGATGCCCCCGGAGAGTAAGGAGGTAGAGATAGTGGTAGCCATGGATGCTGAAAAGGCTTTTGACCGGGTCGAGTGGGATTATCTGTGGGAGGTACTAAGACGGTTTGGGTTCGGGGCGGGGTTCATCGACTGGGTTAGGCTATTGTATCAGGCCCCAGAGGCGAAAGTAAGGATGAACAGGACGACATTGGACTACTTTAGACTGCAACTTGGGACAAGACAGGGCTGCCCTTTCTCCCCACTGCTGTTTCCGCTGGCCATAGAGCCGCTGGTAATTGCACGGAGAGCTTCTCAGGGGCTGGAAAGGGCTGGTCCGGGGGGGAGGACAACATAGAGTCTCGTTATACGCAGACGATCTGCTGTTATATGTATCCCAATGGTGAGGATGGACGGTATCATGGCAACCCTGAGGGAATTTGGCCGGTTCTCCGGCTACAAACTGAACATGGCTAAGAGCGAGTTGTTTGTAATTCAGGCGAGGGGGCAGGAGAGTAGGCTGAAGGGGTTGCCGTTCAGGCTAGTGGGGGACAGTTTCCGATATTTGGGGATTCAGGTGGCATAGGACTAGGGCAAGTTGCATAAGCTCAACCTGTCCTGACTGGTGGAACGAGTGAGGGAGGAGGTCCGGAGGTGGGATGCGCTCCCGCTGTCATTGGCGGGGAGGGTGCAGACTGTTAAGATGACGATTCTCCCGCGGTTCTTGTTTGTTTTTCAGTGTCTCCCCATCTTTATCCCGCGGTCCTTCTTTAAGAGGCTGAATAAAATTATTCTGGGATTTGTATGGGCAGGGAAGTCCCCGCGGGTGAAGAGGGTGATGCTTGAAAGGAACAGAGGAGAAGGGGGCCTGGTGTTGCCGAACTTCAGCAACTATTACTGGGCGGCCAACATAGCGACGATAAGGAAATGGATGGTGGGTGCGGGGTCGGTTTTGGAGCGGATGGAGGCTGCTTTGTGCAGGGGCACTAGCTTAGCAGCCCTGGTCACGGCGCCTCTGCCGCTCCCGCCGGCACGGTACTCCACCAGCCCGATAATGGTGGCGGCTCTTCGGATCTGAGGCCAGTGGAGGAGGCATGTAGGGGAGGTAAGAGCATCGGTGTGGACCCAATCTGCGGCAACCACCAATTTGCCCCGGGGAACATGGACGGGGGGTATCGATAGTGGAGGTGGGTGGGGATTGTGAGGATGGGGGATCTTCCTGGAAGGGAGCTTTCCGAGCATGAGGGCGCTGGAGGAGAAGTTTGGGCTGGCGAGGGGGAACAAATTTAGATACTTGCAGGTGCGGGATTTTGTACGCAGGCTGGTGCCGTCCTTCCCACGTCTCCCGCCGAAGGGGAGGCAGGACAGGGTAGTTTCTAGGGGAGAGGTGGGAGAGGGTAGAGTCCCAGACATCTACAAGGAACTAATGGGAGCTGAGGATATGCAGACCGAGGACTTGAAGCTTAAGTGGGAAGAGGAGCTCGGGGGGGGAGATGGATGACAGTATCTGGGCAGAAGCCCTGAGCAGAGTAAATACGACTGCAACATGCGCCAGGCTCAGCCTGATCCAGTTTAAGGTCGTGCACCGGGCCCACATGACGGTGGCCCAGAGGAGCAAATTCTTCGGGCTGGAGGACAAGTGTGCTAGGTGCGCCGGAGGGCCTGCTAACCATGTACGCATGTTCTGGTCGTGCCCTAAACTCAGGGGGTATTGGCAGGGATTCGCAGATGTCAAGTCCCGGGTATTGAAAACTGGGATGGTAATGAGCCCTGAGGTGGCAATCTTTGGGGCTTCGAAGGACCTGGGAGTCCAGGAAGAAAGAGAGGCCGACGTTCTGGCCTTTGCTTCTCTGGTAGCCCGGCGACGAATACTGTTAGCCTGGAGGCACTCAAAGCCCCCGAGGGCTGAGGTATGGCTATCGGACATGGCGAGCTTTCTTGGCCTAGAGAAAGTCAAGTTCGCTGCTGTAATGCCGGTCCCGCCGGCGTGAATGAAACCACCTCCCTTACCAGCGGGACCAGAAGGCGCGAGCGGGCTCCAGGGTCCTGGATGGGGCGCGGGGCGATCTGGCCCCAGGGGGTGGCCCCACGGTGGCCTGGCCCGCGATCAGGGCCCACCGATTCGCGAGCCGGCCTGTGCCGTGGGGGCACTCTTTCCCCTCCGCGTCGGCCATAGCCTCCGCGATGGCTAATGCTGAGGTGACCCCCCCTGCGCATGCGCGGGGATGACGTCAGCTGCCGCTAATGCTCCTGCGCATGCGCGGACGTCCGCCGGCCGGCGGAGTCCCTTCGGCCCCGGCTGGCATGGCGACAAAGGCCTTCCACGGCAGCCGGCGGGACGGCAACCACTCCGGCGTGGGCCTAGCCCCTAAAGGTGAGGGCTTGGCCCCTAAAGGTGTGGAGAAATCCGCACCTTTGGGGCGGCCCGACGCCGGAATGGTTCACGCACTCCATCCCGCCGGGACCCCCCGCTCCGCCGGGTAGGGGAGAATCTCACCCCTTTTTTTTGTACTGCATAATGTCACTTTTTCTTCATGCCTAAAATACCTCAACAAAATTGTTTGTTGAAAAAAAAGTTTGTCCAAACATTACCATTATGTGGAGGACCCTAGGGTGGGTCAAGGGGGTCAGAGCATAACTGAGTTGGCCCCCAAAATCCATCAGAAGGCCCTCCTCCACCCCACAATGCTAACCCCCCCCCCGCTGACAATTAGGGGCATCCTCCCCCCACCACATGAATAATGGACATCCTCCCCACAGCACACACGCATGAGAGTAAACTAACACCCCTTGCACTGACCCCCCCCCAACCGACCCCCTCAGTGCCCCCCATCAGACCCCCCCATCAAACCTCCCCCTCCAACATGCCATCAGAGACCGCATCAGAGGCCCACATCAGAGCCCCCATCAGACCCCCCATCAAACCCCAGATTGGAGACATCATCAGAGACCCCCATCAGTCACTGCCACCAGAGATCCACATCAGACACCCCCAATCAGCCCCCACAATCAGAGACCCATACCTGAAAGCTGAAGAATAGTCCAGGCAGTTCAGTGAAAGTTTATGACATTTTCACTTACCCTTCCCTCACATCTGCTGCCTCAGACAAGAATGTTTAAAGCAGCAGCTAAGTGGTTTCACTTCCTCTTACTCACAGCAGAAAGCACTTAGCTGCTTTTGATGTGGGGAGAAGCTGTCAATCATAGTAAAAGTGTTTATAAGTATTGCGGTTAATATCGAAGCAGGATAATGGAGGTGCATACAAACGTGAAGGGAAAGATAGATGAACAATCCGCCAAGCAACTGGCTCTGGAGTAATAATACTGTCAATCAATAGAGAGTGCAATGCATTGCTGTGTGACATTGAATGAGAGCTTTGCATTTCAAAGGCTGTCAGGGAATTTGAAGCCCTTTCAAGTGTTCTTGGCTTTTGAGGAAGTCTCTGACACTTATATCAGCTGCTGCTTTAAACACTATTGGCTGAGGCAGCAGATGTTTGGGAATGGTGGTGTGAGTCGGGTGACTCGTGCATGGTGTGGAGCCAGATTTGGGGCTCACGCGCAATTCACTCGTTCCATTCGGATCTGCACCGGGCACAACAGGGTCGCTGAATCGCACCCAACATATTTAAATGCTCATTTAAATATGTTGATTTGGTTCACACCCAGCAAGAGGGCGAACAAGATTTTGCCAGTAGCATCGCGCTCTGTTTGGTGCCTGGTGCAGAACCTATTTTGGGGCTCTCCCCGCTATTCGACCGGCATAACAGGATGTGCGTAGGGCGCAACGCAGCTGACATAATTTCATTGACTCAAGAACATGGTAAAATGGGTTGGGAAATCTGTGGGGCATCAGCTGACCCGGGCAGTACGGTAGCCTTGTGGATAGCACAATTGCTTCACAGCTCCAGGGTCCCAGGTTCGATTCCAGCTTGGGTCACTGTCTGTGCGGAGTCTGTACATCCTCCCCGTGTGTGCGTGTGTTTCCTCCGGCTGCTCCGGTTTCCTCCCACAGTCCAAAGATGTGCAGGTTAGGTGGATTGGCCATGATAAATTGCCCTTAGTGTCCAAAATTGCCCTTAGTGTTGGGTGGGGTTACTGGGTTATGGGAATAGGGTGGAGGTGCTGAACTTGGGTAGGGTGCTCTTTCCAAGAGCCGGTGCAGACTCGATGGGCCGAATGGCCTCCTTCTGCACTGTAAATTCTATGATAATCTATGAAATCAGGAAACGCGATTGAGTGGAGAATGGGTTCCGACGCCGAAACCGCGGCTGGCGCCGAGTTTACGCTGAATTGCAATTCTCTGTCGCCTTGACAGCGGTGTCAATGCGTTCCGGAATGCACATACAGTAAACACCATTTGCAGATCATTAGCGGGCCTGAACTGGTATTCTCTGGGCCTCTGTGATTCTCCACCTCCGATGGGCTGAATTCCCAACGGCGCGGTTAACTTGTTTTTTAAAAAATCGTGAAACCGGGGTCATGGCTGTTGAGGGAGAAAGAAGGAGTATGGAAAGCATCCAACATCGCCATTGTTTGCTGACAGTGGTGCTGCAGGCTGGGGGGCTTCTGCCAGGACTGGGGGGAGTAGCGGG
This sequence comes from Scyliorhinus torazame, assembly GCF_047496885.1. Classification (NCBI taxonomy): domain Eukaryota; kingdom Metazoa; phylum Chordata; class Chondrichthyes; order Carcharhiniformes; family Scyliorhinidae; genus Scyliorhinus; species Scyliorhinus torazame. The sequence continues at coordinate 199,544,225 of NC_092716.1, read as the reverse complement.
TGGTGGCCAGGAGGTAGGCTGTGGGGTCGGGGTGGACAGGCACGAAACACCATTACCGCGGCCTGCAAGGTAGCCGTGCAGCTGCGCACACCGCTGACTGCCCACTGTGAACTTAGGGTCACAGGTCATATGGATGTCCGCCCCTGCCAACCTCCCTAGCTGCCCTCAGCCGACCCACCAGCAGGATGGGTGCGCTCCAGCGCTACCAATGCCATCTTGTTGGCTGGGATGAGTGTGTTTGGGGATTATAATGTGTACATGCGGCTACAGCATGTCCCGTGAATCCCGCAACGTTTGCCATTGAAATCGATTGTGTTACACGTGATGCCGGTGCTAGCCACTGCACAGTCGCTGACTCGGTCCAGATGCAGCGCCAATTCTGCAGTCATGGAAGCCCACGGGTCCTGCGCCTGCGGCGACACTTAGTCTCAGGAACGGAGAATCCAGCCCGTGATCTCTCAGGCCAGCCAAATGGATAGTGTTGTGACCCTGTTCGGGACTGTTAATGTTTAAAGAAGAAATCCAACAGCCAGTAATTAACTATCTGAACAATGCCACAAGATTTCATGTTTTAACAAAAAGAAACTTCATTATACACAAAAGGAAATTTTTAAAAGCAAGGACTACTAACTTGCACGATAGTTTATAACACCATGCGATCAACTCAGTTCTATATTTTACTTCCCCAATTGTTCCCTTATCTAAAACCAACAAGCCAAACCTCTAAAACATAATAACATGTTAAACAAGATGCATCACAGGACTGAATTTATTGTGCACGGCAGTGGCTCTGTTCACCGGCTGGAAAGTCAGGAGCCACTCTGCCACAGTCATTTTTGGAAACGCTGATAGGGTTAAATGTCAATCAGGAAGTTAACTTCAGTGCAGAATCAATGGGCTGAATGCCCTTCTTCTGCACTGTAAAGATTCAGTGACACTGTTCGGACATCCGTGCCTCAAAATGTCAAGATTCTGCCTCCAATCAGAGTTCCAACAGTTGTCTATTCCTGGCAGTGCCACCGGGACCGTGGGACTGCAGCAGACCCTGAAGCAGCAGCTGCAGAGGAGGCCCTGGTGACAGGTAAGCGAGTTGGGCTTGCTGGAGCCAATCAGATAGGTAGGTGTTGGTGAAGGGGTGGTGAGGTGTGAGTGGCGGGGGTGGGGGGGGGGGGGGGGGGGGGGTTACTGATGTTTGGTTGCCATGAAGGGCAGTGAGGGCTCTGTCAGCATGGGATGCCCTTACCATGGAGGGTTCCCTCTGTGGGTCACACACAGAGGCCGCCAACCTTTACTGGGTGGCCCCATCACATGCCGTACATTATCCCACCCCAATCCACCACAGCTGAAAGAATACTATTAGCGGCAGGATGAGGTCCTTAAGTGGCCATTAATTGACCACTGAAAAGCCTCAATTGTCCTGTCGGTGGACATTGTTATCGACATTTCCCACTTCTGACTTCATCAGGAGAGTTGGGAAGGCAACAGGTACACCAACCTGGGTCTACCCTCCTGATTCAAGGTCATACCAGACAACTAGCCCGCTTTTGTTGGGAAGAGAAGGGGAATTAAATTCTGTCCACAATCTCTTGGAGCCACCTTATGGAGCAGGGGAATAATTCCTCAGAGTCTTTCCTGAAACTGTCCACAAATAGTTTTCTCTGGGTTTCTATGCATCCTTAAATCGCATTACAATGATTTTGGAGGGTGATGTGTGAGGTTGCACTGTCTAACAGGTAAGATCCTTTCCCATTTTTACCTCAATTAATACCAGAAATATAAGTTGACATTATGCTGAAGAACTGAATCAAGGGAGAAAGCTGGATTGGTATAAATTATTTCTTGCTAAAGATTTATGGTGTCATAAACATTAAACTTTTAAATCTATTTTAACTAGGTTCCAATACTTTATGAAATATATTAGGAGAGTTCTTTATGGGTTTTGATAGGAAATCTTGCTATCACCTGTCCTTGTTCTTCTTGAATATTGGAACAGTTAACAGAAAATGCCATTAAGATGGACCTTGGAAATTCAATTGAATTTTATGAAAATGCTAAATGTGTTTGTCAAGCTTTTTCCGCCCCTGTTTGGCCAAGTGGTGAAGTTACACTCTAGCTGGATTTAGGCTGCTTTGACAATATGCAGTTGACATTACGAACTCTGACGGGCAAATATAGCCTAAACCTATCTATGGCCGAGATACTAATGACATAAAAGATATGGGGATAGCATGGGAAAGTGGCACTGATGTGGATGATCAGCGATGATCTAGTTGAATGCTGGAGCAGCCTCGGGGGGCTGAATGGCCTTATCCTGCTCCCATGTTCCTATGTTCCAATGTTAGCCTCTAGTATAAATGCACCCTAAATGCTCAGAAATAGAAACTGGACAGGATTGAGAAAAAAAGATGAATTTCAAATACATAGAGTAAAATTAAAAACCAGATCCTGGAGCCTGCAATGGGTGCCATGCTTGAATCAAACCTAACATCAGTTAAATGAAGTGAAAATTGTATTCTTGTCTTGATAGAGATGAAAAGGGATTTCTGCTCATGAAATAGATATACTTGTCACTTTCTAAAAAGCTGTTAGCAATTTGCTTCACTAACAAAGTGCAGATTCCATATGATACTAGACTCACAGTCTGAACAATCAATAAAAGCTTCAATAACATCTGCTTCATTACACTAATAATAAAAGGTTATATATTCGCACAACATAAATGTAAGCAAGCACATGTTGAGACGTTGCAAGGGCAGGTTTCTGTTGATCCTGTCATCCAGTACAACATTGCCACCTTGAGGCAGAGTGTGGACAGTTGTTTGTAGCTACATTAATGCTGTCCCATATGGAAACGGAGAATTGCCTCACCTTGCACTCCCAGTGAACATGATTTTCACACTGGAAGTGTGGGATCACAGAATTAACTCAGGTGTGTCTTTTGTGACCAGAAAAGACTATTAACAAAAATAGAGAATGTATAATTAATATTCACTATCATCGAGAATGAGATAACCCATTTAAGACAAGCTGATTAACAACCCCTGCTAAAATGATGCTTTATGAATTAAGACCATGGGCGAGATTCTCCGGTCCCCCAGCTAAGTGTTCCTCGGTGGTGTGCCATTCGCTGGTGGTGGGATTTCCCATTGAAGCCACCCCGTGGGACGTCACAGGAGCACAGTAGTTAGCACTGTTGCTTCTCAGCATCAGGGACCCAGGTTCGATTCTTGGCTTGGGTCACTGTCTATGTGGAGTATGCACGTTCTCCCCGTGTCTGCCTGGGTTTCCTCCGGGTGCTCCGGTTTCTTCCCACATGTCCTGAAAGACGTGCTTGTTAGGTGAATTGTACATTCTGAACTCTCCTTCACTGTTCCCGCACAGGCGCCGGAGTGTGGCAACAAGAGGATTTTCACATGAACTTCATTAGTGTTAATGTAAGCCTATTTGTGACACGAATAAAGATTATTATTATTTTGCTGCCGGAAAACCCACAGGCGGGGGAGCAAATTCCAGCGGCCAGAGAATTCTGGCCTATATGAGAAATAGTCAGCCATTCTGCCCCTTAAGTCTACTTTGCCAATCAGTTAGATCATGATTGATCTGCACTCAACACCATATCCCTTCTCTATATAGTATCCTTGTTATCACAGAATCATAGAAACATACAGTGCAGAAAAGGACCTTCGACCTATCGCGTCTGCACCGCCGCATGAAAGGCACCTGATCTGCCAATCTTAATCCCTTTTGCCAGCACTTGGCCCATAGCCTCAAATATTTGGTTGCTAATCATGGTTCATACCATGTTACCACAATAGAGCAAGATAAGGAGGCAAGCCCCAAGAACTACTTCAGCCAGTACTGGGACCTAACCTGTGCTGTTGGCTTTATTCTGCACCACACTCTGGCCATCTAGCCAACTGAACTTATGAACTCCCTTTGAATTTTACTCCACATATTATTTGCTCATTTCTTCTTCCAACCAGGGCAGTTTGGATTTCCAAGTGTTTCGAGTGCATTTATACTGGAGTTAACTTTGGTGTGAAGTTGTTGCAGCTTCACACTTGTAAACCAGTCTTCAGACTTGAGGAAAAGGATTGTTTGCTTATTTCCCTCATCATGTAGCCCAGTATTTTCCTCTTGTTCCCTCTGGGATGTGAGTTCCAGATTTCATCTCTCCATTATGTGAAAAAATGCTTCCTGATTCACTCCAAAATATCTTCACTATAATTTTAAGATTATGTCCCCTGATGTTCATTTGAAGATACTGCTTAATTTCTATGTTTCTTGATTTCCTTATATGCCAGATTAGAACCATGAGTTCTTCCTCAAAGGTTATGATGTCAGATGACATTTTCTAATCTGTTTCAAAATTAGATTATTATGATTAATTAATTTTTGTTCTGTTCTTATTTCCTGCTGTGTATTAATTTATCATAATAATGTTCATAGCTATTTGGAGCAAAGGAATTAAAAATAAATGTATTTTATTTAATGGTTATCCCCCTTTGCAAACTACTGAGCGCAGACTGCCCTGTCAGTAGGGCTGGATATTCTGGCCCACCAATTTAATCACAACGTTATTAATCACCCTCTGTCACTGTTTGACTGGAGGTGCTATAAGGAAGAGTGAGTTGGTCAGCCTCCCGCAAAAGATGCAACATCAGGTTTAATTCCACAATTTTGCATTCACAAGTACAGTGCTGCACCTGCAGGGGTCCAGGACTGCTGAATGTAGTGACAATGTTGTAGCCCTATCTCCAAACTACACTAAAACAAGTGTGGCTGTCTTGTTGTTGTAGGAAATTGTTGTTACACATTTGTGAATGATATATCCATCCAGTGACTCAGTTGCATGTTGACAGAAGTCACCCCAATAGGGCAGTTAAGTTTTAAGCTGAGTTAAATTGAGTTTAAGCTTAGAATCTAGCTTTGTAATACAGCAGCCTAAACCTAATTCCATTGCCCCGCTTTCTCTCAGGAGCATCTTTCTTAGCAGCTTCCTTGTTTTCAATTATTTATCCACTTTTGGATGGAAATATGTAATGGTCTTTGCCTGAGTTACTTCCTCCGGCAAAACATTCAATTTTTTAACAATCCTCTGCATAAAGAAATTTCTGTTAACCTCTCTCCTCACTCTCTTAGTGCCAATTTTAATTTTATTCCCCCCTCATTGCTCAGTCCCCACAAAGAGGAAACCATTTTGCCCAATTATCCTTTCAAAATCCGTCATAATTAAAGAAATTTCTATTAAATCTCTTCTGAGCCTTCTCCGCCCCAGTGGAAATAGACCCAATTTTTCAAGTCTCCCTTATAACTCTAAATTTCTATTTCTGGTGTTATCCTGGTGAATCTATGCTTACACTTACGTCCTTAATGTCTTTCTAAACGGGATGTCCAAAACTGCACAATATTCTAACGCTGACTTCAGCAGTATCTTTAATGATGTCTCTTTGCTCTTATACTCTAACCATAGAATTCAGTTTCCTTGGCTGTTTTTGCGGCTTCTGTGCCTGTGCATTAGTCTGAAGCAACAGGCAGGAAGGTTTATGTAGATGCCTTCCAATTTTTCAATGGTGTTCAAAGGAGTTACAAATCATCCAAGCCATAATGTTGGATAGTTGAAGGGAAATGCTCTGTTCCTAGGATTGATGGAGGAGGTGGACAGGCAGGGGTGGATGACATCAACATACACGTGGAAGCTGACTTCATGAATGATGAAGAGAAGGGGACTAAAGGTGAATTTCTTGGGTAAACATATGGTAATTGAATAGGCATTGGAAAAAAAACGTCCATAACAATTCCTACCTTTGGATTGTGTTTAAGGACCTATTTATGAAATACCAGTGTGACTGTAGCTGTTAGGAGCTGTTAGACTCCCTCATACATCAGAAAATACTCAATTTGCAACTTGATGTTAACAATGTTTCTGTCTGTTGTTTGAAATTTACCCATCTGGGTTTATATCATTCCAGGTTTTGTTTTTATAACTTCTTTAGCCAATCAGCACCTCTACATTTTCCAAGGTCCTTCGGTCTTTTTGGCCACATCACGTTTGAAGCCAAGCGATTTGCTGTGTTTGAGGCCTAAGGTTTTAGGGGTGAATCAGGGGTGGTTCTCCCACTCCCTTAGCATAACTTTGGCTATTTTTCTGGAGTCTCTGCCACTCTATAGATGAATGCCATTATTTGTAGAGGTATACGCATAGAATCCCCATAGTGCAGAAGGAGGTCCTTTGTCCCATTGAGGTTGCAATAACCCTCCGAAAGAGCACTCAATCTAGGCCCACTTCCCCGTCCTAATCTTGCGCATTGATCATGGCCAATCCACCTCACCTGCACATCTTTGGACATTAAGGGGAAACTTAATATGGCCAATCCACCTTACTTGCACATCTTTGGACTTTGGGAAGAAACCGGAGCACCCGGAGGAAACCTATGCAGACACAGGGAGAACATGCAAACACTACACAGACAATCACCCAAGTCCAGAATCAAACCAGGGTCCCTGATGCTTTGAGATAGCAGTGCTAACGACTACCACCATGCAAACACATGGGAGAAGAATCAGTATTAGGTGTCTAACACTCCATCATGCTACAACAAGCTTAATTATGACTCCAATAGCAATCAGTGGTTGTAACATATCTGATGTTTGTGAGGTTGTGTCAACGTTTGTGCACTTACTGTAGTAATATCTGTTGTCGTCTCAGCTGCCAAATCATTGAGCCTAGAAAGAGAGACATAGACCAGGGCTGATGCTTTAAAACTGTTTTTCATGCTGGAAAAAACAATGATCTGTTCTTGAAATTAATACAGTTGGCTTATTTAGCTTACCTATGTCACAGGAGAAAGATTTAGGGTAATCTTGCCTTGGTGGTGCAATCAGTAAATAATACGTCAATATTGAAGAGTTAAGCAGGGGGTTCTTTCCATGCAAGTGTCACGTGTGCTTATTTGGCAGTACTATTACATCCGAGTCAGAAAGTTGTGGTTCCAAGCAGCACGTGTGCACATAATCTTTTCTGTAGTATTGTGGATATGCTGCTTTATCAGAGGACTTTTGGGAGCAATGTTAAACCAAAGTCCCGTCTATATAGATGGATGTTAAAAATTCTATGACATTATTTAAAAAAGAAAGCGGAACTGTTCTGTTGTTTTATCAAATATTCTTCACCTAAAGAAAATGGCTAAAAGAAAAATAATTGGATCAATATCCTTCATCTCATTGATGTTTGTAGGACTTTGCTGTGTGTGTGCAAAATGGCTGCCTACTTTTGCTTTAGTGGCAACAGTAATTTTTGGGGATATAAATCTTTGGAACATCCTGAAAGACATGATAAAGTGTCATATAAATGGAAATTCTTTCTTTACTTGGTGATAAAATTGAAGAAAAGAAATTCTCTTCAGTATTATTGCATCAAGCAACTTTTTTGTGATTAACGTAGCCTCTAATTTGGCACAGCTGCTAATGCGGTACAGAAATAAATTAGCAGCTGTAGTGTAAATGGAGATTTAGTGAACCCTATTGACCTCAAGTAAATAAATGTAACTGCGTATTCTGCCAGTATTGCTGAGGATTTGCAATGTGCTCTTTCATATGATGCTGACATTCAATGCAATAGCCAGTGCTTTAAAGTATATTAACTATATAGGTACATACTAAGTAAGAGACTGCTATTTTGCAATACACAATTTACGTCTAGTTTGAATGCTGTGAAAAATATATATCTTGTCAGTTCATGAGTCCAATTAATGGCTTTTATTCGGTGAGAAGTACATTAAAAAGAAGCAATCGATTAATTATTTTATCTCAATTTAGTCCATAGTTGTGAAAAATAAAAATTAACTGCAGAATTTCGCAAAATCTCTTTTGGTGGTCCACAGAATTCTAAAGTATGTCATTAACCTATTTGAATTTACACAGGTATACATGCTGTCAAATTAGTGCAGAGATTTTGAGTGTGGGAGAGGAGTGGGGGAGGGGTGGGTGGGGTTGTCACAATAATGGAAGTGTGGGTTTGACAGTTCTGCCTGAACAGCTCCAACACCCACAGGTATTATTCATGTGACAACAATCACAAAGCGTCCCCTTGTCAAATTGAGGGGCACGCTGGCCAGAGCGTTCCATCTTCACCTGACACGCCGCCTATTTTGTCGCAGCCTTGCAGTGCTTTACTCTCGCATCTGAAACTCCCACACTTCATTTTGAGGGTGGGGTGATGAGTGAACAGAGATATGGTTGATTTTGCAGATTTCCAACTGCTTTTGTCTTTACCATAGGATAAGAGAAAGACCTTTTGTAGGACATGTTGTGTTTTTTTTGCTCCTTCAATGGTGTTTTCTTTGACTGTCAGTATGAAATATGGATGATAAAATGAATCCTTTTAATCATTCTTAGTCTCTCTGCGCTTTATTGGTTTGTGCACTCTCTCCTCTCACACTGTCTGTAGAATGTTAAATATACTATCGTAAAATAGCTCCCTCATATCACAGATCTTTAACAGATTACATTCTTTAGATCCCTTGTGTTCTTATCTCTATCAATGTGTACTCTTCCCTTTCTTTATATTGTTGAGTATGTATTTTTGTAGTGCCTAATCCTGTGGTTTGCAAAATGTCTTTACGATTAGTTGAAATGTCACTGAACAGCGAAGTCACAAAATATTTAATCCAACATTACTGATAGCAGTGGAACTTGATGTCAAAAGTAATAAAAGTCAACAAAAAACGTTCACCCTTAGTTTTTGAGAATAACAATCTCAACTTTAGACAGATTTAATAGTATATTATCAGTCTTACATTTTGTTGTCTATGAGGAACTTTATTAGTATTTCATATAGCATTTAACCCTTTGAATCTAGTGAAGGATATCAATAATTTTCACTCGATGATGGTTAATAAAAATGCAGCCCTTGATACTTTAAAGAATAAATAAAATAATATAACAAATTAAACATCAATCGTAACTGTTTTCAATGGTATTAGATTGTACATTTTTGTTGGAAAAATTCTGCCGCAAATAGTTAATCAGCAGATCCTCTTTTATGTATCTTCTGCCTTTACATATGCCCAACTGTTTGAACAACTTGTTTAAATTCTGAGTTTCTTTTTTGGAAAATAAAGTTGCGCGCTGTATGCACTTTAAACTGAAGCGCTTTAAAGAAGGAGTGACATGGAATTAGACCCAGACCTTCTGCAAATGCTTCTGCTTCATGTCACTTCACATTATTTTGAACTTGTTCATGAATCCTAGAGGGAATCAAAGCTTGATCCGCTCCCTTCTGAATCTGCATAATTCTGTGTGACGGCCCAGTCAAGAGGTGTCTCCCTGTGATATTTAAGTCCTCGCGTACCCAAAAATGTATTAACCCTTAAAAGGCATTCAGTGAACATGAGGCACATTGTTAGTCGGCTTGTTTATCTCACACAGTTATTAATGAAGGACAAATTTGGGAACGTACGCAATATTGTAATATAGTTCAAAAGGAACGCTTTCTCAAAAATCAAGTTCTGTTGAAACTTTATAAAAAAATAGGATTTCGGTAAGCATTTTGGGATAAAGGTGCCTACCCACTCCCCTTCCTCCCCACCCAGAAAATAAAAATGCTGGACTAGATAGCGACAGCCATATCTCATGAAAGAATATATTTTAAAAAATTCATCTCCAGTTTTTATCTCATATATAGACCAATGATGTGGTGACAGGAATTACTTTTACTTCTGAGTTTATATATTTCTGTATGTGTAAAATGTATATGTGGATAAACATACACTCACAATAGATTAGCATTTCTATTTAAAAAGCAACAACAGTATACAGTGGCAAGCTCTCAGCCCTGAAAGTTTTCCATCTAAAGATGATTAGATTTTGTTAAACATCTTTGAAACACCTTGAGTCCTGTCAATGAGAAATATTTTAGAGGCTCCAGACTCCAGCAGCAAATGACTCAATCTGAGTTTATTTCACTTTCCAATCTCTGAGGGACAAAAATGTCTTGTGGCATGCCAAAATATATGCTACAACTTATTACTGCTATGCATTTTTTTCTGGCACCCTTTTAAAAGAAATGGTTCGTTGTTGTAAAGTCATTGAAAATATCAAGTGAACTGTATGATATTTCTGGACACTTATGTTACCGTTATATTCAACCACCAAGGAATTCCTGTATAATTTTAATAATTAAATGAAATATTATGTCATGCGTTTATGTGTATCTATGCTCAAAAGTATGACTCAAATTATTAAAAAACATGTAACTAAATTACATGTACTGTTTTTATGCATATTTGTGTGATTAATAGTGATCCTTAAAATGTGATACCCGTTACTATATCATGTGTAAAGGTATACCTAGATGAAACAATATTTAGTTTGGAAACTTATTATGGGGTAAGATTACTGTTGGTAAATACCTTCATATAAACACTTAGCTTGCTTGTATCAAATTTCTCTCCCTGCTATTTTAATAGAGGGTTAACCTGTTTATTTCAAACTAGCTAAAGTCTTCTCGAAAACAGTAAAGAGAATGCAATGCTGTAGAAGCACATTAAGTGCTTGTATGCTATGTTTATCCGAATGACTTCTAAATGTTATGACTGTATAGTTTGTCTATTGAGAAATGGAAACTCCACTTCAAAATATTAGTATTGATCATTTGGGTTGCATGGCCTATTTCTGTGCTGATATTTTTATTTAAATCCCATATTATATTAATGCTGACTCGGTGTTCAAAAACAGGTTCAAAAATCAGTGATTTAATAATTTTTAAATAGCAATGCAATTACATTAAAAGCAAAATACTGCAGATGCAGGAAATCTGAATTAAAAACAGAAAATGCGAGATAAACTCATCAGGTCTGGCAGCATCTGTGGTGGGAGAAACAAAGTTAACATTTCAAGTCCATATTCATACAGGCTCGAAACGTTAACTGTTTCTCTCTTTACAGATGGTGCCAGCCCTGCTGAGCGTATCCAATTATTCCTATTCACAGTGCAAACGTTTAGGTAGAATGGCTAACTTTGTATTATAATGGATACAGATTCCTGTCGGGCTGGGCCATTTTTCATAAGGAATGTTTTTTGGGCAGTTCTGTTCTTCATCACTAGGCTGGAAATGGCTGTTGTTGTGATTAGACAAACATTTTACACATTTTCACAACATTCCATGGTCCAGTGTTTTAATGGGAATGTTAACTTGCTTAATTAAATGATGAACTGACTTACAGAAGAGTGCCATATGAAATGTGCCAAGGATCCAATCACTAATATCAACTATTTTCCTGACCATTGCATAATAACCATAAATGATCAGATAATTAATTGTTAAAAATTTACAGTTATTTTGATGCCATTGACGGAAGGTATGTGGGGGCAATTTTTTGTGTTCTCCTGCCTGGGAGGTAATCTGGCAGAGTGCATTGCCCACTCGATATGGAACCCTAGATTCATTCCATTCACTTCACTGGAATGACAATCGAGCAGGTTCCATGAAGGGCAGTCAATCTTTTCGACCAGATTACCACCCAGGCAGCGAAGGTAAAAATCTAACCCAGAGCTGCTAGTGGCAAAATGCTAATCTTGTAGAAAAGCATTGCAAATCTTTGAATGTAGGTGATGCCTGTAAAATCCAAACAATATCTGAAAGTAGTCATTTTAATCGATCGGTGTTCAATGAAATGCTGACTGAAATCTGCAGATACATCAACCCCTGTTAAGTTATTCAGAATGTTTAAAATGTGATAGTCAGAACTTAATAATGTGCAGAAAATTGTACCAGAATAGAAATGTAGTTTTACTAGCATATTATTGGATCAGTGTTGCTGTAATATGAATACTTAACTTGGTTGTACAAAAGTCTGCTCTATGCAATTGTAATGGAGAATCGAACCCATAAACCACCTTTACAGTGGTAGAGAGAAAACTTTGCTAAATAACATAAGGAAATTTGTGCTGCCATGTTTTAGCAAGCAGGAAAACCAGGAAGAATTTGAGAGGAAATACTAAATGAACTGCCTTTACCTGCCCTGTGTTTGAATTCAGAGTAAATTTTTAGCTGTTGGGTTTTGATTTTCAGAATTTCTGAAAATCTGTACCCCTTAGCTTATTAGTATTAATAATCTCTTACAGCACATTTTTATATGATTTCAGCTTATTCTTTATGAGATTCAGCATGAATAATAAATTAAATTCCAAGGCTGAATTTATGAACTTTACATTTCTTTATAAAGATCAACATTGCCAAATTTAAAGATATTTATCAGCTTATTAAGTAATGATGAAAACTTCACTGTCATTATTTAAACTTTCATCAAGTCCAACATCCTGTTAAAAATCTGTTTTTCTTTGGACTGAACATGGAAAATAATGCAACATTTTCAAAAATTTTATTTACTCTCTTATATTATCACAAACCATCCTTTTTGAAATTGTGAACCCCACAACAGAATTTTGCAATTGAATTTGTGGATAAATCTGTTTAATTTAACATATAGTAAAAACCTCTTGCTGTGAACTATTTAAAATTTAAAATGCTGCATTGCAAATTTATGAGATCAAATCTTTGTCAGTACAACTTCAGGAGAGTTGATTTAGCCTCAAAAAAAGATGACAGAAGATATATTTTACTTTTATATCATATCTAAAGGTGCATTATGTGCAACAGATGTTAGAACAAAATGTTACCATTGAGTTACTCTCAGGTTCACTTATTTTGCTCTAAACATCCAAAGAGAAGGAAGTTGTCATTTTTGGTCTCCAACTAAAACCTCTTTTTCTTTAGTGAGTTTCTTGTCCTCCCCCACACCCCCTCACCTCCCATGTAACCGTGTCTCGCTACCCATCCATCCAGCAATTAGTGCACATACACAGCATCCAGCCCTCTGAAGAGTGGCATTAGCAATGTTGTCACAGTTAAGTTTAATGAAGGGTGAACAGTGGCTGGGTACAAGGCCATGGCATGCTTTGAGGAAATGACAGGGCATCCAGGATCCCAAACCATTAGCTTTTGTCAAAAATAAAGGAGAAAGAGATCCCCATCTTTATAGTAGGACAGGCTCGGCTTTTCTTTCTTTGAAAAGGGTCAAAATTTCTTCTGTCGTTTGGTATGCTTTTAAAAAGACAATTCAGTCATTGGAAAGCTGTCTTTTGATCGTTTTCAGAATTTTTAGCTATTTACTAAATATTTGCTTTAAAATTAATCCCTCAGAGCAATTTTTTTACCTACCTTTTTAACACATTGGTATTAGTACTTTTAAAAAAGCATTCCCTGCAGAGACACTGTCCCACAAATCTTCATCACCGTGGCCTGTTGTCCTGCATTAATGTATATGCATTCAGAGCACCGCTTCATATATTCATCGTTGCCTCCTTCCTTTCCTTCTTCACATTACCTTTCCTGTTTTTTCCCTCTTTGCTCTCTGCTCTCCTTGCTTTCACATCGATCTCCAGGAACATCTTCTTCATCCCAACTACTGAATGCTCAGAATCTACTTCCTTCTGTTATTATCTCTTCCATCACATTGTTTAAAGCCACTGCCCACCACAATCTGTGTGAAAAATCTCTAACTACTGGCATCCAGTAATTATGTGATAGCATTAAATACAAGGTAGATATTCTGTGATGTGGAAAAAGGCAATATGTTCATGTAGAATTAAAGCATAATTGAGGATTTGCTTTGCAGTTATTTGGTGCCATACTAAACCAAAGCATTTAAAAAAAATATTCATTTTACAACTGTGTATATATGTAATTCATATATTATAGGTAGAAAGGGTTTTTGGACAGCTGAATTCTGGTAAATTTTAATTAATTAAGAAATGTAATGCTAGGCTTGGGTATTTATATACTGAAGTTTAATAGGACTGGTATTGAGTAGATATAGCGTCATAGAAATTCTCACAATAAAGTTTGATCACTGGGGGACAGAATTTATGCTTGCTCCAAGATTTTGTATGAATCAGATATTCCTTATAATAGGAGTGAACTCATACATCAGTATTCAATGTCTTATCCTAATTATTTTTGTCATGCAGAATTAATTTTATCTGTCGTTCACGACTTCCCAGTTCAACATTATTATATATATTATTTTAAGGACTGGACTGAGTAACTGTTCGGGAAGATATACCTATCTATTGCAGGAAATAAATCTTTAAAATTGTTTTTTTTTTAAACTCTAGGTCATCTGAATATATATGTCTTGCTTGTACAGTTCAATTTGATTCCCAATTAAGATAATTTGAAGTCCTGTTGCATTATTTCAGAATGCTATGCTGTTCTAAATCTTGATGAATACCCCTAGATTAGGTAGGGGTTCCATTAATTTCAGGTAAAAAAAATAACCAGTTGACCAATCGTTGCAGTTGATTTAGAAATTTGGAACTCATTCTGCAATTAAATCGGCCTGAGGCAAAATAAGGAAAGCAAATATGAACAATAAAATGAAGCAAAAACAGATAGCTGTTTAGAATGTATTGCTGTCAGTAAATGGTTAGGTATATTTTTCAAAATCACACCTCTCAAATGTTCCAAAATACTTCATAAATGGGAAGTTACTTTGAAGTGCATACTCTGTTGTTACGTAGGTCAATAGATTTAATGATCTGAGCATTATTGGTTCATGGTTCATTTTTGAATCAGCTATTTTATACCAGGCTATGAATTGTAAATAATAAAAGTATAAGAGAAGCGGTTAAGAGAATATTGCCAGCTGAGATCTGTGACACTGTGCAGCTATAGTAAGATATAAGTCATTCGAATACATACCATTTTTTGACTACAAAATTTAGTTTACGTGCCTAACAGCGCTTTAGAAAGAAATAGCAATTGTAATTCAGTCTCAGTAGATGGTTCTGAAGCAAATTGGTCTCATTGTTATACATTAGGATTTGCTTTACCCCTTCTTCCAGGCATTTCTAGTGGGCAGAAATTCTCATTAGCATCAAAACAAAACGTGTGTGAATTCTGTTACGTATTTATGTGCTTTTACAGTAAGAATTCTATTTTTCAAACGATCTCCTGCTAAGTTTTCACAATCCATTAATTCTTGGATCAACATCAGAAGGAATGTCAGACCAAACTGAAATTCCTGTAAGACACAGATGTCAGGATCAAAAGTCAGAGACATTCTGAAAACAGCAGGGAAGCATGCTTGCTAGACCTTAATCGTAACAATTAGTATCTGCCATGTGACAATCCCCTTTCCATTTATATTTCTGTAAGCCCAAGCATGCTGAAAAGCTACAATGTGCGTTTTCTTCAGTTGAACTAAAATTGTGTTTACTGGTGGGCTAATGACTGCCCTTTGAGTTATACCAGTGACTTCCACTTCGATGTCAATATTGTATCGGTGTCATGATAAAGTTATTTCTTCACCCATTACTGGCTGGTCATGGTATTTGTTGTGCGAACTGTATTGAGTTCCTGTTTATCACAATCATGTGGGCAGTCAATTGTGGCAATATTTGCTGCGTTGAAATGACTTGACTACATCTCCCTGGCAATCACCATGGTTTTGTCCACCTCTCTGCTTTAAAAGCAAATACAAACTTGTGCACAACTCGCCACTTCAGCTCAAGAATGTAGCAATTTGAGGAACAAATTATTTTTTTGTTTGCATTTCTAAAGTTGACATTGGGGGGAGGCAGTGACGTACTGGTATTACCAATGGACTAGTAATCCAGAGACCCAAGGTAATCCTCTGGGGATCAGTGTTCAAATAATCCCACCACAGCAGATAGTAACATTTGAATTCAGTAAAACAAAATCTGGAATTAAAGGTCTAATGATAACAATGAAACCATTGTTGATTGTTCTAAAAACCCATCTGGTTCACTAATGTAGTTTAAGGGAAGGAAAACTGCTGCCTTTACCTGGTTTGGCCCACATGTGACTCCAGATCCACTGCAGCCACCCAGTTGAAGGGCAATAGGGATGGGTTCTAAATGCTGGCCCAGGCAGCGACACTCACGTCCCATGAACGAATAAAAACATAAACTTCTTATACATAGAGGCTACTTTCCACATTGCTAGGTGCATAAACATTGAGAAAATAAATTGCTCTGGGATGTTTCCTCCATTCATTACAGTACAGAAATCTGCTAATAATACTATCGCATTATAGTATTATAGTTTGCTCATGCAAAAAGCTACATCAATAACCATGTGTTTAAGGATCTAAGTCGTGTGAAGGGACAATGTGAAGTTTGGGCACGAGTAATGTAAGAAGGCTTTTCCCAAAATATTGGATTTCCATAACACATTAACGATGTGGGGCTGGGATTCTACGAAATCCTGGCCAAGTGTTGATGCCGGCGTAAACACCGGAGTGGAGTACACCGGCATTAACAGGCCTCCTGCCCCAGCAATTCACCGGTATTTAGGGGGCTAGCATGATGCCGGAGTACTGTGCGCTGCTCCGGCGCCGAAAAGTGCCCGTGCACGGCCGGCACCGGTCCGCGCATGCGCGCCATGGCCGGGGCGGGTCCACACATGTGCGCGACGCACGTCTCCACGCTGGCGCTGAGCAACATTCGGGGACCTAACAGCGGGCCCGCGTGGAAGGAGGCAGGCCCCCTCCAGACTGCGGCCGCCCACCGATCGGAAGCCCCCGATCACGGGCCTGGACCCCGTGGAGGCCCCCCCCCCCGGAATCAGATCCCCCCACCTCCCCACTAGGACGTCCACAGCGGCCGCGGGTCCGAGCTCCCGCCAGGTGGTACCAGGTTTGAACCATGCCGGCGGGACTCGGCGGAACTCGGTGGGAGTTCGGCCCGTCACCCGCGGAGAATCGTCGCAGGAGCCCATTTCAGCGGCCCTCGACCGGAGAATTGGCGGCTTGGCGTCGGAGCGGCGTGACGGGAATTTCCCACGCCACCGTCACGAGCTCGGAGAATCCCGGCAGGTTTCTTTAAAATAGATTTTAGACTGGCCAAAATCATGACTTAATGGGCATGATTTTACCAGCCTTGGTGGTGGGTTAAGAAGCAAGGAGTGGTTGAGAAAATTGTGTGAAGCCGTGTACGGATGGTATCCCTATTTGCAGAACTCAGCAGTGGGATGAAATGTCGAGCGGCTGCCTGCTGAAGTATCCTCTGAGGCATGGGAAGGCTGGTTGCCCTTAGGGCCATCAGACCTGGAGGCTCTATCCTCAAAGGAGGGAGCTGTAAGCAAGGAGGACTGCCCCTGTGGCTTCCATTAACTATATGGAAGGGGCTGCCTACTCGGCCCCTCTGAATTTTATTTTATTTTTTCTGTCTGAAGGTGCCTCCAAGTTGCCCTCGATCTCTGACCTGTCTCAGAAGTACCCGCCTCTCTTCGTGGGGTCCAGGGCTCCAGAGCTGGTAGGCCCTCTGATACGGCCGGCTGCTCCTGGAGCCTGTCTGCCTTCTTTAATTGGACAATGAGCCCAGAGGCAACCAGTTTGGAAGGTGCCTTTGAGAAAATTGCAGAACTGATCCCGCAGCCAGCACACGCAGACCCCTATTTCATCTCGACATCAGGATCTTGAAGTCTACGGGAAATTCCAGCCCAATGAATTCACCTATGGATCAGGCATCCTGAACCAGCTCAAACTCTTGCTTTGAAGATGTCCCAACACTACTGGTTATAAGGGAACTTTAGGCAGCAGATTTGGACAATCCCAAACTATTTCCTAATGGACACAGGTTCAGAGATGAAAACCATCCATAGTTTGGCACTGGACTGCTAGTTTTATTGTAGAGAGGCCATAAAGATTGCTGGTTTAGGAACTAGAGAAACGAGCAATGTTTCTCTGAGGATAACGTTAACGATAATGTGGCAGAGCAGAGGTACCTGAGGTACCTTGATACTGACAAAGCAATGGCCTTCATCAATTTGATGTACATAATTAGTCCCATTATCCCACAATGAATATTAAAACCAACAAATTAAGTTCTTGGGTTGTTAACATGCCATCAACATCCATTTAATAAATTGCTATGTTGAACCAGCAGTAAGATCTGACTAATATAACTGAGTCATGATCAACAATGTGAGTGCAGGAGATCTTTATCACATCAAACTTCTGGCCATGATGTGTATTCCATTTAAAACTATTGTAGTATCTTTTTCAGCTGGAAAAAGGAGATTAATTTGGATAACTGTGATGCGCCAGTGGAGAATTGAGTCTTTACTTCCACAGACATATCTGTGCCTTTGTGCTATCAGATATTGGTAGCGGGAACTGTAAAGTCCATTCATTCTTCTTTTGTGAGTGTCGAGTTGGAACAATCATTCCTGGATGATATGTGTGATTTTGTTTTCCACAAGTGATCCTTCTATAAATGCCTGAGCAAAAACAAAAATCATGAACTTGTTGTTCACCTTTCCCTGGAGAAGTCTGGAAAATGTCTAGTCATGATGCTCCAGGTATCATGAGTGTAAGTTCATGTGTCTTATGACTATCCATGTAAAGTGGAGATGAAAATTATGTCACACATTTATGTGTGACGATAGCGAATAAATAATATGAAGACAAAAATTACTGCAGGCATTGTTGTGATTCATATTTTCTCTCTACTATTTTAATTGAGGTACTGATTTGATCTGTTGATATATCTGATTTAAACGGTTATCAGTTAATGTTGAGGCTGGTCGAAGCTCCTCTCTCCCCTATTTTAATGGGGAGTTGACCCAACAGCGAGTTTGGCACAGGCAGGTTAACATTGCCGCCAACTCTGAGCTCCACTCTGTGGTGATGTGAATGCTTCTCTCATTTCTGAAATAAGCCTGTATAATTTTAATTTATATTGTTCTGTAAAAATGTGAGTGCTATAAATAGATATAAGAAAATAATTTGGGCTTTTATAATGCCTTCACATCTTCAAGATCTTCTGAAGCACTTCATGGATAATGAACGACAAAATATAATCACTTGTATCGGTAAATATAACAGCCACTTGGCACAGTTAATCTTCTTTGCTGACGTTAGTTGAAGGATGACTGTTGGCCGAGACACAAAAAGTTAAGCATCCACCTAAACAACCAGGCAGGGAATTAGTTTCATGTTTCTCAAAGACAGCACCAACGACAATGCAGCACTCCTTCCTCAGCCTAGTTTGTGTTATGGCATGTTTCATGACAAGAAGGGTAATATATTGCTTCAAACAGAAATGCTATAAGAGGAATACATTTTTAAAATATGATCACAAGCCCAAGTGTATTTTAAGAAGGTTCACGCCAATCACTTTGAAATTGAGTCACTTTTGTTATCTGGTCACAGCACAATCCCCAAAATAGCAATTGAGGTGAATGATTTCTGTATTTGGTATTTTGTGGTGCTGGATTGGGGAACAATATTGACCAGGACACTAGGATTATTCCTCCTCTCTTCTTAGAATGGCGCTTTGGGATCTTTTATATCCACCTGCAAAGGTAGGAAGAAGACCAATTTAACAATATTTCCAAAAATATAGGACTTTTTCAGAAATCTTACTGATGATTACCTGCTGAAATTCTAGAGTAAGACTTAAACCCACAGCTTACTGCCAAGATTAAAGTGATGCTGTCCATATAGCAACATAGGGCAGATTTGAACTACTCCCTCTCCATGCCACGATTGGATTGGGCTAGAAGGCAGGGAAGGTGGGGGTAGCCACATAACTGGGTAGGAAGATCTTCATCTTGCCAACTCCACCCTGGTCATGTCGGGTGGGGAAAGATTAATTAATGGCCACTTAATTGCCGCATCCCATCACCATTAGTGTTGGGAGGGTTGTACATGATGTGCGGAGGCTTCCAGGTATACACTGGCGGTCCCCCTGTGGGCTTGAGGTGACCATCCAGATTAGGCACCATTTGCCCCTCGGACGCAAGGACGGTTCCTTCTTTGGGCCACCCTCTGCCCTCTACTATGACCGGCCCTCGGACCATTCTCACTGTGGCCTGCCGGACTGCTCCAGTGAGCTCGCCCCAATTACTTATCTCCTGGACTGTCCTTTGCTCTGGCCAAGGTGCAGTCCCAAAAGTGGCCACTGCGTCCAGTGCTGTTATGAAAACTAAAGAGCTCCTGGCCCTTTGATTGGGTGGCAGCACCTGGAGGCATGGGCCGGGATTCTACGCAATCTCGGCCAAGTGTTGATGCCGGCGTCAACGGGCCTCCAGGCCCAGTCATTCTCCCCTTCCTCGGGGGCTAGCACGGTGCCGGAGTGCTGTGTGCTGCGAAAGTCGGCCCTACACAGCCGCCGCGGGTCCATGCATGCGCACCACGTCCGGCGCGGGTCCGCGCAAGCATGCATGGCCGACACGGGTCCGCGCATGTGTGCCACAGCCGTCTCTGCGCTGGCTTTCGGGCAACATGGCGGGGCCCTACAGAGGACTGGCCTGGAAAACATTGCCCCCCCCCCCCCCCAGAATGAGCGCACCCGCCGATTGGTTGCCCCCGATCACAGGCCTGGCCACCGTGGAGGCCCCCCCGCCCGGAGTCAGCTCTCCCCGCCCCCCACCAGGACGGCCCCCACAGCCAGAACGCTGAGGTCCCGCCATACGCGAATGACGCCGGTGGGACTCGCCGGAACTTGGCGTGCACTCGGCCCGTCAAGAGCGGAGAATCGGCGCAGGGGCCGCTTTCACTAGCCCCCGACTGGCACTGGGGCGAATGCGCCGGCGCGATTGCCGCTGATTCTCCGGCCGCCGGAGAATCGGCGGCACGGCGTCGGAGCGGCGTGGCCGGACTCACGCGCCCCCCTGCGATTCTCCGACCTGGCACGGGCTCGGAGAACCCCGCCCACGATCTTCACCTTTGGGAGGGCTCATCAATGTGGCCATTAAATTCAGCTCATAGTTGATGATAAGTTATGAAAGCATAAATATAATAATGACTCTTTGCCCCCTATTACTAATAGTTATGCTATTTAATTTGAGTTAAAAGCAAGGCACAGAACTCCTCAAAGGTGAATTTGGTCGAATCATTGTGCCAAATCTACTGGACTGCTTTGTCGAAGCACAACCCATCTGTGGTGTGCGAGCTGCACATTAGTCAGCGTGTGTCTGTGGAATTTTTTTAATGCATAATTATTGGGGAGGAGGGTATATTTTGTGTTTGGTGCCTGGCACAAGGATGTGACATGAGAGAGGCGATAGCTGGCAACAGAGCAGTGCTGTTGGGCATCGATGCAAGGTGTCTCATGCTGTTGTCTAGGAGATTAATTTACCAGCTGTTCTGAGGAAGCATCCCGGTCTGTGCCACGCAATAAATTTCACATGGCAGTTGAGAGTGAAACCATCTTCTTTATCCAATATAAAATTAATCAAAAGTCCAATTTCAGGAAGTCAATGTGAATGTTGTCTTTTGTCACTGATTGCAAGGTTTTTTGTCTCTGGTCAGTTCTGGGCGTTTCAAAGTTTCCCGAACATTCAAATATCTAAAATTTCACACAGCTTAACCCCATTTGTACAAAGATTCAGAATGTGCCTACCTGTCATTGTCCAGGCATCACATCTTGCAGGAATCACAACTAGACAATGTTACAAAAAAAAGTGAGAAATCAAGAAAGGAAACCCCAGTCATTTCCTGCTGTTTTTTCTCTGACCTTGAGATAACCTGGCGAGGTTGTTGAGATAATAAGGGGAGAAGCCAATTCGCTGCCAATCTTAGGAAGCAACAATAATTAGCCTCTTATTGACCTCCAAGCGCTTTTCCACAGGAAATACCTGAACGGTGGTCTTATAAAGGTTAACATCTAAACACTGCAACCGTGCAGCAGACCTCAAACTACCTCTGAGCAACACCACAGGACATCAGCTAGAGTGCAATATATCCAAACTCAATAACAGCATTGATTTGTTATGTTGTAACATAAGCGGCTTCCTTGTGGTGCACTTGACAAAGGAAGGTTCAGACGTGGAGATAACTTCAACACGTTTATTAAACTATTTACACTTGTATTACTCGGGTTCGACACTACTGCTAATCCTACTATAGCTACCCAGATTGACTAATCAGTTGCTGCAACCCACGTGGTGGGTGTGATGTTGAATCAACCCTGTGTCTCTACTCACTGACTGTCTCCGCTGGAAAGAGGCAGATCATGTGTGTGGTGTCATTTATATATGGGTTGGTGTAATGCCCCCCTGTGGTCGTGTCACCTCCCTTGTGTATCGTGAACGTTCATTGGTCGTCTCCTATCTAACTTATCTATTGGTTGAGTGTGTGTGTGTGATGTCGTTGGTGCTCCCTCTAGTGTCTAGCTAGCCTACATGCATTTACATTGATGCACATCACCACATCCCCCTTTTTTTATATGTTCATATTTTCTGTACACGTTAAGAAAATTGAACGAAGAACAGGTAGATATGGTAAGGTATATACAAGTCAAGGGAACAGTGATTAAACAATTAGTCCAAATCATTCGTGTGAGTCCATAAACCATCAATCATCATGGTCAAATGTCTCTCTTGGTTATGAACGCCATCAACGTCCCTGTGCCACAAAAACCAAGAAGTGGTCAAATCACTTTGTTGTCTGATTTGGAGTCCCTTTCTTTTTCAATGTTTGGGATGGTGCTGTCGGATGGCATCTTGTAGCTGATAAGATGTTGACGTTGAAGAGGTACCATCAACAGTATCCTTCGAGGTCACGGATGTGCCATATGGTGAAGTTGGATAAGACTGTACATACTGGTTCTGGCCACGTGCTGTGCAGGAAGGGTGATCCTGCTGAGAATCGTTGAAGCTTGTCGACTTGGAAACAGAATTGCTGCTCACATAAATACCTGGTGATGGTGTGAAACTAGAACCTTGCATCTGATAGGAATATGCCATCTGGCCAGGCTGGGGTGCAGCAAATCCTGGGCTGTAACTAAGGAATCCAGTCTGTAGTGCAGATTGCGCTTGCAGTAGTCCTCCTTCGGTCTTGATTCCATCAGTGGGCAATCCGTAGTGCTGGCCTGTTTGAGAATATGCTGCATAGACTGCTGGCTGCTGCATGCCTGAATACTGGGTTTGTCCAGCATGAGCTTTCATTGGCTGCACTGCTGATGTGGAAACAATGTGTGGATATAGCTGTGTGAATATTGGTGTATTCCTCTTGGACTGTAGCCGCTGCTTGTTATTACTGACCCAGTGTAATTGTTAAGTGATCCATCTCCTGTCGTTGTGGCATCTGCTGTCACCCTGAGCGTGCCATCACTGAGGTTGCGGCACTCCCTGCCTGGAGTAAAGTCCGGCTTACGTGAGTCAGAGTTGGCATTTGGTTGCTCCCCATCTGGAGTCTGGTCTGTTTTAACTGAGTCATTGTCGTTTTGTTGATGCGCCCCGTCTGGAGCCTTAGCAGGTTCACTGGAGTCAGCTGAGATTTCTTGAAGCTGCACGTCTGGAGTCGGAACATGCAGGAATGCATTGACTTGTGGAGAGGTTCTAGCGAATGAGGGTGGAAGTATCATGGTGTCACCGGAGTTACCAGTGGTCTCACAGTGATCGTCGAGTGCCTCTGTACACACTAGCTGAGGTCTGTCACTTGGCACATCTTGCATGGGAAGTGGGATGCTGTTGTCACTCGTCTCACATACCGTGGGTAGATCCTCAGTAGCTGCTTGTTGTTCACTTGGGTTGGGTAAATTGTCAGAGTCTTCATATGATGGCGCAAACAATGTGGGTGGACTGTTATTGTCTTGCTGTTGTCCTTCATTTGGGCTTGGACTGTCATCGTCGCTTTGTTCTTCACTGTAGCATGATAGACCGTCATGGACGTCCTGCTGTGCACTGGAGCGTGGTAGACTGTCATAGTCTTCTTGCTGTTTATTTGAGCATGGCAGAATCGCATCGTCTGCCTCTAGTTGGTCAGAGGAGGTTGCTAGACCCTCATGGTCTTGTTCCTGCAAGGACTGCGTGTCAGAGTCTTGCGTTGCTTCTATCATGGAGGCTGTCCACGAGCTCGCTGCGGAGACTTGTGACACTGGAGTCACGTCTTGGGTGTGTGTAGGGACTGCGCTCTGGAGTCTTGCGTTTCTTCAATCATGGAATCTGTCCACGTGCTAGCTGTGGAAGCTTGTGACACTGGAGTCACTTCTTGTTCGTGCAAGGACTGCGGTGTGGAGTCTTGCGTGTCTTCTTTCGTAGAGTCGGGAACCCTGAGCGGTGCGTGGACCACGCTCTGTGTGGCAGCAGGCTGCTCACTCTGGGCTTGTACTGCTCTCTGTCTCTTGGTTTCAGGCTGCAGCATCATCCTGCACTCACAAGTTGGGATGTCATCTGCTGGGCTGAAGATCCTCAAATCCGAAGAACGAATCCGCGTCTGCGTCAGATCCAGTACGGGGGTCGTCAATATGCAACATGTCTAGTTGCGGTTCGGATTTGGTACTGGGGTAGCCTCCCAAGGTGAAAGGTTCGTCCGAGTCGTAGTCTTCTAGGACCATATCATCACTGTTTGCGTCGGAGCTGGCATTGGGCTCGCGAGACCCAGAGAAAATGTAAAGATCGGTATCGAAGTATTCAAGGTCGGAATCATCGGTTTGGGAGTAGATAACTGCTTGTTGCAGGGTTCCTCGGAGGTTAATTTCATTCCCTGGTTCAATTTGAGGCATTGTGCTGTCATTCCAGGTGACGGAAGGTTGTTTTACAGCTTTAAAAGATTTTTCTTTGATTTGGGATGTTTCCCCTTTAAATGGGCGTGGTCTGGGGCCTCTGACGTCATGACGCATGTGACGTCGCGCGTAGAAAGCGATTGCGCATGCGCAGATCGCAGTTCCTTTACATTGGGCCTTTTTCGTGATTGCGCATGCGCGGCTTCTTGCGCATGCGCAAACGGACCTTCCCGTTCTGCGCGCTTCTCACGCAACTGCGCAAGTGCAGTCCCTTTAGAAAGATGGCCACCGACCAAAATCGTTCTCTGCTCCGGGATTTCGGCCTCGAGGTGAGTACTGGAGCTTCTCTTATCTTTTCTTGCTGGTTGGAGTGTGTTTTCCTCACAGTATTTGCCGAATTTGTCCAGGACTGCCTGGAAGTCGCTCCTGTTTTGCCGCTTGGAGAACTTGAATTTTTAAAAGGTTTCTTCTGCTCTGGCACCGGCGATGGTGAGGCGAAGCTCTGTTTTTTTTCAGGATCGGCCACTTCTTCTAGTTCGTCTGCCACCAGGAAGATTTCAAACTTTTGCCGGAATGCCCACCAGTTTCCGCGGAGATCGCCATGGCACTGGAGCTGCTGCGGAACCTGGATCTCAAACATCTTGCCTGGGTATCGTTGCTGGTTCTCACTGTACGCTGAGGTATGGCTATATGGATTGAAACAGTTTCACTGCTGGTACCATGATTTGTTATGTTGTAGGTGTAACATAAGCGGCTTCCTTGTGGTGCACTTGACAAAGGAAGGTTAGACGTGGAGATAACTTCAACACGTTTATTAAACTATTTACACTTTTATTACTCGGGTTCGACATTGCTGCTAATCCTACTATAGCTGCACAGACTGACTAACCAGCTGCTGCAATCCAAGTGGTGGGTGTAATACTGAATCAACCCTGTGGCTCTACTCACTGACTGTCTCCACTGGAAAGAGGCAGATCATGTGTGTGGTGTCCTTTATATATGGGTTGGTGTAATACCCCCCTGTGGCCATGTCACCTCCTTGTGTATCGTGAATGTCCATTGGTCGCCTCCTATCTAACTTATCTATTGGTTGAGTGTGTGTGTGTGATGTCTTTGGTGCTCCCTCTAGTGTCTAGCTAGCCTACATGCATTTACATTGATGCACATCACCACAAGCATTTATAATTTATATGCTTTTCTTATGTTTCTCTTCATTCATTTTGTAGTCCTATTTCCCCCTCAAACCTCCCTCCTTTCCCAAGCCAAACATCTGTCCATGACTTAATTCAAATTGAGAAAGTAATAATTTTATAAATTCACAAATTTGCAAATCTCTGGTTTTTAATGACAGTGTTTTCAGATATTTGCACCCTCCTAATTACAAATGCCAAAAAATGTAATTTTATTTCGTACTTACCAATATAAATAAGCCCTAGACTGTCTTTTAGACAAAATTAGTGGTATCGTATTTCAGCCATATGTGACATACTTATAATTTTTGTGTTGTACGTTAAGTAATAGCAACTGAAAGCTTAAAAAAAAGGACAAATACAAATATCTGAAGGTTTGGTAAATTTAACAGTAACATCTTCCGTTAGTAATTAAACAGTCATAAACCACATTTCTATAGGGAAATAAACTTCAAAGCCATGATGACAAGCGTTGAATTACATATTCAGGAAAAATACTATGGCCATTCTTTTTTTAAGTACCACATGCTGAATTTACCTTTTACAGATATTTTATTGTGGAATTCAGTAATAAAATAAAGCAGTTCGAATCAGTGGGAAACAAATTCCATTGATTGCCACTTTAGTGACATGAGTTGAATTGCCTTAATGGTTCTTAAGATTCTTCAATGAAAGAACTTGTGGCACAACAGTTACAGAGACCCTTCAGTTAGGACTAAAGACCACTTAGCATTTAATAGGTTGATTGATATACTTGTGGTACAATGCATTTGCCAGTAAAAAGCAAGGCAAGATAAACAGCACTTTGTCCTCTAATCCTTTATGTGATCCACTGTTTAATTTCTTACACTTTAGCCATCAAAATACAGTGTGATTCTTGGATTTAAAGGACATAATTGCATGTTTGCAAGAAATAAGTAATTTCATGTGCTAGTTATATTTGTTTATCTTGTTTAAATGTACTCTCCATATATATTTTGTGAATGCTCCATAATCAAATAAATAAATCAAAAGGTTTTCAAAATGAATTCCAGTTAACCCTGCCCTTCTTTGTGCAGTTGAAAAATTTCAGTTGGGTAATGAGGCTGACATAAGGATCTACTGGAACACAAGAAAAAGCACATTTTGACTGGGCCGAATCTTCCATTCTGGAGGCAAGTTTGGTGACGGGTGGGAAACTCGGCGTGATTCCCGCTTGGCTGCGGGACAGTCGAACACGCGCAATCTTCTACTGTTCAGCTCAAGGCTCTGGTCAGACCCTATTTGGAATATTGTGAGCAGTTTTGAGCCCTGTATCTAAGGAAGGATGTGCTGGCCTTGTCCAGAGGAGGTTCACAAGAATGATCCCGGGAATGAAGGACTTGTCATATGAGGAGCGGTTGAGGACTCTGGGCCTGTCCTCGATAGAGTTTAGAATATGAGACGGGATCTCGTTGAAAATTACAGATTACTGAGAGGCCTAGATAGAGTAGACGTGGATAAGATGTTTCCATCAGTAGAAGAGACTAGAACCTGAGGGCACAGCATCAGACTGAAGGAATGATCCTTTAAAACTGAGATGAGGAGGAATTACTTCAGCTAGAGAGTAGTGAATCTGTGCAACCCATTGCCGCAGAAGGCTGAGGCCAAATCACTGTGTTTTTATGACAGAGATAGATATGTTCATGATTGATAAGGGGATTAGGGGTTAAGGGGGGAGAAGACAGGAGAATGGGGATGAGAAACATATCAGGCATGATCTAATGGTGGTGCAGACTCGATGGGTCGAATGGCCTAATTCTGCTCCTATATCTTATGGACTTATGGTCTTATTAATTTAATTATACATCAGCAAGGAACTTGGTGCATCTCGTGGTGAGGTAGGCAGGAAGTCACCTGGCTCACCGTTACCTCATGGGGTATATTTAAACAATGCCATATTTAACTCTCACCCAGAAAACCACCCACTCAGTGTAGGCCAAAAAACTTGGCATTACTCCTCCAGAGTCCTTGCGGCAACATCTCGTACTGGAGAAGTTGGCAGATGTAAATAACCGCATCCCAGGATATATAAAGGCAACTCCGGCATTGCCTTTCATTCATCTCATCGTCTGTGATACAATCATGGTCGGGCCAATGCAGTGTACTTTGTTCATCAGCAACCTGACCTTCTTGTGGTTCTGTTGCATCTTGCTACACAGGCTCTTGTTCCTTATGTTCCTATGTCAACCTGCGATGGGTCTTTCTCCTCCTCATCTGGATGAGGGCCATTATCAAGGCAAGCTTGCATGCAGCCTTTACCATCAATGCTTCAGTGGGTATGTGAACAAATTCAAGTGAGCATGTCCTTCACAGATTTCCCTCCATCTCGAGGACAGCATGCCAGTGCTAGACCCCTCACCTGGCCTCTGTCGAGACATGGCAACCCCATATCATACCTTCTAGGTAAAGGACATCCAGGAGGACCAGATATGTGTGTTATTTTCATTGACACATGAATGTGTATGGAGACATTGCTGTTTAACCAGGGCCATAGGAGTATAGAATCATAGAATCTCTACAGTGCAGACCCACCCAATATCACCATTCCTCTCCCCTCTATCACCCTTGAACCTCCCACCATTATCTTGGACCCTAACAGGGTACAACCCCACAGTCCTTTTCTACCTCAGAGCCGACACCTATTGCCATTCCCATGCCTACCTTGACCCTACAGTCTCCTGTTATTTGAACCACCTGTCTTGACCCCTTCTGTGACCCCACTGATGAGACCTTTGCATACCAGACTCTCACACTGGAACTGTCACCCTACCACATCTCATTACCCCTTTTGATTCTGACTTTTCCCTCCTATTACCAGTACCTTGAGCTTTTCCCCCACGACCCCACCATGACAGCACCAACCAACCCCTCCCTCTAATACACTCCCTACCTTCCCAAATACTCTCTACCCGTTCCTCTACCCCCAGTCACTTCCATGGAACTATAAAAAAGTTACAGCACAGAAGCAGGCCATTAGGCCCATCTTGTCCTCCCAGCCTGAGGCCATCCAGATGCCCTTCCTGCACCTGTCCCATAGCCCTAAATGTTTCCCCCCATTCACTGGACATTAGCACGCCTCTTCCCATCACTTTTTCCACCCTGCTCCTGTAAACTTGCTTCTCCTGCCCAGCCTTCGCTGCACCCTTCCACCCTACATAGGCACCCCTCTCCCCCAACCTCCAGCCATCATCTGTCTCCCTTATCCAGCACTGTCGCAGCATTTGCTAATGGCACTAAAGTGAAGTTATCCGACTTGCCCAAGAAGGAGGATGCAACATCTACTGACCTCTCACAGTAACTCTACATTTTTTCAATAATGGATAACTTTAGTCTTCTTTGGTGCTTTGTTTCATCAGGGTGTATGATTGAAGTTGTTCTTGCATCTTGACAGTGGTACTTCCATTGAGCAACATTATTGTGCATTTAAACGCACATCATCTTTTTCGTGCTTTTTAATATTTTGAGTTCTAAAATTCGAGATGTCCAGCAGCAAGAGGTTTTGCCTTAGATGGCCAATTAGTGTGATTCGTACCTGAAGGGTTTCAGTGTTAATGTAGGATTTCTTTTTGTTCTTGGGGTTATGGGCATGGCGGGCATAAAATGCATCTCGCAATCACCCTTGAGCAGTTGTAGAGGTAGAAGGGGTAAAGGTATACAATCATGTTATGAGCTACAGACTATCTAAAATGGCCTGAGCTGTTCACATACTTAGGTCTTTATAATCTTAATCTTAATGCTAAAAGGTGTGTACAGTCCCCAGATTAAACAGCCAGTGAATTCCTACTTTACGACTTTGCGCTGCCATAAAAATCTAGGAAAGTACAGAACATCAAAAAAAGAATTTGTCACATCAGTTCTGTTCATTTAAATGAAATCAGAACATTTTATATCGCTAGAGGATCCAGACAGAAATCTTGAATTGACATCCAACTGCTCAAGATATTAACAAGAGCTGAACCGGTACCCGCAGTAAATTAAATTTAAAAAAAAAATTTAGAGTACCCAATTATTTTTTCCAATTAAGGGGCAATGTAGCATGGCCAATCCACCTAGCCTGCACATCTTTTGGTTTGTGGGGGTGAAACCCACGCAAACACGGAGAGAACATGTGCACCAGCAGTAAATTGACATGGAAGAAACGTATTCCCTTGTAGCAGCAGAGCTGATGTCAGCAGATAAGATGTTCTCAGTGTCACCTCCTTATTAGACTTGTTTAAAAAAAGAAATGGACTTACTAAATACTGAGAAATACTAAATACTTTCCTGACATCAATTGTCAGCGTAGGTCAGGCGGGTAGCAGTTGGGGGGGTGAAGCGTCCAAAATCTCGGAACAGCTTCCCCAATTCTGCCAGTGTAACATTTTTCCATATCCTACCTCAGTCACTCATGGCAAAGTTGTGCGACGCCTACCCATTAGGAATTGGTTTGAGACGACCAAACACATCGCACACGAGACCCTTACATCCTGCAGACAGTAATGACTTTTTTCTCAACCGTCCTGAGTAGATTTGAGCTGAGATTCCAAGAACTGGGCATCTAAACGTGCCACTTAAATCCCTTCACGTTCCTTGTTCAAATTATTCATTCTCCATTTGTGCTTATCTTAGAAGCAACCAGGGTGCAGTGTGTTGGTACTTTAATGTGCAATGAACACCCACACAATTATTTCCTGACCTCAACTGTATCATTGAGTGCGATGATGAGCAATGACCAAATGGTTCTTCACAAAGGCAGATTAGAAAGCAAATTGACTCAAACCATTGTTATGCACCTGCTGGTGGCTAGCGGAAGGAATGCATTGGTGGGAAGGATTAGAACTGCTTTCTAGCTCACCCACTCAGCTCAGGAACAATGTTTAGCTCTGTAAGGCCAAAAGAGTAAGGGAGAATTTTTATGCAAAAATAAGGAGGGAAAATGGAAGACTGAATAAAATCGGATGGATGTGAAGCAGGTGTTTCACTCCTGTCAGGTGAGTAAGGTTTAAATTACGGGGCTGTGGTGGGGTGAGGTGAAGGGGGGTGTGGTGGGGGGAGGGGGAGGGGGAGGGGGTGGTGGTGGGGGAGGGGGGTGTGGTGGGAGGGGAGGGGGAGAGGGGGGAGTGGAGGGGAGGGGGAGGGGGGAGTGGAGGGGGGAGTGGAGGGGGAGGGGGGAGTGGAGGGGGAGGGGGGAGTGGAGGGGGAGGGGGGAGTGGAGGGGGAGGGGGAGGGGGGAGTGGAGGGGGAGGGGGGAGTGGAGGGGAGGGGGAGTGGAGGGGGGAGGGGAGGGGGGAGGGGAGGGGGGAGTGGATGGGAGGGGGAGCGGGGAGTGGAGGGGAGGGAAGGGGGAGAGGTGGGGGAGGGGGAGGGAAGAGGGGAGGGGAAGGAGAGGGGGAGGGGAAGGAGAGGGGGAGGGGAAGGAGAGGGGAGGGGAAGAAGAGGGGGATTGGAAAGAGGGGGGGGCGGGGAAGGGGAAGGGAGAGGGGGAGGGGAAGAGAGGGGGAGGGGAAGGGGGAGGGGAAGGGGGAGGGGGAGGGGAAGGGGAAGGGGGAGGGGGAGGGGAAGGAGAGGGGGAGGGGAAGGAGAGGGGGAGGGGAAGGAGAGGGGGAGGGGAAGGAGAGGGGAAAGGGGAGGGGAAGGGGAGAGGGGAGAGGGGAGGGGAAAGGGGAGGGGAAGGGGAGGGTTAGGAGGAGAGAGAGGGTTAGTGGAGGGGGCGGTAGGGAGTGATCGTAGAGGGGAGGGGGAATGGGTTGGGAGGGGGGTGGGTTGGGGAGGGGAGTGGGGTGAGTTGGGGGAGGGGAGGGGGTGGGTTGGGGAGGGGAGGGGGTGAGTTGGGGGAGGGGTGGGGAGGGGGGGGGGGGTGGAGTGGCGATGCCGGTGGAAGGCGGGTGTGCATGGTGGGTTTTGGTTGTGTAGCTCAGATTTCACCACTCATCTCTTCACTTTTTTTCTCCACTTTGAATTCGCCATTTCACTTGCTGCTGCCCCACAGTAGTTAGAGCCAAATAACCTATTATTTCATGCTTCAATAGCCCAAAACCCGCTTATGAAAGAAGCTAATGGAAATAACAGGTTGATGAAATCATGCATATCTGCAGCTCTGACAGAAGCAGATCAGCTCATGAGGTCTCATCCTTTTAAACCACACTGATAAAGAAGGTACATATTTTGCATGTTCAAATGTCTGCATCACAGATGGAGGAGCAGCAATTGCAAAATCATCAATTGATATCGTCTCAGGATATCTTTGTAGTGGCAATCAGGCTCATTCTCCTTAATCCAGCTAAGTATTAAACCTTCCTGTGAAGATTTATGTACTTTTGCTGTTAGATTTTCTATACAGTGTTAAGCTTATTGGGTTCAGCATTAAGAGCCGCTACAAGCTAAGGGGAGAGTGTCAGTCGCCACCAAGGAAACACGCAGCGGAAGAACATTTAAAATGAATGTTTTTCTTAACTGTTGTGATAGGAATTTAATATTTTTCAGCATTCATTTCCATTCTGTTTGCAAATGGAACTAACCTAAACTTTAGGCATTGGATAATGAAAAGCTGTTTTAATCGTAAACGATAATTGTTGGATGATTTGGTTCATGCATAAATACAACTGATTTGCAACCAATTTATCTTCAGTTAGTACCTCTTTATAGATTACTGGAGCTATTAGGAAGGCAAACTGTACCTGGAATATCTATCGGTCTGTATATTTAACAGTATTAGTGTTCCTGAATTGGTTATTCTGAAGGTGAATTGACCCTAGGTCTGACTCAGACCTGGAGTAGGATGCTTGGCTTAGACATTTGCATGTCTTTCCCACTGTTGAAAACCAAAGTATTTCATAAAATAGAAGTAAAACCCTTGAGAAAAAGGCCCCGGTGGGAATGTTCAGCCGAATTTTCAGGGGGGCAGGAAAGGCGTGGAGGTGGAATGGCATTTACGCCGGTGGGATTTTCCAGATCGATTATCCCTGCCCCCCCCCACCAACAATGATGTAATGGGAATTCCAACTTTGGAAGCTGGGGGTGGTGGATGTTCCGTGGGCAGGATGTTGTGTTGTGGGGGGAATGTGTAGCCACCTGGGTTGGCCACTTCCTGACTTAAAATGGAGATCCGCAAAGAATGCAGGGAAATTCAATCAAGCCAGGAAAAACTAGCAGGTACAAAGTGTCCTGTGTATTAGAACTTGCAGAAACACAGACAGCACTGAAACTAACAGCCACCTGCATATTAATGAGCGATCCCCGGGAACAATTGGAAACATTTAAGGTAAACAAGGCCAAGCCAGACCCCTCGGCGCCAGCAGGAGCCAAGACAAAGGAAGGCCAACAGACGCTTAGGAACCGCCCAGAGATCAGGGAACAGCTCCAGTATTGGAGAAATCGATCCAAGTGATCGGAACCTAGTCCAATCACTTGGAACCAGTTACGGGGTCCCCCCCGAACGGCGCAAAGCCCCTGGGGACTATAAAGTAGAGTCCCCAAGTTCAATTCGTCCTTCTTGGCAGGGTCACTCAGCAGCTCGAAACAACCCTTGACAGTGACCTGCCTAGCCGCTACATCAACCAAGTAAGTCTCCAGTCAACGCTCGCTATGAGATAGGCGCTCCTAGCTACCAGTCTATACCAGCTTTGAATCCTGCAGGCTCAGAATCAGATGACAGGCCATTTGTTCCCCTGACCTGGTGGGCCAGTTCCAAAGCTAAGTATAGGCCTTTTAGTGTTAGAGATAGTCTAGTAAGTAGAGTTTTATACATTAACTGTGTATAATAAATGTGTTTTGATTTGAAACTTACTAACTGGTGTATTGAGTTATTGATCAGCACTTGAACTTGAACCTCGTGACGGTATAAAGATACCTGGCAACTCTAGAGCAAAGGTTATAGAAACAGAGAAAATTAAGTAAAGACACAACGAGCAACATTTAAGAGCCAACCAAAAGTTAGCAACATTTACTGGCGACATTCTGACAGGACCCGACTTAGAAATGGCCTAACCACTCCGGGAGAACCCAAAATTTGAATTGAGAATCCAATTGGGAACAGAAACATTCACAAGTGTTCAAGCAGTTCTGATCAATCCTCATAATTCAGAAGCGTGTTAATGCATGCGCAACTAACAGGGCTATAAGGTAAAACTGATAGATTTTGTTGCGAAAAAACTGTCAGGAGTTTGTATTCCGGAAAATAGCGAACGCCATACCCGTGTTTACAGCAGATAGATCAGGCACCCATGAATCCAGTAACTACCCACTGCACAGTCACATCGGACGGAGAGGCGGAATTCCTTTACACCACCCCCTTAACCGTGACCCAATTACGGGACGCATGTGAAAAGATCATACCGTTCCTCCCCACCTCAGACCCCCACCATTTCTTTGCTAGAGTGAAGCAGCAGGCGACCATGTACGGCCTGGACGAGCGTGAGCAAGTGAAGCTCACAGTTTTAAGCTTAGACCCTTCTGTTGTAGCAGCCCTTCCCGACCCACAGAATGTAGGAGGAGGCACCCTTGCAGAGATGCACACGGCGATCCTCGACGCGATCGGTTATAACAGAGGTGACCCCGTAGAAGGCCTGAATATGTGCAGGCAGAAGAAAACAGAACACCCCACAGCATTTGCTGGATGCCTGTGGATCCATTTTACAGCCGTTTTCGGAAACTTAGACAGCACCCATTTGTCCCCAGACAACATGGCCAAATGGACCCGCACGCTTATCTCCCATGCCACAGAGGCAGGACAAAAAGCTTGTACTAATTATGACTCCTCGGAAGAAACGCAAAACGAAAAGTGGGTTTTAAAAAGGTTGTCCTGCTCCTGGGAGCAATCTGTCCACAACAAATCCGCCATTAGAAAACCTGAAGAACAGCAGGCAGAGGCAGATATCCAAGCAGTTAAAGCACACCAGAACCCCGCATGGGTGAACGAAGGCATGAACAGCCCCCCACAGAAACCACAGGAGTGTTACACCTGTAGACAATTAGGTCACTTTGCACGAGAGTGCAATGCCCCACGAAAGCCACAGATAGCCCAGCAGGCAGGCACTCTGAATAACAGGACAAAGCCCATACATAGTGTAAGCACCCGTTCAGACCAGACAGACATGAACGGAACTGACTGGCGGTGTTCGGGCTCCCCCAGTTGGGTCTGCGACACCCTTTGGGATAGGTCCGGCCGACCAGTCGTTGCAGCGAAAATACGGGGACAGCCCATCGAATTTCTCTGGGACACAGGAGGGTCCCGCACCACAATTAATTCCTCCACCATGTTCCAAAAAGACACGTGGCCCACTACAGCCACAATCACCCTCAGCAGCTTCACAGGCCACTCACAGCAGGGACACATCACAGCCCCTGTACCCATTCAAATTGGCAACATTACAACAAAACACCCCCTAGTTTTGGTCGATCTGCCCCACACAGCAGAACACATTTTGGGCATCAATTTCATGAACTCCCACAACCTGTCATTTGACCCAGTAAATCAATGTGTCTGGAAAATGACAAAGTCAGCAAGAGCCCCCGCAACGCTCACAGTAGGTGAGTATGCTAAAAGATTAGCGCAGTCGGCGATTTTTGGTTTGACCCGACCACGATTAGCACAAACAAACAGTTTAGGGCAGTTCTCCAGAAGAACAGGACCGCATTTGCAAGTCATAAACATGACTGCAGCAGGATGGTTGGTTCGGTTCAAATAACAGGACCTGACCCTAGGCCCCAGAAGCAATATGGATTTCCCCAAGACGCAGAGGGAGAAATCTCAAAAGTTATCGATAGCTTATTAGAGCAGGGCGTACTTAGATCAGTAGCCTCTACTAATAATGCCCCGATTTGGCCAGTGAGAAAGCCCGATAGATCATGACGACTGACCATCGATTACCGGGAACTCAACAAAGTCACCCCCGCAGCAGCCCCCACGGTAGCCACAAGTCCCGAGACTATGCTCAAACAGGGACTCAACTCACGATATTTTCCGGTTTTGGACATCAGTAACGGATTCTGGTCCATTCCATTGGCAAAAGCGTGCCAGTACAAATTTGCCTTCACTTTTAAAGGTCAGCAGTACACGTGGACATGCCTTCCACAAGGATTCCACAACTCCCCCTCCATTTTCCACCGACAGCTGGCCAATGGTTTATCAAAATTTTCTCACCCCGAATGTCTGGTCCAGTATGTAGACGACCTATTACTGCAGACAGACACCAAGACAGAGCACATCGTGCTTCTGGCCGAACTCCTGGAACTCCTACAGCGAATTGGAAGTAAAGTGAATCCCAAAAAGGCCCAAATTTTGGAAAACAAGGTGGTATATTTGGGAACGATTATCACGCATGGTAAACGCGAGATCGAGCATAAAAGAATTGACTCGATTGTCAAATTGCCCCTTCCCCAGAATGTTTCCGCCCTCCGGTCATTTTTAGGACTGGTTGGCTACTGCCGAAACCACATTGACGGTTTTGCCACCAAAGCAGCACCCCTCTCGGAACTCCTAAAGAAAGGAGCCCCTTGGGAATGGCTTCCACAGCACACGGATGCTGTAGATGCTTTAAAACGCGCACTCATTGCAGCCCCCGCACTACAGGTTCCAGACCCGCTTTCCCCCTATGCTATAGAGATAGCTAGCACAGATCGTACCCTTTCGGCCGTGCTCCTCCAGGAACGGCATGAACAGTTAAGACCCGTGGCTTACGCCTCCAGAGTTTTAGATCCTGTGGAGCAGGGATTTTCGGCCTGTGAAAGGCACCAGCTCGCAGTTTTCTGGGCAGTTCAATACTTTTCATATATCACTGGACTAAACCCCATCACAATCCTCACGGAACACACCCCCACCCAACTTTTACTGGACGGACGACTTAAGGACGGTACAGTAAGCCAGATCAGAGCAGCCAGGTGGACCCTTCTTTTGCAGGGACGGGACATCACTGTTAAAAGGGCCAAGACCCACACTTTCCTAGCTGACAACCTTCAGTACCCAGGCACCCCCCACAAATGTGAAATCATCTCACCGCACCACAACACAGGCCCCTTTATCGCGAAACCCCCCCCCCCCAAAAGATAGGTAGTTCACCCCAGAGCCCCCAGCACACAGACACGTGCGCACCCTTGATATGTGGATGGTTCTTCCACTATATTAAACGGGAAGTGCATTACAGGATGCGGCATCTATGTTGAGGACGCGTAGGGATGTGCCCTAGAAGAAATCTCGTTAAAACTGCCAGGACACTTAGGCGCGCAGGCGGCAGAACTAGCAGCCATTGCATACATTATAGATCACCCATATTCCTTCCCCAGCCCAGCAGACATATACTCGGACAGCCTCTATGTCTGTAACAGCCTCACAGAATTCCTACCCCTGTGGAAAGCAAGAGTATTTGTTTCCGCGGATGGAAAACCCCTCCCTTCAGCCCCATTGCTCCGGCACATTTTGGACAAAGCACAGGACAGGACATTTGGTATCATTAAAGTACGAAGTCACCACCGTTCCTCCCCACCTGGAAATGTAAAAGCCGATGCACTGGCTAAAGCAGGTTCCAGACACGGATATTTTTGGAACCCCCCGAAAGCGCCCCAGTGAATGCAGTTCAGGTCTCACAGACAAATATCGAAGATTTAGTGCAGGCCCAGAAGCAAGACAGTAATCTCAGGGAGATTTTAAAAGGAAAATTTCCAGCCCCATACGATAGGTTTAAAAATGCACTAACCACACATGACGGTATGGTCCTAAAAGACACCCTTTATGTGGTCCCAGAACAGGACAGGAATCAGCTTATTTGTTTGTTCCATGATAGTCATGGGCATCAGGGAATTGACCCCACTACAGCCCACCTCAGGCAGCTCTGTTGGTGGCCGATTTTAAAGGAAGACGTCACGGACTATGTGGAAAATTGCCTTATCTGTGCCCAAAACAATCCGGACAGATATGCGAAGAAAGCTCAGCTTAGCCAGTGTTAATGGCCCCTGGACTAACCTCCAGATTGATTTTATAGGACCACTTCCCCCTAGCAGGAATGGTCACAAGTATGTGTTAGTTGTGATCGACACGTTTACAAAATGGGTGGAAGCATTCCCATCTGGAACAAACACGGCAAAGACTACAGCTAAGATTTTAACCCACCACATCTTTACGAGATGGGGACTCCCCCGCAGCATTGAATCCGACCAAGGTTCCCATTTTACGGGACGTGTCATGAAGAACGTCCTCACGATATTTGGCATTACCCAAAAATTCCACATCGCATACAACCCCCAGTCAAGTGGTGTCGTGGAGCAAATGAATCGGACCCTAAAAGCAACCCTCAGGAAAATGGTCCAATAAAACAACACTACTTGGGATTCAGTCCTCCCTTCTGCACTAATGTTTTTGTGTAACACTGTTTCGACATCCACAGGATACACCCCACACACTCTCATGACCGGACGCCCCATGAAAGGCACAGAATTTTTATTAGGACTTGACTTGACCAGCCCCAAAGTGACGGCCCTCACACACGAGAATGCAGTGAAACAATTAGTAGAGAATGTAAAAACGGCTCAGCTAGCAGCCGCGGTAAAATTAGGCACCAGGAAGAAACAGAGCAAGGCCTGTTTCGACAAGACAGTGCATGCGACTGAGTTTGATGTAGGACAGCAGGTCATGCTCTCCATTGACAACCCCAGCATGTTCCTGTCACTCAAGTATTCGGGTCCGTACTCCGTTGCGGACAAAGTAAGCCCCTCCGTTTATAAGATTAAGTACCCCAACGGGAAGACCGCGTGGTTTCATATTAACCAGCTCAAGGTAAATGGCTCGCAGTCTAACCACGTCATGCTCGACGCAGCAGACCA
Source organism: Scyliorhinus torazame (assembly GCF_047496885.1). NCBI lineage: Eukaryota > Metazoa > Chordata > Chondrichthyes > Carcharhiniformes > Scyliorhinidae > Scyliorhinus > Scyliorhinus torazame. Next base: position 199,505,682 of record NC_092716.1, on the reverse strand, counting down.
CGCCCCTCCCACAGCAACGTATCCCTACCCTCCCCCAACACGTCCACCCCATCCACGGACTCCACCTCGACTCCACCCCCGAACTCTAGACTCCGCCCCGGAATGCCCACAGACAGCAGCAGCAGCGACAGCGACTGTGACACAGGCAACAGCCACAGCACGCCGCCCTACTACCCCCATGCAACAGGCCCCCCACCCAACAAATCTGAACACGATTCGAGTGATCCCTTTCTGATCACATTCCTTAACAAACCTCACCAAAGACCACCGCCCTACGATGACGACCCCGACTCCGTCCCCACAGAATTAGACACCACTATTTGGCACGGTGACAATTCATACAGGCTAGTCCGAAACGACGAGATGGACCCTAAGTCACACCATGCAGCTTTAGCAACCCTCATCCATTCAAGAGTATGTCATCCGGGAGAAGATGATGACTTTGAGTCTGACTCCCTAAACGAGAACCCCTTTGCGACCCTGTTCGCAACTGATAACTGAGGTGTCCAGATGATGTTTTAAAAGGAACCGCTTGGGAGAAATGGTGTCCTTTCTGATGGAACCTGCAGCATGTTTGTTGAATGTTTGTTCGTTAATGCTATCGTTAAGTGTTGTTTGTAAACTCGGGGAAGTTTCACGGCCCCACGCCACCAGTCCTTTAACTCCCCCCGGCTGTTAATGGAACAAGTTGTCCCAGACAATAGTTCAGAGGAACTCGTCTGTCAACAGAAAATGGTTAAAGGTGCAAGTTTGTCCCAGACAATAGTTCAGAGGAACTAGTCTGTCGGCAGACAACAATCATAACTACTCTCCTGATTCAAAGGTAATCACGAGAGGCAGCACCCATGACGACCACATTCTTACCCGTTCTTGCCGGTTGCTCAGGCAGTGGAGAAACGGCATTTCTCTCCGCCCTGCCTGAGGACACCCCTCTCATCAGCTACGCTCGGGTAGAGCACATACGGCATTGATCACCGTCCTACCCGGGGATTCCATCCAAATCTTACCCGCCGCGGCCCATACGCACCCCATTTTGGCTTGATTACGTTCAAAACTCTTTTGTTTGGTTTTAGCAACCCTTAGGATTGCTTCCCTATGCTATTTACATCCTCAAACACAGGGATGGTAAATCATAAAGGCTGCGAGACGGCTCGCAGTACGGCAGTATTTCCTTAGATGTCCAGTCCAAATATTCGGTTTAAAAAAAAAATGAGGGAGTCACACATGGGGCGAGATTCTCCGACCCCCCGCCGGGTCGGAGAATCGCCGGGGTCTGGCGTGAATCCCGCCCCCGCCAGTTTCCGAAGTCTCCGGCACCGGATATTCGGCGGGGGCGGGAATCGCGCCGCGCCGGTTGGCGGGCCCACCCGCTCGATTCTCCGGCCCGGATGGGCCGAAGTCCCGCCGCTAAAATGCCTGTCCCGCCGGCGTAAATTAAACCACCTACCTTACCGGCGGGACAAGGCGGCGCGGGCGGGCTCCGGGGTCCTGGGGGGGGGCGCGGGCCGATCTGGCCCCGGGGGTGCCCCCACGGTGGCCTGGCCCGCAATCAGGGCCCACCGATCCGCGGGCGGGCCTGTGCCGTGGGGGCACTCTTTCCCTTCCGCCTTCGCCACGGTCTCCACCATGGCGGAGGCAGAAGAGACTTGCTCCACTGCGCATGCGTGGGAAGCTGTCAGCGGCCGCTGTACAGGGCTGACCTGACCCCCCCCCCCCCCAGAGACCCCTGTAATAGGGAGACTCTCCCACAGAGACCCCTGTGCTAGGGAGAACCCCCACAGGGACCCCTGTGATTGGGAGACCCCCCACAGGAACCCCAGAGATAGGGAGACCCCTCCATAGGGAACCCTGTGATAGATAGAGCCCCTACAGGGATCCCTGAGAAAGGGAAATCCCCACAGGGACCCCTGAAATAGGAAGACCCCCTACAGTGACCCTTATGATAGGGAGACATCCCACAGGGATTCCTGTGTAGGGGACCCCCCACCGGGACCCTTGTGATGAAAACACCACTGAATAAAAGGACCCCCCCCCAGGAATTCCTTGACTAAAAGAATCCTCCCAGGGACCACCTGACTAAAGGAACACCTCCCCCCCCCCCCGACTGCCCTTCCAGAAAAGAGACCACTGTCTGGAAGCTAGAGTACAGTCCAGACGGGGGCTGTAGAAAACATAGCTGTAATGCTAACCTTGTAGCTCCACGTGCCCATTCCTTGAAGGAGAACAGCTGTGCCTGAGCCTGGTTCCCACAGATCCACTATCTGCAAGCCATTCATAGCTTTCAAGTAGTGGTCTGTGATTGACAGCTCCTAAAAACTATCTGCAGCTTTAATTTATTCATATCCCTTCACACTTCAGTGGACTAAGTGATGAAACCCCAATGTTTGTAAACATTGACCACATCAAAGCGATGTAAGTGCACTAAGTGCATTCCAATCACTAAAGCGAGTGATTTCACAACACTTACCTCACTTTGATGTGGTCAGCACTGGAAGTGGCTGCAGGCTTCTGAAGTGCCATCTCCCACAGTGCTGCGATCCAAATCTTGCACCCAATAATTCTTGGATTAGTTGGGTTCAGTTGTTTCCCCTGGAAATCTCCCCGAGGGTCTATTTAGATTATTTTTAGAAACACTTTTTTAAACTTCATTTTCTCTGCCATATGTATCCGAACTTATGCTGTCCTTTTTTGTATTCAGTCAAAGGATGTGGACATCATGACTAGGTCAGCATTTATTTCCCATCCGTAATTGCTCCTGACGAGGTGGTGGTGAGCTGCCTTCTTGAAGCACTGTAGTCCATGTTGAGCAGTTAGACCCAGGTTTTTGACCCAGTGACTGAAAGAATTTCCAAGTCAGGATATTGTGTGACTTGGAGGGATCCAGCACAGAATGGTGCTGGTGTTCTCCTGTCTCGTCCTTCTAATTAAGTGGTAAACATCATTGGTTTGGAAGGTGCTATTGAAGGAAGTTTGGCGAGTTTCTGCAATGCAGCTTGTAGATTGTACACACTGCTGTCATGATGCGCTGGTGATGGAGAAGCTGAATACTTACTTACCCCACAAAAGATACTTCTCACTTTATACCAGTTGTTAATTTTTTACAGGACCCGTTTCTTGCCCATATGTATTCTCAAAGGATTTACATTTGATCTTGAAGTTAACATTTGACCCTTCTTTCTTTTTTGTGCATTTTTATGGGATGAGGGCTTTGCTGGTTGGGCCAGGATTTGTTTCCCACCCCTAAATGGACTTGAGAATGTGGTGGTGAGCTTCCTTCTTGAACCGCTACAGTCCCTGTGGTGTAGGTACACCCACAGTGCTGTGAGGGAGGGAGTTCCAGGATTTTGTTCCAGCTACAGTGAAGGAATGGCGATTTTTTCCAAGTTAGGATGGCGAGTGACTTGGAAGGGAATCTCCAGGCAGTGGTGTTGCCATGTAACTGCTGCCCGTGCCCTTCTAGATGGTAGCGGTCGTGGACTTGGAAAGTGCTGCCTAAGATGCCTTGGCGAGTTCCTGCAGTGCACCTTGTAGATGGTATACACTGCTGCTACTGTGCATCAGTGGTGGAAGGAGTGACTGTTTGTGGAAGGAGTGCCAATCAAGTGGGCTGCTTTGTCCTGTATAGTGTCGAGCTTCTTGAGTGTTGTTGGAGCTGCACTCATCCAGGCAAGTGGGGAGTATTCCATCACACGCCTGACTTGTGCCTTGTAGGTGGTGGACAGGCTTTGGGGAGTCAGGAGGTGAGTGACTGCTGGATTCCTAGCCTCTGATCTGCTTTGTAGCCACAGTATTTATATGGCTAGTCCAGTTCAGTTTCTGGTCAATGGTAACCACCAGGGTGTTGATAGTGGGGGATTCAGTAATGGTAATGGCATCTATGTTGGCACTTGATTTAGTCAAAGTTAGATCATTTAAACAGGCATAGAGGACAATAAAGGTGTGCAACTCAGACTGATATTCACAGGCTGATATAGTCTATATGGGAGTGATTTGAGCCTGACAATATCTATGTTAGCCACTTGCAATTTTCAGAAAATACCTCCTTTACCAGTAACAGTTCACAAAAATGATTATAGAGTCATAGCGTTTTACAGCACAGAAGGAGGCCCTTCGATCTGTGCAAATTATGTTTTCTGATAAGTATTATCTTGCTGTAAATCTTAAATGCTTATCCACAAATCTCTTGCTTTATTTGAAGCAATAATCATTGTGTATTTGTACTAATACAGCCTCAATATGAAGACAGACCCATATGTTTTAACGCTACATATATATTCCTTGAAAACAGAGAGTCAGTTTTTGGATTTTTCAATAGATTTGTGGGATATGGGGAGGATCAGAAGCGTTGGATGCAAGGTGAGAGTGAGGCTTCTCTGCCACCACTATAGGCTCTGGATTTTATCCCTCCAGATTGTGCCTAAATTCTTCTGCACTTCTGAAAGGGTTAAAACTTTTTTCTCCTCCCACCACTTTGATCAATAAGTGGAATGTAATTAGATGAAGTGTGTGCTATTGTTCAATAAGGTCCTCCTTTGACAGCACCTTCTAAACCTGCGACTTCTGCCACCTAGGACAAGGACAGTAGATGTTCGGAATGCCACCACTCGCAAGCTCTGCTCCATGCCACACACCACCCTCACTTGGAACTATATTACCGTTCCTTCACTGCCACTCGGTAAAAAACCTGGAACTCCTTTCTTAACAGCATTGCGGGTGTACCTGCCCCAGATGGACTGTAGCGATTCAGCACCACCTTTTAGGGGTGGGTGACAAATGCTGGCCTTGCTAGAGACACCCACATCCTATGAAAGGTTTAAAAAAGATCACAAACAGATCAGTTCACATGGTAACGCATAATGTTGACCCAAATGCACATGATTATGAGGATGGAATTTCAACTCTGACTGGTTTTCCAGTGGGTAACTGTTCTGGTGTGTTCATTTCCCGCCTGAGTGGCAGCAGATTTCTTTTGTGAGGGCCATGAAGAATCCAGCACGAGTTTGTAGAGCCACACAGAAAGTAACTTTAGTGACAAAAATATGTACACAGGGTACCAGTGGTTCACTACTGGTTCCCTCTCTAGCTGGTACCACACTGGCCATCTCTATTTATGCAGCTGCACTGCTAATGATTGCCCCCCTGAACATGGTGGGTAACCAATTATCCGCAGCCAACAGGATCCAGGCAGGTAATAACAATTTTCCTGCTAGATTTGCCAATCTAGCTGTCTGGTACTCCCAGTCCATTTCTAGCCCGGCACAGGAAGGTAAAGGCCTGACAAAGCAACTGTCAGCAGCCAAAGATAATGTAACTCTTCAATCTCCACCAACTTGCAGTTACATTTGGGAAGATTTTAGTGGATCAAAAAGCAGGGATGTCTGAGACAAGGGAACCAATGACTTCCCTTGTGGGTCCCACAAACAAAAGTTTCCAATTTAAATTTCTTGCCTCTCCATCCATCCTCATAGTAGTCGGCCTGTTTAAAGCAGGCAGGAAAGCCATGGAAGCTGTGTCAGCCATGGCTGAGTGAGTAGTACGTCTGACTCAGGCGTTTGTAGGTTCAAGTCCCAGCAAAGACTTGAGCACAAAATCTAAGCTGGCACTCCAGCATACTACTGAGTGGGTGCTGCACTATTGTAGCTTCTACCTTTTAGATAATCTGAGATATTAAACTCAGGCTCCATTTGCTGTCTCATGTGGTATTTAGTACTATTTTGAAGAAAGACAGGGGAGTCTCTCTGGTTTCCTGGTCAATATGTATGCTTCAATCAAAGTCACTAAAACGGATTAAATGGACATTATCATATTGCTGTTTGTACAATATTGCTGGGTGCAGATTGGCAGCTGTGTTCCTACTTTTTAACAATGACTAAACTTCAAAAGTATTTCATCGGATGTAAAGCACTTTGAGACATCCTGAGGTTGTGAAAGGTGCTATTCAAATGCAAATCTTTCTTTTGTCACTGCTCAGGCCGGGTTGAAATGAAATTATATCCAGTTGCTGTCTGTAAAGCACTGCAGGCAGCAGGAAAGGGTGAGCTCAGAGTGGGTAACTAACCTGCTAAATCTGAACTGCCCCAGCGGCCGAGTTGCCACAAATAGATTGTCTTTAAAATTGATCCTTCCTTACACACTTAAATGTGCTAATAAGTGAAAAGAGACAGCAGTGGAATTCATTCACTTAGCTACACCGGTAAACTCAATTTGCTCTGCTCAATCCGATTGTCTAATTTGGGGGCAGAATGACAAATGCCTGGGTTGGTGGAAAAGAAATTCTGGATTAAGCAGCGTGTGGAACCAATGAACTGGCTTATTTATTGCGAGTCTCCTGTGGTTTAACCTGAACAAACACCAGTGTAAAAATGTCTTTAAATTACATGTAGTCCAGCTAAGAGCAATGATTCTTCAAAATGCCATCAGTTAGTTGCAGCAAAAAGTAATTAGTTAAAGTTAGCATTTCAAAGAGCTATTTATATAAATTGTATATCTTGTTAAAGCACCAGTTTTGGATCCTTTCTAGTTCTGTGTGAAAAATGTGATTGAGTAACATGATAGTGCACTTCTGCAAATTACATTCCCTCGATTGTTTAATTTAATTTATGCTTCAGTTACAGTTTTCTCTGCTTCTAAATTAGCACAAATGTCACTTGGTAGTTAGTTGCAAAATTGATTTGAAATTGACAAGTAGGTGACAGTGATGTGGTCGTTAAAACAGATTGCATGCGAGCATCTTTACCCGTATGTAGTGTCTGTGACATCAGTACAATCACTGCTCAGTTTAATTTCAGTCGCCTTGAACTGTAGCAAACATAAATCATCTAGTGGTTCGTTTTTTATCTCAACATTGAAGCAGATGCCTGTGAAGAATTTCACAGAAATGTAACAAAAATCGTGAGGTTGCTGAGTGATCTGGAGGTAATGAATGCTGCACTTTTGTATTTGATGTAGTTCATAGAATAGATTTAGAGAATGGTTATAACACAGGAGGCCATTCAGCCCATCATGTCCATGCTTTTTCTCTGCATATATTTTATTTTGGAGTAATTATCCAATTCTCTTTTAGGAGCCACAATTGAATTTGTCTCCACTTGATTCTCAAGATAGTGCGTTCCAGATTCTAACCACTCATGACTCAAAACAATTTTCCTTCTGCCACTTGTTGGTTCTTTTCCCATTCGTTTTACAGCTGTGTCCTCTGGTTCCAAAATTTTTTGCCAATGAGAACAGTTTTTCTCTATCTACTGGATCCCTTATGATTTGGACACCTCTATCAAATCTTAATCTCTTTTCTCTGAGGACATAAAACACGAGCATGGACTGGTTAGACCGAATAGCCTTTTCTGCATCACGTATCCTTATATGATTCTATCTGACATCCCAGCTTCTCCGATCTATTTTCTCAGCACACTGGGGAAGTGTGTGAAGTATTGAGCACTCAGTATTGGGAAACCTGCATTAAAAAAAAATACTACGTTTACTCATAAGTGGACTTCTCAAAGACTTTAATCTGGGGTAAATAAAAGCTTCATTGTGAATAATAAATCAAATGTGTAACACTCTGTGGAATTTTCCAGCCCCTCCCATTGGCGGGATTTTCCGGTCCCGTCGAAGTTAATGGATGCTTGCACGACTTGCTGCATTTTCTGCCCCCGCCACATTGGGCTGTAAAATTCCATTCACTGAGTTAGACTTTAGACCTGGGGCGGGCTTTCACAGGTCTATTCGGCGTGGGTGTAAATCCGTTTTTGGTTGCTAACTCTCGCGAGAGAACCATAATGGAATTTGCACTGGGGAGATCTCCCTCGCCCCCCCTGCATTCCCCCTCTCCCCCCCCTCTGGTGATGTATTTGCATTGATTTAAATATAGGTAAACGACTTTACGTCAAAGTATCCAACACCATGGAATGCTCCCCATCTGGTGGGGTGACATCCTGGTGGTGTGAACCCTTACTGGGCTGTATCATTCCGGTGTTGCAATTCACTTTTCCCATCGGCAGCATACCCCCGCCCACGGGTTTCCGGCGGAGTGGGGTTGCTTCAATGGGGAATCCCATTGGCAAGGGCTGGGAAGATAGAATCCCACCGTCTGGGAATGGTGCATCACTGGGAACCACGCAGCTGGGGGACTGGAGAAAACAAAAACCAGTCATGATGACCACACCGGGAGTGTGGAGGTCCCTTGAAGCCCTAGGGTGGAGGCTGACGCTGGACATCCAGGGGCAGTGAGAGGGGACACTGTGAGAAGGCACTGCTGGAGCACTGAGGTGGGTGCTGCTAGGGGGCACTGTCAAGGATAACCCTCCTCCATTTGGGGAAGGGGGCTGTCCCTTATATGTGGTTGGTGGAGGGGGAGAGGGGGGCATGCCGGCGAATGTGCTGGGCGGAGTGGAGAAAGGCAGGGGGAAGTGCCCCGTGATATTTCCATGGTGGGAGGGGTCCCTGAATCCTGTGGTACATAGGGATCCTCCAGGGGGAGTGGGAGGGAGTTCAATATTTTGGCAAATTGGCGCACTGATCTCTGTGGTTCCGAACTTGCCGGCTCTTTTCCGGCTCGAGGGGCTTTTCACAGTAACTTCATTTGAAGCCTACTTGTGACAATAAGCGATTTTCATTTCATTCATTTCATTTCATTTAATTTCTATCAGGCCTCGCCCACCAGAGTGAGGGTGCAAACCGCGTTACCCCCCAATTTCATTTGGACAGAGTATCAGAAGATCTGGTGAGAAGACCTGGCTGTGTTTCTGGAGAGAAACACAACAGTTTTCAGTCAGAACCTGAAACCCGGGGCACGATTCTCTATCCTTGTTGTGCTCTCGCTCGAACGAAACAAGGCCGGTAAATAGCAGGAGAGGCCAAAAACGAGAACTGCGCCAGGCCCCAAACAGTTTGCGATGCAACCGGCCCGCTCACATAGGCGAAATTGGGATCTCTACCCTCGCGTGGCAAGAAACCAATTATCACTACTTCCGCCCTATTTCTATACGATTAACTGGAGTGACCCCAAATCCAACGGCCTCCCATGACTCAACTGCCTGCCTAGCAAGTGGTCACACTGGCGCCGATTAGTACTCCTTAGAAACATGAACTGACCAGAAGGGCTTCTGTGGGGAGTCGAGGAGCCCCCCCCGGATCGTATGTACCCATTCTGCGATGGCCCAGTGTGGACAGATGTCGCTGGTCCTTTGAACAGATGATGGACAGCGTGTGCCGCAGGAGGCAGCATCTCAACAAGGAGATGTTGCGGCACCTGTGCGATGTCCTCATGGACCTGCCACCACATGGAGGAGGAGGACACCCGCTCCCAGTGGCCATCAAGGTCACCGCAGCCCTGAACCTTTACGCCTAGGGATCATTCCAGGGCTCGAGTGGTGTCCTCTGTGGCATCTCGCAGGCCACAGCCCACAGGTGCATCCCACAGGTCATGGATGCCCTATTTGCCTGGGCAGAAAACGACATCAACTTTGACAAGATGTCCAGGCAGCAGGATTCTCCGCCATTGCTGGGGTGCCCCAAGTTCAGGGGCGGATAGACTGGACGCATATCGCCTTGAGCTCATTGGGCCATCTGGGAGTGCCCTACGTTAACAGGAAGGGGTTTCACTCCCTAAACATCCAGCTTGTGTGTATGCTTCCCAGGGAGTGTGCATGACAGATACATCCTGGGGCACTCAGACATCCCCAGCCTCTTAGCGGACCACCCCAGGATGGGTGGCTGGCTCTTGAGTGATAAGGGGGCACCCGCTGAGGACCTGAATAATGACACCAGCATGGAGGCCAGAGACCGAAACGGAGACCCAATGCATCGAGGCCCATGTGGCCACCTGGGCCATCAATGAGCGGTGCATCAGAATGCTCAAAATGTGGTTCCGATGCATCAACCCCTCCGGTTGCGCCGGACCAGCAGGGGCTGGAGGACGATCCCAATAAGGACAGACTGCAGCGGCGAGGGTCCGGCAAGCCAAGAGGCCCACTTCACATAGGACACGGCCTGGTCTGTCATTGATACCTTACCCACCCTCCACCCCCATCTCCCATCCTCCCAGGGTCTGTGTCACTTCACTCCAGGGTGCTGGGACTGTGTCGGCACCATCAGCGGGTCATTGTCGAGGGCAGGGTGGTGGTGATAACCCGCAGAGAGCTGAGTGCCAGTGCTGTAGTCTGACTACTGCCTGTCTGCTGAGTATTTGTTCACACCGATTTCCTACACGTGGTGTGCCCGGGGAGGGCGTGATGCCTAGAGAGATGGGCCAAGGGTTCGGAAGTCAGCCGGCATTACAGATGAAAGTGAAAGAGGCGTCATGCTGCTTGTGGTCAAGGGCTTTTAATGTGTCTCAGGTGTCCAACAATTCCTCACTCTCTCGAAGGTGCAGGCCAATTATTCCCACCACCCTCTCCCCCCTCCCCCGGTGCCTTCAGTGATCCTCAAACATGCCTTACTCTACTGCTACGTCTAAGTGTGTCCCCAGCATGCACACCTGAGGCGTAGGCAGTCAGCTGCTTACCATGTCCCGTGGCCTTTGCTGCTCCTGGAGGGCATCCTCTGGGGACTCTGGAGCTGGAAGGCCCTGGAGCACTTGTCGACTGCACACCCGTGTGCTGACTTCGAGACGCAGCCACATCAGAAGGATGGATCTCTGGGGAACTGGTGGCTTCCATCGCCACTCCATGGGATGAGTCCGGGTTGGCAACCAGCACCCTTCCTCCCGCTTGGTGCCCACAGGACCCTGGGGTTCTCCATGAGACAAAGGGGTAGCTGGATTGAGCGCCGGCTGCCCCTGCGTCATCTGGCTCTGCCAGCACTGGCGGCTCCCCAATGCCTGCACCGTGGTGTCGACGCGCTCGCCGATGCTCCTCAGTGATTAGGCAATGCTCTGCATCACCTCGGCAATGCCCACCTCTGCAGCGCCTTGGCCAATTCCATCTGAGTGGGACATGTCCCGCCGAACCTCACCAAGGTCAGCCCAGCCGTGGGTCACATCCCCCAGTGAGTCGGACATTCTGCCGAGGCCCTCAGACATGGCCATCACCGACTGCGCGACTCCTTGGACACATCCACTCATGGTGCCGGCGTTGTGCACCAGGCTCACCACTGCGGTCGCCACCCTAGCAGTGTTGGCCCCGATGCCATGCATTGCTGGTGACATCTCCTGCGCCCGTAGACTCTGGGACTCCTCCAATTGGCTACGGCCCTGAGGAGTGTACTCACATCTCCCTCTAAATATCCTGACCACTCCCTGCCATATCCATCAGCTCTGGATATACCTGTTCCATAGGCTTAGCATCTGGCTGGGGCCCAGCTGGGTCCTGAGATCCAGCAGACCGCCGACTGGTGGCTCACCTGGGCATTGCTGCCTCCACCTGATGGACATCAGCAATTGGGTAGTGCTCACCAGATTGTGCCCCTGAAGCCTGGTCACTAATGTTTCCCACTGAGGTGCGTGTCTTTGTGCTGGTGGATGGTGGGGATGACAACTGTGATCGTGGCATCCTTGGAGCTCTCTTCTCAGGTGTTCTCCTGGGAGGCAGGGGAGGGGGCCATCCCGGATGGGCTGGCTCCGTCGGCTGGAGGACCTGTAGGAGAATAGACATGTGGTCAGTGGGAGGGATGGGCCAATCAGTAGGCAGTAACAAGTCGCGTTTGACAAGTCCCCCGGGTGGGCCCTGATGGATCTTCACCTCTGCAACGTAGGCCAACCTCCAGATTGGTGACGACTCTGTGCTCGGCTACCCCCGTCACCTCCAGGGCCCATTCCTTGAAGGTGGTGAGGATCCGTATACTGAACAGAACGGACTACTGCAAAGAAGTGTACCGACAACTCAACAACCAGGAACACTACAGACAGTTACCCGCAGATCCGACCAAGGAACACACCCGTCAACTCAACAGACTGATCAAGACCTTGGATCCAGATCTTCAGAGCAGCCTACGTGCTCTCATCCCACGTACTCCCCGTGTTGGAGATCTCTACTGCCTCCCGAAAATGCACAAGGCCAACACACCAGGCCGTCCTATTGTATCAGGCAATGGGACCCTGTGTGAGAACCTCTCTGGCTACATCGAGGGTATCTTGAAACCCATCGTACAAGGAACGCCCAGCTTCTGTCGCTAAACGACGGACCTCTTACAGAAACTCAGCACCCATGGACCAGTTGAACCAGGAACATTCCTCGTCACAATTGACGTCTCGGCACTCTACACCAGCAAGCCCCATGACGACGGCATTGCTGCAACAGCCTCAGTACTCAACACCGACAACTGCCAATCTCCAGACACAATTCTGCAACTCATCCGCTTCATTCTGGTACACAACATTTTCACCTTTGACAACAAGTTCTTCATCCAGACACACGGAACAGCCATGGGGACCAAATTCACACCTCAATATGCTAACATCTTCATGCACAAGTTTGAACAAGATCTTCTCACCGCACAGGACCTTCAACCGACATTATACACCAGGTACATTGATGACATTTTTTTCCTTTGGACCCATGGCAAAGAATCACTGAAACGACTATACGATGACATCAATAGGTTTCATCCCACCATCAGACTCACCATGGACTACTCTCCAAAATTGGTTACATTCTTGGACACACTCATCTCCATCAAGGACGGTCACCTCAGCACTTTGCTTTACCGCAAGCCCACAGATAACCTCATGAAGCTCCACTTCTCCAGCTTCCACCCTAAACACATTAAAGAAGCCATGTCCTATGGACAAGCCCTCCGTATACACAGGATCTGCTCAGACGAGGAGGAGAGTAACAGACATCCACAGATGCTGAAAGATGCCCACGTACGAACGGGATATAATGCTCGACTCATTGATCGACAGTTCCAACGCGCCACAGCAAAAAATCGCACCGACCTCTTCAGACACAACCGACAGAGTACCCTTCGTCGTCCAATACTTCCCTGGAGCGGAGAAACTACGACATCTTCTTCGCAGCCTTCAACACGTCATCGATGAAGACGAACATCTTGCCAAGATCATCCCCACACCCCCACTACTTGCGTTCAAACAACTGCGCAACCTCAAACAAACCATTGTTTGCAGCAAACTACCCAGCCTTCAGAACAGCGACCACGCCACCACACAACCCTGCCATGGCAATCTGTGCAAGACATGCCAGATCATCGACATGGATACCACCATTAGATGTGAGAACACCACCCATCAGGTACGCGGTACATGCTCGTGTGACTCGACCAACGTTGTCTACCTCATACGCTGCATGAAAGGATGTCCCGAAGCGTGGTACATTGGCGAGACCATGCAGACGCTGTGACAACGGATGAACGGACATCGAGCGACAATCGCCAGGCAGGAGTGTTCCCTTCCAGTCGGGGAACACTTCAGCAGTCAAGGGCATTCAGCCTCTGATCTTCGGGTAAGCGTTCTCCAAGGCAGACTTCAGGACGCGCGAATCGCCGAGCAGAAACTTATAGCCAAGTTCCACACACATGAGTGTGGCCTCAAGCGGGACTTTGGATTCATGTCGCATTACATTCACCCTCCACCATCTGGCCTGGGCTTGCAAAATCCTACCAACTGTCCTGGCTTGAGACAATTCACACCTCTTTAACCTGTGATTACCCTTCTCTCTGGATCTGTAAAGACTTAATTACTTGCAAAGGTTCACATTCAAAGTATCGTCTTGCATCTTTGACTTTGTTTATATATATGTTTCTGGAACCTACCTCTTCATTCACCTGAGTAAGGAGCAGTGCTCCGAAAGCTAGTTGTTTTGTTATGTTGCCTTTGTAACATAAGTGGCTTCCTTGTGTTGCATTTGTCAAAGGAAGGTTCAGACGTGTAGATAACTTCAACACATTTATTTACACTATGTACACTTTTATAACTTGAGTTCGACACTACTGCTAATCCTATTATAGCTACCCAGACTGACCAACCAGCTGCTGTTTTCCACGTGGTGGGTGTAATATTGAATCAACCCTGTGCCTGTCCTTACTGACTGTCTCCACTGGCCAAAAGGGCAGATCATGTGTGTGGTGTCCTTTATATATGGGTTGGTGTAATGCCCCCCTGTGGTCGTGTCACCTCCTTGTGTATCGTGAATGTCCATTGGTCGCCTCCTATCTAACTTATCTATTGGTTGAGTGTGTGTGTGTGATGTTTCTGGTGCTCCCTCTAGTGTCTGGCTAGCTTACATGTATTTACAGTGATGCACATCACCACACTAGTGTTTGAAACAAACCTGTTGGACTTTAACCTGGTGTTGTAAGACCTCTTACTGTGCTCACCAGCATCTCCACATCAATTAATTTTGAATAGCGTTGCCGGCCTCGCTGAGTAGAGCACCAGGAAGCTCGCGGCAGTTCCCACTCACTGCCACATTTAGAAACCTTTCCAGAGAACTGCGGCCCTTAACACGTTTCGGGGAAAATTTCACGCTCTCAGAGTGGCGTCTCTAAATTTAAAAATACCAAACATAGGATATCACAACTCATCCCATTTTATTTGGAATATAGAAGGTGACACAATCCATTTCTTGGCTTGTACTTGTTCATAAAAATAAACACTTGAGGTATTCTTACAAGTGGTGAAGTTAAGTTGCTTCTTCAGAGGGAAGTAGAATCAAGTAAATCTGCAATATCCCATAATGACCAAATATCAATATACAACGATCATTGTTCCGCTGATATTTCCTGTCTTGTTTCTTCTCAACTCCAATTGTGTAATCTTATTAATTCTTCCTCATCCGTGCATCTGTATTAGAAGTTAGACTCATGACAGTATCTCCGACTGTAACTTATTCTTTGTAAATGACCTTAAAACTCTTCACCTCCCTATCTCCTCATGCAATCAACAGGCCTTTGAAACAGAAGCTTGGGATCACCTACCTCAATGGGCTGCGCACTGTTTCTACCTTGGTGATGTCCTGTACTATAATCTGGGATCCTAGGCCACACTAATTAATAACTAGCGTTAAAATTGACAAAATATGATAATAGAGTTTGATTGAGGGCATGGGTAGAAACTAAACCATTTATTTGGGTGTTGCTAATTGAGAAAATGTGAAAAGAATTTCTGCATGCTTCCGTGACTACCTGCCATATACGTTTGACCTTTGGGGCAGCGTGGTAACACAGTGGCTAGCACTGTGGCTTCACAGCGCCAGGGGACCAGGTTCAATTCCCCGCTGGGTGACTGTGCGGAATCTGCACGTTCTCCCCGTGTCTGCGTGGGTTTCCTCCGGGTGCTCTGGTTTCCTCCCACAGTCCAAAGATGTGCAGGTTAGGTGGATTGGCCATGCTAAATTTCCCTTAGGGTCCAAAAGGGTTAGGAGGGGTTATTGGGTTACTGGGATAGGGTGGAAATGAGGGCTTAAGTGGGTCGGTGCAGACTCGATGGGTTGAATGGCCTCCTTCTGCACTGTATGTTCTATGTTCTACATGTTGAGTTATTTGTAAAACTGGTAAGCCAAGTCAAAGTGACCTGTGACATTAGTGAGCTTGATTTGTGCACATCTGTACAATCCTCATGCAGTATCTTTAGAATTTTATTCCTGGTCATTGAGGACATTAATACTGAATTATAGACCATGGAAGCCTTGAAGATATAGCACGATGTACCAAAGGTTATGAGTTCAAATCCATCATGATCAATTTTGAAAGTGAATTTAATAGATGTGAGGACTAATACCAGCTAAAATGACAACACAAGTTACCACATTGTAAAAACTGAATTGGTTCTTTAGTATCCTTCAGAAAAGCAAACCTGCCACCCCAAACTGTTTTAACCAACATGTAGCTTGTGTTCCACACGATACGGTTGACTCATTGCCCTCTGAAATGATCCAAGTCACCACCTTGTCAAGAAAAATGGGCCCTGTTACCAATGTTGCCCACATCCCAAGAACAAAGAAATAAGTGCGCTATAGCAGAATATCAGGACTGAAAAATTGTTCCATAGTTTTAGGTTTGCTGACTCGTGTTCCTGCACAAGTCAAACAATGGGCGCGATTTAACGGGAAAAGAACAGCGTCGCGTTTTGGGCCTGAATAGCAGGATGCTTCTCGGAGCCAGCAGCGCCGAGAATGACGCCGCTATCAAACGGAATTTTGGATCATTTTTGGCCTTGGTCAGGAACACCCCGCCAAGGATGCACTTACCTCACTTCTTGCACTGGCGGGTCCAGCTCGTCAGTGCAGCAAGAGATAAGGGCGCCATTTTTAAATGCCGCCCACATCTCCCTGATCTCTGGAACCCCCCCCCCCCCCTCCCCCACCACCATGGCCTCTGGACTCCCCAATTTATCTCTTCAGGGGTCCTTGAACGCCCCCTCACCCTACCTCTTCAGGGCACAGCACCCTTGGGCCTGATCATTGGCACGGACAACTAGACCAGGGTGACATTGCCAGATTTCCTGGATGGCGCTGCCAAGGTGTCAGGCGAGCAGTGCCAAAGTGCCCAAGTGGCCCAGAAGTGCCAGGGTACCACCTTGCCCCAGTGTCCGACCACCCAGAAGCCTCCGATGGTCTGGGAGACCCAACGTTTGTGGGGACCAGTGCTAAATGACACCCGGTCGAGGCCTCGCTGGGGAGGCCGTTAGTTCCCAGGCGCTGGGATAAATGGGCGCAGACATATTTAAATGAGCCTAGTGGCTCATTTAAGTATGTTAATCTGAATCTCGCCCAGTGAGGGCGAGATCCAAACCATGCCATCTCCCGAGCTTCCGTTAGATCTCATGAGGCGTTCCGAGCATCGCAAATCTCACAAGAGGCCTCTGGAAAATTCAACGACCTCGTCGCTTCACCGAGTCAGGCGCGACTAAGCCGTTCAATTGCGCCCAAGATGTGGCTCATTTATTGGTTACCTTTAAAATACACATTTCTGCTACTGTTTTATAATATGATTGGTCATTGTTGTCATTGTAACTGATTTATTTCAATGACCAAAAAAAAAATCCCAATACAACATGGTGGTGATATTAGCAGAGAATGTTTATGCACTTGTAACATTTCTGTCAGTGGTGTCATTAAGTAATTTCAAGTAAACAGGTGAATGCTGGCGTTAAAAGAATTCATAACAGTTTTACCTGCCCATTCATTGCACTGTCAGTGTTTTATCAATCTGCTCAGTGTCTGAGATAAGAATTCAAATTGGAGTCTGGCTATTGACTTCTTGGGGGCTCCAAACTCCGCGGTAATGTAAAACTGGATGCTCAAGCCTCACTCTTTCAGTGCTTAAGTTGGGTTATATATACTTTATTTCAACTACAGTCTTTAATTTCATAAGCACGTAAACTCCTTACAGAACCGTGAGGATTTGGGAAAAAATAATGCCCCAAACATTTGTTCTCCGATGTGCTCAAAGCAACCTATTCATCTGCATTCAAATTATCTGAAAAAACCCACAGTTTTTTTAAGCATCCTGTTTCTACTTGACTGTGACATTTACGTTTGTTCACAAGACTGGATAATTCAAAAACATGACTTTAAATAATCAGGGGCAGGCTGTACTTAGCCATTGCTGCATTTTGTACATACATTTTTGAATTCTGAAACTCTTTAATGTATTTCAGCCTTATATAACTGGAGAAATGGTATCTGATTATTTCTAGCTGTGATTATGATAAAGTTGAATTAGTGAACTGGAAAGTTGCACAGAATACTGTTTAAGTGAGAATACTGTGTGAAGATACATTACTAAATGCTGTGACATAAGGGTCGGAAATGTGTAACGAAAATCATAACGGGGGATGAACAAAATCCTATTGTGAAGCTCATTATATTTCTGAAGTGGTGCAGAAGGCTTGCTGTAAAATTCAACTGATATTTACCATCACTTTGAAACTTTGTACACAAAGGAGGGTTTGTACATAAAGCTGAATATGTACCCTAGAGTCATAACTGATTTTGACCCTGTTTATTTAATGTAATCTTTTTTTTAAATTGTAATGAAATCTCTCAATTATTGCAATCCACATACAAATTGACATTTTCATCCCTCAGGTATTATTATTCTGATCATTATCACAACAGATCCCTGTAATGTCCCAGTGACCATGATGTCAGTGCCAATGAATACTGCCTCAGTGAATCATATGTGTATTTTACTTCAGGATACTTTAAATGACTCTCCAACCATTTCATTTAACCAGTTCATCAGTTGACATATGCAATCTTTATGATGATGGGGCAGAAGTCACATGTCGTAGCCTAAATTATAGGCTTTCGCAGCCTTTGAATCACCAGTCTTTGAAACAATATTATCTATCTAATCTATCTAATCTATCTAATATATCTATTTTTTCCAATTAAGGGGCAATTTAGCGTGGTCAATCCGCCTACCCTGCACATCTTTGGGTCGTGGGGCTGAGACTCACGCAGACATGGGGAGAATGTGCAAACTCCACGTGGACAGTGACCCGGGGCTGGGATCAAACCCAGGTCCTCAGTGCCATGAGGCAGCAGTGCTATCCACTGCGCCACCATGCCGCATGCCCCCTTGGAACTATTTAGATATAGATTCATTTGAGCAGATCTTATCGAATAGAAATGTACACATTTGCTAACCCAAGATGATTTAACAGCAACAAACAAAATATTGGCCAGCAGATGTTGTTTGCGATATCAGCATGCAAAATTAACACACATTTCTAATTTCTTTGTCTGCCTTTTGAGATGAGGGTTTTACTCATTTAAAGGTAGAGGAGAGAGGATTGCCATGAGTGTTTGTCTGCAGGGCAGCATGGTGGCGCAGTGGGTAGAACTGCTGCCTCACTGTGCCGAGGTCCCAGGTTCGATCCCAGCCCTGGGTCACTGTCTGTGTGGAGTTTGCACATTCTCCCCGTGTTTGCGTGGGTTTCACCCCCACAACCCAAAGATGGGCAGGGTAAGTGAATTGGCCACGCTAAATTGCCCCTTAATTGAAAAAATGAATTGGGTACTCTAAATTTAAAAGAAAAATGAGAGTTTGTCGACAAAGGTTGCCAGCAGTAGTCTCCAAACTATGGTTATGATGGTGCAATAGCGTTCAAATCAGTATTGAAAGAAATTTCCCGTCATCTTGAATTAGGCATATATATTGCTGTTCCTTTATTGTCACAGGATCAGTCTCCTGGGATTTCCTACCAAACGCTATTATGGAGAAGATTCATCACTAGCTTCTTAGGACAACGAGGAATGGGCCATTGATATGACATTGAAAGTAATTGACTCAAATACCTTCAGTTATTTAAGTCTCACATCCTGGAGCTCCCTCCCTGAACCACCTTGTCTTTCCATCTTTAACACCCACCTCTTGAACCAAACGTTCTGGGCACTGGGAGTTTACCACTGGCTCTGTCGGCGAATTCCCCACCGCTATCTAACCACACGTACTTACTTGTTTGGGCCCTGGGTAGGTTTTCCTCAGTAAAGCCTGATGTGTTGGGTGCTCTGGATCCGTGGAACACATACAGGCCACCAACACTTAAAATAGTGCAACACTATTTTATTAAGTTAGAAACTGTTGAACATACTTTCACTGTGGGTTAACACGATGTTAGATTAAACTAAAGACCTATGCCTGTCCTAACCAGTCTATGCACTCAGCACATGGTGAAGATCTGTGCTGTAAGCTGTAAGCTCTGTCCTTCTGAGAAGCTGCATCCCGAATGAGCGGGAACTCTGATGCCCTCTGTCTATATAGTGAGTGTGCTCTAACTGGTGAGTGGCTGCGGTGTTGTGTGTGTTGATTGGTCTTGCTGTGTGTCCATCAGTGTGTGTGTCTGCACCATGACATACTGGTGTATATTATGACATCCCCCCTTTTATAAAAAAATGTATGTGTGTGGCAATAAATAATGTGTGATGAGAATATTCCGAACTACGTGTGGGGTGCAAAGACATATTTACAGGACTACGTACATGAGAACTAAGCTATTTACATGGGAAGGTGCCTGGTGCAGAGAAGCAGTATGCAACAAGAGTAACAAGATCAACACTACATACAAACCAGGGAAACGATCAAACAAAGCAACGAAACAATTCAGAGAGTCCATAAATTCGAATAGTTCATAAATTTAGTCTCTGTTGTGGGCGACAAAATCTGGTTGACCGCCTCAAGGGTGGGTCGAGAGCCGCCGGTTGAGGAGCGGGCTGGACTGCGTCAAAGTCAGGGGAAGGCAGAGTGACAGGGAGCTCTGCATAGTCCGTGGCAGGGTCAGCAGGAGGGCGAGGCAACACTGGAGGATCACATGGCGAGCGTGGAACGAGACGAAGGGCACGTCGATTGCAGCGCAGAATAGAGCCATCCGGTAGACGAACCAGGAACGAGCGGGGTGGGGGGGGGGGGGGGGGGGGGCACCTGCCGAAGGACAACAGCCGTTGCAGACCAGCCACCATCCGGAAGATGGACGCGGATGTTGTCATCTGGAGCCAAAGCAGGAAGATCAGGGAGTCATGAGCCGCCTTGTGCTGTGCACGAGACAGCTGCATCCGGCGAAGGACCGGAACGTGGTCGAGATCTGGGACATGGATGGACGGCACCGTCGTCCTCAGGGTGCGACCCATGAGTAACTGGGCTGGCAACAGGCCAGTGGACAGTGGGGCGGAGCGATAGGCTGGCACGGCAAAGTAGAAATCAGACCCAGCATCGGCAGCCTTGCATAGGAGCCGTTTGACGAGATGTACTCCCTTCTCTGCTTTGCCGTTGGATTGGGGGTACAGGGGACTGGACGTCACATGGGCAAAATTGTACCATCTGGCAAAGTTGGACCATTCTTGGCTGGCGAAGCAGGGGCCATTGTCTGACATAACCGTGAGCGGGATGCCGTGTCGAGCAAAGGTTTCTTTACATGCACGAATGACTGCAGCCAAGGTGAGGTCGTGCAACCGTATCACCTCTGGGTAATTCGAAAAGTAGTCCACGATCAGGACATAGTCTCTACCCAGCGCGTGGAACAGGTCGATGCCCACCTTGGTCCATGGTGACGTGACCAACTCATGGGGCTGCAGGGTCTCACGTGGTTGGGCCGGCTGGAAGCGCTGACAAGTGGGGCAGTTGAGCACTGTGTTGGCTATGTCCTCATTAATGCCGGGCCAGTACACTGCCTCTCGGGCCTGTCGGCGGCACTTTTCCACGCCAAGGTGGCCCTCATGTAGTTGTTCCAGGACAAGCTGGCGCATGCTTTGCGGGATGACAATGCGGTCCAGTTTTAGAAGAACCCCGTCTACTACCTCCAGATCATCTCTGACATTATAGAATTGAGGGTATTGGCCCGTGAGCCACCCGTCCGTTAGGTGGCGCATGACACACTGTAGCAAGGGGTCAGCCGCCGTTACGCGGCGAATTTGGATGAGGCGTTCGTCCGAGCAGGTAGATTGGAGGCCGCGAATGCCACATGGGCGTCAACCTGGCAGACAAATCCCGCTGGGTCACATGGAGTGTTGACTGCCCTGGAGAGAGCGTCA
The DNA here is from genome assembly GCF_047496885.1 of Scyliorhinus torazame. Classification (NCBI taxonomy): domain Eukaryota; kingdom Metazoa; phylum Chordata; class Chondrichthyes; order Carcharhiniformes; family Scyliorhinidae; genus Scyliorhinus; species Scyliorhinus torazame. The sequence continues at coordinate 199,484,257 of NC_092716.1, read as the reverse complement.
GCAATGATGAGGTCCTTTCCTGGGGTGTATACGAGCTGGAAGTCATATCGCCGGAGCTTGAGAAGAATACACTGGAGGCGAGGCGTCATGTCGTTCAAATCTTTCTGTATTATATTGACCAGCGGGCGATGGTCGGTCTCGACGGTGAATTGAGGATGTCCGTAGATGTAACCGTGAAACTTAACAACACCGGTCAGAAGGCCCAGGCACTACTTTTCTATCTGCGCGTAGCGCTGCTCCGTGGGGGTCATCGCACGTGACGCATATGCAATGGGGGACCATGATGAGGCCTCATCACGTTGAAGGAGCACTGCCCCACTGCTGGATTGACTGGCATCGGTCGAAATTTTGGTCTCCTTTGCTGGATCAAAGAAAACTAAGACCGGGGCTGTGGTCAGTTTTGCCTTGAGTTCTCTCCATTTGCCCTCGTGGGCAGGGAGCCATTGGAAGTCTGTAATCTTCCTGAACAGGTTCCTGAGAGCCGTGGTATGAGAGGCAAGGTTAGGGATGAATTTCTCTAAAAAATTGACCATGCCCAGAAATTGGAGGACCGCCTTCTTGTCCTCTGGTGTTTTCATAGCTGTGATGGCAGCTACCTTGTCCGCATCCGGCTGCACACCCAATTGGGAGATGTGGTCCCCGAGGAACTTCAGTTCTGTCTGACCAAAAGAGCATTTGCCCCTGTTGAGGCGGAGGCCATGCTCATGTATACGTCAATACGCGCTGGAGGCGACTAACATGCTCCTGCTGGGTGGTGGACCAAATGATTACGTCATCGACATAGACGCGAACACCTTCAATACCTTCCATCATTTGTTCCATAATCCTATGGAACACTTCTGATGCAGAGATGATCCCAAACGGCATCCTGTTGTAACAATATCTTTCAAAGAGGGTGTTAAATGTGCAAAGTTTCCTGCTGGATTTATCGTGCTGGATTTGCCAGAATCCTTTTGAGGCGTCGAGTTTGGTAAAGAGCTTGGCGCGAGCCATCTCACATGTGAGCTCTTCGCGCTTGGGAATTGGATAGTGCTCCCTCATAATATTGCGATTTAGATCCTTGGGATCAATGCAAATTCTCAATTCGGCGGAAGGCTTTTTTACACATCCATGGAACTGACCCAGTCGGTCGGTTCCATGACTTTGGAAATCACTCCTTGGTTCTGGAGGTCCTACAGCTGCTGCTTGAGGCGGTCCTTAAGGGATGCTGGGACCCTGCGAGGTGCGTGCACAGGCGTGGCATTCGGTTTTAATAAAATCTTGTAGGTGTACGGGAGTGTGCCCATGCCCTCAAAGACGTCGTGGTACTGGTTGATAATGGTGTTGAGCTGCGCCCTGAAGTCAGTGTCCTGAAAGGCAGACGCGTCAGCAGGAGAGAGAGAGAGTGAACTCTCGGAACTAGGTTCAACAACTTGCATGCCTGCGTGCCAAGCAGGGAGGCTTTCGAGGAGCCCACGATTTCAAAGGGAAGGGTGGCTTTGCGTGACCTGTGCGTCACTTCAAGTTGGCATGCGCCGCTGGCAGCAATGGCATTGCCATTATAATCTAATTGCATTTTCGCAAAGAGTGAGAAGAGAGCCAGGAGTTTACAGAAAGTGTAGCTGACTGGGAGCAGAGTCAGAGGGCGGAGATCTAGTTGATCCACAGGGCAGCTATATTCTGTCAGGTAAAAGGGGATGGAGGCTAGGCCAGTTGCATGCTCCTCCTGTAGGATGTGGGTGGTGAGGGATACCACCGGTGTCCCCGCTGACTACACCTGCGGGAAGTGCACCCAACTTCAACTCCTCAAAGACCGTGTTAGGGAACTGGAGCTGAAGCTGGATGAACTACGGATCATCCGGGAGGCAGAGGGGGTGATTGAGAAGAGTTACAGGGAGGTAACCACACCCAAGGTACAGAACAAGAATAGCTGGGTTACAGTCAGGGGGAAAAAAACAAACGGGCAGACAGTGCAGGGATCCCTCGTGGCCGTTCCCCTTCAAAACAAGTATACCGTTTTGGATGCTGTTGGGGGGGATGACCTACCGGGGGAAGGCCCTAGCGGCCAGGTCTCTGCCACTGAGTCTGGCTCTGGGGCTCAGAAGGGAAGGGGGGAGAATAGAAAAGCAATAGTTGCAGGAGATTCAATGGTTAGGGGAATAGATAGGAGATTCTGTGGTCGCGAACGAGACTCCCGGAAGGTATGTTGCCTCTCGGGTGCCAGGGCCAGGGATGTCTCGGATCGTGTCTTCAGGATCCTTCAGGGGGAGGGTGAGCAGCCAGAAGTCGTGGTGCACATTGGTACCAACGACGTAGGTACGAAAAGGGGTGTGGAGGTAATAAATGAGTTTAGGGAGTTAGGCTGGAAGTTAAAAGCCAGGACAGACAGAGTTGTCATCTCTGGTTTGTTGCCGGTGCCACGTGATAGCGAGGCTAGGAATAGGGAGAGAGTGCAGCTGAACACGTGGCTGCAGGAATGGTGTAGGAGGGAGGGCTTCAGGTATTTGGATAATTGGAGCGCATTCTGGGGAAGGTGGGACCTGTACAAGCAGGACGGGTTGCATCTGAACCAGAGGGGCACCAATATCCTGGGAGGGAGGTTTTCTAGTACTCTTCGGGAGGGTTTCAACTAATTTGGCAGGGGAATGGGAACCGGATTTGTAGTCCAGCAACTAAGGTAGCCGATATTCAGAATGCCAAAGCATGTAATGATGCAGTGAGGAAGGGAACACTGACAAAGGAGAGTACTTGCAGGCACGGAGATGGGTTGAAGTGTGTATACTTCAACGCAAGAAGCATCAGGAATAAGGTGGGTGAACTTAAGGCATGGATCGGTACTTGGGACTATGATGTGGTGGCCATCACGGAAACTTGGATAGAAGAGGGGCAGAAATGGTTGTTGGAGGTCCCTGGTTATAGATGTTTCAATAAGATTAGGGAGGGTGGTAAAAGAGGTGGGGGGGGGGGTGGCATTGTTAATTAGAGATAGTATAACAGCTGCAGAAAGGCAGTTCGAGGAGTATCAGCCTACTGAGGTGGTATGGGTTGAAGTCAGAATTAGGAAAGGAGCAGTCACCTTGTTAGGAGTTTTCTATAGGCCCCCAATAGTAGCAGAGATGTGGAGGAACAGATTGGGTGCAGAAGTCACAGGGTAGTAGTCATGGGTGACTTTAACTTCCCAAATATTGAGTGGAAACTCTTTAGATCAAATAGTTTGGATGGAGTGGTGTTTGTGCAGTGTGTCCAGGAAGCTTTTCTAACACAGTATGTAGATTGTCTGACCAGAGGAGGGGCAATATTGGATTTAGTACTTGGTAATGAACCAGGGCAAGTGATAGATTTGTTAGTGGGGGAGCATTTTGGAGATAGTGACCACAATTCTGTGACTTTCACTTTAGTAATGGAGCGGGATAGGTGCGTGCAACAGGGCAAGGTTTACAATTGGGGGAAGGGTAAATACGATGTTGTCAGACAAGAATTGAAGTGCATAAGTTGGGAACATAGACTGTCAGGGAAGGACACAAGTGAAATGTGGAACTTGTTCAAGGAACAGGTACTACGTGTCCTTGATATGTATGCCCCTGTCAGGCAGGGAAGAGATGGTCGAGTGAGGGAACCATGGTTGACAAGAGAGGTTGAATGTCTTGTTAAGAGGAAAAAGGAGACTTATGTAAGGCTGAGGAAACAAGGTTCAGACAGGGCGTTGGAGGGATACAAGATAGCCAGGAGGGAACTGAAGGAAGGGATTAGGAGAGCTCAGAGAGGGCATGAACAATCTTTGGCGGGTAGGATCAAGGAAAACCCCAAGGCCTTTTACACATATGTGAGAAATATGAGAATGACTAGAGCGAGGGTAGGTCCGATCAAGGACTGTAGCGGGAGATTTGTGTATTGAGTCTGAAGAGATAGGAGATGTCTTGAACGAGTACCTTTCTTCTGTATTTACAAATGAGAGGGGCCATATTGTTGGAGAGGACAGTGTGAAACAGATTGGTAAGCTCGAAAAATACTTGTTAGGAAGGAAGATGTGTTGGGCATTTTGAGAAACTTGAGGATAGACAAGTCCCCCGGGCCTGACGGGATATACCCAAGGATTCTATGGGAAGCAAGAGATGAAATTGCAGAGCCGTTGGCAATGATCTTTTCGTCCTCACTATCAACAGGGGTGTACCAGGGGATTGGAGAGTGGTGAATGGCGTGCCCCTGTTCAAAAACGGGACTAGGGATAACCCTGGGAATTACAGGCCAGTTAGTCTTACTTCGGTGGTAGGCAAAGTAATGGAAAGGGTACTGAAGGATAGGATTTCTGGGCATCTGGAAAGACACTGCTTGATTAGAGACAGTCAGCACGGATTTGTGAGGGGTAGGTCTTGCCTTACAAGTCTTATTGAATTCTTTGAGGAGGTGACCAAGCATGTGGATGAAGGTAAAGCAGTGGATGTAGTGTACATGGATTTTAGTAAGGCATTTGATAAGGTTCCCCATGGTAGGCTTCTGCAGAAAGTAAGGAGGCATGGGATAGTGGGAAATTTGGCCAGTTGGATAACGAACTGGCTAAACGACAGAAGTCAGAGAGTGGTGGTGGATGGCAAATATTCAGCCTGGATCCCAGTTACCAGTGGCGTACCGCAGGGATCAGTTCTGGGTCCTCTGCTGTTTGTGATTTTCATTAGTGACTTGGATGAGGGAGTTGAAGGGTGGGTCAGTAAATTTGAAGGCGATACGAAGATTGGTGGAGTTGTGGATAGTAAGGAGGGCTGTTGTCGGCTGCAAAGAGACATAGATAGGATGCAGAGCTGGGCTGAGAAGTGGCAGATGGAGTTTAACCCTGAAAAGTGTGAGGTTGTCCATTTTGGAAGGACAAATATGAATGCGGAATCCAGGGTTAATGGTAGAGTTTTGGCAATGTGGAGGAGCAGAGAGATCTTGGGGTCTATGTTCATACATCTTTGAAAGTTGCCACTCAAGTGGATAGAGCTGTGAAGAAGGCCTATGGTGTGCTCGCGTTCATTAACAGAGGGATTGAATTTAAGAGCCGTGAGGTGATGATGCAGCTGTACAACACTTTGGTAAGGCCACATTTGGAGTACTGTGTACAGTTCTGGTCGCCTCATTTTAGGAAGGATGTGGAAGCTTTGGAAAAGGTGCAAAGGAGATTTACCAGGATGTTGCCTGGAATGGAGAGTAGGTCTTATGAGGAAAGGCTGAGGGTGCTAGGCCTTTTCTCATTAGAACGGAGAAGGATGAGGGGCGACTTGATAGAGGTTTATAAGATGATCAGGGGAATAGATAGAGGAGACAGAGACTTTTTCCCCGGGTGGAACAAACCATTACAAGGGGACATAAATTTAAGGTGAAAGGTGGAAGATTTAGGAGGGATGTCAGAGGTAGGTTCTTTACCCAGAGAGTAGTGGGGGCATGGAATGCACTGCCTGTGGAAGTAGTTGAGTCGGAAACATTAGGGACCTTCAAGCAGCTCTTGGATAGGTACATGGATTTCGGTAAAATGATATAGTGTAGATTTATTTGTTCTTAAGGGCAGCACAGTAGCATTGTGGATAGCACAATTGCTTCACAGCTCCAGGGTCCCAGGTTCGATTCGGCTTGGGTCACTGTCTGTGCGGAGTCTGCACATCCTCCCCGTGTCTGCGTGGGTTTCCTCTGGGTGCTCCGGTTTCCTCCCACAGTCCAAAGATGTGCAGGTTAGGTGGATTGGCCATGATAAATTGCCCTTAGTGTCCAAAATTGCCCTTGGTGTTGGGTGGAGGTGTTGAGTTTGGGTAGGGTGCTCTTTCCAAGAGCCGGTGCAGACTCAAAGGGCCGAATGGCCTCCTTCTGCACTGTAAATTCAATGATAATCTATGATTAATCTAGGACAAAGGTTCGGCACAACATCGTGGGCTGAAGGGCCTGTTCTGTGCTGTATTGTCTATGTTCTATGTTCTATGTTCTGGCAGGCTGATAGCAGGATGGCTGGTTTGACCCGAAGGCTTTGGAGGTCAGACCGTGCAATGAGATTGGCGGAGGCGCCAGTGTCCAGGTGGAATCGTATTTGAGACCGGTTGACCGTAAGGGTGGCACACCATTCAGCATCCGGATCGATGCTGTATACCGATAGAGGCTGGATTCTTTGCTTCGGGGACACCCTGTTTTTTGTAATGATACCGACTCGAAAAGGCACCTTCGGGTCCTCGGTGTCAATATCGGGTAGCAGGTCCGAATCGGGCTCGGTGACCGTGGGTTGAATGGCCCGGACATTCCTGCGAGGCTGGCTGGAGCGACGAGAGTTGGCAGGCTGAGTTGATCTGCATAATGCGGCATGGTGGCCAAGTTTGCCACATCGCAGGCATCGTCGGGATTTGGCAGGACATTGCCGCTTTAAGTGGGCGGAGCCACAGTTGCCGCACATTGTAGCGTCAGTACGTTCGCTGCGCCACCGTGCATGCGCGATGCTGTTGTACGTGGTGCGTGCCTGCGCAGTACGTTCGTCGACGTCGCCTCGTTCGGTGCGCACAAGCGCGGGAGTCCGCGAAAAGCGCGCGAAATGGCCGCCCTCATCCAGGCTGAGGCCCTGGAGTTGCTCGATTGCTTGGATCCGTTCTGCCTCGTCGGGACCTTGCCGCGCCGTTTCAGCCGCTTGGATGTGGGAATACCGACTTGTGGCGTGTTCATGTAGCACGCAGGTCTCAATGGCAGTCGCTACGGTGAGCTGCTTTACCTTGAGGAGCTGCTGGCGTAGGGCGTCCGACTGAACACTGAAAACAATCTGGTCGCATATCATGGAGTCGGAGGTGGGCCCGTAATTACAGGACTGCGCTAGGATGCGGAGGTGGGTGAGAAAGGACTGGAAAGGTTCATCCTTACCCTGCAAACGCTGTTGGAATACATAGCATTCGAAACTTTCATTCACCTCAATGTCGCAGTGGACTGTCAAACTTAAGGAGGACCGTCTTGAATTTTGATTTATCTTCACCATCAGCAAAGGTGAGAGAGTTGAAAATGTGGATGGCATGGTCCCCGGCCGTGGATAGGAAGAGAGCGATCTTCCTGGTGTCTGAGGCAGCTTTCCGGTCTGTGGCTTCAAGGTCGAGCTGGAAGCGCTGTTTGAATATCTTCCAGTTGGCCCATAGGTTACCGGTGATGCGGAGCGGCGGTGGCGGGCGGACGCTGTCCATTTTGCAGGATGGCTGTCTGCTGGTGGAAGGCAGATCACTTGCAGGTAGGTCTAAGAAGTTCTAACATCCCTCAACTACTGGTATCATGTTGTGTGGGTGCTCTGGATCCGTGGAACACATACAGGCCACCAACACTTAAAATATTGCAACACTATTTTATTAAGATAGAAACTGTTGAACATACTTTCACTGTGGGTTAACACGATGTTAGATTAAACTAAAGACCTATGCCTGTCCTAACCAGTCTATGCACTCAGCACATGGTGAAGATCTGTGCTGGAAGCTGTAAGCTCTGTCCTTCTGAGAGGCTGCATCCCGAATGAGCGGGAACTCTGATGCCCTCTGTCTATAATAGTGAGTGTGCTCTAACTGGTGATTGGCTGTGGTGTTGTGTGTGTTGATTGGTCCCACTGTATGCCCATCAGTGTGTGTGTGTCTGCACCATGATATACTGGTGTATATTATGACAAAGCCCACACTTAACATTATTTTCATCTCATGGGGGAGCTGAACTCACTGATCTGACTGGCTCCTCAGACATCAGGCTGCCATTTGGAAAGCATGCTCTGATCTCTGAGTGAGCTGGTGGGTCCCCTACACCCCCTGCCCATGGGCACGTCCCACATCTATGGGCATTACCCCACACCTCTCAACTGATGACACCCCGCTATGGGGTTGCTAAGGGGCCCCCTTTTCAGGCCTTCCCACGCCCCTTGCAGCCTCTCCCTTCCAGGATCCACATCCTTCACCCCTCAACCTTTCAGAGGCCCCTTCATACGCGCTCTGCACCCCCAACCCTTCGTAACTCCTCTTCATCCTTCTTTCATGGGCATGGCATCATTTATGCTCTGACTCGGCAGTAAAACCCTGGCACACAGGCACCCTGGCACTGTCAGGCTTGCAATGCTCCTGTCGGCTTTGCAGTGCAACCTGGGCACCTTGACAGTGTCAGGGTGGCAGTGCCAAGGTACCAGCCTGGCAGTGCCAAGGTGCCTGAGTTCCACAGGAGGGCCGGGGGCCACCCTGCACTTACCCTGACCACCCAGGGACAACCGATGACCTGGGAGACCCACAGGGTGCCATTCTGCCTAGCCTACATTTGTGTGACTAGATCTGAACTGCAACTGGCCGTGGACTCCCTGGGGAGCTGTTAGATGCCGGAAGGCTGGTAGATCCCAGGTGAGCAGGCCTTAGTAGGTTTAAAACCTATTTAGGCGTGCGTGACTTGGTCACGCCCAATGTGAGCGGGGTCCTAATCGATCTGTCTCGAGAGGTTCGGGTAGATCTCACTAGACCTACTGGCTGCTGGGGAGCCTGTGGGAGACATCTCCGGCATCTATTGTCCGCGTCGCGCTTCCGTTCGGGCGCAACGCCGTCGGTAGATAATGCCCTTGGTTCCTCCTCCTAATACCACCCTTTTTAGCTTGGCTGATTAGTTGTAAAGCACAGATGTTTTGCTATATTGAAGGTGTCATATTAATGCAGGTCGTTGTTGTTGGACTATGCATTTAGGGAAATAAATTGTTTGACAACATGTTCAGCAAAATAGTTCACATTTACCAGCAGCAAATATCACTCCTGAGTGAACTGTCAGCAAACATTTCATTGCCCAGGTCTGATGAAACATTCCAAATCAGTCAAGTACCTCTTTAAATTTCTTAATTAATCTTCTGTCTGATTATTGTCATGCCTCTTTTCTGAATGTATCAAAGTTTAGCGTAAATAAACCAACTATTAGGTGAGCTTTGCATTTCTTGCAGCCTTTCTTCCATTATTTATGCAACTGCACAGTTGTTATAGGATCATCTATAAATTCCCAGCAGGTCAGGCAGCATCTGAAAGAGAAAGACAGTCGAAGCTTCTGGATCAAATTCTTTGTCAGTACCAGGCCTCTCTAGTTAAAGGGGTAGATCTTCTTGAAACCAGCTGGGAGACAAGCATCACTCAGAACCCACACAGCAAGGAAAATTCAACAGTCAAATTGCACAGAACTTGCCAGATTTTCCTTCCATTTATGTGAATGGTTCTGGAAGAAATGCGCAATCAGCTTTTTTTGGTTTAAATTTATCCGAAAGAATTCTGATGGAGAGCTCCACATGACTCCTATATTTCTCTTTCAGCTTCTGCTGGAACTGCCAGTTATTTATTTTTAGTCATTTGGCAGTACAGATCTTGATGATTGACACAAAAAGACATAGGGTAGGATTTTGTACACACCCCGTGGAGTGTTTCATGGCAGCGGGATCTTCTGGTCCTGCTGCTGTCAACGGGGTTTTCCATTATATGCAGCACCCACTACTGGGAAACCCACAATGGTGGTTCACCGTTGACAGGAGTGGAAGAGCCCGCTGGAGGGAATGGAAAAGTTCCAGCTATTTTGTTCAAACTTTTTGTCTTACACTCAGCAGGGCAATTGCAAAAGTTCCAGTGTCAGGGGAAAGAACAATGTTATACTGTATGAGAAGAGGGTGCTGATTGATTGGCAAGTGAACCCTGATTGTTAGAAGTGTTGCTATGGAGAATGCACTAGTTGATCGTGATGACAGTTCACTGCCAAGCATTGTTAAAATTTAAACCAAGCAGTTCAACTCTGATTGATCATAACCTAGCCCTGAGGAATAAACCAGCAAATAGCTATCAATTATTTTGTTTAGCTGAAATGTAGATATTCTCTCCGTCTGCAAAAGCAGGGCCCTGTGTATTAATATACATAGCTTTCAGGATGCGCAAATACGCCACACTTCAAGCCCCACTGACAAACATGAATTGGTTGTTAGTGTAATTTTTAGCACACAGGAATATTTAGCAGGTGTTGTCCAATCACAGAAACCCATCTAATGTTGGACACTCTGTTTTGTGTTTTGCAAGCATGCGTTGGTGAGCTATGTTCTATACCTTTCCCATTGCGAACAGTGGAAGAGAAATGCTGTATGATATGATCTTCCAGTCTTTGGGATGTATGGGGCAGGATTATCCGAGTCTCTGCACCGAAATCGCGCTCGGCGCGGGGGAGGAGAATAAGGTGTCAGACCCGCAATCGGGTCCGACGCCTTCCCACGATTCTCCGTGGATCGGAGAATCGCCGCCAGTCGCGCGCGAGATGTCGAAGCGGCGCCGGTCAGGGTCCATTGAAAGAGGCCCCCGCGGTGATTCTTCGCAGGCAGCTGGCTGAATTCTCACCGGTATGGTTCTATCATGGTTCCACCAGGCAGGAGCTCGGAGTGCCGGCTCTGGCGGTGGGGGCGGGGGATCCGTCGCCGGAGGGGCCTCCAGGACAGCCAGGGTTCTGATCGGGGGCCACCGATCAGCGGGCGTGAGCGATCTGGGGGGGGGGCTATATTGTGGGGGCCGGCTTGCTGTGTGGGTCTGCCATGTTGCGCGGACCTGCGGCCGGTAGTGCAGGGCCCCGTATTGGCAGCCGGAGCTGCGTGGAGCTCTCCGGGGCCCTGCAACCCCCCTTAAAAATGGAGAATCACTCTGGACTTTCTCCAGTGATTCGCGCCCGTTTTCTCACGGGCGTGGGGACATGGCCCCATTTTCAGAGAATTCCACCCCCAGCCTACATACCTAACATCATAATGGAACTGAAATTGATATACTACATTACTCATTTGTGTGATAGGCAGAACGACATTCTGTTAGTGATGACACCACTTGTGCAGCTTGAAAGAGCTAGCTCCACCTGTTGCTCAAATGTTTGAGATACCTTGCACTTCCAGGTTAATTTGAATTAGACTGGGCACTTTTCCGAACCAAAAGTGATGGCCTTAGGCCTGTTCATGAGTTTACACAATATACAGCACAAAATGATCTGATTAGGTAGTCATTACCCTACAGGACGTCTTTGTGGCACTCTATTTCAGCATCAAGTTTTCATGGTGAGCAATTGGCTGAGGGCCCGATTTACAATGTTGCCAATAATGCCAATTTTGTCGTGCATGGAGCTGTAGGAATCCCAATGTGTGTATTGAGTAGTGAAGGTAGATCTGTGATAGACCGCGGTAGAGAACCTCCTGGTAGATTTCCCAACTACATCAAAGAAGGTGGTATAGTGGCACAGAGCTTAGCAATGCAGCCTCAGTCACTGCCCGTCTGACGTTTGCACATTCTCCCAATATCTGCGAGGGTCTCACCCCCAAAACCCAAAGATGTGCAGGGTAGGTGGATTGGCCACACTAAATTGTCTCTTAATTGGAAAAAAATAATTGGGTACTCTAAATTTACAAAGAATCAACTACTACATCAAATAAAGTGAATTAATTTGACTGCTCCATTTCAAAGGTGAAAATGAGTGCAGGATTGAGCCCATTAAGCCAACAAGGAAATTATTACATGCTACTGCAGATTTAAATATAGCAAAAGGATCACCCACATATCGGAAACATGCAAGGGGTTGGAAGCTAGATGTCATTCCATTGAAGACTCATTTCTCATGGAACCCAACAAGCTTTTTTGTTTTTATTTTGGATTTTCAGTTTTGGTGGGTTCTCTTTTCAATTTCCTTCATCAGTTTATCAAGTTGTTGATTTCTTGCTACCTTGTGCCTATTCTTTTGGTCCCTTTGTAAAGTCACATTCCTACTTACTTTGAGGTGGCCAGTTAGCTTGTACTCAATAAAAAAGCTGAAGAATCCCAATCAATTAGCCAGGGGGGTGGGGAAAATATAGGCATGAAACGGAAGTGCATTCATTCAGATCAAGGCATATTAGGAAATTATTATTGAATTCACATTGTGATAAAATAGATTGAGGAACATTTTAAGTAAACATTAATACTTCCGGTGTGGTCCATGGAGTAAGTGGTCACACACAAGGCAGCTCCTGCCCAAGGTTACAGAAAAGAGCTATTTTTTAATCAATACGGGATGGAATTTTGATGAAAAGACGTAGGTGAATGTTGGAGGGGTACTTTGCCCCAAGAATGGTATGTCTCTTGGTTACCAGACCCGGCAGAAACAATAAAAGATTTGGCTGGAGCTGCTGTAAAGACAAAAGCCCCTTCCAGCATGCAGGCGGGGGAAGGGCAAGCTTAAAGGCTTCAAGCTGACTTGAGGGCCTTAATTAAAGGTGAATTCTAGCAGCAGAGGGAACAACTGTGAAAAGATCTCACCAAGGCCATTGAAGAAGCAGGGACGAGGCTTCCGGTGGCGGCCATGGAGGAATAGGTCGTGCATTCGGCAGTTCCCGTCTGGAACGGACTCTCAGACCTTTTTCAGGAGTTTCCACAGACTTTTTGGGGCAGATTGGTGAAGCGAACACTGCCAAAAGGATTCCCTCTCTGTGGGACTTCCGGTGATGGCGGGCGGGAGGCAGCTGCGCGTTAGGAGGGCTCCTGTTCGGGAACGACATTGTCGGGGGTTAACGCCCGGTCTTAGGGCCAGCGAAGGCAGTGAAAGTCGGGAGACAGCACAAAGAAGGGAAATGTCGAAGACCGGCAAAAAAACTGCCGTGAAAAAAGCAGCTGAAAGTCCGTCGGGGAGTGAAAAGGTCACCGCGGGGTCAGTAAAGAAAATGGAGGCTGGAGCGCTAGGGGAGGCCGCATTGCTTACGGCTGAAGAAATAACTAAGGTGATGGCCGTGGAATTCGAAAGGCAGTTTACGAAACTTATGGAGGCAATGAGGAAGGAGATGGGGGCTATTTTGAAAGTGCTGGTGGAGGAGGCGATTACCTCGGTGAGGACGGTGGTGGCGGAGATGCGGGAGCAAGGGGAGACACTGAAGGAAGTGGAAGAGACAGTACTGCAGCACAGGGGTCAACTTACCTCGATGGGGAATGAGATGCGGAAGGTGATGGAGATCAACAAGGATCTGCGAGGCAAAATGGGAGACCTGGAAAACTGATCCAGGCAACAGAATTTGAGGATTGTGGGGCTGCCTGAAGGAGTTGAAGGACCGAGGCCGACTGACTATTTTGCTGCGATGTTGGCCAAACTATTGGGGGAGGGGGAGGATCCCTCCCGATATGAGCTGGATCGGGCACATCGGTTGTGGAGGCCTGTACCAAAGGCAAGTGAGCCGCCAAGAGTAGTGACTCTGTGCTTCCGTAGGTACAGTGTAAAGGAGAAGGTCCTGTGCTGGGCTAAGCAGAAGCGGGTGGTGCAGTGGGCTGGAGCTGGTATACGCGTATACCAGGACTTTACGGTGGAGCTGGCGAGGAGGCAGGCTGCCTTCAACCGGGTGAAGAGGGCACTGTACATTAGCAAGGTGCAGTGCGACATTGTATATCCAGCGAAGCTGAGGGTGACCTACAAGTTCAAGGACTTTTATTTCGGGACGGCAGAAGCAGCGGAGGAGTTTGTGAAGGCAGAAGGACTGTGGCAGAATTGAGGAATGGTCATGTACCAATGTAGCCTCATGACTGTATATTTTTCTTTTTTGTTTCACTGCGTGCTGGTGCATGGGCTATAGGAGCCAACGTTGTGTATATTTGGACAAGGGAAGAAATGGGATTTCAGTCAAAATGAGGGCTCTTTGGGGTGTAGGTGGATATGCGGGGTTTGTGTGCTAAAAGGGGACTTTGGGGTTTTTCCTGGGGCCGGGCAAGGGGGAAAGGGACCCGGGCGGGGGCCTCCACGCTGGCTGGTTTAAGCCGGCCAGTGAACCGGAGTGAGGTAGGGGGAGGGGCAGTGGCCATCGGAGCCTGGCAGAACAGGGTCCGAGTGGTCTAGCCGGGGTGGAAAGTTGGGGGGAAGGAACCGAGGTTGGGGGGAGGAGTTTTACAAGAGGAAGTGGAGGGGGAGGAGTTGGGGAGGGAGGGGGGGTTTACAACTCTTGGGTGTCATTTACGGTACTCTTTTGGAGGTTGGATGGCATTGAGTGTTGTCATGGGGGGGCGGGGAGGGGGACTCTATTGGTTAATGGTGGCCATAGGTGATTCCGGACTCCTTTTTCTTTTTCGCTTTTGTCCATTCTCGCCTCAGGTGCCAGAAAACCTTAAACGGTCAGACCAACCAACAACCCAGGAGGTAACCACAAACGTCCAGTGGAGGGTGTAAAAAAGAGCGACGAGTGGTCTGATGAGACTCAACCTCTGGCTCTAATGATGGCACAGCATGTGTCACGATGATAGAGAAAAAAACAACATGGAATTACACCTGGAAGATTGAATTTCGAAATTGTCACAAACCGCAAAGATGACTGAGAATGCACAATCAGTCACAGATAGGACTTGCTGCAGGGTGTTTCTCTGAAGGACAATGGAATCCTTCCTGTTTCCAGGCAAGGTATTTCTAAAAGCATCCAAAGACTGATTACCATTTCTGGTAAAGGCAAAGGGACATCATGGCCATCTCATCTCAAAAGATCCTGTGTGCAATGCTTAGATGGGCTAGTGAATTCCGTTTTCTGCTTAGAATATACAAAGAAAGAGTTGAAAACTAGCTGAAAGAGCTTCCCCAGTGTCTTTCTGTGTCTGCTCTGTGAGGATAGGCAGCCAGAACTACTGGGACAGTAACAGAACTAGCCAACAGTGCCTCTGCAAAATAGCCCTTTTTTGCAGGTATACCTCAAATCTCTTTCTCCGTCTGTGGAAATCAGTCCCTGGCAGCAAAAGGATCGCAGCTGGAAAAAAGAACTAGTGAATATTTCTACCAAACTACAGAATACTGGAATTGAAGAATCAACTATTCACTTACTGGAACCTCAAAACTGACTATCCGCCTACCAATGACAAAGCAATTGGAACCAAATCATAATGACTGCACGCTTCATCATCTACTCCTTGTGAGTCAAGGGCTTTTTCCTATACCCTTTTATTTATATTTACTTATGTTATGGGCTAGGGTTTAGAAAACTCCAAAGTATATCATGGAGTTCTCCTGACCAACTTTTAATAGATTTTGGTTATGGGGTGCACAAGGGCCCATTTTACAGGTGTGACGCAACAGAGATCTAAAGTATTTTAAAAACAAAACTATGTTTATTCTATGAATTCATTTAACACTTTATAAATGCACAGTAAACATCTTATCAACGACAATCACTGATACTTTCCAAATACAATATTCTATAGGTAACCCTTAGTATATTTCCTAACAACATCCATAAACCAAAGCACTTTTTAACAAAGACAGCAGGTTTAAATTCTCTACAGAAACAGATATTACTTTGAAATCATCAAATGAGCTGAAGACATTCTTTAGTTTGTAAAGAGAAAGATCAATACACACATCTGCTTGGTTCACATGCAGCTCTCCAACTGAAAGTGAAACTAAGCTCAGAGCCAAAACCAGCTTTCAGCACAAAGCGAAAGTAAAAAGCAGAGGAGAGCCCAGCTCCACCCACACACTGACATCACTGCAGCTATTTGATAAACACCCATTTCTTAAAGGTACATCCACCTGACACTTATTATTGAACTCAATTCTCACTTCTAATCTGTATGTCTGTATTTGCATGTATTTACTGTTTTTCTACTTACATTTTTAATAGTTAATAAACTTACTCGATCGTTAACTCAAGAAAGCCTGGCTAAATTGGCTCCTTTTTAAACATAACTGTTGGGTCTGTAAAGGTACCCATGGGCAAGCATTAGATTAAATCTTGTTGCTACCAGCAGAGGGTTGAATAAAGATAGGGAGACAGTCGTCCCCCCTCACCCAAGTACATAACAATCTGGGGGTATTCCAGCTGGTTGGTGGCAAATTGAAAGGTATTGTCCGGATCAGAAAAATTGAGGAGGCTCACCTGGGGGTGGTCATAACACAGGGCAACACTGCAGCCACTATGCTGTAACTCTCAGCCAGCATTCTTAATCCACAAAAGACCCTGAAACCTGGTAGTAGCCCTCCATTGCTGACAGCAAAACCCAGAGATGAGTGTACCACTGAACCTCACTCTAGTCACAGGAATACTCCCGTACCAGCCTCCCCGAACAGGTGCCGGAATGTGGCGACTAGGGGCTTTTCACAGTAACTTCATTTGAAGCCTACTCGTGACAATAAGCGATTTTCATTTCATTTTCATTTCATTCATCAATACTCATACTTTTCCATAAAGGACATCGCAATGACTCACACGATGACGTAAGAAGTGAAAGAAATGATATGGGGGACAAGCATAATGTTTGTCAACCCCGGGGAAATAAATCAAGGTAGCAACCACTGATCAGCGCAACAGACAAATCGACCAAGTGCGATTCAACATGAGAGAATGGAAGAAAAGAATGAAAACATACTCAAATACCAGAGAAACCTCCAAATGAACAGGAAGTACCTGCAGCCTAGTGACAGAGCTTGCCAGTACTATGACAGTAGTGTGAAGGAGATATGGAATGGTAATAAGGCCTCCAGACCAGAGAACTTGTGAATTCAAGGACTTGAAGGGGGCGAAATGGAGTAGTGGTAATATAATAATGACAATGTAACTGTATGGTAGAATAACAATGTAAGACATATGGTAAACAATAATCACTGAAAATGCATTGGATACAGACCTGTGGGGAGATACACAATAAGGGTCTGGCACATCTAAGGTGAATGTGGGACTGAGTACAGTACAGCCCACACAGTAATGTAAGAAGCATATGACCTGCACCCAAGGTTGTTCTAGCTTTGGACAAAGCTGTGTGGGCCAGCAACCCTGGAGGCAGCTCCTTGCTTTAACGCTTTACTGCATGTATGCAAATAGTTTTAAGAGTAATAAAGGTTTAGTTACCTACGTATTATTATGAAGACTTCTCGAGACCTACCAGACTAGAGCGAATATCCTACAAAATGTACCTACCCCACGGAGTACCTGAGCTCCACTTCACACCCCAGGACTACCAAAACCTCACTTGATTGGAGGCAGCTGATGATTTCAATGCCCAACTGCTCCCATAAAATCCACATGCGTGAAGTGTGCCCCGCCTCATTTACACCCCTGCTAAAATGGGAATTGGTGTTTGAGGGTGGGATTATGATTTTTTTGGCCCCCTCTGCCACTTGCACCACAACAGAGAGACTGCTCATCAAATGTCTGGGTCCGACTGTCAGGTTGTTTCTATGCGTTTCTGTCTCCAGTAGATCTTCCCGGAGGCAGTTCTCTGCAACAGTGGGTGTCAGCCTGGTAGCAGCTCGTTTCCAATTAAGGCACTGTATATCAACGCAGCGGCATCTGGCAGGTGAGGAAGGGTTGCCTCACAGCCTCTGGACTCCTCATGATTTTGAAGACTTCGATCAAATCCCCTCTCAAACTTCCCTTTTCCAAAGAGAATCGCCCTGAGCTTCTTTAATCTGTCAATGTAATTGAAATGTCTCATCCCTGGAGCCATTCTTGTCATTTTTTTATGCACTCTCTCCAATGTCCTCATATCCTTCCTAAAGTTTGGTGCCCAGAATCATACACAATACTCCAGTTGAGGCCACTTCAGTACTTTATATAGATTCACCATAACTTCCTTGCTTTTGTACACCCTGCCTCTATTTATATAGTTATTTGCAAGAATGGCATGATTTGCGACAATCCAGTGTTATATATGTTGACCTTATGAAAGCTCAACCTCATGGCAAACATGTCTCATCCCAAGGTTGTTTCTCTCTCAAATTCTGTTCCTTGGGCAATGGTTGAGAAATCCATTGCAACTTATCCTGCACCTGTATTCTGCCTCATTCGGATGTTTTTGTTTTCCAACTTTGGATAATATACAATATAATTTAAATTTGTATTGCACTCTGCAGCAACAAATTAACCTCTGTTTCAAATGCTAATAACCCTGATGATTCTTTGATTCAGTGAAAGTAATGCAAATTCTGCAACAGAAAATTAATGTTCAAGCATGTCTGAAGTATAAAAATCCAGGTCGACCATTCAATCCAGTATTCAGAGAGTCCTGCATTGTCAGAGATGCTAACTTTTGAATGACACATTGAGCCAAGGGGCGGGATTCTCCGACCCCCCGCCGGGTCGGAGAATTGCCAGGGGGCGGTGTGAATCCCGGCCGCCGAATTCTCCGGCACTGAAAATTCAGCAGGGGCGGGAATCGCGCCGTGCCGGTTGGCGGGCCCCCCCCCCGGCGATTCTCCGGCCTGCAATGGGCCGAAGTCCCGCTGCTGTCATGCCAGTCCCGCCGGCGTGAATCAAACCACCGACCTTACCGGCGGGACTGGCGGCGCGGGCGGGCTCCAGGGTCCTGTGGGGGGAGGGGCGATCTAGCCCCGGGGCGTGCCCCCACGGTGGCCTGGCCCGTGATTGGGGCCCACCGATTGGGGCCTGTGCCGTGGGGGCACTCTTTTCCTTCAGCCTCGGCCATAGCCTACGCGATGGCCGATGCAGAGTGACCCCCCCGCGCATGCGCGGAGATGGCGTCAGCTAACGCTCCTGTGTATGCGCGGACTTCTGCCGGCCGGCAGAATCCCTTCAGCCCCGGCTGGCGTGGCGCCAAAGGCCTTTCCCGCTCGCCAGCGGCGTGCCAACCACTCCGGCGCGGGCCTAGCCCCTGAAGGTGAGAGCTTGGCCACTAAAGGTGTGGAGAAATCCGCACCTTTGGGTCAGCCCGACGCTGGAGTGGTTTCTGCCACTCCATTCCACCGGGGCCCCCCGCCCCGCGGGTAGGGGAGAATCCCGGCCAAGGACTTTTCTGCTCCTTGAAGTGCACCAAATGGATCGCGTGGCTCTTCTGGTGTCAACATTTATGTCATAACTGTTATATTACACTTTGGTAATATATTTTTACTCTTTATTTCATAATCCAGAATGTACAGATGATGTGATTATAATGAAACCACCAATCTCTAACTTAAAGCAAAACTGATTTAAAAAAAAAAAATTTTTTTTATTCTCCTCCTTTTTCAAGTTTTCTCCCACATTTACACCCATCAACAATAAACAATAATCAACAAGACATGTCAATCCCCATAATAACAACAATCCCATCCGCCCACCAACCCCCAAACCTCAACCCGCCTGTTTACATAAACAAATGACAAAAAGGAATCAGGGATTACCCGTAGTCACCCTTAATCTACACGGTTCTCCACCCCACCCCCCCCACCCCCCCCCCCACCCACCCCAACCAACGCCATCCAGCCTCTAAGGGAGTACCGTCCATTATACCCCAAAGTTGTACCCCCCCCCCCGCCCCCCCCAGTCTCCAGCTCCTCCCGTCCAATGCCTCTTGTAAAACTCCTCCTCCCAACCTCGGTTCCCTCCCCCAACCTCGGTTCCCTCCCCCCAACTTTCCGCCCCGACTAGACCACTCGGACCCCGTTCTGTCAGGCTCCGATGGCCGCAGCCCCTCCCCCACCTCACTCCCGTTCACTGGCCGGCTTAAACCGGCCAGCGTGGAGGCCCCCGCCCGGGTCCCTTGCCCGGCCCTAGGAAAGCCCAAAGATCCCCTTTTAGCACACAAACCCCGCATATCCACCTACACCCCAAAGAGCCCTCCTTTCGAGTGAAAGTCCCGTCCCTACCCTTGTCCAAATATATACAACATTGGCTCCTTTAGCCTCTATACCCGCACGCAGTGAAATAAAAAAAACGAAGAAAATACAGTCATGAGGTTACATCGGCACATGACCATTCCTCAATTTGTCAGTTCTGCCACAGTCCTTCTGCCTTCGCAAACTCCTCCGCTGCTTCCACCATTCCAAAATAAAAGTCCCTGAGCTTGTAAGTCACCCTCAGCTTCGCTGGATATACAATGCCGCACTGCACCTTGCCAATGTACAGTGCCCTCTTCACCCGGTTGAAGGCAGCCCGCCTCTTCGCCAGCTCCACCGTAAAGTCCTGGTTTACACGTATACCAGCTCCAGCCCACTGCACCACCCGCTTCTGTTTGGCCCAGCTCAGGACCTTCTCCTTCACACTGTACCTACGGAAGCACAGAGTCACTGCCCTTGGCGGCTCACTCGCCTTTGGTACAGGCCTCCACGACCGATGAGCCCTATCCAGTTCATATCGCGAGGGGTCCTCCCCCTCCCCCAGTAGTTTTGCCAGCATCGCGGCAAAATACTCAGTCGGCTTCGGTCCTTCAACTCCTTCGGGCAGCCCCACGACCTTCAAATTCTGTTGCCTGGATCTGTTTTCCAGACCTTCCATTTTTCCTCTCAGATTCTTGTTCGTGTCCATTACCTTCCGCATCTCCTTCCCCATCGAGGCAAGTTGATCACCGTGCTGCAATACCGTCTCCTCCACTTCCTTCAGCGCCTCCCCTTGCTCTCGCACCTCGGCCACTGTGCTCGCCACCACTGTCATCACCGGGGAAACCGCCTCCTCCACCAGCACACTCAAAACCTCCCTCATCTCCTTCCTCACCATCTCCATACATTTCTCAATCTGCGCCAACTGCTTTTGGAATTCCGCAGCCATCACCTTAGTTAGTTCTTCAGCCGTAAGCACTGCGGCCTCCCCGGTGCTCCAGCCTCCATTTTCTTTGTTGACCCCGCGGTGACCTTTCCCCTCTCCAACGGACTTTCAGCCGCTTTTTTCCCGGCCGTTTTTTGGTGATTTTTGACATCCTTCTTCTCCTTGCGCTATCCCCCGACTTTTACTGCCGTCGCTGGCCCTAGGACCGGGCGTTACTCTGCAAAAATGCTGTTCCCGAACGGGAGCCCTCCAATGTGCGGCTGCTTCCCGCCCGCCGTCACCGGAAGTCCCCGCCCGCCGTCACCGGAAGTCCCCGCCCGCCGTCACCGGAAGTCCCGCAAAACTGATTTATTGAATAACGATTAAATTATATTGAGTTTGCACACTCCACAGAACTATAACTATTAATAAAGTAATCTATGTGTCTGTAATAACTAATGAACTACACGTGCTACTTCTATCTAATCTTAAATATGTTGTGATCTATCTCTCTATGCTGCTAACACTTAACAGACTATCCAAGATTCCCTGAGTTCTTATATTTATACATGGAACTGGTAATGCCCCCTAGTGTTTGTATTACACTGAGATGTAATAATTAACCCTTTACTTGTATACATATATACATATCATTACAATAATAAGCAGCATCAAAAAGTGGGCAAACTGGTTATTCAGCCCATTGTTCTTTGTGGGACTTTGCTGGACATAAAATGGCTGCCAGGGCTTGCCTACAAAAATATATGTTTCTCAAGTTATTTATTCATGCAAAGGGCTTTCAGAAGTTTTGACACATGAAAGGTATTTCTTATAACTCCCACAAGGACCTTGGGGAAACCATCGTTGATCTCTCTGTAGAACCCGTTGAGTACGAGCTGCCCAGATGGGCCCAGGACCACCCAGCTGGAGCTCATCACAAATGAACATAAAAGCTGGCCCAAAGCAGGGCCTGGTGTGGTTAGTTTTCCTAGCAAGGACTGTACTGGGAGCGAATTGTTGCCTTGAACAGAATATTTTATATAGTTAAATAAACCTGCTTTTACTGCTGGTTCCCTCAAGTTACTAAACTGTCAGTGAGGGAAAAAGGAAACTCCGGACTCGCTTGTGGAACTGCCTAGCCGCACGGGTGGTTTTTCTTCTACCCAATCTCATTTCTAGCTTTTACTGTTAATACTTTCAGCTTCTGAGTACTTGGTTGTCGTATTTTCTGTTCAGCCAAAAAGTCAAGTGTACAGATTGTACAGCTGTACTTGTTTGTGAAAATACTTTCTACCTGAATCAAGAATTTTATAAACTGCTTCGGGAAGATACCTAATTTAAAATAGTGATATCTCGCCCGTTTAACCATGCATGCTACAACAGAATCCAATTAAAACAATTTATTATGCAAAATCTAATCTTTGCAAAAAAGATATTAGTGTGTGAAAGGTGACTGGAATGGCAAATAGCAGGCTGAGCAATGAAAACATGAATAGTTTATGCTTGATTCGGGATTGGACATTTAAATGTTGTGCTCCTGGTTCAAGGATTGTACATAATGGGCACATAAAAAACGTTGGCCTTGAGTGACAATTATATTTACATCAGCTGTGTATTCATCTGGTGTTAACAATAATTTTCAGAATGAAATCTCTACTCCTGTTAGAGGCTCTTAATTTGCCAATAAATGGATTGCAATGCATTGCTTATTTTGCAAATATTCCATGTTGGTGACTAACAACAATATTATTGAGTTGATAATGTGCAACTGTCCAAATGTTCAGTAAACAGGCACTTTTCTGAAAGTTAGGTCATCTCTTTTTATTTTCAAAAAAAAAAATCCTTTCTGCGTGCCTCCCATGCCATGCAACATTCCTGAACCAAACGGCTGGTCAGTAGTCTGGCCTCTGGCAAAATGCCTACTGTTTAGCTGGGTATTCAAAAGGATATTGGAGCAGCCGGGGTGGCATGCCTGTTGTTGCTACCTCTGTCCTTGTGTGGCGACACTTTTTTTTTCCGTCGGTTCCTTCCCCGGTTACACAAACAAAATTGGGAATTTCACCCGTGAGGAAAAGGGAGTCGGCAAAGCAACACCCACCATTCCTTTGTATACCTTGTCACCTGAAAAATCCTTTACTTAATGATTTAATTTATCATCTAGATTTTACATCTGGACCTGCACTCTGACAACCCGTTCTGAATCTCACAATTTGGAACTGAATATATCGAGCTCATAGAAACAAAAATTAAGGCACTGCACCTTTTGAATCAATTAAAAATGTAAATGTAATGTTATTTTACTTTTGATGTCGAAGCCCTCCCTTGTGTGCTTTGCAGTGGGTCAAAATAACGGCTATCTGTAATGAAAGCAAAATACTGCAGACTCTGAAATTCTGAAATAAAAACAGTAAATGCTGGACATTCTCAGCAGGTCAGGTAGAGAGTGAACAGAGCTAACCGGCGACCCTCCATCAGAATGACGATGAAGGATACAGACTTGAAATATTAACCCTGCTTCTCTCTGCACAGATGCTGCCTAACCTGCTGAGCATTTCTAGCATTTTCTGTTTTTATTTTCCATCTGCATAACTTTCACACCAAATGTATGAAGTAGGCAGGAAAAAGAACTTCCCAATTATTTTCCTATGAATTATGGATTTTTGTGCCAAAAGCAATTGTCACGTGTGGTGTTTTTATTGTTAATGTTGGCTGATGGTAAATTTATTACTTTATGAGGATTATACTTAAACATCAACAGCCCAACTGCAATCCAAGATTTATTGCTTAATTTCATATGGCTGTAGTATCTCAATCAGTTCTGACTCACTATAGTAAAGAAGCCTTAAGGATGTGGATTTTCAACAACTGCATAAAACAACAGAGGTCAATTTACCTCTCCATTTGAAATCAAAGCAGAAATTGTTGGAAACATTCAGCAGGTCAGGCATCATCTACTGAGATAAATAATGGGTGGGATTTTCTGTGCAACCCGCCGTGAGTTTCACGGCGGCAGGATCCTCTGTTCTCATCATTGTCAACGGGATTTCCCATTGAATGCACCCCTTGCCACCGGGAAACCTGCAGAGAGGTGCACTGTTGGCAGGACCGATGGATCCCGCCGGAAAGAATGGCAAGAAAACTCCGGCCCATGTTTCAGAACAATGACCTTTCATCACAACTGGAAAATTTTAGAGATGAATGACTTTTAAGCAGGTACAGAGCCACGAAAAAGTAAGGGATCTGTGATAGGGTGGACATTCAGAGTGATTGAATGACAAAAGCAATGCGGTGCAAGGCATTAGACGATGATATTGAAGAAGTGTCCCCTGTCCACTTGCTTTGCAGTAGATAGAAGTATTGCATAATTCTGGAGCGAAGGACAGCATTGATTTTGCAGTGGAGGAGGGGGCCTCACTTCACTTGCTCCGGGAATCAAGTTTTGCCTTACTCTGTAACTATTTACCGTGGATGTGAAAGAAAAGCCCTTTCATACATTTCATGGGCAGGTGCAGGCTGCTTTTACAAACCTCTGCTCAGCGGTTTCAATATTGTTTTGAAGAGAAGTATAAAATGGAAAATAGCTGGAAAATAAATGACTAAGAGAGATTGATAGCAAAAAAATTGCCTGGAATTAAAAAATTATGCTAGCATGAAAGCTTCTGGACAAATAGGCCGAAGCACTGTGGGTGTATTCTGGCTGCAGAGGTATAGATGTAGAAGAGCAATAATCCTAGGTACAAAATGTCTTCTGGAACTTGTAGGATTTTCTTCAATGTAACTTTATCTTATGTACGTTGAAATATATTTTCTAATTAAATGTTTACTGTTTGGCATTATATTAATACAAAGTAAAAAGGATCTTGATTGAGGCCTGTGAAACAAAAGCTTACAAATGTTTCGCTTTGAAATGGGGAAACTCTGTAAAGTACAACCTCGGGGCATGTTCTTTCTGAAGTTACCAGCTCTTTGGGTTGCTGAGAATGGTTGATTAATTCCAGTAAGTTTTTGGAAGGTTTCAAATGAAAGCCAGGGAATACAGTAATAGTAATCTGAGAATGTCTGACAAATCCCCAGGACAAAACACGTGTTTGCCCATTCTATTGAGGCTCTCTATCAACCCCCCCGCCACTTCTCTCTCTGTCTTTCGTGTTGTATAGATTCTTATAAAATAAAACACAAGCAGGCAGCAGGGAGATTACACTTCAGTGCAGTCTGTATTCTAGTAGAGAGAAATAAAGTTGTTTAGTGAACACCTGCCATGGTGTCAATAGAGAGGCTGTGAACTGAAATCACACCAAGCATAAGAGGCTGATGAAGGGGTGCAGGTTTTCACGCTGCTAGCAGTCAGAATTTAAAGGGCGAATTGCTATTATAAAGCAGAGTTCATCAAAATATGCACTGGCAGACTAAAATTACACCTGGTGTTCTGGTGGAGCTTGGCTTTGTCCATGACCATCAGTAAATTTTTTAATTCTTCTTCCACATGCCTCTGTGACTTGCTTCTTTCTATATTGCACTTCACTTGGCTTTGATGCTTTTTCTTCAGCGATGGGGTGCTGATTTTAAATTCCCATCGAGCCCCTTTTCTGTAAGTTTTTTTTGTATCTCGCTTCTTCTGAGCATTTTGCACTCCAGGTACACATGTTACAGAGTTAGGCTGTACAGGTGAAGGGAGTGTACAACACTGGGGTGGGGTGGGGGGTGGGGGCAGTGCTGTTGGGGGTGATTGGAATTAAAACAAATGTCATAGAAAGGTGCTTTTCTTTTGAAACAGCGCACGCTCCCAATTGCTTATTTGTGTAACTTTGCAGGACAGTTGCAAAGAACTTTTTCCTCAAAACTCGCAAACTTTGCAGCCAGGAAGTAACTGGTGCCGAGGTCAATAGATGAATACTTAAAATTTGCATGTGACATCCCTTTGTGCAGTATTTTAACGCAGGCATTACCTCCTTGTTTTAGAGCAATTAATGCACGTGTTAGAATAGTGGACAAGAGAATAACTGACACGGACATTAAACATTTGACTGTTCCTACGCTGCCATCCTAGATTCAGGGAGCACACGTTTAATAGATAAGAAATGAATTCAGTGTTGTACAGAGTGCATTGGGATATGTGAAAGTTACTATATAATCTTAGTGACATATCTGAAGCAGGAGATTATTGATAGTTCACATTATGAAACGCTTTATCCTATCAACAACTATGAATTCAAGAAGGAAAAGTTTTTTTTAAAAATGGGCATATAATAAAGAGAAACGATCACAGTTTATTTTAGGGTATGATTTGAAGCGATGTAAAAATGAGCTTTGGTATTATGTATAGTGCTGCAATTGTTAGCAGTGATGCGACAATGACCCAATGTAAAATTAAAGTGTTGCACTGCTCCTAACATTATGGTTGTTTGCCAACAGAAATGAGAGACTCAGGGTACAGCATTAGGATCAAGGCCTTTGATGTCCTAGGCCACTGATTGTACCCATCATCGAAGAAAGGTTTTAGTCATAAAAAATCAATCTAGTGCTGCCTATCGATTTGAAAACATCACAGCTGCTTCTAATAAGTGGAAGAGAAGGGCTGGTTTCTATGGGGCTGGAATTACCTTTCGATTGCCAATGCCTGGGTGTTGGTCCTCTCAATTGCTGTGCTACCTTTTCTGATCAATACTGAATCATCCAGTGGATAGTAATTAGCTTTTAGAGAAGCACTCAACAAAGATCTGTGGTGACTCTGATAGACTTCACCAGAAAAGGTCAGGCAAAATCAGCAGTGAACTAGAAGGTGATGGATAAAGAAAAAGACCCCTTGCCTGAGAAGTACTTAGCTCTTTTTTAATTACTGTAATTTTCAACAAAAGTAGGAGAGTGAGATGATGAAGTACAGCACTTTCCTCCCTGCTGTTCCTGATGAGGCTTGATAGTCCTCAAAATTACGCATTGACTCTCGTTGATTTCTCCCAGTGTTTAGTACTAATAACCTGTAGGGTCTTTTTTCTCTCTACCTCTCAGTCCTAGTGTCACTGCAGTAATTACACTGTGTGAAATCTGCACTGCAATCACAGCTGCCAACTCTGAGCTTCACAAGCTAGGTCAGACTTTGTACTGCACAGAAAAAATGCTAGACCGACAGATAAGACAAGAAGGAAAGGAGTTGGGATAAATTCAGAAGTATCACTGTATACTTTCGGGAGCAGAAACCCTCAGTCTATGGATTGTGCACATTGCATTTGCACACATCTTTAAATTAGAAATCTATTATGTAGCAGCGTAATTTTTTAATGAATTTCCCCTTCAGCTATTTACCAACACAATTTCCACTTAACTGCACCTTCAGGGCTTCATTAAGCCGCATGAAAACTCACAATGGATTTTTCCTCAATTTTTCATAAAACACGTCAAAAATTGTTTCTTTTTCAGTGAGTATGATAAGAAGAATTTTTTCATTTGTTCATGGAATGCGAACTTCGCTGGCGAGGTCAGCATTTATTACACATCCCTAATTACTCCTGAGAAGGTGTTGGTGAGCCGCCTTCTTGAGCTGCTGCAGTCCATGTGATCCTATTAGGAATGCATATCTATACAGATAACAATGAAGATATTAGCACGAAGCAAAGTTTAAAACAAACTAGATTTTGCATTGGGAGGCTCTGAACTCAATTACTGGTCTTGTCTCCATTTAAATTCTCTCGCCATCATTGTGATGAACTTTCACCTGCCCTCGGCTGACTAGCTTTGTTGGAGCGCCGCATATAAAGAGAATAATCAGCCTCAGGAGGGGTGGAATAATAGGCCGACAACAATTTTGGCCGCACCTCCCCTTCCCACTTTTCCTTAAAGCTTTTCTCTTTTCGGCCGATCATGTTATCTGAGGTTGGAGGCATGGTACCAAGGTTCAGAACTAGGATCCCCTAAGATAGGGAAGAAATCATTGTGGCAAGAAAAAAATTGAATTTGGTAACTATCATGGACTCAATAAGCAATTTTAAATTCTTAGGTTATTCAAGAGGATTACATAATTTTGAAAACAAAATTATTTCTACTCTTGTTTTGTTAAGGTACGAAATGTTTAACATTAAAAAGAACTCATTCCAGCAACAACCATTTTCACATTAGTCTCCTCAGCAGCTTGGGAGGGTTACTCTGCAGTCTGTAGGTAGATGACCAGTGTTTCTATGATGAATGCGAAGGCTTGCTTAAGCGTCAGATAAAATCACAAGCCAGGAAATAAAATATTCTTCTTGCAGTGGGATGCACGCTGTATACCAAGGCTTGCCAACAATCCAGCAGTCATTGTGCATTTACATTTTAAGAGCTGATCGATTCAGCCGGGAACTATCGAGAACACACTGCCAAACTTCTCCATTAACCTTTTGTATTTTTTTCATTACATCACAAAGTTTGTAACATCAGTGCCTGCTATGTGGTATTTCAGTCAAGCATGTTAACGGCACCAGCCAGTCCTATTTTTTTTAAAGAGCCTCTTGCAGTTACACAGACCCGTGGCTGGCTATTTTGATGCAAGAGTGCAGATTTGAAGTTCAGAAAGGCATGATAGTGTTAAGGAGGTAAGTAGGTGTAATGGCACGTCTAAAATCACTTGTTCACGTTTAGCAGAATAAATTCTATGTAAATAAAAAACACTTAAATGCAGTGTACGATGGTGGCAAGGCTTCTTTTTGGGGGGGACTCTAATCGGTCACTTCTCTTTCCCATACATAAACGCCAGCCAGTACCCGATAGAAACAAAGGAACCTCTCCCAGTGTCTGAATACAGTGACACTCATTCTAAGAGGAGTGGGGCAGCTTTTTGTAAGCACACTGCTTCAGACAAACAATAGCACACAATGAGTTATTGACTTGTTTATATATGGGGCTCTTTTCACTAACTAAATCTGACTCCCACAGTCTGGACAAATGATTGATTTCGCTGGGTAGAATGGGAAGCCCTATGCGTTTAACTCTATAGTGTAAACTGTTTCTTCCCCATTTGTACACCCTGAATAGAAGCTTATTAAAATGCACTTTCCAAAAATACCTGCAGCTGGCCATTATGAGTGAGTTCTGTATATATAAATAAGTAATTTGTCCCAGTCTTTTGTATGGCAACAGGGCATTGGAGTTTCATGTGGGTAGATATGAATGCTAGCATAATCAGTCTTTCAGCGAATTGCAGCAGTTAATGTAAATGTATACATTATATGAAGTTATTTTTTTCAAACAATTACATTCATATTACAAAACAGAAAGGAAATGAATTCCTCTGCCAAACTGTGTCTGGAGGCAAATCTGTTGAATTTCATGCTCACGGCAATGAATGAGTTCAAGCCACATAAACTGTATCAGGGCACCGTCCATTGAGCACAAAATACTATGATGCTTTGGTGTAGCATAAAAGCAGTTTGGCTTCTAAATGAATAAAATTGACTCTGGGTAATTTTCACAGCTGCATGGACCTGTGTACAGTATTAATACAAAAAAAAATGCCTTATAGGAAAATATACTTTAGAGCAGAGACCTGCTGTGTTAAGATTTCATTTTTGCCTTTTTAATGCAGATCACAATAATGAACGAAAACGGATGGCAATTTAGGAGCTGTTCTGATTTTCAGCTTTATTGTCTCAATTTTCCGTGAGCCCTGTGAAATGTTGATGTTGTAAAGGTTACTTTGACCGTACAAATAATTCCTTTAATATTCTTTTTACAAACCTGTTATTCCAGAAATTCAAAATGTTATTTTTTTTTGTCAGTAGAAAGCATTAAAAACATTTAAAACAGCAACATGCCCATCATCACAGAAATCCTCAGGAAGCAGACTGAACAATTAAACTGTTAACAGAGTCAACCTCTGTACATATAATCACTTGTAAGCTTATTCGTGTCAACCTCCATTGATTTTATTTGAACATAATTGCTACAGAAGCAATATTTATTAAGAGGCATTTTGAAGTTTTTACCTAAACTGCTAATGAATTTTCTCCAGGCCATTTCAGCAGAATCAGGTCAGTTTGACAAAAGATGTTCGCTTACGTTAGGCATTTAAAAAATAAATCAGAATAGAGAGAAGCCAGATTGTGTGCAAAACCATTCAGAGATGTACCAAATATAAATTTTAACATTTGTTTTACTTCCTTTTAGGTCTATCATGCCCTGAATGGTTACACACGAAAGGTCACGCACAAAGGCCTCCTCTCTATGACCACAGGAGAACTGTATAAAATAAGTGAAGATGTGAGAAAATGTTTTCATTGCTCTTCTGATAAACAAAGTAAAGAGTTACCTCTACTAGGGTTGGGGGGGGGGGGGGGGGGGGTGCTTGCTGGGAAAATGTATGTAGCCTTGTCGCTCGAAAGAGAATCTGATCTTTGCAGTGCATATTGTCTAAATTCTGAAGTGACCTTATAGCATAAGAAACTGAAAGTTATTATGCTGGTTTTGTGCCTAAATGAGGGAATATTTCCAGGGTAGTCAGAGGAAGGTGGCTTGGTCTGAGCTTAGCATTTTCATGTGGTTGGCTGCCTTTGCACACAAACAGATTGAAATATGAACAGACCTAGTTATGTAGGGTCATGAAAGGTCAAGTTTTGTCCTCTTTTACGCTTTTCAGGTTGCTTTAGGATGTGGGTGGGGGTGCTTTGGCTGGAAGGAGAATTTCCTATATCGTAGTTCATGACTGTGTTGTCTGAGTTAGTTGTTGCACTTTATAACATGCAAGTGAATGTGAAAATAATTCCTCCACCCCCACTACAGCCCCCACCAACAAGAATGACATCAGGTGCAACTTTTAACCAGTTAATGGCAAAGTTCCATAATACTCATGTTCATATTCATTCTTGCAGTACAGGAATCCTGAGTTTATATTTTTTTAACATGCTGAAGTTATCCTTAA